>NC_083583.1:67874349-68493099 GCF_027579695.1 Neoarius graeffei
TGTTTGACAAGTAACAACTTTCCAGTCGTGTGTTTTTCATGTTTTCGAAGCTTTTAACCCATTTTAATCGTGTTGGTCATTTTAGCTGTAAAAGCCCGTCAAAACGAGTTTTCAACATAGTACTGTGATCTGCACGTGTTCAGAGTGGGAAAACACACTTTGTGTCACCGAGTGCACCAAAACAGCTTTTCTAAGCGCAGGAGCGCCTTCAGACTGTTTCTAACGCCTTTTCAGAGGATAAACCAAACGTTTGACATGGAACATTGATTTTGAGTGAAATGCGTGCATTCGGGCTTGTATGCCATGTAACAACTTTCTAAGCGTGGCTTTTCATGTTTTCGCGCGTTTAACACATTTTCATCATATTTGTCATTTTAACTGTAAAAGCAGCTGTGAGACGAGTTTTAAACTTGGTATTGTGATATGCGCTTGTTTAGAGTGGGAAAACACACCTTGTGTCACCGAGTGCATGAAAACGGCTTTCCGAGCGCAGGAGTGCATTCAGTGACGCTTGGAAAGCCCTTTCTGCGCATAAAGCACACGTCTGAGAACGAACATTGATTTCATGTGAAATGAGGGCATTCGTGCATGTCTGACAAGTAACAACTTTCCAGTCGTGTGTTTTTCCTGTTTTCGAAGCTTTTAACCCATTTTAATCGTGTTGTTCATTTTAGCTGTAAACGCCCGTCTGAAACGAGTTTTCAACATAGTACTGTGATCTGCACGTGTTCAGAGTGGGAAAAACACACTTTGTGTCACCGAGTGCACCAAAACAGCTTTTCAAAGCGCAGGAGCGCCTTCAGACTGTTTCTAACGCCTTTTCAGAGGATAAACCAAACGTTTGACATGGAACATTGATTTTGAGTGAAATGCGTGCATTCGGGCTTGTATGCCATGTAACAACTTTCTAAGCGTGGCTTTTCATGTTCTCGCGCGTTTAACACATTTTCATCATATTTGTCATTTTAACTGTAAAAGCAGGTGTGAGACGAGTTTTAAACCTGGTATTGTGATATGCGCTTGTTTAGAGTGGGAAAACACACTTTGTGTCACCGAGTGCATGAAAACAGCTTTCCGAGCGCAGGAGTGCATTCAGTGACGCTTGGAAAGCCCTTTCTGCGCATAAAGCACACGTCTGAGAACGAACATTGATTTCATGTGAAATGAGGGCATTCGTGCATGTTTGACAAATAACAACTTTCCAGTCGTGTGTTTTTCATGTTTTCGAAGCTTTTAATCGTGTTGGTCATTTTAGCTGTAAAAGCCCGTCTGAAACGAGTTTTCAACATAGTACTGTGATCTGCACGTGTTCAGAGTGGGAAAACACACTTTGTGTCACCGAGTGCACCAAAACAGCTTTTCTAAGCGCAGGAGCGCCTTCAGACTGTTTCAAACGCCTTTTCAGAGGATAAACCAAACGTTTGACATGGAACATTGATTTTGAGTGAAATGCGTGCATTCGGGCTTGTATGCAATGTAACAACTTTCTAAGCGTGGCTTTTCATGTTTTCGCGCGTTTAACACATTTTCATCAAATTTGTCATTTTAACTGTAAAAGCAGGTGCGAGACTAGTTTTAAACTTGGTATTGTGATATGCGCTTGTTTAGAGTGGGAAAACACACTTTGTGTCACCGAGTGCATGAAAACGGCTTTCCGAGCGCAGGAGTGCATTCAGTGATGCTTGGAAAGCCCTTTCTGCGCATAAAGCACACGTCTGAGAACGAACATTGATTTCATGTGAAATGAGGGCATTCGTGCATGTTTGACAAGTAACAACTTTCCCGTCGTGTGTTTTTCATGTTTTCGAAGCTTTTAACCCATTTTAATCGTGTTGTTTAATTTTAGCTGTAAACGCACGTCTGAAACGAGTTTTCAACATAGTACTGTGATCTGCACGTGTTCAGAGTGGGAAAACCCACTTTGTGTCACCGAGTGCACCAAAACAGCTTTTCTAAGCGCAGGAGCGCCTTCAGACTGTTTCTAACGCCTTTTCAGAGGATAAACCAAACGTTTGACATGGAACATTGATTTTGAGTGAAATGCGTGCATTCGGGCTTGTATGCAATGTAACAACTTTCTAAGCGTGGCTTTTCATGTTTTCGCGCGTTTAACACATTTTCATCAAATTTGTCATTTTAACTGTAAAAGCAGGTGCGAGACTAGTTTTAAACTTGGTATTGTGATATGCGCTTGTTTAGAGTGGGAAAACACACTTTGTGTCACCGAGTGCATGAAAACGGCTTTCCGAGCGCAGGAGTGCATTCAGTGATGCTTGGAAAGCCCTTTCTGCGCATAAAGCACACGTCTGAGAACGAACATTGATTTCATGTGAAATGAGGGCATTCGTGCATGTTTGACAAGTAACAACTTTCCCGTCGTGTGTTTTTCATGTTTTCGAAGCTTTTAACCCATTTTAATCGTGTTGTTTAATTTTAGCTGTAAACGCACGTCTGAAACGAGTTTTCAACATAGTACTGTGATCTGCACGTGTTCAGAGTGGGAAAACCCACTTTGTGTCACCGAGTGCACCAAAACAGCTTTTCTAAGCGCAGGAGCGCCTTCAGACTGTTTCTAACGCCTTTTCAGAGGATAAACCAAACGTTTGACATGGAACATTGATTTTGAGTGAAATGCGTGCATTCGGGCTTGTATGCCATGTAACAACTTTCTAAGCGTGGCTTTTCATGTTTTCGCGCGTTTAACACATTTTCATCATATTTGTCATTTTAACTGTAAAAGCAGGTGTGAGACGAGTTTTAAACTTGGTATTGTGATATGCGCTTGTTTAGAGTGGGAAAACACACTTTGTGTCACCGAGTGCATGAAACCGGCTTTCCGAGCGCAGGAGTGCATTCAGTGATGCTTGGAAAGCCCTTTCTGCGCATAAAGCACACGTCTGAGAATGAACATTGATTTCATGTGAAATGAGGGCATTCGTGCATGTTTGACAAGTAACAACTTTCCAGTCGTGTGTTTTTCATGTTTTCGAAGCTTTTAACCCATTTTAATCGTGTTGGTCATTTTAGCTGTAAAAGCCCGTCAAAACGAGTTTTCAACATAGTACTGTGATCTGCACGTGTTCAGAGTGGGAAAACACACTTTGTGTCACCGAGTGCACCAAAACAGCTTTTCTAAGCGCAGGAGCGCCTTCAGACTGTTTCTAACGCCTTTTCAGAGGATAAACCAAACGTTTGACATGGAACATTGATTTTGAGTGAAATGCGTGCATTCGGGCTTGTATGCCATGTAACAACTTTCTAAGCGTGGCTTTTCATGTTTTCGCGCGTTTAACACATTTTCATCATATTTGTCATTTTAACTGTAAAAGCAGCTGTGAGACGAGTTTTAAACTTGGTATTGTGATATGCGCTTGTTTAGAGTGGGAAAACACACCTTGTGTCACCGAGTGCATGAAAACGGCTTTCCGAGCGCAGGAGTGCATTCAGTGACGCTTGGAAAGCCCTTTCTGCGCATAAAGCACACGTCTGAGAACGAACATTGATTTCATGTGAAATGAGGGCATTCGTGCATGTTTGACAAATAACAACTTTCCAGTCGTGTGTTTTTCATGTTTTCGAAGCTTTTAATCGTGTTGGTCATTTTAGCTGTAAAAGCCCGTCTGAAACGAGTTTTCAACATAGTACTGTGATCTGCACGTGTTCAGAGTGGGAAAACACACTTTGTGTCACCGAGTGCACCAAAACAGCTTTTCTAAGCGCAGGAGCGCCTTCAGACTGTTTCAAACGCCTTTTCAGAGGATAAACCAAACGTTTGACATGGAACATTGATTTTGAGTGAAATGCGTGCATTCGGGCTTGTATGCAATGTAACAACTTTCTAAGCGTGGCTTTTCATGTTTTCGCGCGTTTAACACATTTTCATCAAATTTGTCATTTTAACTGTAAAAGCAGGTGCGAGACGAGTTTTAAACTTGGTATTGTGATATGCGCTTGTTTAGAGTGGGAAAACACACTTTGTGTCACCGAGTGCATGAAAACGGCTTTCCGAGCGCAGGAGTGCATTCAGTGACGCTTGGAAAGCCCTTTCTGCGCATAAAGCACACGTCTGAGAACGAACATTGATTTCATGTGAAATGAGGGCATTCGTGCATGTCTGACAAGTAACAACTTTCCAGTCGTGTGTTTTTCCTGTTTTCGAAGCTTTTAACCCATTTTAATCGTGTTGGTCATTTTAGCTGTAAACGCCCGTCTGAAACGAGTTTTCAACATAGTACTGTGATCTGCACGTGTTCAGAGTGGGAAAACACACTTTGTGTCACCGAGTGCACCAAAACAGCTTTTCTAAGCGCAGGAGCGCCTTCAGACTGTTTCTAACGCCTTTTCAGAGGATAAACCAAACGTTTGACATGGAACATTGATTTTGAGTGAAATGCGTGCATTCGGGCTTGTATGCCATGTAACAACTTTCTAAGCGTGGCTTTTCATGTTTTCGCGCGTTTAACACATTTTCATCATATTTGTCATTTTAACTGTAAAAGCAGGTGTGAGACGAGTTTTAAACTTGGTATTGTGATATGCGCTTGTTTAGAGTGGGAAAACACACTTTGTGTCACCGAGTGCATGAAACCGGCTTTCCGAGCGCAGGAGTGCATTCAGTGATGCTTGGAAAGCCCTTTCTGCGCATAAAGCACACGTCTGAGAATGAACATTGATTTCATGTGAAATGAGGGCATTCGTGCATGTTTGACAAGTAACAACTTTCCAGTCGTGTGTTTTTCATGTTTTCGAAGCTTTTAACCCATTTTAATCGTGTTGGTCATTTTAGCTGTAAAAGCCCGTCAAAACGAGTTTTCAACATAGTACTGTGATCTGCACGTGTTCAGAGTGGGAAAACACACTTTGTGTCACCGAGTGCACCAAAACAGCTTTTCTAAGCGCAGGAGCGCCTTCAGACTGTTTCTAACGCCTTTTCAGAGGATAAACCAAACGTTTGACATGGAACATTGATTTTGAGTGAAATGCGTGCATTCGGGCTTGTATGCCATGTAACAACTTTCTAAGCGTGGCTTTTCATGTTTTCGCGCGTTTAACACATTTTCATCATATTTGTCATTTTAACTGTAAAAGCAGGTGTGAGACGAGTTTTAAACTTGGTATTGTGATATGCGCTTGTTTAGAGTGGGAAAACACACTTTGTGTCACCGAGTGCATGAAACCGGCTTTCCGAGCGCAGGAGTGCATTCAGTGATGCTTGGAAAGCCCTTTCTGCGCATAAAGCACACGTCTGAGAATGAACATTGATTTCATGTGAAATGAGGGCATTCGTGCATGTTTGACAAGTAACAACTTTCCAGTCGTGTGTTTTTCATGTTTTCGAAGCTTTTAACCCATTTTAATCGTGTTGGTCATTTTAGCTGTAAAAGCCCGTCAAAACGAGTTTTCAACATAGTACTGTGATCTGCACGTGTTCAGAGTGGGAAAACACACTTTGTGTCACCGAGTGCACCAAAACAGCTTTTCTAAGCGCAGGAGCGCCTTCAGACTGTTTCTAACGCCTTTTCAGAGGATAAACCAAACGTTTGACATGGAACATTGATTTTGAGTGAAATGCGTGCATTCGGGCTTGTATGCCATGTAACAACTTTCTAAGCGTGGCTTTTCATGTTTTCGCGCGTTTAACACATTTTCATCATATTTGTCATTTTAACTGTAAAAGCAGCTGTGAGACGAGTTTTAAACTTGGTATTGTGATATGCGCTTGTTTAGAGTGGGAAAACACACCTTGTGTCACCGAGTGCATGAAAACGGCTTTCCGAGCGCAGGAGTGCATTCAGTGATGCTTGGAAAGCCCTTTCTGCGCATAAAGCACACGTCTGAGAACGAACATTGATTTCATGTGAAATGAGGGCATTCGTGCATGTCTGACAAGTAACAACTTTCCAGTCGTGTGTTTTTCCTGTTTTCGAAGCTTTTAACCCATTTTAATCGTGTTGTTCATTTTAGCTGTAAACGCCCGTCTGAAACGAGTTTTCAACATAGTACTGTGATCTGCACGTGTTCAGAGTGGGAAAACACACTTTGTGTCACCGAGTGCACCAAAACAGCTTTTCAAAGCGCAGGAGCGCCTTCAGACTGTTTCTAACGCCTTTTCAGAGGATAAACCAAACGTTTGACATGGAACATTGATTTTGAGTGAAATGCGTGCATTCGGGCTTGTATGCCATGTAACAACTTTCTAAGCGTGGCTTTTCATGTTCTCGCGCGTTTAACACATTTTCATCATATTTGTCATTTTAACTGTAAAAGCAGGTGTGAGACGAGTTTTAAACCTGGTATTGTGATATGCGCTTGTTTAGAGTGGGAAAACACACTTTGTGTCACCGAGTGCATGAAAACAGCTTTCCGAGCGCAGGAGTGCATTCAGTGACGCTTGGAAAGCCCTTTCTGCGCATAAAGCACACGTCTGAGAACGAACATTGATTTCATGTGAAATGAGGGCATTCGTGCATGTTTGACAAATAACAACTTTCCAGTCGTGTGTTTTTCATGTTTTCGAAGCTTTTAATCGTGTTGGTCATTTTAGCTGTAAAAGCCCGTCTGAAACGAGTTTTCAACATAGTACTGTGATCTGCACGTGTTCAGAGTGGGAAAACACACTTTGTGTCACCGAGTGCACCAAAACAGCTTTTCTAAGCGCAGGAGCGCCTTCAGACTGTTTCAAACGCCTTTTCAGAGGATAAACCAAACGTTTGACATGGAACATTGATTTTGAGTGAAATGCGTGCATTCGGGCTTGTATGCAATGTAACAACTTTCTAAGCGTGGCTTTTCATGTTTTCGCGCGTTTAACACATTTTCATCAAATTTGTCATTTTAACTGTAAAAGCAGGTGCGAGACTAGTTTTAAACTTGGTATTGTGATATGCGCTTGTTTAGAGTGGGAAAACACACTTTGTGTCACCGAGTGCATGAAAACGGCTTTCCGAGCGCAGGAGTGCATTCAGTGATGCTTGGAAAGCCCTTTCTGCGCATAAAGCACACGTCTGAGAACGAACATTGATTTCATGTGAAATGAGGGCATTCGTGCATGTTTGACAAGTAACAACTTTCCCGTCGTGTGTTTTTCATGTTTTCGAAGCTTTTAACCCATTTTAATCGTGTTGTTTAATTTTAGCTGTAAACGCACGTCTGAAACGAGTTTTCAACATAGTACTGTGATCTGCACGTGTTCAGAGTGGGAAAACCCACTTTGTGTCACCGAGTGCACCAAAACAGCTTTTCTAAGCGCAGGAGCGCCTTCAGACTGTTTCTAACGCCTTTTCAGAGGATAAACCAAACGTTTGACATGGAACATTGATTTTGAGTGAAATGCGTGCATTCGGGCTTGTATGCCATGTAACAACTTTCTAAGCGTGGCTTTTCATGTTTTCGCGCGTTTAACACATTTTCATCATATTTGTCATTTTAACTGTAAAAGCAGGTGTGAGACGAGTTTTAAACTTGGTATTGTGATATGCGCTTGTTTAGAGTGGGAAAACACACTTTGTGTCACCGAGTGCATGAAACCGGCTTTCCGAGCGCAGGAGTGCATTCAGTGATGCTTGGAAAGCCCTTTCTGCGCATAAAGCACACGTCTGAGAATGAACATTGATTTCATGTGAAATGAGGGCATTCGTGCATGTTTGACAAGTAACAACTTTCCAGTCGTGTGTTTTTCATGTTTTCGAAGCTTTTAACCCATTTTAATCGTGTTGGTCATTTTAGCTGTAAAAGCCCGTCAAAACGAGTTTTCAACATAGTACTGTGATCTGCACGTGTTCAGAGTGGGAAAACACACTTTGTGTCACCGAGTGCACCAAAACAGCTTTTCTAAGCGCAGGAGCGCCTTCAGACTGTTTCTAACGCCTTTTCAGAGGATAAACCAAACGTTTGACATGGAACATTGATTTTGAGTGAAATGCGTGCATTCGGGCTTGTATGCCATGTAACAACTTTCTAAGCGTGGCTTTTCATGTTTTCGCGCGTTTAACACATTTTCATCATATTTGTCATTTTAACTGTAAAAGCAGCTGTGAGACGAGTTTTAAACTTGGTATTGTGATATGCGCTTGTTTAGAGTGGGAAAACACACCTTGTGTCACCGAGTGCATGAAAACGGCTTTCCGAGCGCAGGAGTGCATTCAGTGACGCTTGGAAAGCCCTTTCTGCGCATAAAGCACACGTCTGAGAACGAACATTGATTTCATGTGAAATGAGGGCATTCGTGCATGTCTGACAAGTAACAACTTTCCAGTCG
This sequence comes from Neoarius graeffei, assembly GCF_027579695.1. NCBI lineage: Eukaryota > Metazoa > Chordata > Actinopteri > Siluriformes > Ariidae > Neoarius > Neoarius graeffei. The sequence goes on from NC_083583.1 coordinate 67,882,607, forward strand.
TGTGTTTTTCCTGTTTTCGAAGCTTTTAACCCATTTTAATCGTGTTGTTCATTTTAGCTGTAAACGCCCGTCTGAAACGAGTTTTCAACATAGTACTGTGATCTGCACGTGTTCAGAGTGGGAAAACACACTTTGTGTCACCGAGTGCACCAAAACAGCTTTTCAAAGCGCAGGAGCGCCTTCAGACTGTTTCTAACGCCTTTTCAGAGGATAAACCAAACGTTTGACATGGAACATTGATTTTGAGTGAAATGCGTGCATTCGGGCTTGTATGCCATGTAACAACTTTCTAAGCGTGGCTTTTCATGTTCTCGCGCGTTTAACACATTTTCATCATATTTGTCATTTTAACTGTAAAAGCAGGTGTGAGACGAGTTTTAAACCTGGTATTGTGATATGCGCTTGTTTAGAGTGGGAAAACACACTTTGTGTCACCGAGTGCATGAAAACAGCTTTCCGAGCGCAGGAGTGCATTCAGTGACGCTTGGAAAGCCCTTTCTGCGCATAAAGCACACGTCTGAGAACGAACATTGATTTCATGTGAAATGAGGGCATTCGTGCATGTTTGACAAATAACAACTTTCCAGTCGTGTGTTTTTCATGTTTTCGAAGCTTTTAATCGTGTTGGTCATTTTAGCTGTAAAAGCCCGTCTGAAACGAGTTTTCAACATAGTACTGTGATCTGCACGTGTTCAGAGTGGGAAAACACACTTTGTGTCACCGAGTGCACCAAAACAGCTTTTCTAAGCGCAGGAGCGCCTTCAGACTGTTTCAAACGCCTTTTCAGAGGATAAACCAAACGTTTGACATGGAACATTGATTTTGAGTGAAATGCGTGCATTCGGGCTTGTATGCAATGTAACAACTTTCTAAGCGTGGCTTTTCATGTTTTCGCGCGTTTAACACATTTTCATCAAATTTGTCATTTTAACTGTAAAAGCAGGTGCGAGACTAGTTTTAAACTTGGTATTGTGATATGCGCTTGTTTAGAGTGGGAAAACACACTTTGTGTCACCGAGTGCATGAAAACGGCTTTCCGAGCGCAGGAGTGCATTCAGTGATGCTTGGAAAGCCCTTTCTGCGCATAAAGCACACGTCTGAGAACGAACATTGATTTCATGTGAAATGAGGGCATTCGTGCATGTTTGACAAGTAACAACTTTCCCGTCGTGTGTTTTTCATGTTTTCGAAGCTTTTAACCCATTTTAATCGTGTTGTTTAATTTTAGCTGTAAACGCACGTCTGAAACGAGTTTTCAACATAGTACTGTGATCTGCACGTGTTCAGAGTGGGAAAACCCACTTTGTGTCACCGAGTGCACCAAAACAGCTTTTCTAAGCGCAGGAGCGCCTTCAGACTGTTTCTAACGCCTTTTCAGAGGATAAACCAAACGTTTGACATGGAACATTGATTTTGAGTGAAATGCGTGCATTCGGGCTTGTATGCCATGTAACAACTTTCTAAGCGTGGCTTTTCATGTTTTCGCGCGTTTAACACATTTTCATCATATTTGTCATTTTAACTGTAAAAGCAGGTGTGAGACGAGTTTTAAACTTGGTATTGTGATATGCGCTTGTTTAGAGTGGGAAAACACACTTTGTGTCACCGAGTGCATGAAACCGGCTTTCCGAGCGCAGGAGTGCATTCAGTGATGCTTGGAAAGCCCTTTCTGCGCATAAAGCACACGTCTGAGAATGAACATTGATTTCATGTGAAATGAGGGCATTCGTGCATGTTTGACAAGTAACAACTTTCCAGTCGTGTGTTTTTCATGTTTTCGAAGCTTTTAACCCATTTTAATCGTGTTGGTCATTTTAGCTGTAAAAGCCCGTCAAAACGAGTTTTCAACATAGTACTGTGATCTGCACGTGTTCAGAGTGGGAAAACACACTTTGTGTCACCGAGTGCACCAAAACAGCTTTTCTAAGCGCAGGAGCGCCTTCAGACTGTTTCTAACGCCTTTTCAGAGGATAAACCAAACGTTTGACATGGAACATTGATTTTGAGTGAAATGCGTGCATTCGGGCTTGTATGCCATGTAACAACTTTCTAAGCGTGGCTTTTCATGTTTTCGCGCGTTTAACACATTTTCATCATATTTGTCATTTTAACTGTAAAAGCAGCTGTGAGACGAGTTTTAAACTTGGTATTGTGATATGCGCTTGTTTAGAGTGGGAAAACACACCTTGTGTCACCGAGTGCATGAAAACGGCTTTCCGAGCGCAGGAGTGCATTCAGTGACGCTTGGAAAGCCCTTTCTGCGCATAAAGCACACGTCTGAGAACGAACATTGATTTCATGTGAAATGAGGGCATTCGTGCATGTCTGACAAGTAACAACTTTCCAGTCGTGTGTTTTTCCTGTTTTCGAAGCTTTTAACCCATTTTAATCGTGTTGTTCATTTTAGCTGTAAACGCCCGTCTGAAACGAGTTTTCAACATAGTACTGTGATCTGCACGTGTTCAGAGTGGGAAAACACACTTTGTGTCACCGAGTGCACCAAAACAGCTTTTCAAAGCGCAGGAGCGCCTTCAGACTGTTTCTAACGCCTTTTCAGAGGATAAACCAAACGTTTGACATGGAACATTGATTTTGAGTGAAATGCGTGCATTCGGGCTTGTATGCCATGTAACAACTTTCTAAGCGTGGCTTTTCATGTTCTCGCGCGTTTAACACATTTTCATCATATTTGTCATTTTAACTGTAAAAGCAGGTGTGAGACGAGTTTTAAACCTGGTATTGTGATATGCGCTTGTTTAGAGTGGGAAAACACACTTTGTGTCACCGAGTGCATGAAAACAGCTTTCCGAGCGCAGGAGTGCATTCAGTGACGCTTGGAAAGCCCTTTCTGCGCATAAAGCACACGTCTGAGAACGAACATTGATTTCATGTGAAATGAGGGCATTCGTGCATGTTTGACAAATAACAACTTTCCAGTCGTGTGTTTTTCATGTTTTCGAAGCTTTTAATCGTGTTGGTCATTTTAGCTGTAAAAGCCCGTCTGAAACGAGTTTTCAACATAGTACTGTGATCTGCACGTGTTCAGAGTGGGAAAACACACTTTGTGTCACCGAGTGCACCAAAACAGCTTTTCTAAGCGCAGGAGCGCCTTCAGACTGTTTCAAACGCCTTTTCAGAGGATAAACCAAACGTTTGACATGGAACATTGATTTTGAGTGAAATGCGTGCATTCGGGCTTGTATGCAATGTAACAACTTTCTAAGCGTGGCTTTTCATGTTTTCGCGCGTTTAACACATTTTCATCAAATTTGTCATTTTAACTGTAAAAGCAGGTGCGAGACTAGTTTTAAACTTGGTATTGTGATATGCGCTTGTTTAGAGTGGGAAAACACACTTTGTGTCACCGAGTGCATGAAAACGGCTTTCCGAGCGCAGGAGTGCATTCAGTGATGCTTGGAAAGCCCTTTCTGCGCATAAAGCACACGTCTGAGAACGAACATTGATTTCATGTGAAATGAGGGCATTCGTGCATGTTTGACAAGTAACAACTTTCCCGTCGTGTGTTTTTCATGTTTTCGAAGCTTTTAACCCATTTTAATCGTGTTGTTTAATTTTAGCTGTAAACGCACGTCTGAAACGAGTTTTCAACATAGTACTGTGATCTGCACGTGTTCAGAGTGGGAAAACCCACTTTGTGTCACCGAGTGCACCAAAACAGCTTTTCTAAGCGCAGGAGCGCCTTCAGACTGTTTCTAACGCCTTTTCAGAGGATAAACCAAACGTTTGACATGGAACATTGATTTTGAGTGAAATGCGTGCATTCGGGCTTGTATGCCATGTAACAACTTTCTAAGCGTGGCTTTTCATGTTTTCGCGCGTTTAACACATTTTCATCATATTTGTCATTTTAACTGTAAAAGCAGGTGTGAGACGAGTTTTAAACTTGGTATTGTGATATGCGCTTGTTTAGAGTGGGAAAACACACTTTGTGTCACCGAGTGCATGAAACCGGCTTTCCGAGCGCAGGAGTGCATTCAGTGATGCTTGGAAAGCCCTTTCTGCGCATAAAGCACACGTCTGAGAATGAACATTGATTTCATGTGAAATGAGGGCATTCGTGCATGTTTGACAAGTAACAACTTTCCAGTCGTGTGTTTTTCATGTTTTCGAAGCTTTTAACCCATTTTAATCGTGTTGGTCATTTTAGCTGTAAAAGCCCGTCAAAACGAGTTTTCAACATAGTACTGTGATCTGCACGTGTTCAGAGTGGGAAAACACACTTTGTGTCACCGAGTGCACCAAAACAGCTTTTCTAAGCGCAGGAGCGCCTTCAGACTGTTTCTAACGCCTTTTCAGAGGATAAACCAAACGTTTGACATGGAACATTGATTTTGAGTGAAATGCGTGCATTCGGGCTTGTATGCCATGTAACAACTTTCTAAGCGTGGCTTTTCATGTTTTCGCGCGTTTAACACATTTTCATCATATTTGTCATTTTAACTGTAAAAGCAGCTGTGAGACGAGTTTTAAACTTGGTATTGTGATATGCGCTTGTTTAGAGTGGGAAAACACACCTTGTGTCACCGAGTGCATGAAAACGGCTTTCCGAGCGCAGGAGTGCATTCAGTGACGCTTGGAAAGCCCTTTCTGCGCATAAAGCACACGTCTGAGAACGAACATTGATTTCATGTGAAATGAGGGCATTCGTGCATGTTTGACAAATAACAACTTTCCAGTCGTGTGTTTTTCATGTTTTCGAAGCTTTTAATCGTGTTGGTCATTTTAGCTGTAAAAGCCCGTCTGAAACGAGTTTTCAACATAGTACTGTGATCTGCACGTGTTCAGAGTGGGAAAACACACTTTGTGTCACCGAGTGCACCAAAACAGCTTTTCTAAGCGCAGGAGCGCCTTCAGACTGTTTCAAACGCCTTTTCAGAGGATAAACCAAACGTTTGACATGGAACATTGATTTTGAGTGAAATGCGTGCATTCGGGCTTGTATGCAATGTAACAACTTTCTAAGCGTGGCTTTTCATGTTTTCGCGCGTTTAACACATTTTCATCAAATTTGTCATTTTAACTGTAAAAGCAGGTGCGAGACGAGTTTTAAACTTGGTATTGTGATATGCGCTTGTTTAGAGTGGGAAAACACACTTTGTGTCACCGAGTGCATGAAAACGGCTTTCCGAGCGCAGGAGTGCATTCAGTGACGCTTGGAAAGCCCTTTCTGCGCATAAAGCACACGTCTGAGAACGAACATTGATTTCATGTGAAATGAGGGCATTCGTGCATGTCTGACAAGTAACAACTTTCCAGTCGTGTGTTTTTCCTGTTTTCGAAGCTTTTAACCCATTTTAATCGTGTTGGTCATTTTAGCTGTAAACGCCCGTCTGAAACGAGTTTTCAACATAGTACTGTGATCTGCACGTGTTCAGAGTGGGAAAACACACTTTGTGTCACCGAGTGCACCAAAACAGCTTTTCTAAGCGCAGGAGCGCCTTCAGACTGTTTCTAACGCCTTTTCAGAGGATAAACCAAACGTTTGACATGGAACATTGATTTTGAGTGAAATGCGTGCATTCGGGCTTGTATGCCATGTAACAACTTTCTAAGCGTGGCTTTTCATGTTTTCGCGCGTTTAACACATTTTCATCATATTTGTCATTTTAACTGTAAAAGCAGGTGCGAGACGAGTTTTAAACTTGGTATTGTGATATGCGCTTGTTTAGAGTGGGAAAACACACTTTGTGTCACCGAGTGCATGAAAACGGCTTTCCGAGCGCAGGAGTGCATTCAGTGATGCTTGGAAAGCCCTTTCTGCGCATAAAGCACACGTCTGAGAACGAACATTGATTTCATGTGAAATGAGGGCATTCGTGCATGTTTGACAAGTAACAACTTTCCCGTCGTGTGTTTTTCATGTTTTCGAAGCTTTTAACCCATTTTAATCGTGTTGGTCATTTTAACTGTAAAAGCCCGTCAAAACGAGTTTTCAACATAGTACTGTGATCTGCACGTGTTCAGAGTGGGAAAACCCACTTTGTGTCACCGAGTGCACCAAAACAGCTTTTCTAAGCGCAGGAGCGCCTTCAGACTGTTTCTAACGCCTTTTCAGAGGATAAACCAAACGTTTGACATGGAACATTGATTTTGAGTGAAATGCGTGCATTCGGGCTTGTATGCCATGTAACAACTTTCTAAGCGTGGCTTTTCATGTTTTCGCGCGTTTAACACATTTTCATCATATTTGTCATTTTAACTGTAAAAGCAGGTGTGAGACGAGTTTTAAACTTGGTATTGTGATATGCGCTTGTTTAGAGTGGGAAAACACACTTTGTGTCACCGAGTGCATGAAACCGGCTTTCCGAGCGCAGGAGTGCATTCAGTGATGATTGGAAAGCCCTTTCTGCGCATAAAGCACACGTCTGAGAATGAACATTGATTTCATGTGAAATGAGGGCATTCGTGCATGTTTGACAAGTAACAACTTTCCAGTCGTGTGTTTTTCATGTTTTCGAAGCTTTTAACCCATTTTAATCGTGTTGGTCATTTTAGCTGTAAAAGCCCGTCAAAACGAGTTTTCAACATAGTACTGTGATCTGCACGTGTTCAGAGTGGGAAAACACACTTTGTGTCACCGAGTGCACCAAAACAGCTTTTCTAAGCGCAGGAGCGCCTTCAGACTGTTTCTAACGCCTTTTCAGAGGATAAACCAAACGTTTGACATGGAACATTGATTTTGAGTGAAATGCGTGCATTCGGGCTTGTATGCCATGTAACAACTTTCTAAGCGTGGCTTTTCATGTTTTCGCGCGTTTAACACATTTTCATCATATTTGTCATTTTAACTGTAAAAGCAGCTGTGAGACGAGTTTTAAACTTGGTATTGTGATATGCGCTTGTTTAGAGTGGGAAAACACACCTTGTGTCACCGAGTGCATGAAAACGGCTTTCCGAGCGCAGGAGTGCATTCAGTGACGCTTGGAAAGCCCTTTCTGCGCATAAAGCACACGTCTGAGAACGAACATTGATTTCATGTGAAATGAGGGCATTCGTGCATGTCTGACAAGTAACAACTTTCCAGTCGTGTGTTTTTCCTGTTTTCGAAGCTTTTAACCCATTTTAATCGTGTTGTTCATTTTAGCTGTAAACGCCCGTCTGAAACGAGTTTTCAACATAGTACTGTGATCTGCACGTGTTCAGAGTGGGAAAACACACTTTGTGTCACCGAGTGCACCAAAACAGCTTTTCAAAGCGCAGGAGCGCCTTCAGACTGTTTCTAACGCCTTTTCAGAGGATAAACCAAACGTTTGACATGGAACATTGATTTTGAGTGAAATGCGTGCATTCGGGCTTGTATGCCATGTAACAACTTTCTAAGCGTGGCTTTTCATGTTCTCGCGCGTTTAACACATTTTCATCATATTTGTCATTTTAACTGTAAAAGCAGGTGTGAGACGAGTTTTAAACCTGGTATTGTGATATGCGCTTGTTTAGAGTGGGAAAACACACTTTGTGTCACCGAGTGCATGAAAACAGCTTTCCGAGCGCAGGAGTGCATTCAGTGACGCTTGGAAAGCCCTTTCTGCGCATAAAGCACACGTCTGAGAACGAACATTGATTTCATGTGAAATGAGGGCATTCGTGCATGTTTGACAAATAACAACTTTCCAGTCGTGTGTTTTTCATGTTTTCGAAGCTTTTAATCGTGTTGGTCATTTTAGCTGTAAAAGCCCGTCTGAAACGAGTTTTCAACATAGTACTGTGATCTGCACGTGTTCAGAGTGGGAAAACACACTTTGTGTCACCGAGTGCACCAAAACAGCTTTTCTAAGCGCAGGAGCGCCTTCAGACTGTTTCAAACGCCTTTTCAGAGGATAAACCAAACGTTTGACATGGAACATTGATTTTGAGTGAAATGCGTGCATTCGGGCTTGTATGCAATGTAACAACTTTCTAAGCGTGGCTTTTCATGTTTTCGCGCGTTTAACACATTTTCATCAAATTTGTCATTTTAACTGTAAAAGCAGGTGCGAGACTAGTTTTAAACTTGGTATTGTGATATGCGCTTGTTTAGAGTGGGAAAACACACTTTGTGTCACCGAGTGCATGAAAACGGCTTTCCGAGCGCAGGAGTGCATTCAGTGATGCTTGGAAAGCCCTTTCTGCGCATAAAGCACACGTCTGAGAACGAACATTGATTTCATGTGAAATGAGGGCATTCGTGCATGTTTGACAAGTAACAACTTTCCCGTCGTGTGTTTTTCATGTTTTCGAAGCTTTTAACCCATTTTAATCGTGTTGTTTAATTTTAGCTGTAAACGCACGTCTGAAACGAGTTTTCAACATAGTACTGTGATCTGCACGTGTTCAGAGTGGGAAAACCCACTTTGTGTCACCGAGTGCACCAAAACAGCTTTTCTAAGCGCAGGAGCGCCTTCAGACTGTTTCTAACGCCTTTTCAGAGGATAAACCAAACGTTTGACATGGAACATTGATTTTGAGTGAAATGCGTGCATTCGGGCTTGTATGCCATGTAACAACTTTCTAAGCGTGGCTTTTCATGTTTTCGCGCGTTTAACACATTTTCATCATATTTGTCATTTTAACTGTAAAAGCAGGTGTGAGACGAGTTTTAAACTTGGTATTGTGATATGCGCTTGTTTAGAGTGGGAAAACACACTTTGTGTCACCGAGTGCATGAAACCGGCTTTCCGAGCGCAGGAGTGCATTCAGTGATGCTTGGAAAGCCCTTTCTGCGCATAAAGCACACGTCTGAGAATGAACATTGATTTCATGTGAAATGAGGGCATTCGTGCATGTTTGACAAGTAACAACTTTCCAGTCGTGTGTTTTTCATGTTTTCGAAGCTTTTAACCCATTTTAATCGTGTTGGTCATTTTAGCTGTAAAAGCCCGTCAAAACGAGTTTTCAACATAGTACTGTGATCTGCACGTGTTCAGAGTGGGAAAACACACTTTGTGTCACCGAGTGCACCAAAACAGCTTTTCTAAGCGCAGGAGCGCCTTCAGACTGTTTCTAACGCCTTTTCAGAGGATAAACCAAACGTTTGACATGGAACATTGATTTTGAGTGAAATGCGTGCATTCGGGCTTGTATGCCATGTAACAACTTTCTAAGCGTGGCTTTTCATGTTTTCGCGCGTTTAACACATTTTCATCATATTTGTCATTTTAACTGTAAAAGCAGCTGTGAGACGAGTTTTAAACTTGGTATTGTGATATGCGCTTGTTTAGAGTGGGAAAACACACCTTGTGTCACCGAGTGCATGAAAACGGCTTTCCGAGCGCAGGAGTGCATTCAGTGACGCTTGGAAAGCCCTTTCTGCGCATAAAGCACACGTCTGAGAACGAACATTGATTTCATGTGAAATGAGGGCATTCGTGCATGTCTGACAAGTAACAACTTTCCAGTCGTGTGTTTTTCCTGTTTTCGAAGCTTTTAACCCATTTTAATCGTGTTGTTCATTTTAGCTGTAAACGCCCGTCTGAAACGAGTTTTCAACATAGTACTGTGATCTGCACGTGTTCAGAGTGGGAAAACACACTTTGTGTCACCGAGTGCACCAAAACAGCTTTTCAAAGCGCAGGAGCGCCTTCAGACTGTTTCTAACGCCTTTTCAGAGGATAAACCAAACGTTTGACATGGAACATTGATTTTGAGTGAAATGCGTGCATTCGGGCTTGTATGCCATGTAACAACTTTCTAAGCGTGGCTTTTCATGTTCTCGCGCGTTTAACACATTTTCATCATATTTGTCATTTTAACTGTAAAAGCAGGTGTGAGACGAGTTTTAAACCTGGTATTGTGATATGCGCTTGTTTAGAGTGGGAAAACACACTTTGTGTCACCGAGTGCATGAAAACAGCTTTCCGAGCGCAGGAGTGCATTCAGTGACGCTTGGAAAGCCCTTTCTGCGCATAAAGCACACGTCTGAGAACGAACATTGATTTCATGTGAAATGAGGGCATTCGTGCATGTTTGACAAATAACAACTTTCCAGTCGTGTGTTTTTCATGTTTTCGAAGCTTTTAATCGTGTTGGTCATTTTAGCTGTAAAAGCCCGTCTGAAACGAGTTTTCAACATAGTACTGTGATCTGCACGTGTTCAGAGTGGGAAAACACACTTTGTGTCACCGAGTGCACCAAAACAGCTTTTCTAAGCGCAGGAGCGCCTTCAGACTGTTTCAAACGCCTTTTCAGAGGATAAACCAAACGTTTGACATGGAACATTGATTTTGAGTGAAATGCGTGCATTCGGGCTTGTATGCCATGTAACAACTTTCTAAGCGTGGCTTTTCATGTTTTCGCGCGTTTAACACATTTTCATCAAATTTGTCATTTTAACTGTAAAAGCAGGTGCGAGACTAGTTTTAAACTTGGTATTGTGATATGCGCTTGTTTAGAGTGGGAAAACACACTTTGTGTCACCGAGTGCATGAAAACGGCTTTCCGAGCGCAGGAGTGCATTCAGTGATGCTTGGAAAGCCCTTTCTGCGCATAAAGCACACGTCTGAGAACGAACATTGATTTCATGTGAAATGAGGGCATTCGTGCATGTTTGACAAGTAACAACTTTCCCGTCGTGTGTTTTTCATGTTTTCGAAGCTTTTAACCCATTTTAATCGTGTTGTTTAATTTTAGCTGTAAACGCACGTCTGAAACGAGTTTTCAACATAGTACTGTGATCTGCACGTGTTCAGAGTGGGAAAACCCACTTTGTGTCACCGAGTGCACCAAAACAGCTTTTCTAAGCGCAGGAGCGCCTTCAGACTGTTTCTAACGCCTTTTCAGAGGATAAACCAAACGTTTGACATGGAACATTGATTTTGAGTGAAATGCGTGCATTCGGGCTTGTATGCCATGTAACAACTTTCTAAGCGTGGCTTTTCATGTTTTCGCGCGTTTAACACATTTTCATCATATTTGTCATTTTAACTGTAAAAGCAGGTGTGAGACGAGTTTTAAACTTGGTATTGTGATATGCGCTTGTTTAGAGTGGGAAAACACACTTTGTGTCACCGAGTGCATGAAACCGGCTTTCCGAGCGCAGGAGTGCATTCAGTGATGCTTGGAAAGCCCTTTCTGCGCATAAAGCACACGTCTGAGAATGAACATTGATTTCATGTGAAATGAGGGCATTCGTGCATGTTTGACAAGTAACAACTTTCCAGTCGTGTGTTTTTCATGTTTTCGAAGCTTTTAACCCATTTTAATCGTGTTGGTCATTTTAGCTGTAAAAGCCCGTCAAAACGAGTTTTCAACATAGTACTGTGATCTGCACGTGTTCAGAGTGGGAAAACACACTTTGTGTCACCGAGTGCACCAAAACAGCTTTTCTAAGCGCAGGAGCGCCTTCAGACTGTTTCTAACGCCTTTTCAGAGGATAAACCAAACGTTTGACATGGAACATTGATTTTGAGTGAAATGCGTGCATTCGGGCTTGTATGCCATGTAACAACTTTCTAAGCGTGGCTTTTCATGTTTTCGCGCGTTTAACACATTTTCATCATATTTGTCATTTTAACTGTAAAAGCAGCTGTGAGACGAGTTTTAAACTTGGTATTGTGATATGCGCTTGTTTAGAGTGGGAAAACACACCTTGTGTCACCGAGTGCATGAAAACGGCTTTCCGAGCGCAGGAGTGCATTCAGTGACGCTTGGAAAGCCCTTTCTGCGCATAAAGCACACGTCTGAGAACGAACATTGATTTCATGTGAAATGAGGGCATTCGTGCATGTTTGACAAATAACAACTTTCCAGTCGTGTGTTTTTCATGTTTTCGAAGCTTTTAATCGTGTTGGTCATTTTAGCTGTAAAAGCCCGTCTGAAACGAGTTTTCAACATAGTACTGTGATCTGCACGTGTTCAGAGTGGGAAAACACACTTTGTGTCACCGAGTGCACCAAAACAGCTTTTCTAAGCGCAGGAGCGCCTTCAGACTGTTTCAAACGCCTTTTCAGAGGATAAACCAAACGTTTGACATGGAACATTGATTTTGAGTGAAATGCGTGCATTCGGGCTTGTATGCAATGTAACAACTTTCTAAGCGTGGCTTTTCATGTTTTCGCGCGTTTAACACATTTTCATCAAATTTGTCATTTTAACTGTAAAAGCAGGTGCGAGACGAGTTTTAAACTTGGTATTGTGATATGCGCTTGTTTAGAGTGGGAAAACACACTTTGTGTCACCGAGTGCATGAAAACGGCTTTCCGAGCGCAGGAGTGCATTCAGTGACGCTCGGAAAGCCCTTTCTGCGCATAAAGCACACGTCTGAGAACGAACATTGATTTCATGTGAAATGAGGGCATTCGTGCATGTCTGACAAGTAACAACTTTCCAGTCGTGTGTTTTTCCTGTTTTCGAAGCTTTTAACCCATTTTAATCGTGTTGGTCATTTTAGCTGTAAACGCCCGTCTGAAACGAGTTTTCAACATAGTACTGTGATCTGCACGTGTTCAGAGTGGGAAAACACACTTTGTGTCACCGAGTGCACCAAAACAGCTTTTCTAAGCGCAGGAGCGCCTTCAGACTGTTTCTAACGCCTTTTCAGAGGATAAACCAAACGTTTGACATGGAACATTGATTTTGAGTGAAATGCGTGCATTCGGGCTTGTATGCCATGTAACAACTTTCTAAGCGTGGCTTTTCATGTTTTCGCGCGTTTAACACATTTTCATCATATTTGTCATTTTAACTGTAAAAGCAGGTGCGAGACGAGTTTTAAACTTGGTATTGTGATATGCGCTTGTTTAGAGTGGGAAAACACACTTTGTGTCACCGAGTGCATGAAAACGGCTTTCCGAGCGCAGGAGTGCATTCAGTGATGCTTGGAAAGCCCTTTCTGCGCATAAAGCACACGTCTGAGAACGAACATTGATTTCATGTGAAATGAGGGCATTCGTGCATGTTTGACAAGTAACAACTTTCCCGTCGTGTGTTTTTCATGTTTTCGAAGCTTTTAACCCATTTTAATCGTGTTGGTCATTTTAACTGTAAAAGCCCGTCAAAACGAGTTTTCAACATAGTACTGTGATCTGCACGTGTTCAGAGTGGGAAAACCCACTTTGTGTCACCGAGTGCACCAAAACAGCTTTTCTAAGCGCAGGAGCGCCTTCAGACTGTTTCTAACGCCTTTTCAGAGGATAAACCAAACGTTTGACATGGAACATTGATTTTGAGTGAAATGCGTGCATTCGGGCTTGTATGCCATGTAACAACTTTCTAAGCGTGGCTTTTCATGTTTTCGCGCGTTTAACACATTTTCATCATATTTGTCATTTTAACTGTAAAAGCAGGTGTGAGACGAGTTTTAAACTTGGTATTGTGATATGCGCTTGTTTAGAGTGGGAAAACACACTTTGTGTCACCGAGTGCATGAAACCGGCTTTCCGAGCGCAGGAGTGCATTCAGTGATGATTGGAAAGCCCTTTCTGCGCATAAAGCACACGTCTGAGAATGAACATTGATTTCATGTGAAATGAGGGCATTCGTGCATGTTTGACAAGTAACAACTTTCCAGTCGTGTGTTTTTCATGTTTTCGAAGCTTTTAACCCATTTTAATCGTGTTGGTCATTTTAGCTGTAAAAGCCCGTCAAAACGAGTTTTCAACATAGTACTGTGATCTGCACGTGTTCAGAGTGGGAAAACACACTTTGTGTCACCGAGTGCACCAAAACAGCTTTTCTAAGCGCAGGAGCGCCTTCAGACTGTTTCTAACGCCTTTTCAGAGGATAAACCAAACGTTTGACATGGAACATTGATTTTGAGTGAAATGCGTGCATTCGGGCTTGTATGCCATGTAACAACTTTCTAAGCGTGGCTTTTCATGTTTTCGCGCGTTTAACACATTTTCATCATATTTGTCATTTTAACTGTAAAAGCAGCTGTGAGACGAGTTTTAAACTTGGTATTGTGATATGCGCTTGTTTAGAGTGGGAAAACACACCTTGTGTCACCGAGTGCATGAAAACGGCTTTCCGAGCGCAGGAGTGCATTCAGTGACGCTTGGAAAGCCCTTTCTGCGCATAAAGCACACGTCTGAGAACGAACATTGATTTCATGTGAAATGAGGGCATTCGTGCATGTCTGACAAGTAACAACTTTCCAGTCGTGTGTTTTTCCTGTTTTCGAAGCTTTTAACCCATTTTAATCGTGTTGTTCATTTTAGCTGTAAACGCCCGTCTGAAACGAGTTTTCAACATAGTACTGTGATCTGCACGTGTTCAGAGTGGGAAAACACACTTTGTGTCACCGAGTGCACCAAAACAGCTTTTCAAAGCGCAGGAGCGCCTTCAGACTGTTTCTAACGCCTTTTCAGAGGATAAACCAAACGTTTGACATGGAACATTGATTTTGAGTGAAATGCGTGCATTCGGGCTTGTATGCCATGTAACAACTTTCTAAGCGTGGCTTTTCATGTTCTCGCGCGTTTAACACATTTTCATCATATTTGTCATTTTAACTGTAAAAGCAGGTGTGAGACGAGTTTTAAACCTGGTATTGTGATATGCGCTTGTTTAGAGTGGGAAAACACACTTTGTGTCACCGAGTGCATGAAAACAGCTTTCCGAGCGCAGGAGTGCATTCAGTGACGCTTGGAAAGCCCTTTCTGCGCATAAAGCACACGTATGAGAACGAACATTGATTTCATGTGAAATGAGGGCATTCGTGCATGTTTGACAAATAACAACTTTCCAGTCGTGTGTTTTTCATGTTTTCGAAGCTTTTAATCGTGTTGGTCATTTTAGCTGTAAAAGCCCGTCTGAAACGAGTTTTCAACATAGTACTGTGATCTGCACGTGTTCAGAGTGGGAAAACACACTTTGTGTCACCGAGTGCACCAAAACAGCTTTTCTAAGCGCAGGAGCGCCTTCAGACTGTTTCAAACGCCTTTTCAGAGGATAAACCAAACGTTTGACATGGAACATTGATTTTGAGTGAAATGCGTGCATTCGGGCTTGTATGCAATGTAACAACTTTCTAAGCGTGGCTTTTCATGTTTTCGCGCGTTTAACACATTTTCATCAAATTTGTCATTTTAACTGTAAAAGCAGGTGCGAGACTAGTTTTAAACTTGGTATTGTGATATGCGCTTGTTTAGAGTGGGAAAACACACTTTGTGTCACCGAGTGCATGAAAACGGCTTTCCGAGCGCAGGAGTGCATTCAGTGATGCTTGGAAAGCCCTTTCTGCGCATAAAGCACACGTCTGAGAACGAACATTGATTTCATGTGAAATGAGGGCATTCGTGCATGTTTGACAAGTAACAACTTTCCCGTCGTGTGTTTTTCATGTTTTCGAAGCTTTTAACCCATTTTAATCGTGTTGTTTAATTTTAGCTGTAAACGCACGTCTGAAACGAGTTTTCAACATAGTACTGTGATCTGCACGTGTTCAGAGTGGGAAAACCCACTTTGTGTCACCGAGTGCACCAAAACAGCTTTTCTAAGCGCAGGAGCGCCTTCAGACTGTTTCTAACGCCTTTTCAGAGGATAAACCAAACGTTTGACATGGAACATTGATTTTGAGTGAAATGCGTGCATTCGGGCTTGTATGCCATGTAACAACTTTCTAAGCGTGGCTTTTCATGTTTTCGCGCGTTTAACACATTTTCATCATATTTGTCATTTTAACTGTAAAAGCAGGTGTGAGACGAGTTTTAAACTTGGTATTGTGATATGCGCTTGTTTAGAGTGGGAAAACACACTTTGTGTCACCGAGTGCATGAAACCGGCTTTCCGAGCGCAGGAGTGCATTCAGTGATGCTTGGAAAGCCCTTTCTGCGCATAAAGCACACGTCTGAGAATGAACATTGATTTCATGTGAAATGAGGGCATTCGTGCATGTTTGACAAGTAACAACTTTCCAGTCGTGTGTTTTTCATGTTTTCGAAGCTTTTAACCCATTTTAATCGTGTTGGTCATTTTAGCTGTAAAAGCCCGTCAAAACGAGTTTTCAACATAGTACTGTGATCTGCACGTGTTCAGAGTGGGAAAACACACTTTGTGTCACCGAGTGCACCAAAACAGCTTTTCTAAGCGCAGGAGCGCCTTCAGACTGTTTCTAACGCCTTTTCAGAGGATAAACCAAACGTTTGACATGGAACATTGATTTTGAGTGAAATGCGTGCATTCGGGCTTGTATGCCATGTAACAACTTTCTAAGCGTGGCTTTTCATGTTTTCGCGCGTTTAACACATTTTCATCATATTTGTCATTTTAACTGTAAAAGCAGCTGTGAGACGAGTTTTAAACTTGGTATTGTGATATGCGCTTGTTTAGAGTGGGAAAACACACCTTGTGTCACCGAGTGCATGAAAACGGCTTTCCGAGCGCAGGAGTGCATTCAGTGACGCTTGGAAAGCCCTTTCTGCGCATAAAGCACACGTCTGAGAACGAACATTGATTTCATGTGAAATGAGGGCATTCGTGCATGTCTGACAAGTAACAACTTTCCAGTCGTGTGTTTTTCCTGTTTTCGAAGCTTTTAACCCATTTTAATCGTGTTGTTCATTTTAGCTGTAAACGCCCGTCTGAAACGAGTTTTCAACATAGTACTGTGATCTGCACGTGTTCAGAGTGGGAAAACACACTTTGTGTCACCGAGTGCACCAAAACAGCTTTTCAAAGCGCAGGAGCGCCTTCAGACTGTTTCTAACGCCTTTTCAGAGGATAAACCAAACGTTTGACATGGAACATTGATTTTGAGTGAAATGCGTGCATTCGGGCTTGTATGCCATGTAACAACTTTCTAAGCGTGGCTTTTCATGTTCTCGCGCGTTTAACACATTTTCATCATATTTGTCATTTTAACTGTAAAAGCAGGTGTGAGACGAGTTTTAAACCTGGTATTGTGATATGCGCTTGTTTAGAGTGGGAAAACACACTTTGTGTTACCGAGTGCATGAAAACAGCTTTCCGAGCGCAGGAGTGCATTCAGTGACGCTTGGAAAGCCCTTTCTGCGCATAAAGCACACGTCTGAGAACGAACATTGATTTCATGTGAAATGAGGGCATTCGTGCATGTTTGACAAATAACAACTTTCCAGTCGTGTGTTTTTCATGTTTTCGAAGCTTTTAATCGTGTTGGTCATTTTAGCTGTAAAAGCCCGTCTGAAACGAGTTTTCAACATAGTACTGTGATCTGCACGTGTTCAGAGTGGGAAAACACACTTTGTGTCACCGAGTGCACCAAAACAGCTTTTCTAAGCGCAGGAGCGCCTTCAGACTGTTTCAAACGCCTTTTCAGAGGATAAACCAAACGTTTGACATGGAACATTGATTTTGAGTGAAATGCGTGCATTCGGGCTTGTATGCAATGTAACAACTTTCTAAGCGTGGCTTTTCATGTTTTCGCGCGTTTAACACATTTTCATCAAATTTGTCATTTTAACTGTAAAAGCAGGTGCGAGACTAGTTTTAAACTTGGTATTGTGATATGCGCTTGTTTAGAGTGGGAAAACACACTTTGTGTCACCGAGTGCATGAAAACGGCTTTCCGAGCGCAGGAGTGCATTCAGTGATGCTTGGAAAGCCCTTTCTGCGCATAAAGCACACGTCTGAGAACGAACATTGATTTCATGTGAAATGAGGGCATTCGTGCATGTTTGACAAGTAACAACTTTCCCGTCGTGTGTTTTTCATGTTTTCGAAGCTTTTAACCCATTTTAATCGTGTTGTTTAATTTTAGCTGTAAACGCACGTCTGAAACGAGTTTTCAACATAGTACTGTGATCTGCACGTGTTCAGAGTGGGAAAACCCACTTTGTGTCACCGAGTGCACCAAAACAGCTTTTCTAAGCGCAGGAGCGCCTTCAGACTGTTTCTAACGCCTTTTCAGAGGATAAACCAAACGTTTGACATGGAACATTGATTTTGAGTGAAATGCGTGCATTCGGGCTTGTATGCCATGTAACAACTTTCTAAGCGTGGCTTTTCATGTTTTCGCGCGTTTAACACATTTTCATCATATTTGTCATTTTAACTGTAAAAGCAGGTGTGAGACGAGTTTTAAACTTGGTATTGTGATATGCGCTTGTTTAGAGTGGGAAAACACACTTTGTGTCACCGAGTGCATGAAACCGGCTTTCCGAGCGCAGGAGTGCATTCAGTGATGCTTGGAAAGCCCTTTCTGCGCATAAAGCACACGTCTGAGAATGAACATTGATTTCATGTGAAATGAGGGCATTCGTGCATGTTTGACAAGTAACAACTTTCCAGTCGTGTGTTTTTCATGTTTTCGAAGCTTTTAACCCATTTTAATCGTGTTGGTCATTTTAGCTGTAAAAGCCCGTCAAAACGAGTTTTCAACATAGTACTGTGATCTGCACGTGTTCAGAGTGGGAAAACACACTTTGTGTCACCGAGTGCACCAAAACAGCTTTTCTAAGCGCAGGAGCGCCTTCAGACTGTTTCTAACGCCTTTTCAGAGGATAAACCAAACGTTTGACATGGAACATTGATTTTGAGTGAAATGCGTGCATTCGGGCTTGTATGCCATGTAACAACTTTCTAAGCGTGGCTTTTCATGTTTTCGCGCGTTTAACACATTTTCATCATATTTGTCATTTTAACTGTAAAAGCAGCTGTGAGACGAGTTTTAAACTTGGTATTGTGATATGCGCTTGTTTAGAGTGGGAAAACACACCTTGTGTCACCGAGTGCATGAAAACGGCTTTCCGAGCGCAGGAGTGCATTCAGTGACGCTTGGAAAGCCCTTTCTGCGCATAAAGCACACGTCTGAGAACGAACATTGATTTCATGTGAAATGAGGGCATTCGTGCATGTTTGACAAATAACAACTTTCCAGTCGTGTGTTTTTCATGTTTTCGAAGCTTTTAATCGTGTTGGTCATTTTAGCTGTAAAAGCCCGTCTGAAACGAGTTTTCAACATAGTACTGTGATCTGCACGTGTTCAGAGTGGGAAAACACACTTTGTGTCACCGAGTGCACCAAAACAGCTTTTCTAAGCGCAGGAGCGCCTTCAGACTGTTTCAAACGCCTTTTCAGAGGATAAACCAAACGTTTGACATGGAACATTGATTTTGAGTGAAATGCGTGCATTCGGGCTTGTATGCAATGTAACAACTTTCTAAGCGTGGCTTTTCATGTTTTCGCGCGTTTAACACATTTTCATCAAATTTGTCATTTTAACTGTAAAAGCAGGTGCGAGACGAGTTTTAAACTTGGTATTGTGATATGCGCTTGTTTAGAGTGGGAAAACACACTTTGTGTCACCGAGTGCATGAAAACGGCTTTCCGAGCGCAGGAGTGCATTCAGTGACGCTTGGAAAGCCCTTTCTGCGCATAAAGCACACGTCTGAGAACGAACATTGATTTCATGTGAAATGAGGGCATTCGTGCATGTCTGACAAGTAACAACTTTCCAGTCGTGTGTTTTTCCTGTTTTCGAAGCTTTTAACCCATTTTAATCGTGTTGGTCATTTTAGCTGTAAACGCCCGTCTGAAACGAGTTTTCAACATAGTACTGTGATCTGCACGTGTTCAGAGTGGGAAAACACACTTTGTGTCACCGAGTGCACCAAAACAGCTTTTCTAAGCGCAGGAGCGCCTTCAGACTGTTTCTAACGCCTTTTCAGAGGATAAACCAAACGTTTGACATGGAACATTGATTTTGAGTGAAATGCGTGCATTCGGGCTTGTATGCCATGTAACAACTTTCTAAGCGTGGCTTTTCATGTTTTCGCGCGTTTAACACATTTTCATCATATTTGTCATTTTAACTGTAAAAGCAGCTGTGAGACGAGTTTTAAACTTGGTATTGTGATATGCGCTTGTTTAGAGTGGGAAAACACACCTTGTGTCACCGAGTGCATGAAAACGGCTTTCCGAGCGCAGGAGTGCATTCAGTGACGCTTGGAAAGCCCTTTCTGCGCATAAAGCACACGTCTGAGAACGAACATTGATTTCATGTGAAATGAGGGCATTCGTGCATGTCTGACAAGTAACAACTTTCCAGTCGTGTGTTTTTCCTGTTTTCGAAGCTTTTAACCCATTTTAATCGTGTTGTTCATTTTAGCTGTAAACGCCCGTCTGAAACGAGTTTTCAACATAGTACTGTGATCTGCACGTGTTCAGAGTGGGAAAACACACTTTGTGTCACCGAGTGCACCAAAACAGCTTTTCAAAGCGCAGGAGCGCCTTCAGACTGTTTCTAACGCCTTTTCAGAGGATAAACCAAACGTTTGACATGGAACATTGATTTTGAGTGAAATGCGTGCATTCGGGCTTGTATGCCATGTAACAACTTTCTAAGCGTGGCTTTTCATGTTTTCGCGCGTTTAACACATTTTCATCATATTTGTCATTTTAACTGTAAAAGCAGCTGTGAGACGAGTTTTAAACTTGGTATTGTGATATGCGCTTGTTTAGAGTGGGAAAACACACTTTGTGTCACCGAGTGCATGAAAACGGCTTTCCGAGCGCAGGAGTGCATTCAGTGACGCTTGGAAAGCCCTTTCTGCGCATAAAGCACACGTCTGAGAACGAACATTGATTTCATGTGAAATGAGGGCATTCGTGCATGTCTGACAAGTAACAACTTTCCAGTCGTGTGTTTTTCCTGTTTTCGAAGCTTTTAACCCATTTTAATCGTGTTGTTCATTTTAGCTGTAAACGCCCGTCTGAAACGAGTTTTCAACATAGTACTGTGATCTGCACGTGTTCAGAGTGGGAAAACACACTTTGTGTCACCGAGTGCACCAAAACAGCTTTTCAAAGCGCAGGAGCGCCTTCAGACTGTTTCTAACGCCTTTTCAGAGGATAAACCAAACGTTTGACATGGAACATTGATTTTGAGTGAAATGCGTGCATTCGGGCTTGTATGCCATGTAACAACTTTCTAAGCGTGGCTTTTCATGTTCTCGCGCGTTTAACACATTTTCATCATATTTGTCATTTTAACTGTAAAAGCAGGTGTGAGACGAGTTTTAAACCTGGTATTGTGATATGCGCTTGTTTAGAGTGGGAAAACACACTTTGTGTCACCGAGTGCATGAAAACAGCTTTCCGAGCGCAGGAGTGCATTCAGTGACGCTTGGAAAGCCCTTTCTGCGCATAAAGCACACGTCTGAGAACGAACATTGATTTCATGTGAAATGAGGGCATTCGTGCATGTTTGACAAATAACAACTTTCCAGTCGTGTGTTTTTCATGTTTTCGAAGCTTTTAATCGTGTTGGTCATTTTAGCTGTAAACGCCCGTCTGAAACGAGTTTTCAACATAGTACTGTGATCTGCACGTGTTCAGAGTGGGAAAACACACTTTGTGTCACCGAGTGCACCAAAACAGCTTTTCTAAGCGCAGGAGCGCCTTCAGACTGTTTCAAACGCCTTTTCAGAGGATAAACCAAACGTTTGACATGGAACATTGATTTTGAGTGAAATGCGTGCATTCGGGCTTGTATGCAATGTAACAACTTTCTAAGCGTGGCTTTTCATGTTTTCGCGCGTTTAACACATTTTCATCAAATTTGTCATTTTAACTGTAAAAGCAGGTGCGAGACTAGTTTTAAACTTGGTATTGTGATATGCGCTTGTTTAGAGTGGGAAAACACACTTTGTGTCACCGAGTGCATGAAAACGGCTTTCCGAGCGCAGGAGTGCATTCAGTGATGCTTGGAAAGCCCTTTCTGCGCATAAAGCACACGTCTGAGAACGAACATTGATTTCATGTGAAATGAGGGCATTCGTGCATGTTTGACAAGTAACAACTTTCCCGTCGTGTGTTTTTCATGTTTTCGAAGCTTTTAACCCATTTTAATCGTGTTGTTTAATTTTAGCTGTAAACGCACGTCTGAAACGAGTTTTCAACATAGTACTGTGATCTGCACGTGTTCAGAGTGGGAAAACCCACTTTGTGTCACCGAGTGCACCAAAACAGCTTTTCTAAGCGCAGGAGCGCCTTCAGACTGTTTCTAACGCCTTTTCAGAGGATAAACCAAACGTTTGACATGGAACATTGATTTTGAGTGAAATGCGTGCATTCGGGCTTGTATGCCATGTAACAACTTTCTAAGCGTGGCTTTTCATGTTTTCGCGCGTTTAACACATTTTCATCATATTTGTCATTTTAACTGTAAAAGCAGGTGTGAGACGAGTTTTAAACTTGGTATTGTGATATGCGCTTGTTTAGAGTGGGAAAACACACTTTGTGTCACCGAGTGCATGAAACCGGCTTTCCGAGCGCAGGAGTGCATTCAGTGATGCTTGGAAAGCCCTTTCTGCGCATAAAGCACACGTCTGAGAATGAACATTGATTTCATGTGAAATGAGGGCATTCGTGCATGTTTGACAAGTAACAACTTTCCAGTCGTGTGTTTTTCATGTTTTCGAAGCTTTTAACCCATTTTAATCGTGTTGGTCATTTTAGCTGTAAAAGCCCGTCAAAACGAGTTTTCAACATAGTACTGTGATCTGCACGTGTTCAGAGTGGGAAAACACACTTTGTGTCACCGAGTGCACCAAAACAGCTTTTCTAAGCGCAGGAGCGCCTTCAGACTGTTTCTAACGCCTTTTCAGAGGATAAACCAAACGTTTGACATGGAACATTGATTTTGAGTGAAATGCGTGCATTCGGGCTTGTATGCCATGTAACAACTTTCTAAGCGTGGCTTTTCATGTTTTCGCGCGTTTAACACATTTTCATCATATTTGTCATTTTAACTGTAAAAGCAGCTGTGAGACGAGTTTTAAACTTGGTATTGTGATATGCGCTTGTTTAGAGTGGGAAAACACACCTTGTGTCACCGAGTGCATGAAAACGGCTTTCCGAGCGCAGGAGTGCATTCAGTGACGCTTGGAAAGCCCTTTCTGCGCATAAAGCACACGTCTGAGAACGAACATTGATTTCATGTGAAATGAGGGCATTCGTGCATGTCTGACAAGTAACAACTTTCCAGTCGTGTGTTTTTCCTGTTTTCGAAGCTTTTAACCCATTTTAATCGTGTTGTTCATTTTAGCTGTAAACGCCCGTCTGAAACGAGTTTTCAACATAGTACTGTGATCTGCACGTGTTCAGAGTGGGAAAACACACTTTGTGTCACCGAGTGCACCAAAACAGCTTTTCAAAGCGCAGGAGCGCCTTCAGACTGTTTCTAACGCCTTTTCAGAGGATAAACCAAACGTTTGACATGGAACATTGATTTTGAGTGAAATGCGTGCATTCGGGCTTGTATGCCATGTAACAACTTTCTAAGCGTGGCTTTTCATGTTCTCGCGCGTTTAACACATTTTCATCATATTTGTCATTTTAACTGTAAAAGCAGGTGTGAGACGAGTTTTAAACCTGGTATTGTGATATGCGCTTGTTTAGAGTGGGAAAACACACTTTGTGTCACCGAGTGCATGAAAACAGCTTTCCGAGCGCAGGAGTGCATTCAGTGACGCTTGGAAAGCCCTTTCTGCGCATAAAGCACACGTCTGAGAACGAACATTGATTTCATGTGAAATGAGGGCATTCGTGCATGTTTGACAAATAACAACTTTCCAGTCGTGTGTTTTTCATGTTTTCGAAGCTTTTAATCGTGTTGGTCATTTTAGCTGTAAAAGCCCGTCTGAAACGAGTTTTCAACATAGTACTGTGATCTGCACGTGTTCAGAGTGGGAAAACACACTTTGTGTCACCGAGTGCACCAAAACAGCTTTTCTAAGCGCAGGAGCGCCTTCAGACTGTTTCAAACGCCTTTTCAGAGGATAAACCAAACGTTTGACATGGAACATTGATTTTGAGTGAAATGCGTGCATTCGGGCTTGTATGCAATGTAACAACTTTCTAAGCGTGGCTTTTCATGTTTTCGCGCGTTTAACACATTTTCATCAAATTTGTCATTTTAACTGTAAAAGCAGGTGCGAGACTAGTTTTAAACTTGGTATTGTGATATGCGCTTGTTTAGAGTGGGAAAACACACTTTGTGTCACCGAGTGCATGAAAACGGCTTTCCGAGCGCAGGAGTGCATTCAGTGATGCTTGGAAAGCCCTTTCTGCGCATAAAGCACACGTCTGAGAACGAACATTGATTTCATGTGAAATGAGGGCATTCGTGCATGTTTGACAAGTAACAACTTTCCCGTCGTGTGTTTTTCATGTTTTCGAAGCTTTTAACCCATTTTAATCGTGTTGTTTAATTTTAGCTGTAAACGCACGTCTGAAACGAGTTTTCAACATAGTACTGTGATCTGCACGTGTTCAGAGTGGGAAAACCCACTTTGTGTCACCGAGTGCACCAAAACAGCTTTTCTAAGCGCAGGAGCGCCTTCAGACTGTTTCTAACGCCTTTTCAGAGGATAAACCAAACGTTTGACATGGAACATTGATTTTGAGTGAAATGCGTGCATTCGGGCTTGTATGCCATGTAACAACTTTCTAAGCGTGGCTTTTCATGTTTTCGCGCGTTTAACACATTTTCATCATATTTGTCATTTTAACTGTAAAAGCAGGTGTGAGACGAGTTTTAAACTTGGTATTGTGATATGCGCTTGTTTAGAGTGGGAAAACACACTTTGTGTCACCGAGTGCATGAAACCGGCTTTCCGAGCGCAGGAGTGCATTCAGTGATGCTTGGAAAGCCCTTTCTGCGCATAAAGCACACGTCTGAGAATGAACATTGATTTCATGTGAAATGAGGGCATTCGTGCATGTTTGACAAGTAACAACTTTCCAGTCGTGTGTTTTTCATGTTTTCGAAGCTTTTAACCCATTTTAATCGTGTTGGTCATTTTAGCTGTAAAAGCCCGTCAAAACGAGTTTTCAACATAGTACTGTGATCTGCACGTGTTCAGAGTGGGAAAACACACTTTGTGTCACCGAGTGCACCAAAACAGCTTTTCTAAGCGCAGGAGCGCCTTCAGACTGTTTCTAACGCCTTTTCAGAGGATAAACCAAACGTTTGACATGGAACATTGATTTTGAGTGAAATGCGTGCATTCGGGCTTGTATGCCATGTAACAACTTTCTAAGCGTGGCTTTTCATGTTTTCGCGCGTTTAACACATTTTCATCATATTTGTCATTTTAACTGTAAAAGCAGCTGTGAGACGAGTTTTAAACTTGGTATTGTGATATGCGCTTGTTTAGAGTGGGAAAACACACCTTGTGTCACCGAGTGCATGAAAACGGCTTTCCGAGCGCAGGAGTGCATTCAGTGACGCTTGGAAAGCCCTTTCTGCGCATAAAGCACACGTCTGAGAACGAACATTGATTTCATGTGAAATGAGGGCATTCGTGCATGTCTGACAAGTAACAACTTTCCAGTCGTGTGTTTTTCCTGTTTTCGAAGCTTTTAACCCATTTTAATCGTGTTGTTCATTTTAGCTGTAAACGCCCGTCTGAAACGAGTTTTCAACATAGTACTGTGATCTGCACGTGTTCAGAGTGGGAAAACACACTTTGTGTCACCGAGTGCACCAAAACAGCTTTTCAAAGCGCAGGAGCGCCTTCAGACTGTTTCTAACGCCTTTTCAGAGGATAAACCAAACGTTTGACATGGAACATTGATTTTGAGTGAAATGCGTGCATTCGGGCTTGTATGCCATGTAACAACTTTCTAAGCGTGGCTTTTCATGTTCTCGCGCGTTTAACACATTTTCATCATATTTGTCATTTTAACTGTAAAAGCAGGTGTGAGACGAGTTTTAAACCTGGTATTGTGATATGCGCTTGTTTAGAGTGGGAAAACACACTTTGTGTCACCGAGTGCATGAAAACAGCTTTCCGAGCGCAGGAGTGCATTCAGTGACGCTTGGAAAGCCCTTTCTGCGCATAAAGCACACGTCTGAGAACGAACATTGATTTCATGTGAAATGAGGGCATTCGTGCATGTTTGACAAATAACAACTTTCCAGTCGTGTGTTTTTCATGTTTTCGAAGCTTTTAATCGTGTTGGTCATTTTAGCTGTAAAAGCCCGTCTGAAACGAGTTTTCAACATAGTACTGTGATCTGCACGTGTTCAGAGTGGGAAAACACACTTTGTGTCACCGAGTGCACCAAAACAGCTTTTCTAAGCGCAGGAGCGCCTTCAGACTGTTTCAAACGCCTTTTCAGAGGATAAACCAAACGTTTGACATGGAACATTGATTTTGAGTGAAATGCGTGCATTCGGGCTTGTATGCAATGTAACAACTTTCTAAGCGTGGCTTTTCATGTTTTCGCGCGTTTAACACATTTTCATCAAATTTGTCATTTTAACTGTAAAAGCAGGTGCGAGACTAGTTTTAAACTTGGTATTGTGATATGCGCTTGTTTAGAGTGGGAAAACACACTTTGTGTCACCGAGTGCATGAAAACGGCTTTCCGAGCGCAGGAGTGCATTCAGTGATGCTTGGAAAGCCCTTTCTGCGCATAAAGCACACGTCTGAGAACGAACATTGATTTCATGTGAAATGAGGGCATTCGTGCATGTTTGACAAGTAACAACTTTCCCGTCGTGTGTTTTTCATGTTTTCGAAGCTTTTAACCCATTTTAATCGTGTTGTTTAATTTTAGCTGTAAACGCACGTCTGAAACGAGTTTTCAACATAGTACTGTGATCTGCACGTGTTCAGAGTGGGAAAACCCACTTTGTGTCACCGAGTGCACCAAAACAGCTTTTCTAAGCGCAGGAGCGCCTTCAGACTGTTTCTAACGCCTTTTCAGAGGATAAACCAAACGTTTGACATGGAACATTGATTTTGAGTGAAATGCGTGCATTCGGGCTTGTATGCCATGTAACAACTTTCTAAGCGTGGCTTTTCATGTTTTCGCGCGTTTAACACATTTTCATCATATTTGTCATTTTAACTGTAAAAGCAGGTGTGAGACGAGTTTTAAACTTGGTATTGTGATATGCGCTTGTTTAGAGTGGGAAAACACACTTTGTGTCACCGAGTGCATGAAACCGGCTTTCCGAGCGCAGGAGTGCATTCAGTGATGCTTGGAAAGCCCTTTCTGCGCATAAAGCACACGTCTGAGAATGAACATTGATTTCATGTGAAATGAGGGCATTCGTGCATGTTTGACAAGTAACAACTTTCCAGTCGTGTGTTTTTCATGTTTTCGAAGCTTTTAACCCATTTTAATCGTGTTGGTCATTTTAGCTGTAAAAGCCCGTCAAAACGAGTTTTCAACATAGTACTGTGATCTGCACGTGTTCAGAGTGGGAAAACACACTTTGTGTCACCGAGTGCACCAAAACAGCTTTTCTAAGCGCAGGAGCGCCTTCAGACTGTTTCTAACGCCTTTTCAGAGGATAAACCAAACGTTTGACATGGAACATTGATTTTGAGTGAAATGCGTGCATTCGGGCTTGTATGCCATGTAACAACTTTCTAAGCGTGGCTTTTCATGTTTTCGCGCGTTTAACACATTTTCATCATATTTGTCATTTTAACTGTAAAAGCAGCTGTGAGACGAGTTTTAAACTTGGTATTGTGATATGCGCTTGTTTAGAGTGGGAAAACACACCTTGTGTCACCGAGTGCATGAAAACGGCTTTCCGAGCGCAGGAGTGCATTCAGTGACGCTTGGAAAGCCCTTTCTGCGCATAAAGCACACGTCTGAGAACGAACATTGATTTCATGTGAAATGAGGGCATTCGTGCATGTCTGACAAGTAACAACTTTCCAGTCGTGTGTTTTTCCTGTTTTCGAAGCTTTTAACCCATTTTAATCGTGTTGTTCATTTTAGCTGTAAACGCCCGTCTGAAACGAGTTTTCAACATAGTACTGTGATCTGCACGTGTTCAGAGTGGGAAAACACACTTTGTGTCACCGAGTGCACCAAAACAGCTTTTCAAAGCGCAGGAGCGCCTTCAGACTGTTTCTAACGCCTTTTCAGAGGATAAACCAAACGTTTGACATGGAACATTGATTTTGAGTGAAATGCGTGCATTCGGGCTTGTATGCCATGTAACAACTTTCTAAGCGTGGCTTTTCATGTTCTCGCGCGTTTAACACATTTTCATCATATTTGTCATTTTAACTGTAAAAGCAGGTGTGAGACGAGTTTTAAACCTGGTATTGTGATATGCGCTTGTTTAGAGTGGGAAAACACACTTTGTGTCACCGAGTGCATGAAAACAGCTTTCCGAGCGCAGGAGTGCATTCAGTGACGCTTGGAAAGCCCTTTCTGCGCATAAAGCACACGTCTGAGAACGAACATTGATTTCATGTGAAATGAGGGCATTCGTGCATGTTTGACAAATAACAACTTTCCAGTCGTGTGTTTTTCATGTTTTCGAAGCTTTTAATCGTGTTGGTCATTTTAGCTGTAAAAGCCCGTCTGAAACGAGTTTTCAACATAGTACTGTGATCTGCACGTGTTCAGAGTGGGAAAACACACTTTGTGTCACCGAGTGCACCAAAACAGCTTTTCTAAGCGCAGGAGCGCCTTCAGACTGTTTCAAACGCCTTTTCAGAGGATAAACCAAACGTTTGACATGGAACATTGATTTTGAGTGAAATGCGTGCATTCGGGCTTGTATGCAATGTAACAACTTTCTAAGCGTGGCTTTTCATGTTTTCGCGCGTTTAACACATTTTCATCAAATTTGTCATTTTAACTGTAAAAGCAGGTGCGAGACGAGTTTTAAACTTGGTATTGTGATATGCGCTTGTTTAGAGTGGGAAAACACACTTTGTGTCACCGAGTGCATGAAAACGGCTTTCCGAGCGCAGGAGTGCATTCAGTGATGCTTGGAAAGCCCTTTCTGCGCATAAAGCACACGTCTGAGAACGAACATTGATTTCATGTGAAATGAGGGCATTCGTGCATGTTTGACAAGTAACAACTTTCCCGTCGTGTGTTTTTCATGTTTTCGAAGCTTTTAACCCATTTTAATCGTGTTGTTTAATTTTAGCTGTAAACGCACGTCTGAAACGAGTTTTCAACATAGTACTGTGATCTGCACGTGTTCAGAGTGGGAAAACCCACTTTGTGTCACCGAGTGCACCAAAACAGCTTTTCTAAGCGCAGGAGCGCCTTCAGACTGTTTCTAACGCCTTTTCAGAGGATAAACCAAACGTTTGACATGGAACATTGATTTTGAGTGAAATGCGTGCATTCGGGCTTGTATGCCATGTAACAACTTTCTAAGCGTGGCTTTTCATGTTTTCGCGCGTTTAACACATTTTCATCATATTTGTCATTTTAACTGTAAAAGCAGGTGTGAGACGAGTTTTAAACTTGGTATTGTGATATGCGCTTGTTTAGAGTGGGAAAACACACTTTGTGTCACCGAGTGCATGAAACCGGCTTTCCGAGCGCAGGAGTGCATTCAGTGATGCTTGGAAAGCCCTTTCTGCGCATAAAGCACACGTCTGAGAATGAACATTGATTTCATGTGAAATGAGGGCATTCGTGCATGTTTGACAAGTAACAACTTTCCAGTCGTGTGTTTTTCATGTTTTCGAAGCTTTTAACCCATTTTAATCGTGTTGGTCATTTTAGCTGTAAAAGCCCGTCAAAACGAGTTTTCAACATAGTACTGTGATCTGCACGTGTTCAGAGTGGGAAAACACACTTTGTGTCACCGAGTGCACCAAAACAGCTTTTCTAAGCGCAGGAGCGCCTTCAGACTGTTTCTAACGCCTTTTCAGAGGATAAACCAAACGTTTGACATGGAACATTGATTTTGAGTGAAATGCGTGCATTCGGGCTTGTATGCCATGTAACAACTTTCTAAGCGTGGCTTTTCATGTTTTCGCGCGTTTAACACATTTTCATCATATTTGTCATTTTAACTGTAAAAGCAGCTGTGAGACGAGTTTTAAACTTGGTATTGTGATATGCGCTTGTTTAGAGTGGGAAAACACACCTTGTGTCACCGAGTGCATGAAAACGGCTTTCCGAGCGCAGGAGTGCATTCAGTGACGCTTGGAAAGCCCTTTCTGCGCATAAAGCACACGTCTGAGAACGAACATTGATTTCATGTGAAATGAGGGCATTCGTGCATGTTTGACAAATAACAACTTTCCAGTCGTGTGTTTTTCATGTTTTCGAAGCTTTTAATCGTGTTGGTCATTTTAGCTGTAAAAGCCCGTCTGAAACGAGTTTTCAACATAGTACTGTGATCTGCACGTGTTCAGAGTGGGAAAACACACTTTGTGTCACCGAGTGCACCAAAACAGCTTTTCTAAGCGCAGGAGCGCCTTCAGACTGTTTCAAACGCCTTTTCAGAGGATAAACCAAACGTTTGACATGGAACATTGATTTTGAGTGAAATGCGTGCATTCGGGCTTGTATGCAATGTAACAACTTTCTAAGCGTGGCTTTTCATGTTTTCGCGCGTTTAACACATTTTCATCAAATTTGTCATTTTAACTGTAAAAGCAGGTGCGAGACGAGTTTTAAACTTGGTATTGTGATATGCGCTTGTTTAGAGTGGGAAAACACACTTTGTGTCACCGAGTGCATGAAAACGGCTTTCCGAGCGCAGGAGTGCATTCAGTGACGCTTGGAAAGCCCTTTCTGCGCATAAAGCACACGTCTGAGAACGAACATTGATTTCATGTGAAATGAGGGCATTCGTGCATGTCTGACAAGTAACAACTTTCCAGTCGTGTGTTTTTCCTGTTTTCGAAGCTTTTAACCCATTTTAATCGTGTTGGTCATTTTAGCTGTAAACGCCCGTCTGAAACGAGTTTTCAACATAGTACTGTGATCTGCACGTGTTCAGAGTGGGAAAACACACTTTGTGTCACCGAGTGCACCAAAACAGCTTTTCTAAGCGCAGGAGCGCCTTCAGACTGTTTCTAACGCCTTTTCAGAGGATAAACCAAACGTTTGACATGGAACATTGATTTTGAGTGAAATGCGTGCATTCGGGCTTGTATGCCATGTAACAACTTTCTAAGCGTGGCTTTTCATGTTTTCGCGCGTTTAACACATTTTCATCATATTTGTCATTTTAACTGTAAAAGCAGGTGCGAGACGAGTTTTAAACTTGGTATTGTGATATGCGCTTGTTTAGAGTGGGAAAACACACTTTGTGTCACCGAGTGCATGAAAACGGCTTTCCGAGCGCAGGAGTGCATTCAGTGATGCTTGGAAAGCCCTTTCTGCGCATAAAGCACACGTCTGAGAATGAACATTGATTTCATGTGAAATGAGGGCATTCGTGCATGTTTGACAAGTAACAACTTTCCAGTCGTGTGTTTTTCATGTTTTCGAAGCTTTTAACCCATTTTAATCGTGTTGGTCATTTTAGCTGTAAAAGCCCGTCAAAACGAGTTTTCAACATAGTACTGTGATCTGCACGTGTTCAGAGTGGGAAAACACACTTTGTGTCACCGAGTGCACCAAAACAGCTTTTCTAAGCGCAGGAGCGCCTTCAGACTGTTTCTAACACCTTTTCAGAGGATAAACCAAACGTTTGACATGGAACATTGATTTTGAGTGAAATGCGTGCATTCGGGCTTGTATGCCATGTAACAACTTTCTAAGCGTGGCTTTTCATGTTTTCGCGCGTTTAACACATTTTCATCATATTTGTCATTTTAACTGTAAAAGCAGCTGTGAGACGAGTTTTAAACTTGGTATTGTGATATGCGCTTGTTTAGAGTGGGAAAACACACCTTGTGTCACCGAGTGCATGAAAACGGCTTTCCGAGCGCAGGAGTGCATTCAGTGACGCTTGGAAAGCCCTTTCTGCGCATAAAGCACACGTCTGAGAACGAACATTGATTTCATGTGAAATGAGGGCATTCGTGCATGTCTGACAAGTAACAACTTTCCAGTCGTGTGTTTTTCCTGTTTTCGAAGCTTTTAACCCATTTTAATCGTGTTGTTCATTTTAGCTGTAAACGCCCGTCTGAAACGAGTTTTCAACATAGTACTGTGATCTGCACGTGTTCAGAGTGGGAAAACACACTTTGTGTCACCGAGTGCACCAAAACAGCTTTTCAAAGCGCAGGAGCGCCTTCAGACTGTTTCTAACGCCTTTTCAGAGGATAAACCAAACGTTTGACATGGAACATTGATTTTGAGTGAAATGCGTGCATTCGGGCTTGTATGCCATGTAACAACTTTCTAAGCGTGGCTTTTCATGTTCTCGCGCGTTTAACACATTTTCATCATATTTGTCATTTTAACTGTAAAAGCAGGTGTGAGACGAGTTTTAAACCTGGTATTGTGATATGCGCTTGTTTAGAGTGGGAAAACACACTTTGTGTCACCGAGTGCATGAAAACAGCTTTCCGAGCGCAGGAGTGCATTCAGTGACGCTTGGAAAGCCCTTTCTGCGCATAAAGCACACGTCTGAGAACGAACATTGATTTCATGTGAAATGAGGGCATTCGTGCATGTTTGACAAATAACAACTTTCCAGTCGTGTGTTTTTCATGTTTTCGAAGCTTTTAATCGTGTTGGTCATTTTAGCTGTAAAAGCCCGTCTGAAACGAGTTTTCAACATAGTACTGTGATCTGCACGTGTTCAGAGTGGGAAAACACACTTTGTGTCACCGAGTGCACCAAAACAGCTTTTCTAAGCGCAGGAGCGCCTTCAGACTGTTTCAAACGCCTTTTCAGAGGATAAACCAAACGTTTGACATGGAACATTGATTTTGAGTGAAATGCGTGCATTCGGGCTTGTATGCAATGTAACAACTTTCTAAGCGTGGCTTTTCATGTTTTCGCGCGTTTAACACATTTTCATCAAATTTGTCATTTTAACTGTAAAAGCAGGTGCGAGACTAGTTTTAAACTTGGTATTGTGATATGCGCTTGTTTAGAGTGGGAAAACACACTTTGTGTCACCGAGTGCATGAAAACGGCTTTCCGAGCGCAGGAGTGCATTCAGTGATGCTTGGAAAGCCCTTTCTGCGCATAAAGCACACGTCTGAGAACGAACATTGATTTCATGTGAAATGAGGGCATTCGTGCATGTTTGACAAGTAACAACTTTCCCGTCGTGTGTTTTTCATGTTTTCGAAGCTTTTAACCCATTTTAATCGTGTTGTTTAATTTTAGCTGTAAACGCACGTCTGAAACGAGTTTTCAACATAGTACTGTGATCTGCACGTGTTCAGAGTGGGAAAACCCACTTTGTGTCACCGAGTGCACCAAAACAGCTTTTCTAAGCGCAGGAGCGCCTTCAGACTGTTTCTAACGCCTTTTCAGAGGATAAACCAAACGTTTGACATGGAACATTGATTTTGAGTGAAATGCGTGCATTCGGGCTTGTATGCCATGTAACAACTTTCTAAGCGTGGCTTTTCATGTTTTCGCGCGTTTAACACATTTTCATCATATTTGTCATTTTAACTGTAAAAGCAGGTGTGAGACGAGTTTTAAACTTGGTATTGTGATATGCGCTTGTTTAGAGTGGGAAAACACACTTTGTGTCACCGAGTGCATGAAACCGGCTTTCCGAGCGCAGGAGTGCATTCAGTGATGCTTGGAAAGCCCTTTCTGCGCATAAAGCACACGTCTGAGAACGAACATTGATTTCATGTGAAATGAGGGCATTCGTGCATGTTTGACAAGTAACAACTTTCCAGTCGTGTGTTTTTCATGTTTTCGAAGCTTTTAACCCATTTTAATCGTGTTGGTCATTTTAGCTGTAAAAGCCCGTCAAAACGAGTTTTCAACATAGTACTGTGATCTGCACGTGTTCAGAGTGGGAAAACACACTTTGTGTCACCGAGTGCACCAAAACAGCTTTTCTAAGCGCAGGAGCGCCTTCAGACTGTTTCTAACGCCTTTTCAGAGGATAAACCAAACGTTTGACATGGAACATTGATTTTGAGTGAAATGCGTGCATTCGGGCTTGTATGCCATGTAACAACTTTCTAAGCGTGGCTTTTCATGTTTTCGCGCGTTTAACACATTTTCATCATATTTGTCATTTTAACTGTAAAAGCAGGTGCGAGACGAGTTTTAAACTTGGTATTGTGATATGCGCTTGTTTAGAGTGGGAAAACACACTTTGTGTCACCGAGTGCACCAAAACAGCTTTTCAAAGCGCAGGAGCGCCTTCAGACTGTTTCTAACGCCTTTTCAGAGGATAAACCAAACGTTTGACATGGAACATTGATTTTGAGTGAAATGCGTGCATTCGGGCTTGTATGCCATGTAACAACTTTCTAAGCGTGGCTTTTCATGTTCTCGCGCGTTTAACACATTTTCATCATATTTGTCATTTTAACTGTAAAAGCAGGTGTGAGACGAGTTTTAAACCTGGTATTGTGATATGCGCTTGTTTAGAGTGGGAAAACACACTTTGTGTCACCGAGTGCATGAAAACAGCTTTCCGAGCGCAGGAGTGCATTCAGTGACGCTTGGAAAGCCCTTTCTGCGCATAAAGCACACGTCTGAGAACGAACATTGATTTCATGTGAAATGAGGGCATTCGTGCATGTTTGACAAATAACAACTTTCCAGTCGTGTGTTTTTCATGTTTTCGAAGCTTTTAATCGTGTTGGTCATTTTAGCTGTAAAAGCCCGTCTGAAACGAGTTTTCAACATAGTACTGTGATCTGCACGTGTTCAGAGTGGGAAAACACACTTTGTGTCACCGAGTGCACCAAAACAGCTTTTCTAAGCGCAGGAGCGCCTTCAGACTGTTTCAAACGCCTTTTCAGAGGATAAACCAAACGTTTGACATGGAACATTGATTTTGAGTGAAATGCGTGCATTCGGGCTTGTATGCAATGTAACAACTTTCTAAGCGTGGCTTTTCATGTTTTCGCGCGTTTAACACATTTTCATCAAATTTGTCATTTTAACTGTAAAAGCAGGTGCGAGACTAGTTTTAAACTTGGTATTGTGATATGCGCTTGTTTAGAGTGGGAAAACACACTTTGTGTCACCGAGTGCATGAAAACGGCTTTCCGAGCGCAGGAGTGCATTCAGTGATGCTTGGAAAGCCCTTTCTGCGCATAAAGCACACGTCTGAGAACGAACATTGATTTCATGTGAAATGAGGGCATTCGTGCATGTTTGACAAGTAACAACTTTCCCGTCGTGTGTTTTTCATGTTTTCGAAGCTTTTAACCCATTTTAATCGTGTTGTTTAATTTTAGCTGTAAACGCACGTCTGAAACGAGTTTTCAACATAGTACTGTGATCTGCACGTGTTCAGAGTGGGAAAACCCACTTTGTGTCACCGAGTGCACCAAAACAGCTTTTCTAAGCGCAGGAGCGCCTTCAGACTGTTTCTAACGCCTTTTCAGAGGATAAACCAAACGTTTGACATGGAACATTGATTTTGAGTGAAATGCGTGCATTCGGGCTTGTATGCCATGTAACAACTTTCTAAGCGTGGCTTTTCATGTTTTCGCGCGTTTAACACATTTTCATCATATTTGTCATTTTAACTGTAAAAGCAGGTGTGAGACGAGTTTTAAACTTGGTATTGTGATATGCGCTTGTTTAGAGTGGGAAAACACACTTTGTGTCACCGAGTGCATGAAACCGGCTTTCCGAGCGCAGGAGTGCATTCAGTGATGCTTGGAAAGCCCTTTCTGCGCATAAAGCACACGTCTGAGAATGAACATTGATTTCATGTGAAATGAGGGCATTCGTGCATGTTTGACAAGTAACAACTTTCCAGTCGTGTGTTTTTCATGTTTTCGAAGCTTTTAACCCATTTTAATCGTGTTGGTCATTTTAGCTGTAAAAGCCCGTCAAAACGAGTTTTCAACATAGTACTGTGATCTGCACGTGTTCAGAGTGGGAAAACACACTTTGTGTCACCGAGTGCACCAAAACAGCTTTTCTAAGCGCAGGAGCGCCTTCAGACTGTTTCTAACGCCTTTTCAGAGGATAAACCAAACGTTTGACATGGAACATTGATTTTGAGTGAAATGCGTGCATTCGGGCTTGTATGCCATGTAACAACTTTCTAAGCGTGGCTTTTCATGTTTTCGCGCGTTTAACACATTTTCATCATATTTGTCATTTTAACTGTAAAAGCAGCTGTGAGACGAGTTTTAAACTTGGTATTGTGATATGCGCTTGTTTAGAGTGGGAAAACACACCTTGTGTCACCGAGTGCATGAAAACGGCTTTCCGAGCGCAGGAGTGCATTCAGTGACGCTTGGAAAGCCCTTTCTGCGCATAAAGCACACGTCTGAGAACGAACATTGATTTCATGTGAAATGAGGGCATTCGTGCATGTTTGACAAATAACAACTTTCCAGTCGTGTGTTTTTCATGTTTTCGAAGCTTTTAATCGTGTTGGTCATTTTAGCTGTAAAAGCCCGTCTGAAACGAGTTTTCAACATAGTACTGTGATCTGCACGTGTTCAGAGTGGGAAAACACACTTTGTGTCACCGAGTGCACCAAAACAGCTTTTCTAAGCGCAGGAGCGCCTTCAGACTGTTTCAAACGCCTTTTCAGAGGATAAACCAAACGTTTGACATGGAACATTGATTTTGAGTGAAATGCGTGCATTCGGGCTTGTATGCAATGTAACAACTTTCTAAGCGTGGCTTTTCATGTTTTCGCGCGTTTAACACATTTTCATCAAATTTGTCATTTTAACTGTAAAAGCAGGTGCGAGACGAGTTTTAAACTTGGTATTGTGATATGCGCTTGTTTAGAGTGGGAAAACACACTTTGTGTCACCGAGTGCATGAAAACGGCTTTCCGAGCGCAGGAGTGCATTCAGTGACGCTTGGAAAGCCCTTTCTGCGCATAAAGCACACGTCTGAGAACGAACATTGATTTCATGTGAAATGAGGGCATTCGTGCATGTCTGACAAGTAACAACTTTCCAGTCGTGTGTTTTTCCTGTTTTCGAAGCTTTTAACCCATTTTAATCGTGTTGGTCATTTTAGCTGTAAACGCCCGTCTGAAACGAGTTTTCAACATAGTACTGTGATCTGCACGTGTTCAGAGTGGGAAAACACACTTTGTGTCACCGAGTGCACCAAAACAGCTTTTCTAAGCGCAGGAGCGCCTTCAGACTGTTTCTAACGCCTTTTCAGAGGATAAACCAAACGTTTGACATGGAACATTGATTTTGAGTGAAATGCGTGCATTCGGGCTTGTATGCCATGTAACAACTTTCTAAGCGTGGCTTTTCATGTTTTCGCGC
Source organism: Neoarius graeffei (assembly GCF_027579695.1). NCBI lineage: Eukaryota > Metazoa > Chordata > Actinopteri > Siluriformes > Ariidae > Neoarius > Neoarius graeffei. The sequence goes on from NC_083583.1 coordinate 67,919,623, forward strand.
GTTTAACACATTTTCATCATATTTGTCATTTTAACTGTAAAAGCAGCTGTGAGACGAGTTTTAAACTTGGTATTGTGATATGCGCTTGTTTAGAGTGGGAAAACACACTTTGTGTCACCGAGTGCATGAAAACGGCTTTCCGAGCGCAGGAGTGCATTCAGTGACGCTTGGAAAGCCCTTTCTGCGCATAAAGCACACGTCTGAGAACGAACATTGATTTCATGTGAAATGAGGGCATTCGTGCATGTCTGACAAGTAACAACTTTCCAGTCGTGTGTTTTTCCTGTTTTCGAAGCTTTTAACCCATTTTAATCGTGTTGTTCATTTTAGCTGTAAACGCCCGTCTGAAACGAGTTTTCAACATAGTACTGTGATCTGCACGTGTTCAGAGTGGGAAAACACACTTTGTGTCACCGAGTGCACCAAAACAGCTTTTCAAAGCGCAGGAGCGCCTTCAGACTGTTTCTAACGCCTTTTCAGAGGATAAACCAAACGTTTGACATGGAACATTGATTTTGAGTGAAATGCGTGCATTCGGGCTTGTATGCCATGTAACAACTTTCTAAGCGTGGCTTTTCATGTTCTCGCGCGTTTAACACATTTTCATCATATTTGTCATTTTAACTGTAAAAGCAGGTGTGAGACGAGTTTTAAACCTGGTATTGTGATATGCGCTTGTTTAGAGTGGGAAAACACACTTTGTGTCACCGAGTGCATGAAAACAGCTTTCCGAGCGCAGGAGTGCATTCAGTGACGCTTGGAAAGCCCTTTCTGCGCATAAAGCACACGTCTGAGAACGAACATTGATTTCATGTGAAATGAGGGCATTCGTGCATGTTTGACAAATAACAACTTTCCAGTCGTGTGTTTTTCATGTTTTCGAAGCTTTTAATCGTGTTGGTCATTTTAGCTGTAAAAGCCCGTCTGAAACGAGTTTTCAACATAGTACTGTGATCTGCACGTGTTCAGAGTGGGAAAACCCACTTTGTGTCACCGAGTGCACCAAAACAGCTTTTCTAAGCGCAGGAGCGCCTTCAGACTGTTTCTAACGCCTTTTCAGAGGATAAACCAAACGTTTGACATGGAACATTGATTTTGAGTGAAATGCGTGCATTCGGGCTTGTATGCCATGTAACAACTTTCTAAGCGTGGCTTTTCATGTTTTCGCGCGTTTAACACATTTTCATCATATTTGTCATTTTAACTGTAAAAGCAGGTGTGAGACGAGTTTTAAACTTGGTATTGTGATATGCGCTTGTTTAGAGTGGGAAAACACACTTTGTGTCACCGAGTGCATGAAACCGGCTTTCCGAGCGCAGGAGTGCATTCAGTGATGCTTGGAAAGCCCTTTCTGCGCATAAAGCACACGTCTGAGAATGAACATTGATTTCATGTGAAATGAGGGCATTCGTGCATGTTTGACAAGTAACAACTTTCCAGTCGTGTGTTTTTCATGTTTTCGAAGCTTTTAACCCATTTTAATCGTGTTGGTCATTTTAGCTGTAAAAGCCCGTCAAAACGAGTTTTCAACATAGTACTGTGATCTGCACGTGTTCAGAGTGGGAAAACCCACTTTGTGTCACCGAGTGCACCAAAACAGCTTTTCTAAGCGCAGGAGCGCCTTCAGACTGTTTCTAACGCCTTTTCAGAGGATAAACCAAACGTTTGACATGGAACATTGATTTTGAGTGAAATGCGTGCATTCGGGCTTGTATGCCATGTAACAACTTTCTAAGCGTGGCTTTTCATGTTTTCGCGCGTTTAACACATTTTCATCATATTTGTCATTTTAACTGTAAAAGCAGGTGCGAGACGAGTTTTAAACTTGGTATTGTGATATGCGCTTGTTTAGAGTGGGAAAACACACTTTGTGTCACCGAGTGCATGAAAACAGCTTTCCGAGCACAGGAGTGCATTCAGTGACGCTTGGAAAGCCCTTTCTGCGCATAAAGCACACGTCTGAGAACGAACATTGATTTCATGTGAAATGAGGGCATTCGTGCATGTTTGACAAATAACAACTTTCCAGTCGTGTGTTTTTCATGTTTTCGAAGCTTTTAACCGTGTTGGTCATTTTAGCTGTAAAAGCCCGTCTGAAACGAGTTTTCAACATAGTACTGTGATCTGCACGTGTTCAGAGTGGGAAAACACACTTTGTGTCACCGAGTGCACCAAAACAGCTTTTCTAAGCGCAGGAGCGCCTTCAGACTGTTTCTAACGCCTTTTCAGAGGATAAACCAAACGTTTGACATGGAACATTGATTTTGAGTGAAATGCGTGCATTCGGGCTTGTATGCCATGTAACAACTTTCTAAGCGTGGCTTTTCATGTTTTCGCGCGTTTAACACATTTTCATCATATTTGTCATTTTAACTGTAAAAGCAGCTGTGAGACGAGTTTTAAACTTGGTATTGTGATATGCGCTTGTTTAGAGTGGGAAAACACACTTTGTGTCACCGAGTGCATGAAAACGGCTTTCCGAGCGCAGGAGTGCATTCAGTGACGCTTGGAAAGCCCTTTCTGCGCATAAAGCACACGTCTGAGAACGAACATTGATTTCATGTGAAATGAGGGCATTCGTGCATGTTTGACAAGTAACAACTTTCCCGTCGTGTGTTTTTCATGTTTTCGAAGCTTTTAACCCATTTTAATCGTGTTGTTCATTTTAGCTGTAAACGCCCGTCTGAAACGAGTTTTCAACATAGTACTGTGATCTGCATGTGTTCAGAGTGGGAAAACACACTTTGTGTCACCGAGTGCACCAAAACAGCTTTTCTAAGCGCAGGAGCGCCTTCAGACTGTTTCTAACGCCTTTTCAGAGGATAAACCAAAAGTTTGACATGGAACATTGATTTTGAGTGAAATGCGTGCATTCGGGCTTGTATGCCATGTAACAACTTTCTAAGCGTGGCTTTTCATGTTTTCGCGCGTTTAACACATTTTCATCATATTTGTCATTTTAACTGTAAAAGCAGCTGTGAGACGAGTTTTAAACTTGGTATTGTGATATGCGCTTGTTTAGAGTGGGAAAACACACCTTGTGTCACCGAGTGCATGAAAACGGCTTTCCGAGCGCAGGAGTGCATTCAGTGACGCTTGGAAAGCCCTTTCTGCGCATAAAGCACACGTCTGAGAACGAACATTGATTTCATGTGAAATGAGGGCATTCGTGCATGTTTGACAAATAACAACTTTCCAGTCGTGTGTTTTTCATGTTTTCGAAGCTTTTAATCGTGTTGGTCATTTTAGCTGTAAAAGCCCGTCTGAAACGAGTTTTCAACATAGTACTGTGATCTGCACGTGTTCAGAGTGGGAAAACACACTTTGTGTCACCGAGTGCACCAAAACAGCTTTTCTAAGCGCAGGAGCGCCTTCAGACTGTTTCAAACGCCTTTTCAGAGGATAAACCAAACGTTTGACATGGAACATTGATTTTGAGTGAAATGCGTGCATTCGGGCTTGTATGCAATGTAACAACTTTCTAAGCGTGGCTTTTCATGTTTTCGCGCGTTTAACACATTTTCATCAAATTTGTCATTTTAACTGTAAAAGCAGGTGCGAGACGAGTTTTAAACTTGGTATTGTGATATGCGCTTGTTTAGAGTGGGAAAACACACTTTGTGTCACCGAGTGCATGAAAACGGCTTTCCGAGCGCAGGAGTGCATTCAGTGACGCTTGGAAAGCCCTTTCTGCGCATAAAGCACACGTCTGAGAACGAACATTGATTTCATGTGAAATGAGGGCATTCGTGCATGTCTGACAAGTAACAACTTTCCAGTCGTGTGTTTTTCCTGTTTTCGAAGCTTTTAACCCATTTTAATCGTGTTGGTCATTTTAGCTGTAAACGCCCGTCTGAAACGAGTTTTCAACATAGTACTGTGATCTGCACGTGTTCAGAGTGGGAAAACACACTTTGTGTCACCGAGTGCACCAAAACAGCTTTTCTAAGCGCAGGAGCGCCTTCAGACTGTTTCTAACGCCTTTTCAGAGGATAAACCAAACGTTTGACATGGAACATTGATTTTGAGTGAAATGCGTGCATTCGGGCTTGTATGCCATGTAACAACTTTCTAAGCGTGGCTTTTCATGTTTTCGCGCGTTTAACACATTTTCATCATATTTGTCATTTTAACTGTAAAAGCAGGTGCGAGACGAGTTTTAAACTTGGTATTGTGATATGCGCTTGTTTAGAGTGGGAAAACACACTTTGTGTCACCGAGTGCATGAAAACGGCTTTCCGAGCGCAGGAGTGCATTCAGTGATGCTTGGAAAGCCCTTTCTGCGCATAAAGCACACGTCTGAGAACGAACATTGATTTCATGTGAAATGAGGGCATTCGTGCATGTTTGACAAGTAACAACTTTCCCGTCGTGTGTTTTTCATGTTTTCGAAGCTTTTAACCCATTTTAATCGTGTTGGTCATTTTAACTGTAAAAGCCCGTCAAAACGAGTTTTCAACATAGTACTGTGATCTGCACGTGTTCAGAGTGGGAAAACCCACTTTGTGTCACCGAGTGCACCAAAACAGCTTTTCTAAGCGCAGGAGCGCCTTCAGACTGTTTCTAACGCCTTTTCAGAGGATAAACCAAACGTTTGACATGGAACATTGATTTTGAGTGAAATGCGTGCATTCGGGCTTGTATGCCATGTAACAACTTTCTAAGCGTGGCTTTTCATGTTTTCGCGCGTTTAACACATTTTCATCATATTTGTCATTTTAACTGTAAAAGCAGGTGCGAGACGAGTTTTAAACTTGGTATTGTGATATGCGCTTGTTTAGAGTGGGAAAACACACTTTGTGTCACCGAGTGCATGAAAACGGCTTTCCGAGCACAGGAGTGCATTCAGTGACGCTTGGAAAGCCCTTTCTGCGCATAAAGCACACGTCTGAGAACGAACATTGATTTCATGTGAAATGAGGGCATTCGTGCATGTTTGACAAATAACAACTTTCCAGTCGTGTGTTTTTCATGTTTTCGAAGCTTTTAACCGTGTTGGTCATTTTAGCTGTAAAAGCCCGTCTGAAACGAGTTTTCAACATAGTACTGTGATCTGCACGTGTTCAGAGTGGGAAAACACACTTTGTGTCACCGAGTGCACCAAAACAGCTTTTCTAAGCGCAGGAGCGCCTTCAGACTGTTTCTAACGCCTTTTCAGAGGATAAACCAAACGTTTGACATGGAACATTGATTTTGAGTGAAATGCGTGCATTCGGGCTTGTATGCCATGTAACAACTTTCTAAGCGTGGCTTTTCATGTTTTCGCGCGTTTAACACATTTTCATCATATTTGTCATTTTAACTGTAAAAGCAGCTGTGAGACGAGTTTTAAACTTGGTATTGTGATATGCGCTTGTTTAGAGTGGGAAAACACACTTTGTGTCACCGAGTGCATGAAAACGGCTTTCCGAGCGCAGGAGTGCATTCAGTGACGCTTGGAAAGCCCTTTCTGCGCATAAAGCACACGTCTGAGAACGAACATTGATTTCATGTGAAATGAGGGCATTCGTGCATGTCTGACAAGTAACAACTTTCCAGTCGTGTGTTTTTCCTGTTTTCGAAGCTTTTAACCCATTTTAATCGTGTTGTTCATTTTAGCTGTAAACGCCCGTCTGAAACGAGTTTTCAACATAGTACTGTGATCTGCACGTGTTCAGAGTGGGAAAACACACTTTGTGTCACCGAGTGCACCAAAACAGCTTTTCAAAGCGCAGGAGCGCCTTCAGACTGTGTCTAACGCCTTTTCAGAGGATAAACCAAACGTTTGACATGGAACATTGATTTTGAGTGAAATGCGTGCATTCGGGCTTGTATGCCATGTAACAACTTTCTAAGCGTGGCTTTTCATGTTCTCGCGCGTTTAACACATTTTCATCATATTTGTCATTTTAACTGTAAAAGCAGGTGTGAGACGAGTTTTAAACCTGGTATTGTGATATGCGCTTGTTTAGAGTGGGAAAACACACTTTGTGTCACCGAGTGCATGAAAACAGCTTTCCGAGCGCAGGAGTGCATTCAGTGACGCTTGGAAAGCCCTTTCTGCGCATAAAGCACACGTCTGAGAACGAACATTGATTTCATGTGAAATGAGGGCATTCGTGCATGTTTGACAAATAACAACTTTCCAGTCGTGTGTTTTTCATGTTTTCGAAGCTTTTAATCGTGTTGGTCATTTTAGCTGTAAAAGCCCGTCTGAAACGAGTTTTCAACATAGTACTGTGATCTGCACGTGTTCAGAGTGGGAAAACCCACTTTGTGTCACCGAGTGCACCAAAACAGCTTTTCTAAGCGCAGGAGCGCCTTCAGACTGTTTCTAACGCCTTTTCAGAGGATAAACCAAACGTTTGACATGGAACATTGATTTTGAGTGAAATGCGTGCATTCGGGCTTGTATGCCATGTAACAACTTTCTAAGCGTGGCTTTTCATGTTTTCGCGCGTTTAACACATTTTCATCATATTTGTCATTTTAACTGTAAAAGCAGGTGTGAGACGAGTTTTAAACTTGGTATTGTGATATGCGCTTGTTTAGAGTGGGAAAACACACTTTGTGTCACCGAGTGCATGAAACCGGCTTTCCGAGCGCAGGAGTGCATTCAGTGATGCTTGGAAAGCCCTTTCTGCGCATAAAGCACACGTCTGAGAATGAACATTGATTTCATGTGAAATGAGGGCATTCGTGCATGTTTGACAAGTAACAACTTTCCAGTCGTGTGTTTTTCATGTTTTCGAAGCTTTTAACCCATTTTAATCGTGTTGGTCATTTTAGCTGTAAAAGCCCGTCAAAACGAGTTTTCAACATAGTACTGTGATCTGCACGTGTTCAGAGTGGGAAAACCCACTTTGTGTCACCGAGTGCACCAAAACAGCTTTTCTAAGCGCAGGAGCGCCTTCAGACTGTTTCTAACGCCTTTTCAGAGGATAAACCAAACGTTTGACATGGAACATTGATTTTGAGTGAAATGCGTGCATTCGGGCTTGTATGCCATGTAACAACTTTCTAAGCGTGGCTTTTCATGTTTTCGCGCGTTTAACACATTTTCATCATATTTGTCATTTTAACTGTAAAAGCAGGTGCGAGACGAGTTTTAAACTTGGTATTGTGATATGCGCTTGTTTAGAGTGGGAAAACACACTTTGTGTCACCGAGTGCATGAAAACAGCTTTCCGAGCACAGGAGTGCATTCAGTGACGCTTGGAAAGCCCTTTCTGCGCATAAAGCACACGTCTGAGAACGAACATTGATTTCATGTGAAATGAGGGCATTCGTGCATGTTTGACAAATAACAACTTTCCAGTCGTGTGTTTTTCATGTTTTCAAAGCTTTTAACCGTGTTGGTCATTTTAGCTGTAAAAGCCCGTCTGAAACGAGTTTTCAACATAGTACTGTGATCTGCACGTGTTCAGAGTGGGAAAACACACTTTGTGTCACCGAGTGCACCAAAACAGCTTTTCTAAGCGCAGGAGCGCCTTCAGACTGTTTCTAACGCCTTTTCAGAGGATAAACCAAACGTTTGACATGGAACATTGATTTTGAGTGAAATGCGTGCATTCGGGCTTGTATGCCATGTAACAACTTTCTAAGCGTGGCTTTTCATGTTTTCGCGCGTTTAACACATTTTCATCATATTTGTCATTTTAACTGTAAAAGCAGCTGTGAGACGAGTTTTAAACTTGGTATTGTGATATGCGCTTGTTTAGAGTGGGAAAACACACTTTGTGTCACCGAGTGCATGAAAACGGCTTTCCGAGCGCAGGAGTGCATTCAGTGACGCTTGGAAAGCCCTTTCTGCGCATAAAGCACACGTCTGAGAACGAACATTGATTTCATGTGAAATGAGGGCATTCGTGCATGTTTGACAAGTAACAACTTTCCCGTCGTGTGTTTTTCATGTTTTCGAAGCTTTTAACCCATTTTAATCGTGTTGTTCATTTTAGCTGTAAACGCCCGTCTGAAACGAGTTTTCAACATAGTACTGTGATCTGCATGTGTTCAGAGTGGGAAAACACACTTTGTGTCACCGAGTGCACCAAAACAGCTTTTCTAAGCGCAGGAGCGCCTTCAGACTGTTTCTAACGCCTTTTCAGAGGATAAACCAAAAGTTTGACATGGAACATTGATTTTGAGTGAAATGCGTGCATTCGGGCTTGTATGCCATGTAACAACTTTCTAAGCGTGGCTTTTCATGTTTTCGCGCGTTTAACACATTTTCATCATATTTGTCATTTTAACTGTAAAAGCAGGTGTGAGACGAGTTTTAAACTTGGTATTGTGATATGCGCTTGTTTAGAGTGGGAAAACACACTTTGTGTCACCGAGTGCATGAAAACAGCTTTCCGAGCGCAGGAGTGCATTCAGTGATGCTTGGAAAGCCCTTTCTGCGCATAAAGCACACGTCTGAGAATGAACATTGATTTCATGTGAAATGAGGGCATTCGTGCATGTTTGACAAGTAACAACTTTCCAGTCGTGTGTTTTTCATGTTTTCGAAGCTTTTAACCCATTTTAATCGTGTTGGTCATTTTAGCTGTAAAAGCCCGTCAAAACGAGTTTTCAACATAGTACTGTGATCTGCACGTGTTCAGAGTGGGAAAACACACTTTGTGTCACCGAGTGCACCAAAACAGCTTTTCTAAGCGCAGGAGCGCCTTCAGACTGTTTCTAACGCCTTTTCAGAGGATAAACCAAACGTTTGACATGGAACATTGATTTTGAGTGAAATGCGTGCATTCGGGCTTGTATGCCATGTAACAACTTTCTAAGCGTGGCTTTTCATGTTTTCGCGCGTTTAACACATTTTCATCATATTTGTCATTTTAACTGTAAAAGCAGGTGCGAGACGAGTTTTAAACTTGGTATTGTGATATGCGCTTGTTTAGAGTGGGAAAACACACTTTGTGTCACCGAGTGCATGAAAACGGCTTTCCGAGCACAGGAGTGCATTCAGTGACGCTTGGAAAGCCCTTTCTGCGCATAAAGCACACGTCTGAGAACGAACATTGATTTCATGTGAAATGAGGGCATTCGTGCATGTTTGACAAATAACAACTTTCCAGTCGTGTGTTTTTCATGTTTTCGAAGCTTTTAATCGTGTTGGTCATTTTAGCTGTAAAAGCCCGTCTGAAACGAGTTTTCAACATAGTACTGTGATCTGCACGTGTTCAGAGTGGGAAAACACACTTTGTGTCACCGAGTGCACCAAAACAGCTTTTCTAAGCGCAGGAGCGCCTTCAGACTGTTTCAAACGCCTTTTCAGAGGATAAACCAAACGTTTGACATGGAACATTGATTTTGAGTGAAATGCGTGCATTCGGGCTTGTATGCAATGTAACAACTTTCTAAGCGTGGCTTTTCATGTTTTCGCGCGTTTAACACATTTTCATCAAATTTGTCATTTTAACTGTAAAAGCAGGTGCGAGACGAGTTTTAAACTTGGTATTGTGATATGCGCTTGTTTAGAGTGGGAAAACACACTTTGTGTCACCGAGTGCATGAAAACGGCTTTCCGAGCGCAGGAGTGCATTCAGTGACGCTTGGAAAGCCCTTTCTGCGCATAAAGCACACGTCTGAGAACGAACATTGATTTCATGTGAAATGAGGGCATTCGTGCATGTCTGACAAGTAACAACTTTCCAGTCGTGTGTTTTTCCTGTTTTCGAAGCTTTTAACCCATTTTAATCGTGTTGGTCATTTTAGCTGTAAACGCCCGTCTGAAACGAGTTTTCAACATAGTACTGTGATCTGCACGTGTTCAGAGTGGGAAAACACACTTTGTGTCACCGAGTGCACCAAAACAGCTTTTCTAAGCGCAGGAGCGCCTTCAGACTGTTTCTAACGCCTTTTCAGAGGATAAACCAAACGTTTGACATGGAACATTGATTTTGAGTGAAATGCGTGCATTCGGGCTTGTATGCCATGTAACAACTTTCTAAGCGTGGCTTTTCATGTTTTCGCGCGTTTAACACATTTTCATCATATTTGTCATTTTAACTGTAAAAGCAGGTGCGAGACGAGTTTTAAACTTGGTATTGTGATATGCGCTTGTTTAGAGTGGGAAAACACACTTTGTGTCACCGAGTGCATGAAAACGGCTTTCCGAGCGCAGGAGTGCATTCAGTGATGCTTGGAAAGCCCTTTCTGCGCATAAAGCACACGTCTGAGAACGAACATTGATTTCATGTGAAATGAGGGCATTCGTGCATGTTTGACAAGTAACAACTTTCCCGTCGTGTGTTTTTCATGTTTTCGAAGCTTTTAACCCATTTTAATCGTGTTGGTCATTTTAACTGTAAAAGCCCGTCAAAACGAGTTTTCAACATAGTACTGTGATCTGCACGTGTTCAGAGTGGGAAAACCCACTTTGTGTCACCGAGTGCACCAAAACAGCTTTTCTAAGCGCAGGAGCGCCTTCAGACTGTTTCTAACGCCTTTTCAGAGGATAAACCAAACGTTTGACATGGAACATTGATTTTGAGTGAAATGCGTGCATTCGGGCTTGTATGCCATGTAACAACTTTCTAAGCGTGGCTTTTCATGTTTTCGCGCGTTTAACACATTTTCATCATATTTGTCATTTTAACTGTAAAAGCAGGTGCGAGACGAGTTTTAAACTTGGTATTGTGATATGCGCTTGTTTAGAGTGGGAAAACACACTTTGTGTCACCGAGTGCATGAAAACGGCTTTCCGAGCACAGGAGTGCATTCAGTGACGCTTGGAAAGCCCTTTCTGCGCATAAAGCACACGTCTGAGAACGAACATTGATTTCATGTGAAATGAGGGCATTCGTGCATGTTTGACAAATAACAACTTTCCAGTCGTGTGTTTTTCATGTTTTCGAAGCTTTTAACCGTGTTGGTCATTTTAGCTGTAAAAGCCCGTCTGAAACGAGTTTTCAACATAGTACTGTGATCTGCACGTGTTCAGAGTGGGAAAACACACTTTGTGTCACCGAGTGCACCAAAACAGCTTTTCTAAGCGCAGGAGCGCCTTCAGACTGTTTCTAACGCCTTTTCAGAGGATAAACCAAACGTTTGACATGGAACATTGATTTTGAGTGAAATGCGTGCATTCGGGCTTGTATGCCATGTAACAACTTTCTAAGCGTGGCTTTTCATGTTTTCGCGCGTTTAACACATTTTCATCATATTTGTCATTTTAACTGTAAAAGCAGCTGTGAGACGAGTTTTAAACTTGGTATTGTGATATGCGCTTGTTTAGAGTGGGAAAACACACTTTGTGTCACCGAGTGCATGAAAACGGCTTTCCGAGCGCAGGAGTGCATTCAGTGACGCTTGGAAAGCCCTTTCTGCGCATAAAGCACACGTCTGAGAACGAACATTGATTTCATGTGAAATGAGGGCATTCGTGCATGTCTGACAAGTAACAACTTTCCAGTCGTGTGTTTTTCCTGTTTTCGAAGCTTTTAACCCATTTTAATCGTGTTGTTCATTTTAGCTGTAAACGCCCGTCTGAAACGAGTTTTCAACATAGTACTGTGATCTGCACGTGTTCAGAGTGGGAAAACACACTTTGTGTCACCGAGTGCACCAAAACAGCTTTTCAAAGCGCAGGAGCGCCTTCAGACTGTTTCTAACGCCTTTTCAGAGGATAAACCAAACGTTTGACATGGAACATTGATTTTGAGTGAAATGCGTGCATTCGGGCTTGTATGCCATGTAACAACTTTCTAAGCGTGGCTTTTCATGTTCTCGCGCGTTTAACACATTTTCATCATATTTGTCATTTTAACTGTAAAAGCAGGTGTGAGACGAGTTTTAAACCTGGTATTGTGATATGCGCTTGTTTAGAGTGGGAAAACACACTTTGTGTCACCGAGTGCATGAAAACAGCTTTCCGAGCGCAGGAGTGCATTCAGTGACGCTTGGAAAGCCCTTTCTGCGCATAAAGCACACGTCTGAGAACGAACATTGATTTCATGTGAAATGAGGGCATTCGTGCATGTTTGACAAGTAACAACTTTCCCGTCGTGTGTTTTTCATGTTTTCGAAGCTTTTAACCCATTTTAATCGTGTTGTTTAATTTTAGCTGTAAACGCACGTCTGAAACGAGTTTTCAACATAGTACTGTGATCTGCACGTGTTCAGAGTGGGAAAACCCACTTTGTGTCACCGAGTGCACCAAAACAGCTTTTCTAAGCGCAGGAGCGCCTTCAGACTGTTTCTAACGCCTTTTCAGAGGATAAACCAAACGTTTGACATGGAACATTGATTTTGAGTGAAATGCGTGCATTCGGGCTTGTATGCCATGTAACAACTTTCTAAGCGTGGCTTTTCATGTTTTCGCGCGTTTAACACATTTTCATCATATTTGTCATTTTAACTGTAAAAGCAGGTGTGAGACGAGTTTTAAACATGGTATTGTGATATGCGCTTGTTTAGAGTGGGAAAACACACTTTGTGTCACCGAGTGCATGAAACCGGCTTTCCGAGCGCAGGAGTGCATTCAGTGATGCTTGGAAAGCCCTTTCTGCGCATAAAGCACACGTCTGAGAATGAACATTGATTTCATGTGAAATGAGGGCATTCGTGCATGTTTGACAAGTAACAACTTTCCAGTCGTGTGTTTTTCATGTTTTCGAAGCTTTTAACCCATTTTAATCGTGTTGGTCATTTTAGCTGTAAAAGCCCGTCAAAACGAGTTTTCAACATAGTACTGTGATCTGCACGTGTTCAGAGTGGGAAAACCCACTTTGTGTCACCGAGTGCACCAAAACAGCTTTTCTAAGCGCAGGAGCGCCTTCAGACTGTTTCTAACGCCTTTTCAGAGGATAAACCAAACGTTTGACATGGAACATTGATTTTGAGTGAAATGCGTGCATTCGGGCTTGTATGCCATGTAACAACTTTCTAAGCGTGGCTTTTCATGTTTTCGCGCGTTTAACACATTTTCATCATATTTGTCATTTTAACTGTAAAAGCAGGTGCGAGACGAGTTTTAAACTTGGTATTGTGATATGCGCTTGTTTAGAGTGGGAAAACACACTTTGTGTCACCGAGTGCATGAAAACAGCTTTCCGAGCACAGGAGTGCATTCAGTGACGCTTGGAAAGCCCTTTCTGCGCATAAAGCACACGTCTGAGAACGAACATTGATTTCATGTGAAATGAGGGCATTCGTGCATGTTTGACAAATAACAACTTTCCAGTCGTGTGTTTTTCATGTTTTCGAAGCTTTTAACCGTGTTGGTCATTTTAGCTGTAAAAGCCCGTCTGAAACGAGTTTTCAACATAGTACTGTGATCTGCACGTGTTCAGAGTGGGAAAACACACTTTGTGTCACCGAGTGCACCAAAACAGCTTTTCTAAGCGCAGGAGCGCCTTCAGACTGTTTCTAACGCCTTTTCAGAGGATAAACCAAACGTTTGACATGGAACATTGATTTTGAGTGAAATGCGTGCATTCGGGCTTGTATGCCATGTAACAACTTTCTAAGCGTGGCTTTTCATGTTTTCGCGCGTTTAACACATTTTCATCATATTTGTCATTTTAACTGTAAAAGCAGCTGTGAGACGAGTTTTAAACTTGGTATTGTGATATGCGCTTGTTTAGAGTGGGAAAACACACTTTGTGTCACCGAGTGCATGAAAACGGCTTTCCGAGCGCAGGAGTGCATTCAGTGACGCTTGGAAAGCCCTTTCTGCGCATAAAGCACACGTCTGAGAACGAACATTGATTTCATGTGAAATGAGGGCATTCGTGCATGTTTGACAAGTAACAACTTTCCCGTCGTGTGTTTTTCATGTTTTCGAAGCTTTTAACCCATTTTAATCGTGTTGTTCATTTTAGCTGTAAACGCCCGTCTGAAACGAGTTTTCAACATAGTACTGTGATCTGCATGTGTTCAGAGTGGGAAAACACACTTTGTGTCACCGAGTGCACCAAAACAGCTTTTCTAAGCGCAGGAGCGCCTTCAGACTGTTTCTAACGCCTTTTCAGAGGATAAACCAAAAGTTTGACATGGAACATTGATTTTGAGTGAAATGCGTGCATTCGGGCTTGTATGCCATGTAACAACTTTCTAAGCGTGGCTTTTCATGTTTTCGCGCGTTTAACACATTTTCATCATATTTGTCATTTTAACTGTAAAAGCAGGTGTGAGACGAGTTTTAAACTTGGTATTGTGATATGCGCTTGTTTAGAGTGGGAAAACACACTTTGTGTCACCGAGTGCATGAAAACAGCTTTCCGAGCGCAGGAGTGCATTCAGTGATGCTTGGAAAGCCCTTTCTGCGCATAAAGCACACGTCTGAGAATGAACATTGATTTCATGTGAAATGAGGGCATTCGTGCATGTTTGACAAGTAACAACTTTCCAGTCGTGTGTTTTTCATGTTTTCGAAGCTTTTAACCCATTTTAATCGTGTTGGTCATTTTAGCTGTAAAAGCCCGTCAAAACGAGTTTTCAACATAGTACTGTGATCTGCACGTGTTCAGAGTGGGAAAACACACTTTGTGTCACCGAGTGCACCAAAACAGCTTTTCTAAGCGCAGGAGCGCCTTCAGACTGTTTCTAACGCCTTTTCAGAGGATAAACCAAACGTTTGACATGGAACATTGATTTTGAGTGAAATGCGTGCATTCGGGCTTGTATGCCATGTAACAACTTTCTAAGCGTGGCTTTTCATGTTTTCGCGCGTTTAACACATTTTCATCATATTTGTCATTTTAACTGTAAAAGCAGGTGCGAGACGAGTTTTAAACTTGGTATTGTGATATGCGCTTGTTTAGAGTGGGAAAACACACTTTGTGTCACCGAGTGCATGAAAACGGCTTTCCGAGCACAGGAGTGCATTCAGTGACGCTTGGAAAGCCCTTTCTGCGCATAAAGCACACGTCTGAGAACGAACATTGATTTCATGTGAAATGAGGGCATTCGTGCATGTTTGACAAATAACAACTTTCCAGTCGTGTGTTTTTCATGTTTTCGAAGCTTTTAATCGTGTTGGTCATTTTAGCTGTAAAAGCCCGTCTGAAACGAGTTTTCAACATAGTACTGTGATCTGCACGTGTTCAGAGTGGGAAAACACACTTTGTGTCACCGAGTGCACCAAAACAGCTTTTCTAAGCGCAGGAGCGCCTTCAGACTGTTTCAAACGCCTTTTCAGAGGATAAACCAAACGTTTGACATGGAACATTGATTTTGAGTGAAATGCGTGCATTCGGGCTTGTATGCAATGTAACAACTTTCTAAGCGTGGCTTTTCATGTTTTCGCGCGTTTAACACATTTTCATCAAATTTGTCATTTTAACTGTAAAAGCAGGTGCGAGACGAGTTTTAAACTTGGTATTGTGATATGCGCTTGTTTAGAGTGGGAAAACACACTTTGTGTCACCGAGTGCATGAAAACGGCTTTCCGAGCGCAGGAGTGCATTCAGTGACGCTTGGAAAGCCCTTTCTGCGCATAAAGCACACGTCTGAGAACGAACATTGATTTCATGTGAAATGAGGGCATTCGTGCATGTCTGACAAGTAACAACTTTCCAGTCGTGTGTTTTTCCTGTTTTCGAAGCTTTTAACCCATTTTAATCGTGTTGGTCATTTTAGCTGTAAACGCCCGTCTGAAACGAGTTTTCAACATAGTACTGTGATCTGCACGTGTTCAGAGTGGGAAAACACACTTTGTGTCACCGAGTGCACCAAAACAGCTTTTCTAAGCGCAGGAGCGCCTTCAGACTGTTTCTAACGCCTTTTCAGAGGATAAACCAAACGTTTGACATGGAACATTGATTTTGAGTGAAATGCGTGCATTCGGGCTTGTATGCCATGTAACAACTTTCTAAGCGTGGCTTTTCATGTTTTCGCGCGTTTAACACATTTTCATCATATTTGTCATTTTAACTGTAAAAGCAGGTGCGAGACGAGTTTTAAACTTGGTATTGTGATATGCGCTTGTTTAGAGTGGGAAAACACACTTTGTGTCACCGAGTGCATGAAAACGGCTTTCCGAGCGCAGGAGTGCATTCAGTGATGCTTGGAAAGCCCTTTCTGCGCATAAAGCACACGTCTGAGAACGAACATTGATTTCATGTGAAATGAGGGCATTCGTGCATGTTTGACAAGTAACAACTTTCCCGTCGTGTGTTTTTCATGTTTTCGAAGCTTTTAACCCATTTTAATCGTGTTGGTCATTTTAACTGTAAAAGCCCGTCAAAACGAGTTTTCAACATAGTACTGTGATCTGCACGTGTTCAGAGTGGGAAAACCCACTTTGTGTCACCGAGTGCACCAAAACAGCTTTTCTAAGCGCAGGAGCGCCTTCAGACTGTTTCTAACGCCTTTTCAGAGGATAAACCAAACGTTTGACATGGAACATTGATTTTGAGTGAAATGCGTGCATTCGGGCTTGTATGCCATGTAACAACTTTCTAAGCGTGGCTTTTCATGTTTTCGCGCGTTTAACACATTTTCATCATATTTGTCATTTTAACTGTAAAAGCAGGTGCGAGACGAGTTTTAAACTTGGTATTGTGATATGCGCTTGTTTAGAGTGGGAAAACACACTTTGTGTCACCGAGTGCATGAAAACGGCTTTCCGAGCACAGGAGTGCATTCAGTGACGCTTGGAAAGCCCTTTCTGCGCATAAAGCACACGTCTGAGAACGAACATTGATTTCATGTGAAATGAGGGCATTCGTGCATGTTTGACAAATAACAACTTTCCAGTCGTGTGTTTTTCATGTTTTCGAAGCTTTTAACCGTGTTGGTCATTTTAGCTGTAAAAGCCCGTCTGAAACGAGTTTTCAACATAGTACTGTGATCTGCACGTGTTCAGAGTGGGAAAACACACTTTGTGTCACCGAGTGCACCAAAACAGCTTTTCTAAGCGCAGGAGCGCCTTCAGACTGTTTCTAACGCCTTTTCAGAGGATAAACCAAACGTTTGACATGGAACATTGATTTTGAGTGAAATGCGTGCATTCGGGCTTGTATGCCATGTAACAACTTTCTAAGCGTGGCTTTTCATGTTTTCGCGCGTTTAACACATTTTCATCATATTTGTCATTTTAACTGTAAAAGCAGCTGTGAGACGAGTTTTAAACTTGGTATTGTGATATGCGCTTGTTTAGAGTGGGAAAACACACTTTGTGTCACCGAGTGCATGAAAACGGCTTTCCGAGCGCAGGAGTGCATTCAGTGACGCTTGGAAAGCCCTTTCTGCGCATAAAGCACACGTCTGAGAACGAACATTGATTTCATGTGAAATGAGGGCATTCGTGCATGTCTGACAAGTAACAACTTTCCAGTCGTGTGTTTTTCCTGTTTTCGAAGCTTTTAACCCATTTTAATCGTGTTGTTCATTTTAGCTGTAAACGCCCGTCTGAAACGAGTTTTCAACATAGTACTGTGATCTGCACGTGTTCAGAGTGGGAAAACACACTTTGTGTCACCGAGTGCACCAAAACAGCTTTTCAAAGCGCAGGAGCGCCTTCAGACTGTTTCTAACGCCTTTTCAGAGGATAAACCAAACGTTTGACATGGAACATTGATTTTGAGTGAAATGCGTGCATTCGGGCTTGTATGCCATGTAACAACTTTCTAAGCGTGGCTTTTCATGTTCTCGCGCGTTTAACACATTTTCATCATATTTGTCATTTTAACTGTAAAAGCAGGTGTGAGACGAGTTTTAAACCTGGTATTGTGATATGCGCTTGTTTAGAGTGGGAAAACACACTTTGTGTCACCGAGTGCATGAAAACAGCTTTCCGAGCGCAGGAGTGCATTCAGTGACGCTTGGAAAGCCCTTTCTGCGCATAAAGCACACGTCTGAGAACGAACATTGATTTCATGTGAAATGAGGGCATTCGTGCATGTTTGACAAGTAACAACTTTCCCGTCGTGTGTTTTTCATGTTTTCGAAGCTTTTAACCCATTTTAATCGTGTTGTTTAATTTTAGCTGTAAACGCACGTCTGAAACGAGTTTTCAACATAGTACTGTGATCTGCACGTGTTCAGAGTGGGAAAACCCACTTTGTGTCACCGAGTGCACCAAAACAGCTTTTCTAAGCGCAGGAGCGCCTTCAGACTGTTTCTAACGCCTTTTCAGAGGATAAACCAAACGTTTGACATGGAACATTGATTTTGAGTGAAATGCGTGCATTCGGGCTTGTATGCCATGTAACAACTTTCTAAGCGTGGCTTTTCATGTTTTCGCGCGTTTAACACATTTTCATCATATTTGTCATTTTAACTGTAAAAGCAGGTGTGAGCCGAGTTTTAAACTTGGTATTGTGATATGCGCTTGTTTAGAGTGGGAAAACACACTTTGTGTCACCGAGTGCATGAAACCGGCTTTCCGAGCGCAGGAGTGCATTCAGTGATGCTTGGAAAGCCCTTTCTGCGCATAAAGCACACGTCTGAGAATGAACATTGATTTCATGTGAAATGAGGGCATTCGTGCATGTTTGACAAGTAACAACTTTCCAGTCGTGTGTTTTTCATGTTTTCGAAGCTTTTAACCCATTTTAATCGTGTTGGTCATTTTAGCTGTAAAAGCCCGTCAAAACGAGTTTTCAACATAGTACTGTGATCTGCACGTGTTCAGAGTGGGAAAACCCACTTTGTGTCACCGAGTGCACCAAAACAGCTTTTCTAAGCGCAGGAGCGCCTTCAGACTGTTTCTAACGCCTTTTCAGAGGATAAACCAAACGTTTGACATGGAACATTGATTTTGAGTGAAATGCGTGCATTCGGGCTTGTATGCCATGTAACAACTTTCTAAGCGTGGCTTTTCATGTTTTCGCGCGTTTAACACATTTTCATCATATTTGTCATTTTAACTGTAAAAGCAGGTGCGAGACGAGTTTTAAACTTGGTATTGTGATATGCGCTTGTTTAGAGTGGGAAAACACACTTTGTGTCACCGAGTGCATGAAAACAGCTTTCCGAGCACAGGAGTGCATTCAGTGACGCTTGGAAAGCCCTTTCTGCGCATAAAGCACACGTCTGAGAACGAACATTGATTTCATGTGAAATGAGGGCATTCGTGCATGTTTGACAAATAACAACTTTCCAGTCGTGTGTTTTTCATGTTTTCGAAGCTTTTAACCGTGTTGGTCATTTTAGCTGTAAAAGCCCGTCTGAAACGAGTTTTCAACATAGTACTGTGATCTGCACGTGTTCAGAGTGGGAAAACACACTTTGTGTCACCGAGTGCACCAAAACAGCTTTTCTAAGCGCAGGAGCGCCTTCAGACTGTTTCTAACGCCTTTTCAGAGGATAAACCAAACGTTTGACATGGAACATTGATTTTGAGTGAAATGCGTGCATTCGGGCTTGTATGCCATGTAACAACTTTCTAAGCGTGGCTTTTCATGTTTTCGCGCGTTTAACACATTTTCATCATATTTGTCATTTTAACTGTAAAAGCAGCTGTGAGACGAGTTTTAAACTTGGTATTGTGATATGCGCTTGTTTAGAGTGGGAAAACACACTTTGTGTCACCGAGTGCATGAAAACGGCTTTCCGAGCGCAGGAGTGCATTCAGTGACGCTTGGAAAGCCCTTTCTGCGCATAAAGCACATGTCTGAGAACGAACATTGATTTCATGTGAAATGAGGGCATTCGTGCATGTTTGACAAGTAACAACTTTCCCGTCGTGTGTTTTTCATGTTTTCGAAGCTTTTAACCCATTTTAATCGTGTTGTTCATTTTAGCTGTAAACGCCCGTCTGAAACGAGTTTTCAACATAGTACTGTGATCTGCATGTGTTCAGAGTGGGAAAACACACTTTGTGTCACCGAGTGCACCAAAACAGCTTTTCTAAGCGCAGGAGCGCCTTCAGACTGTTTCTAACGCCTTTTCAGAGGATAAACCAAAAGTTTGACATGGAACATTGATTTTGAGTGAAATGCGTGCATTCGGGCTTGTATGCCATGTAACAACTTTCTAAGCGTGGCTTTTCATGTTTTCGCGCGTTTAACACATTTTCATCATATTTGTCATTTTAACTGTAAAAGCAGGTGTGAGACGAGTTTTAAACTTGGTATTGTGATATGCGCTTGTTTAGAGTGGGAAAACACACTTTGTGTCACCGAGTGCATGAAAACAGCTTTCCGAGCGCAGGAGTGCATTCAGTGATGCTTGGAAAGCCCTTTCTGCGCATAAAGCACACGTCTGAGAATGAACATTGATTTCATGTGAAATGAGGGCATTCGTGCATGTTTGACAAGTAACAACTTTCCAGTCGTGTGTTTTTCATGTTTTCGAAGCTTTTAACCCATTTTAATCGTGTTGGTCATTTTAGCTGTAAAAGCCCGTCAAAACGAGTTTTCAACATAGTACTGTGATCTGCACGTGTTCAGAGTGGGAAAACACACTTTGTGTCACCGAGTGCACCAAAACAGCTTTTCTAAGCGCAGGAGCGCCTTCAGACTGTTTCTAACGCCTTTTCAGAGGATAAACCAAACGTTTGACATGGAACATTGATTTTGAGTGAAATGCGTGCATTCGGGCTTGTATGCCATGTAACAACTTTCTAAGCGTGGCTTTTCATGTTTTCGCGCGTTTAACACATTTTCATCATATTTGTCATTTTAACTGTAAAAGCAGGTGCGAGACGAGTTTTAAACTTGGTATTGTGATATGCGCTTGTTTAGAGTGGGAAAACACACTTTGTGTCACCGAGTGCATGAAAACGGCTTTCCGAGCACAGGAGTGCATTCAGTGACGCTTGGAAAGCCCTTTCTGCGCATAAAGCACACGTCTGAGAACGAACATTGATTTCATGTGAAATGAGGGCATTCGTGCATGTTTGACAAATAACAACTTTCCAGTCGTGTGTTTTTCATGTTTTCGAAGCTTTTAATCGTGTTGGTCATTTTAGCTGTAAAAGCCCGTCTGAAACGAGTTTTCAACATAGTACTGTGATCTGCACGTGTTCAGAGTGGGAAAACACACTTTGTGTCACCGAGTGCACCAAAACAGCTTTTCTAAGCGCAGGAGCGCCTTCAGACTGTTTCAAACGCCTTTTCAGAGGATAAACCAAACGTTTGACATGGAACATTGATTTTGAGTGAAATGCGTGCATTCGGGCTTGTATGCAATGTAACAACTTTCTAAGCGTGGCTTTTCATGTTTTCGCGCGTTTAACACATTTTCATCAAATTTGTCATTTTAACTGTAAAAGCAGGTGCGAGACGAGTTTTAAACTTGGTATTGTGATATGCGCTTGTTTAGAGTGGGAAAACACACTTTGTGTCACCGAGTGCATGAAAACGGCTTTCCGAGCGCAGGAGTGCATTCAGTGACGCTTGGAAAGCCCTTTCTGCGCATAAAGCACACGTCTGAGAACGAACATTGATTTCATGTGAAATGAGGGCATTCGTGCATGTCTGACAAGTAACAACTTTCCAGTCGTGTGTTTTTCCTGTTTTCGAAGCTTTTAACCCATTTTAATCGTGTTGGTCATTTTAGCTGTAAACGCCCGTCTGAAACGAGTTTTCAACATAGTACTGTGATCTGCACGTGTTCAGAGTGGGAAAACACACTTTGTGTCACCGAGTGCACCAAAACAGCTTTTCTAAGCGCAGGAGCGCCTTCAGACTGTTTCTAACGCCTTTTCAGAGGATAAACCAAACGTTTGACATGGAACATTGATTTTGAGTGAAATGCGTGCATTCGGGCTTGTATGCCATGTAACAACTTTCTAAGCGTGGCTTTTCATGTTTTCGCGCGTTTAACACATTTTCATCATATTTGTCATTTTAACTGTAAAAGCAGGTGCGAGACGAGTTTTAAACTTGGTATTGTGATATGCGCTTGTTTAGAGTGGGAAAACACACTTTGTGTCACCGAGTGCATGAAAACGGCTTTCCGAGCGCAGGAGTGCATTCAGTGATGCTTGGAAAGCCCTTTCTGCGCATAAAGCACACGTCTGAGAACGAACATTGATTTCATGTGAAATGAGGGCATTCGTGCATGTTTGACAAGTAACAACTTTCCCGTCGTGTGTTTTTCATGTTTTCGAAGCTTTTAACCCATTTTAATCGTGTTGGTCATTTTAACTGTAAAAGCCCGTCAAAACGAGTTTTCAACATAGTACTGTGATCTGCACGTGTTCAGAGTGGGAAAACCCACTTTGTGTCACCGAGTGCACCAAAACAGCTTTTCTAAGCGCAGGAGCGCCTTCAGACTGTTTCTAACGCCTTTTCAGAGGATAAACCAAACGTTTGACATGGAACATTGATTTTGAGTGAAATGCGTGCATTCGGGCTTGTATGCCATGTAACAACTTTCTAAGCGTGGCTTTTCATGTTTTCGCGCGTTTAACACATTTTCATCATATTTGTCATTTTAACTGTAAAAGCAGGTGCGAGACGAGTTTTAAACTTGGTATTGTGATATGCGCTTGTTTAGAGTGGGAAAACACACTTTGTGTCACCGAGTGCATGAAAACGGCTTTCCGAGCACAGGAGTGCATTCAGTGACGCTTGGAAAGCCCTTTCTGCGCATAAAGCACACGTCTGAGAACGAACATTGATTTCATGTGAAATGAGGGCATTCGTGCATGTTTGACAAATAACAACTTTCCAGTCGTGTGTTTTTCATGTTTTCGAAGCTTTTAACCGTGTTGGTCATTTTAGCTGTAAAAGCCCGTCTGAAACGAGTTTTCAACATAGTACTGTGATCTGCACGTGTTCAGAGTGGGAAAACACACTTTGTGTCACCGAGTGCACCAAAACAGCTTTTCTAAGCGCAGGAGCGCCTTCAGACTGTTTCTAACGCCTTTTCAGAGGATAAACCAAACGTTTGACATGGAACATTGATTTTGAGTGAAATGCGTGCATTCGGGCTTGTATGCCATGTAACAACTTTCTAAGCGTGGCTTTTCATGTTTTCGCGCGTTTAACACATTTTCATCATATTTGTCATTTTAACTGTAAAAGCAGCTGTGAGACGAGTTTTAAACTTGGTATTGTGATATGCGCTTGTTTAGAGTGGGAAAACACACTTTGTGTCACCGAGTGCATGAAAACGGCTTTCCGAGCGCAGGAGTGCATTCAGTGACGCTTGGAAAGCCCTTTCTGCGCATAAAGCACACGTCTGAGAACGAACATTGATTTCATGTGAAATGAGGGCATTCGTGCATGTCTGACAAGTAACAACTTTCCAGTCGTGTGTTTTTCCTGTTTTCGAAGCTTTTAACCCATTTTAATCGTGTTGTTCATTTTAGCTGTAAACGCCCGTCTGAAACGAGTTTTCAACATAGTACTGTGATCTGCACGTGTTCAGAGTGGGAAAACACACTTTGTGTCACCGAGTGCACCAAAACAGCTTTTCAAAGCGCAGGAGCGCCTTCAGACTGTTTCTAACGCCTTTTCAGAGGATAAACCAAACGTTTGACATGGAACATTGATTTTGAGTGAAATGCGTGCATTC
Organism: Neoarius graeffei; assembly: GCF_027579695.1. NCBI lineage: Eukaryota > Metazoa > Chordata > Actinopteri > Siluriformes > Ariidae > Neoarius > Neoarius graeffei. The sequence goes on from NC_083583.1 coordinate 67,943,020, forward strand.
GGGCTTGTATGCCATGTAACAACTTTCTAAGCGTGGCTTTTCATGTTCTCGCGCGTTTAACACATTTTCATCATATTTGTCATTTTAACTGTAAAAGCAGGTGTGAGACGAGTTTTAAACCTGGTATTGTGATATGCGCTTGTTTAGAGTGGGAAAACACACTTTGTGTCACCGAGTGCATGAAAACAGCTTTCCGAGCGCAGGAGTGCATTCAGTGACGCTTGGAAAGCCCTTTCTGCGCATAAAGCACACGTCTGAGAACGAACATTGATTTCATGTGAAATGAGGGCATTCGTGCATGTTTGACAAGTAACAACTTTCCCGTCGTGTGTTTTTCATGTTTTCGAAGCTTTTAACCCATTTTAATCGTGTTGTTTAATTTTAGCTGTAAACGCACGTCTGAAACGAGTTTTCAACATAGTACTGTGATCTGCACGTGTTCAGAGTGGGAAAACCCACTTTGTGTCACCGAGTGCACCAAAACAGCTTTTCTAAGCGCAGGAGCGCCTTCAGACTGTTTCTAACGCCTTTTCAGAGGATAAACCAAACGTTTGACATGGAACATTGATTTTGAGTGAAATGCGTGCATTCGGGCTTGTATGCCATGTAACAACTTTCTAAGCGTGGCTTTTCATGTTTTCGCGCGTTTAACACATTTTCATCATATTTGTCATTTTAACTGTAAAAGCAGGTGTGAGACGAGTTTTAAACTTGGTATTGTGATATGCGCTTGTTTAGAGTGGGAAAACACACTTTGTGTCACCGAGTGCATGAAACCGGCTTTCCGAGCGCAGGAGTGCATTCAGTGATGCTTGGAAAGCCCTTTCTGCGCATAAAGCACACGTCTGAGAATGAACATTGATTTCATGTGAAATGAGGGCATTCGTGCATGTTTGACAAGTAACAACTTTCCAGTCGTGTGTTTTTCATGTTTTCGAAGCTTTTAACCCATTTTAATCGTGTTGGTCATTTTAGCTGTAAAAGCCCGTCAAAACGAGTTTTCAACATAGTACTGTGATCTGCACGTGTTCAGAGTGGGAAAACACACTTTGTGTCACCGAGTGCACCAAAACAGCTTTTCTAAGCGCAGGAGCGCCTTCAGACTGTTTCTAACGCCTTTTCAGAGGATAAACCAAACGTTTGACATGGAACATTGATTTTGAGTGAAATGCGTGCATTCGGGCTTGTATGCCATGTAACAACTTTCTAAGCGTGGCTTTTCATGTTTTCGCGCGTTTAACACATTTTCATCATATTTGTCATTTTAACTGTAAAAGCAGCTGTGAGACGAGTTTTAAACTTGGTATTGTGATATGCGCTTGTTTAGAGTGGGAAAACACACTTTGTGTCACCGAGTGCATGAAAACGGCTTTCCGAGCGCAGGAGTGCATTCAGTGACGCTTGGAAAGCCCTTTCTGCGCATAAAGCACACGTCTGAGAACGAACATTGATTTCATGTGAAATGAGGGCATTCGTGCATGTTTGACAAATAACAACTTTCCAGTCGTGTGTTTTTCATGTTTTCGAAGCTTTTAACCGTGTTGGTCATTTTAGCTGTAAAAGCCCGTCTGAAACGAGTTTTCAACATAGTACTGTGATCTGCACGTGTTCAGAGTGGGAAAACACACTTTGTGTCACCGAGTGCACCAAAACAGCTTTTCTAAGCGCAGGAGCGCCTTCAGACTGTTTCAAACGCCTTTTCAGAGGATAAACCAAACGTTTGACATGGAACATTGATTTTGAGTGAAATGCGTGCATTCGGGCTTGTATGCAATGTAACAACTTTCTAAGCGTGGCTTTTCATGTTTTCGCGCGTTTAACACATTTTCATCAAATTTGTCATTTTAACTGTAAAAGCAGGTGCGAGACGAGTTTTAAACTTGGTATTGTGATATGCGCTTGTTTAGAGTGGGAAAACACACTTTGTGTCACCGAGTGCATGAAAACGGCTTTCCGAGCGCAGGAGTGCATTCAGTGACGCTTGGAAAGCCCTTTCTGCGCATAAAGCACACGTCTGAGAACGAACATTGATTTCATGTGAAATGAGGGCATTCGTGCATGTCTGACAAGTAACAACTTTCCAGTCGTGTGTTTTTCCTGTTTTCGAAGCTTTTAACCCATTTTAATCGTGTTGGTCATTTTAGCTGTAAACGCCCGTCTGAAACGAGTTTTCAACATAGTACTGTGATCTGCACGTGTTCAGAGTGGGAAAACACACTTTGTGTCACCGAGTGCACCAAAACAGCTTTTCTAAGCGCAGGAGCGCCTTCAGACTGTTTCTAACGCCTTTTCAGAGGATAAACCAAACGTTTGACATGGAACATTGATTTTGAGTGAAATGCGTGCATTCGGGCTTGTATGCCATGTAACAACTTTCTAAGCGTGGCTTTTCATGTTTTCGCGCGTTTAACACATTTTCATCATATTTGTCATTTTAACTGTAAAAGCAGGTGCGAGACGAGTTTTAAACTTGGTATTGTGATATGCGCTTGTTTAGAGTGGGAAAACACACTTTGTGTCACCGAGTGCATGAAAACGGCTTTCCGAGCGCAGGAGTGCATTCAGTGATGCTTGGAAAGCCCTTTCTGCGCATAAAGCACACGTCTGAGAACGAACATTGATTTCATGTGAAATGAGGGCATTCGTGCATGTTTGACAAGTAACAACTTTCCCGTCGTGTGTTTTTCATGTTTTCGAAGCTTTTAACCCATTTTAATCGTGTTGGTCATTTTAACTGTAAAAGCCCGTCAAAACGAGTTTTCAACATAGTACTGTGATCTGCACGTGTTCAGAGTGGGAAAACCCACTTTGTGTCACCGAGTGCACCAAAACAGCTTTTCTAAGCGCAGGAGCGCCTTCAGACTGTTTCTAACGCCTTTTCAGAGGATAAACCAAACGTTTGACATGGAACATTGATTTTGAGTGAAATGCGTGCATTCGGGCTTGTATGCCATGTAACAACTTTCTAAGCGTGGCTTTTCATGTTTTCGCGCGTTTAACACATTTTCATCATATTTGTCATTTTAACTGTAAAAGCAGGTGCGAGACGAGTTTTAAACTTGGTATTGTGATATGCGCTTGTTTAGAGTGGGAAAACACACTTTGTGTCACCGAGTGCATGAAAACGGCTTTCCGAGCACAGGAGTGCATTCAGTGACGCTTGGAAAGCCCTTTCTGCGCATAAAGCACACGTCTGAGAACGAACATTGATTTCATGTGAAATGAGGGCATTCGTGCATGTTTGACAAATAACAACTTTCCAGTCGTGTGTTTTTCATGTTTTCGAAGCTTTTAACCGTGTTGGTCATTTTAGCTGTAAAAGCCCGTCTGAAACGAGTTTTCAACATAGTACTGTGATCTGCACGTGTTCAGAGTGGGAAAACACACTTTGTGTCACCGAGTGCACCAAAACAGCTTTTCTAAGCGCAGGAGCGCCTTCAGACTGTTTCTAACGCCTTTTCAGAGGATAAACCAAACGTTTGACATGGAACATTGATTTTGAGTGAAATGCGTGCATTCGGGCTTGTATGCCATGTAACAACTTTCTAAGCGTGGCTTTTCATGTTTTCGCGCGTTTAACACATTTTCATCATATTTGTCATTTTAACTGTAAAAGCAGCTGTGAGACGAGTTTTAAACTTGGTATTGTGATATGCGCTTGTTTAGAGTGGGAAAACACACTTTGTGTCACCGAGTGCATGAAAACGGCTTTCCGAGCGCAGGAGTGCATTCAGTGACGCTTGGAAAGCCCTTTCTGCGCATAAAGCACACGTCTGAGAACGAACATTGATTTCATGTGAAATGAGGGCATTCGTGCATGTCTGACAAGTAACAACTTTCCAGTCGTGTGTTTTTCCTGTTTTCGAAGCTTTTAACCCATTTTAATCGTGTTGTTCATTTTAGCTGTAAACGCCCGTCTGAAACGAGTTTTCAACATAGTACTGTGATCTGCACGTGTTCAGAGTGGGAAAACACACTTTGTGTCACCGAGTGCACCAAAACAGCTTTTCAAAGCGCAGGAGCGCCTTCAGACTGTTTCTAACGCCTTTTCAGAGGATAAACCAAACGTTTGACATGGAACATTGATTTTGAGTGAAATGCGTGCATTCGGGCTTGTATGCCATGTAACAACTTTCTAAGCGTGGCTTTTCATGTTCTCGCGCGTTTAACACATTTTCATCATATTTGTCATTTTAACTGTAAAAGCAGGTGTGAGACGAGTTTTAAACCTGGTATTGTGATATGCGCTTGTTTAGAGTGGGAAAACACACTTTGTGTCACCGAGTGCATGAAAACAGCTTTCCGAGCGCAGGAGTGCATTCAGTGACGCTTGGAAAGCCCTTTCTGCGCATAAAGCACACGTCTGAGAACGAACATTGATTTCATGTGAAATGAGGGCATTCGTGCATGTTTGACAAATAACAACTTTCCAGTCGTGTGTTTTTCATGTTTTCGAAGCTTTTAATCGTGTTGGTCATTTTAGCTGTAAAAGCCCGTCTGAAACGAGTTTTCAACATAGTACTGTGATCTGCACGTGTTCAGAGTGGGAAAACACACTTTGTGTCACCGAGTGCACCAAAACAGCTTTTCTAAGCGCAGGAGCGCCTTCAGACTGTTTCAAACGCCTTTTCAGAGGATAAACCAAACGTTTGACATGGAACATTGATTTTGAGTGAAATGCGTGCATTCGGGCTTGTATGCAATGTAACAACTTTCTAAGCGTGGCTTTTCATGTTTTCGCGCGTTTAACACATTTTCATCAAATTTGTCATTTTAACTGTAAAAGCAGGTGCGAGACTAGTTTTAAACTTGGTATTGTGATATGCGCTTGTTTAGAGTGGGAAAACACACTTTGTGTCACCGAGTGCATGAAAACGGCTTTCCGAGCGCAGGAGTGCATTCAGTGATGCTTGGAAAGCCCTTTCTGCGCATAAAGCACACGTCTGAGAACGAACATTGATTTCATGTGAAATGAGGGCATTCGTGCATGTTTGACAAGTAACAACTTTCCCGTCGTGTGTTTTTCATGTTTTCGAAGCTTTTAACCCATTTTAATCGTGTTGTTTAATTTTAGCTGTAAACGCACGTCTGAAACGAGTTTTCAACATAGTACTGTGATCTGCACGTGTTCAGAGTGGGAAAACCCACTTTGTGTCACCGAGTGCACCAAAACAGCTTTTCTAAGCGCAGGAGCGCCTTCAGACTGTTTCTAACGCCTTTTCAGAGGATAAACCAAACGTTTGACATGGAACATTGATTTTGAGTGAAATGCGTGCATTCGGGCTTGTATGCCATGTAACAACTTTCTAAGCGTGGCTTTTCATGTTTTCGCGCGTTTAACACATTTTCATCATATTTGTCATTTTAACTGTAAAAGCAGGTGTGAGACGAGTTTTAAACTTGGTATTGTGATATGCGCTTGTTTAGAGTGGGAAAACACACTTTGTGTCACCGAGTGCATGAAACCGGCTTTCCGAGCGCAGGAGTGCATTCAGTGATGCTTGGAAAGCCCTTTCTGCGCATAAAGCACACGTCTGAGAATGAACATTGATTTCATGTGAAATGAGGGCATTCGTGCATGTTTGACAAGTAACAACTTTCCAGTCGTGTGTTTTTCATGTTTTCGAAGCTTTTAACCCATTTTAATCGTGTTGGTCATTTTAGCTGTAAAAGCCCGTCAAAACGAGTTTTCAACATAGTACTGTGATCTGCACGTGTTCAGAGTGGGAAAACACACTTTGTGTCACCGAGTGCACCAAAACAGCTTTTCTAAGCGCAGGAGCGCCTTCAGACTGTTTCTAACGCCTTTTCAGAGGATAAACCAAACGTTTGACATGGAACATTGATTTTGAGTGAAATGCGTGCATTCGGGCTTGTATGCCATGTAACAACTTTCTAAGCGTGGCTTTTCATGTTTTCGCGCGTTTAACACATTTTCATCATATTTGTCATTTTAACTGTAAAAGCAGCTGTGAGACGAGTTTTAAACTTGGTATTGTGATATGCGCTTGTTTAGAGTGGGAAAACACACTTTGTGTCACCGAGTGCATGAAAACGGCTTTCCGAGCGCAGGAGTGCATTCAGTGACGCTTGGAAAGCCCTTTCTGCGCATAAAGCACACGTCTGAGAACGAACATTGATTTCATGTGAAATGAGGGCATTCGTGCATGTTTGACAAATAACAACTTTCCAGTCGTGTGTTTTTCATGTTTTCGAAGCTTTTAACCGTGTTGGTCATTTTAGCTGTAAAAGCCCGTCTGAAACGAGTTTTCAACATAGTACTGTGATCTGCACGTGTTCAGAGTGGGAAAACACACTTTGTGTCACCGAGTGCACCAAAACAGCTTTTCTAAGCGCAGGAGCGCCTTCAGACTGTTTCTAACGCCTTTTCAGAGGATAAACCAAACGTTTGACATGGAACATTGATTTTGAGTGAAATGCGTGCATTCGGGCTTGTATGCCATGTAACAACTTTCTAAGCGTGGCTTTTCATGTTTTCGCGCGTTTAACACATTTTCATCATATTTGTCATTTTAACTGTAAAAGCAGCTGTGAGACGAGTTTTAAACTTGGTATTGTGATATGCGCTTGTTTAGAGTGGGAAAACACACTTTGTGTCACCGAGTGCATGAAAACGGCTTTCCGAGCGCAGGAGTGCATTCAGTGACGCTTGGAAAGCCCTTTCTGCGCATAAAGCACACGTCTGAGAACGAACATTGATTTCATGTGAAATGAGGGCATTCGTGCATGTTTGACAAGTAACAACTTTCCCGTCGTGTGTTTTTCATGTTTTCGAAGCTTTTAACCCATTTTAATCGTGTTGTTCATTTTAGCTGTAAACGCCCGTCTGAAACGAGTTTTCAACATAGTACTGTGATCTGCACGTGTTCAGAGTGGGAAAACACACTTTGTGTCACCGAGTGCACCAAAACAGCTTTTCTAAGCGCAGGAGCGCCTTCAGACTGTTTCTAACGCCTTTTCAGAGGATAAACCAAAAGTTTGACATGGAACATTGATTTTGAGTGAAATGCGTGCATTCGGGCTTGTATGCCATGTAACAACTTTCTAAGCGTGGCTTTTCATGTTTTCGCGCGTTTAACACATTTTCATCATATTTGTCATTTTAACTGTAAAAGCAGGTGTGAGACGAGTTTTAAACTTGGTATTGTGATATGCGCTTGTTTAGAGTGGGAAAACACACTTTGTGTCACCGAGTGCATGAAAACAGCTTTCCGAGCGCAGGAGTGCATTCAGTGATGCTTGGAAAGCCCTTTCTGCGCATAAAGCACACGTCTGAGAACGAACATTGATTTCATGTGAAATGAGGGCATTCGTGCATGTTTGACAAGTAACAACTTTCCAGTCGTGTGTTTTTCATGTTTTCGAAGCTTTTAACCCATTTTAATCGTGTTGGTCATTTTAGCTGTAAAAGCCCGTCAAAACGAGTTTTCAACATAGTACTGTGATCTGCACGTGTTCAGAGTGGGAAAACACACTTTGTGTCACCGAGTGCACCAAAACAGCTTTTCTAAGCGCAGGAGCGCCTTCAGACTGTTTCTAACGCCTTTTCAGAGGATAAACCAAACGTTTGACATGGAACATTGATTTTGAGTGAAATGCGTGCATTCGGGCTTGTATGCCATGTAACAACTTTCTAAGCGTGGCTTTTCATGTTTTCGCGCGTTTAACACATTTTCATCATATTTGTCATTTTAACTGTAAAAGCAGGTGCGAGACGAGTTTTAAACTTGGTATTGTGATATGCGCTTGTTTAGAGTGGGAAAACACACTTTGTGTCACCGAGTGCATGAAAACGGCTTTCCGAGCACAGGAGTGCATTCAGTGACGCTTGGAAAGCCCTTTCTGCGCATAAAGCACACGTCTGAGAACGAACATTGATTTCATGTGAAATGAGGGCATTCGTGCATGTTTGACAAATAACAACTTTCCAGTCGTGTGTTTTTCATGTTTTCGAAGCTTTTAATCGTGTTGGTCATTTTAGCTGTAAAAGCCCGTCTGAAACGAGTTTTCAACATAGTACTGTGATCTGCACGTGTTCAGAGTGGGAAAACACACTTTGTGTCACCGAGTGCACCAAAACAGCTTTTCTAAGCGCAGGAGCGCCTTCAGACTGTTTCAAACGCCTTTTCAGAGGATAAACCAAACGTTTGACATGGAACATTGATTTTGAGTGAAATGCGTGCATTCGGGCTTGTATGCAATGTAACAACTTTCTAAGCGTGGCTTTTCATGTTTTCGCGCGTTTAACACATTTTCATCAAATTTGTCATTTTAACTGTAAAAGCAGGTGCGAGACGAGTTTTAAACTTGGTATTGTGATATGCGCTTGTTTAGAGTGGGAAAACACACTTTGTGTCACCGAGTGCATGAAAACGGCTTTCCGAGCGCAGGAGTGCATTCAGTGACGCTTGGAAAGCCCTTTCTGCGCATAAAGCACACGTCTGAGAACGAACATTGATTTCATGTGAAATGAGGGCATTCGTGCATGTCTGACAAGTAACAACTTTCCAGTCGTGTGTTTTTCCTGTTTTCGAAGCTTTTAACCCATTTTAATCGTGTTGGTCATTTTAGCTGTAAACGCCCGTCTGAAACGAGTTTTCAACATAGTACTGTGATCTGCACGTGTTCAGAGTGGGAAAACACACTTTGTGTCACCGAGTGCACCAAAACAGCTTTTCTAAGCGCAGGAGCGCCTTCAGACTGTTTCTAACGCCTTTTCAGAGGATAAACCAAACGTTTGACATGGAACATTGATTTTGAGTGAAATGCGTGCATTCGGGCTTGTATGCCATGTAACAACTTTCTAAGCGTGGCTTTTCATGTTTTCGCGCGTTTAACACATTTTCATCATATTTGTCATTTTAACTGTAAAAGCAGGTGCGAGACGAGTTTTAAACTTGGTATTGTGATATGCGCTTGTTTAGAGTGGGAAAACACACTTTGTGTCACCGAGTGCATGAAAACGGCTTTCCGAGCGCAGGAGTGCATTCAGTGATGCTTGGAAAGCCCTTTCTGCGCATAAAGCACACGTCTGAGAACGAACATTGATTTCATGTGAAATGAGGGCATTCGTGCATGTTTGACAAGTAACAACTTTCCCGTCGTGTGTTTTTCATGTTTTCGAAGCTTTTAACCCATTTTAATCGTGTTGGTCATTTTAACTGTAAAAGCCCGTCAAAACGAGTTTTCAACATAGTACTGTGATCTGCACGTGTTCAGAGTGGGAAAACCCACTTTGTGTCACCGAGTGCACCAAAACAGCTTTTCTAAGCGCAGGAGCGCCTTCAGACTGTTTCTAACGCCTTTTCAGAGGATAAACCAAACGTTTGACATGGAACATTGATTTTGAGTGAAATGCGTGCATTCGGGCTTGTATGCCATGTAACAACTTTCTAAGCGTGGCTTTTCATGTTTTCGCGCGTTTAACACATTTTCATCATATTTGTCATTTTAACTGTAAAAGCAGGTGCGAGACGAGTTTTAAACTTGGTATTGTGATATGCGCTTGTTTAGAGTGGGAAAACACACTTTGTGTCACCGAGTGCATGAAAACGGCTTTCCGAGCACAGGAGTGCATTCAGTGACGCTTGGAAAGCCCTTTCTGCGCATAAAGCACACGTCTGAGAACGAACATTGATTTCATGTGAAATGAGGGCATTCGTGCATGTTTGACAAATAACAACTTTCCAGTCGTGTGTTTTTCATGTTTTCGAAGCTTTTAACCGTGTTGGTCATTTTAGCTGTAAAAGCCCGTCTGAAACGAGTTTTCAACATAGTACTGTGATCTGCACGTGTTCAGAGTGGGAAAACACACTTTGTGTCACCGAGTGCACCAAAACAGCTTTTCTAAGCGCAGGAGCGCCTTCAGACTGTTTCTAACGCCTTTTCAGAGGATAAACCAAACGTTTGACATGGAACATTGATTTTGAGTGAAATGCGTGCATTCGGGCTTGTATGCCATGTAACAACTTTCTAAGCGTGGCTTTTCATGTTTTCGCGCGTTTAACACATTTTCATCATATTTGTCATTTTAACTGTAAAAGCAGCTGTGAGACGAGTTTTAAACTTGGTATTGTGATATGCGCTTGTTTAGAGTGGGAAAACACACTTTGTGTCACCGAGTGCATGAAAACGGCTTTCCGAGCGCAGGAGTGCATTCAGTGACGCTTGGAAAGCCCTTTCTGCGCATAAAGCACACGTCTGAGAACGAACATTGATTTCATGTGAAATGAGGGCATTCGTGCATGTCTGACAAGTAACAACTTTCCAGTCGTGTGTTTTTCCTGTTTTCGAAGCTTTTAACCCATTTTAATCGTGTTGTTCATTTTAGCTGTAAACGCCCGTCTGAAACGAGTTTTCAACATAGTACTGTGATCTGCACGTGTTCAGAGTGGGAAAACACACTTTGTGTCACCGAGTGCACCAAAACAGCTTTTCAAAGCGCAGGAGCGCCTTCAGACTGTTTCTAACGCCTTTTCAGAGGATAAACCAAACGTTTGACATGGAACATTGATTTTGAGTGAAATGCGTGCATTCGGGCTTGTATGCCATGTAACAACTTTCTAAGCGTGGCTTTTCATGTTCTCGCGCGTTTAACACATTTTCATCATATTTGTCATTTTAACTGTAAAAGCAGGTGTGAGACGAGTTTTAAACCTGGTATTGTGATATGCGCTTGTTTAGAGTGGGAAAACACACTTTGTGTCACCGAGTGCATGAAAACAGCTTTCCGAGCGCAGGAGTGCATTCAGTGACGCTTGGAAAGCCCTTTCTGCGCATAAAGCACACGTCTGAGAACGAACATTGATTTCATGTGAAATGAGGGCATTCGTGCATGTTTGACAAATAACAACTTTCCAGTCGTGTGTTTTTCATGTTTTCGAAGCTTTTAATCGTGTTGGTCATTTTAGCTGTAAAAGCCCGTCTGAAACGAGTTTTCAACATAGTACTGTGATCTGCACGTGTTCAGAGTGGGAAAACACACTTTGTGTCACCGAGTGCACCAAAACAGCTTTTCTAAGCGCAGGAGCGCCTTCAGACTGTTTCAAACGCCTTTTCAGAGGATAAACCAAACGTTTGACATGGAACATTGATTTTGAGTGAAATGCGTGCATTCGGGCTTGTATGCAATGTAACAACTTTCTAAGCGTGGCTTTTCATGTTTTCGCGCGTTTAACACATTTTCATCAAATTTGTCATTTTAACTGTAAAAGCAGGTGCGAGACTAGTTTTAAACTTGGTATTGTGATATGCGCTTGTTTAGAGTGGGAAAACACACTTTGTGTCACCGAGTGCATGAAAACGGCTTTCCGAGCGCAGGAGTGCATTCAGTGATGCTTGGAAAGCCCTTTCTGCGCATAAAGCACACGTCTGAGAACGAACATTGATTTCATGTGAAATGAGGGCATTCGTGCATGTTTGACAAGTAACAACTTTCCCGTCGTGTGTTTTTCATGTTTTCGAAGCTTTTAACCCATTTTAATCGTGTTGTTTAATTTTAGCTGTAAACGCATGTCTGAAACGAGTTTTCAACATAGTACTGTGATCTGCACGTGTTCAGAGTGGGAAAACCCACTTTGTGTCACCGAGTGCACCAAAACAGCTTTTCTAAGCGCAGGAGCGCCTTCAGACTGTTTCTAACGCCTTTTCAGAGGATAAACCAAACGTTTGACATGGAACATTGATTTTGAGTGAAATGCGTGCATTCGGGCTTGTATGCCATGTAACAACTTTCTAAGCGTGGCTTTTCATGTTTTCGCGCGTTTAACACATTTTCATCATATTTGTCATTTTAACTGTAAAAGCAGGTGTGAGACGAGTTTTAAACTTGGTATTGTGATATGCGCTTGTTTAGAGTGGGAAAACACACTTTGTGTCACCGAGTGCATGAAACCGGCTTTCCGAGCGCAGGAGTGCATTCAGTGATGCTTGGAAAGCCCTTTCTGTGCATAAAGCACACGTCTGAGAATGAACATTGATTTCATGTGAAATGAGGGCATTCGTGCATGTTTGACAAGTAACAACTTTCCAGTCGTGTGTTTTTCATGTTTTCGAAGCTTTTAACCCATTTTAATCGTGTTGGTCATTTTAGCTGTAAAAGCCCGTCAAAACGAGTTTTCAACATAGTACTGTGATCTGCACGTGTTCAGAGTGGGAAAACACACTTTGTGTCACCGAGTGCACCAAAACAGCTTTTCTAAGCGCAGGAGCGCCTTCAGACTGTTTCTAACGCCTTTTCAGAGGATAAACCAAACGTTTGACATGGAACATTGATTTTGAGTGAAATGCGTGCATTCGGGCTTGTATGCAATGTAACAACTTTCTAAGCGTGGCTTTTCATGTTTTCGCGCGTTTAACACATTTTCATCATATTTGTCATTTTAACTGTAAAAGCAGCTGTGAGACGAGTTTTAAACTTGGTATTGTGATATGCGCTTGTTTAGAGTGGGAAAACACACTTTGTGTCACCGAGTGCATGAAAACGGCTTTCCGAGCGCAGGAGTGCATTCAGTGACGCTTGGAAAGCCCTTTCTGCGCATAAAGCACACGTCTGAGAACGAACATTGATTTCATGTGAAATGAGGGCATTCGTGCATGTTTGACAAATAACAACTTTCCAGTCGTGTGTTTTTCATGTTTTCGAAGCTTTTAACCGTGTTGGTCATTTTAGCTGTAAAAGCCCGTCTGAAACGAGTTTTCAACATAGTACTGTGATCTGCACGTGTTCAGAGTGGGAAAACACACTTTGTGTCACCGAGTGCACCAAAACAGCTTTTCTAAGCGCAGGAGCGCCTTCAGACTGTTTCTAACGCCTTTTCAGAGGATAAACCAAACGTTTGACATGGAACATTGATTTTGAGTGAAATGCGTGCATTCGGGCTTGTATGCCATGTAACAACTTTCTAAGCGTGGCTTTTCATGTTTTCGCGCGTTTAACACATTTTCATCATATTTGTCATTTTAACTGTAAAAGCAGCTGTGAGACGAGTTTTAAACTTGGTATTGTGATATGCGCTTGTTTAGAGTGGGAAAACACACTTTGTGTCACCGAGTGCATGAAAACGGCTTTCCGAGCGCAGGAGTGCATTCAGTGACGCTTGGAAAGCCCTTTCTGCGCATAAAGCACACGTCTGAGAACGAACATTGATTTCATGTGAAATGAGGGCATTCGTGCATGTTTGACAAGTAACAACTTTCCCGTCGTGTGTTTTTCATGTTTTCGAAGCTTTTAACCCATTTTAATCGTGTTGTTCATTTTAGCTGTAAACGCCCGTCTGAAACGAGTTTTCAACATAGTACTGTGATCTGCACGTGTTCAGAGTGGGAAAACACACTTTGTGTCACCGAGTGCACCAAAACAGCTTTTCTAAGCGCAGGAGCGCCTTCAGACTGTTTCTAACGCCTTTTCAGAGGATAAACCAAAAGTTTGACATGGAACATTGATTTTGAGTGAAATGCGTGCATTCGGGCTTGTATGCCATGTAACAACTTTCTAAGCGTGGCTTTTCATGTTTTCGCGCGTTTAACACATTTTCATCATATTTGTCATTTTAACTGTAAAAGCAGGTGTGAGACGAGTTTTAAACTTGGTATTGTGATATGCGCTTGTTTAGAGTGGGAAAACACACTTTGTGTCACCGAGTGCATGAAAACAGCTTTCCGAGCGCAGGAGTGCATTCAGTGATGCTTGGAAAGCCCTTTCTGCGCATAAAGCACACGTCTGAGAACGAACATTGATTTCATGTGAAATGAGGGCATTCGTGCATGTTTGACAAGTAACAACTTTCCAGTCGTGTGTTTTTCATGTTTTCGAAGCTTTTAACCCATTTTAATCGTGTTGGTCATTTTAGCTGTAAAAGCCCGTCAAAACGAGTTTTCAACATAGTACTGTGATCTGCACGTGTTCAGAGTGGGAAAACACACTTTGTGTCACCGAGTGCACCAAAACAGCTTTTCTAAGCGCAGGAGCGCCTTCAGACTGTTTCTAACGCCTTTTCAGAGGATAAACCAAACGTTTGACATGGAACATTGATTTTGAGTGAAATGCGTGCATTCGGGCTTGTATGCCATGTAACAACTTTCTAAGCGTGGCTTTTCATGTTTTCGCGCGTTTAACACATTTTCATCATATTTGTCATTTTAACTGTAAAAGCAGGTGCGAGACGAGTTTTAAACTTGGTATTGTGATATGCGCTTGTTTAGAGTGGGAAAACACACTTTGTGTCACCGAGTGCATGAAAACGGCTTTCCGAGCACAGGAGTGCATTCAGTGACGCTTGGAAAGCCCTTTCTGCGCATAAAGCACACGTCTGAGAACGAACATTGATTTCATGTGAAATGAGGGCATTCGTGCATGTTTGACAAATAACAACTTTCCAGTCGTGTGTTTTTCATGTTTTCGAAGCTTTTAATCGTGTTGGTCATTTTAGCTGTAAAAGCCCGTCTGAAACGAGTTTTCAACATAGTACTGTGATCTGCACGTGTTCAGAGTGGGAAAACACACTTTGTGTCACCGAGTGCACCAAAACAGCTTTTCTAAGCGCAGGAGCGCCTTCAGACTGTTTCAAACGCCTTTTCAGAGGATAAACCAAACGTTTGACATGGAACATTGATTTTGAGTGAAATGCGTGCATTCGGGCTTGTATGCAATGTAACAACTTTCTAAGCGTGGCTTTTCATGTTTTCGCGCGTTTAACACATTTTCATCAAATTTGTCATTTTAACTGTAAAAGCAGGTGCGAGACGAGTTTTAAACTTGGTATTGTGATATGCGCTTGTTTAGAGTGGGAAAACACACTTTGTGTCACCGAGTGCATGAAAACGGCTTTCCGAGCGCAGGAGTGCATTCAGTGACGCTTGGAAAGCCCTTTCTGCGCATAAAGCACACGTCTGAGAACGAACATTGATTTCATGTGAAATGAGGGCATTCGTGCATGTCTGACAAGTAACAACTTTCCAGTCGTGTGTTTTTCCTGTTTTCGAAGCTTTTAACCCATTTTAATCGTGTTGGTCATTTTAGCTGTAAACGCCCGTCTGAAACGAGTTTTCAACATAGTACTGTGATCTGCACGTGTTCAGAGTGGGAAAACACACTTTGTGTCACCGAGTGCACCAAAACAGCTTTTCTAAGCGCAGGAGCGCCTTCAGACTGTTTCTAACGCCTTTTCAGAGGATAAACCAAACGTTTGACATGGAACATTGATTTTGAGTGAAATGCGTGCATTCGGGCTTGTATGCCATGTAACAACTTTCTAAGCGTGGCTTTTCATGTTTTCGCGCGTTTAACACATTTTCATCATATTTGTCATTTTAACTGTAAAAGCAGGTGCGAGACGAGTTTTAAACTTGGTATTGTGATATGCGCTTGTTTAGAGTGGGAAAACACACTTTGTGTCACCGAGTGCATGAAAACGGCTTTCCGAGCGCAGGAGTGCATTCAGTGATGCTTGGAAAGCCCTTTCTGCGCATAAAGCACACGTCTGAGAACGAACATTGATTTCATGTGAAATGAGGGCATTCGTGCATGTTTGACAAGTAACAACTTTCCCGTCGTGTGTTTTTCATGTTTTCGAAGCTTTTAACCCATTTTAATCGTGTTGGTCATTTTAACTGTAAAAGCCCGTCAAAACGAGTTTTCAACATAGTACTGTGATCTGCACGTGTTCAGAGTGGGAAAACCCACTTTGTGTCACCGAGTGCACCAAAACAGCTTTTCTAAGCGCAGGAGCGCCTTCAGACTGTTTCTAACGCCTTTTCAGAGGATAAACCAAACGTTTGACATGGAACATTGATTTTGAGTGAAATGCGTGCATTCGGGCTTGTATGCCATGTAACAACTTTCTAAGCGTGGCTTTTCATGTTTTCGCGCGTTTAACACATTTTCATCATATTTGTCATTTTAACTGTAAAAGCAGGTGCGAGACGAGTTTTAAACTTGGTATTGTGATATGCGCTTGTTTAGAGTGGGAAAACACACTTTGTGTCACCGAGTGCATGAAAACGGCTTTCCGAGCACAGGAGTGCATTCAGTGACGCTTGGAAAGCCCTTTCTGCGCATAAAGCACACGTCTGAGAACGAACATTGATTTCATGTGAAATGAGGGCATTCGTGCATGTTTGACAAATAACAACTTTCCAGTCGTGTGTTTTTCATGTTTTCGAAGCTTTTAACCGTGTTGGTCATTTTAGCTGTAAAAGCCCGTCTGAAACGAGTTTTCAACATAGTACTGTGATCTGCACGTGTTCAGAGTGGGAAAACACACTTTGTGTCACCGAGTGCACCAAAACAGCTTTTCTAAGCGCAGGAGCGCCTTCAGACTGTTTCTAACGCCTTTTCAGAGGATAAACCAAACGTTTGACATGGAACATTGATTTTGAGTGAAATGCGTGCATTCGGGCTTGTATGCCATGTAACAACTTTCTAAGCGTGGCTTTTCATGTTTTCGCGCGTTTAACACATTTTCATCATATTTGTCATTTTAACTGTAAAAGCAGCTGTGAGACGAGTTTTAAACTTGGTATTGTGATATGCGCTTGTTTAGAGTGGGAAAACACACTTTGTGTCACCGAGTGCATGAAAACGGCTTTCCGAGCGCAGGAGTGCATTCAGTGACGCTTGGAAAGCCCTTTCTGCGCATAAAGCACACGTCTGAGAACGAACATTGATTTCATGTGAAATGAGGGCATTCGTGCATGTCTGACAAGTAACAACTTTCCAGTCGTGTGTTTTTCCTGTTTTCGAAGCTTTTAACCCATTTTAATCGTGTTGTTCATTTTAGCTGTAAACGCCCGTCTGAAACGAGTTTTCAACATAGTACTGTGATCTGCACGTGTTCAGAGTGGGAAAACACACTTTGTGTCACCGAGTGCACCAAAACAGCTTTTCAAAGCGCAGGAGCGCCTTCAGACTGTTTCTAACGCCTTTTCAGAGGATAAACCAAACGTTTGACATGGAACATTGATTTTGAGTGAAATGCGTGCATTCGGGCTTGTATGCCATGTAACAACTTTCTAAGCGTGGCTTTTCATGTTCTCGCGCGTTTAACACATTTTCATCATATTTGTCATTTTAACTGTAAAAGCAGGTGTGAGACGAGTTTTAAACCTGGTATTGTGATATGCGCTTGTTTAGAGTGGGAAAACACACTTTGTGTCACCGAGTGCATGAAAACAGCTTTCCGAGCGCAGGAGTGCATTCAGTGACGCTTGGAAAGCCCTTTCTGCGCATAAAGCACACGTCTGAGAACGAACATTGATTTCATGTGAAATGAGGGCATTCGTGCATGTTTGACAAATAACAACTTTCCAGTCGTGTGTTTTTCATGTTTTCGAAGCTTTTAATCGTGTTGGTCATTTTAGCTGTAAAAGCCCGTCTGAAACGAGTTTTCAACATAGTACTGTGATCTGCACGTGTTCAGAGTGGGAAAACACACTTTGTGTCACCGAGTGCACCAAAACAGCTTTTCTAAGCGCAGGAGCGCCTTCAGACTGTTTCAAACGCCTTTTCAGAGGATAAACCAAACGTTTGACATGGAACATTGATTTTGAGTGAAATGCGTGCATTCGGGCTTGTATGCAATGTAACAACTTTCTAAGCGTGGCTTTTCATGTTTTCGCGCGTTTAACACATTTTCATCAAATTTGTCATTTTAACTGTAAAAGCAGGTGCGAGACTAGTTTTAAACTTGGTATTGTGATATGCGCTTGTTTAGAGTGGGAAAACACACTTTGTGTCACCGAGTGCATGAAAACGGCTTTCCGAGCGCAGGAGTGCATTCAGTGATGCTTGGAAAGCCCTTTCTGCGCATAAAGCACACGTCTGAGAACGAACATTGATTTCATGTGAAATGAGGGCATTCGTGCATGTTTGACAAGTAACAACTTTCCCGTCGTGTGTTTTTCATGTTTTCGAAGCTTTTAACCCATTTTAATCGTGTTGTTTAATTTTAGCTGTAAACGCACGTCTGAAACGAGTTTTCAACATAGTACTGTGATCTGCACGTGTTCAGAGTGGGAAAACCCACTTTGTGTCACCGAGTGCACCAAAACAGCTTTTCTAAGCGCAGGAGCGCCTTCAGACTGTTTCTAACGCCTTTTCAGAGGATAAACCAAACGTTTGACATGGAACATTGATTTTGAGTGAAATGCGTGCATTCGGGCTTGTATGCCATGTAACAACTTTCTAAGCGTGGCTTTTCATGTTTTCGCGCGTTTAACACATTTTCATCATATTTGTCATTTTAACTGTAAAAGCAGGTGTGAGACGAGTTTTAAACTTGGTATTGTGATATGCGCTTGTTTAGAGTGGGAAAACACACTTTGTGTCACCGAGTGCATGAAACCGGCTTTCCGAGCGCAGGAGTGCATTCAGTGATGCTTGGAAAGCCCTTTCTGCGCATAAAGCACACGTCTGAGAATGAACATTGATTTCATGTGAAATGAGGGCATTCGTGCATGTTTGACAAGTAACAACTTTCCAGTCGTGTGTTTTTCATGTTTTCGAAGCTTTTAACCCATTTTAATCGTGTTGGTCATTTTAGCTGTAAAAGCCCGTCAAAACGAGTTTTCAACATAGTACTGTGATCTGCACGTGTTCAGAGTGGGAAAACACACTTTGTGTCACCGAGTGCACCAAAACAGCTTTTCTAAGCGCAGGAGCGCCTTCAGACTGTTTCTAACGCCTTTTCAGAGGATAAACCAAACGTTTGACATGGAACATTGATTTTGAGTGAAATGCGTGCATTCGGGCTTGTATGCCATGTAACAACTTTCTAAGCGTGGCTTTTCATGTTTTCGCGCGTTTAACACATTTTCATCATATTTGTCATTTTAACTGTAAAAGCAGCTGTGAGACGAGTTTTAAACTTGGTATTGTGATATGCGCTTGTTTAGAGTGGGAAAACACACCTTGTGTCACCGAGTGCATGAAAACGGCTTTCCGAGCGCAGGAGTGCATTCAGTGACGCTTGGAAAGCCCTTTCTGCGCATAAAGCACACGTCTGAGAACGAACATTGATTTCATGTGAAATGAGGGCATTCGTGCATGTCTGACAAGTAACAACTTTCCAGTCGTGTGTTTTTCCTGTTTTCGAAGCTTTTAACCCATTTTAATCGTGTTGTTCATTTTAGCTGTAAACGCCCGTCTGAAACGAGTTTTCAACATAGTACTGTGATCTGCACGTGTTCAGAGTGGGAAAACACACTTTGTGTCACCGAGTGCACCAAAACAGCTTTTCAAAGCGCAGGAGCGCCTTCAGACTGTTTCTAACGCCTTTTCAGAGGATAAACCAAACGTTTGACATGGAACATTGATTTTGAGTGAAATGCGTGCATTCGGGCTTGTATGCCATGTAACAACTTTCTAAGCGTGGCTTTTCATGTTCTCGCGCGTTTAACACATTTTCATCATATTTGTCATTTTAACTGTAAAAGCAGGTGTGAGACGAGTTTTAAACCTGGTATTGTGATATGCGCTTGTTTAGAGTGGGAAAACACACTTTGTGTCACCGAGTGCATGAAAACAGCTTTCCGAGCGCAGGAGTGCATTCAGTGACGCTTGGAAAGCCCTTTCTGCGCATAAAGCACACGTCTGAGAACGAACATTGATTTCATGTGAAATGAGGGCATTCGTGCATGTTTGACAAATAACAACTTTCCAGTCGTGTGTTTTTCATGTTTTCGAAGCTTTTAATCGTGTTGGTCATTTTAGCTGTAAAAGCCCGTCTGAAACGAGTTTTCAACATAGTACTGTGATCTGCACGTGTTCAGAGTGGGAAAACACACTTTGTGTCACCGAGTGCACCAAAACAGCTTTTCTAAGCGCAGGAGCGCCTTCAGACTGTTTCAAACGCCTTTTCAGAGGATAAACCAAACGTTTGACATGGAACATTGATTTTGAGTGAAATGCGTGCATTCGGGCTTGTATGCAATGTAACAACTTTCTAAGCGTGGCTTTTCATGTTTTCGCGCGTTTAACACATTTTCATCAAATTTGTCATTTTAACTGTAAAAGCAGGTGCGAGACTAGTTTTAAACTTGGTATTGTGATATGCGCTTGTTTAGAGTGGGAAAACACACTTTGTGTCACCGAGTGCATGAAAACGGCTTTCCGAGCGCAGGAGTGCATTCAGTGATGCTTGGAAAGCCCTTTCTGCGCATAAAGCACACGTCTGAGAACGAACATTGATTTCATGTGAAATGAGGGCATTCGTGCATGTTTGACAAGTAACAACTTTCCCGTCGTGTGTTTTTCATGTTTTCGAAGCTTTTAACCCATTTTAATCGTGTTGTTTAATTTTAGCTGTAAACGCACGTCTGAAACGAGTTTTCAACATAGTACTGTGATCTGCACGTGTTCAGAGTGGGAAAACCCACTTTGTGTCACCGAGTGCACCAAAACAGCTTTTCTAAGCGCAGGAGCGCCTTCAGACTGTTTCTAACGCCTTTTCAGAGGATAAACCAAACGTTTGACATGGAACATTGATTTTGAGTGAAATGCGTGCATTCGGGCTTGTATGCCATGTAACAACTTTCTAAGCGTGGCTTTTCATGTTTTCGCGCGTTTAACACATTTTCATCATATTTGTCATTTTAACTGTAAAAGCAGGTGTGAGACGAGTTTTAAACTTGGTATTGTGATATGCGCTTGTTTAGAGTGGGAAAACACACTTTGTGTCACCGAGTGCATGAAACCGGCTTTCCGAGCGCAGGAGTGCATTCAGTGATGCTTGGAAAGCCCTTTCTGCGCATAAAGCACACGTCTGAGAATGAACATTGATTTCATGTGAAATGAGGGCATTCGTGCATGTTTGACAAGTAACAACTTTCCAGTCGTGTGTTTTTCATGTTTTCGAAGCTTTTAACCCATTTTAATCGTGTTGGTCATTTTAGCTGTAAAAGCCCGTCAAAACGAGTTTTCAACATAGTACTGTGATCTGCACGTGTTCAGAGTGGGAAAACACACTTTGTGTCACCGAGTGCACCAAAACAGCTTTTCTAAGCGCAGGAGCGCCTTCAGACTGTTTCTAACGCCTTTTCAGAGGATAAACCAAACGTTTGACATGGAACATTGATTTTGAGTGAAATGCGTGCATTCGGGCTTGTATGCCATGTAACAACTTTCTAAGCGTGGCTTTTCATGTTTTCGCGCGTTTAACACATTTTCATCATATTTGTCATTTTAACTGTAAAAGCAGCTGTGAGACGAGTTTTAAACTTGGTATTGTGATATGCGCTTGTTTAGAGTGGGAAAACACACCTTGTGTCACCGAGTGCATGAAAACGGCTTTCCGAGCGCAGGAGTGCATTCAGTGACGCTTGGAAAGCCCTTTCTGCGCATAAAGCACACGTCTGAGAACGAACATTGATTTCATGTGAAATGAGGGCATTCGTGCATGTTTGACAAATAACAACTTTCCAGTCGTGTGTTTTTCATGTTTTCGAAGCTTTTAATCGTGTTGGTCATTTTAGCTGTAAAAGCCCGTCTGAAACGAGTTTTCAACATAGTACTGTGATCTGCACGTGTTCAGAGTGGGAAAACACACTTTGTGTCACCGAGTGCACCAAAACAGCTTTTCTAAGCGCAGGAGCGCCTTCAGACTGTTTCAAACGCCTTTTCAGAGGATAAACCAAACGTTTGACATGGAACATTGATTTTGAGTGAAATGCGTGCATTCGGGCTTGTATGCAATGTAACAACTTTCTAAGCGTGGCTTTTCATGTTTTCGCGCGTTTAACACATTTTCATCAAATTTGTCATTTTAACTGTAAAAGCAGGTGCGAGACGAGTTTTAAACTTGGTATTGTGATATGCGCTTGTTTAGAGTGGGAAAACACACTTTGTGTCACCGAGTGCATGAAAACGGCTTTCCGAGCGCAGGAGTGCATTCAGTGACGCTTGGAAAGCCCTTTCTGCGCATAAAGCACACGTCTGAGAACGAACATTGATTTCATGTGAAATGAGGGCATTCGTGCATGTCTGACAAGTAACAACTTTCCAGTCGTGTGTTTTTCCTGTTTTCGAAGCTTTTAACCCATTTTAATCGTGTTGGTCATTTTAGCTGTAAACGCCCGTCTGAAACGAGTTTTCAACATAGTACTGTGATCTGCACGTGTTCAGAGTGGGAAAACACACTTTGTGTCACCGAGTGCACCAAAACAGCTTTTCTAAGCGCAGGAGCGCCTTCAGACTGTTTCTAACGCCTTTTCAGAGGATAAACCAAACGTTTGACATGGAACATTGATTTTGAGTGAAATGCGTGCATTCGGGCTTGTATGCCATGTAACAACTTTCTAAGCGTGGCTTTTCATGTTTTCGCGCGTTTAACACATTTTCATCATATTTGTCATTTTAACTGTAAAAGCAGGTGCGAGACGAGTTTTAAACTTGGTATTGTGATATGCGCTTGTTTAGAGTGGGAAAACACACTTTGTGTCACCGAGTGCATGAAAACGGCTTTCCGAGCGCAGGAGTGCATTCAGTGATGCTTGGAAAGCCCTTTCTGCGCATAAAGCACACGTCTGAGAACGAACATTGATTTCATGTGAAATGAGGGCATTCGTGCATGTTTGACAAGTAACAACTTTCCCGTCGTGTGTTTTTCATGTTTTCGAAGCTTTTAACCCATTTTAATCGTGTTGGTCATTTTAACTGTAAAAGCCCGTCAAAACGAGTTTTCAACATAGTACTGTGATCTGCACGTGTTCAGAGTGGGAAAACCCACTTTGTGTCACCGAGTGCACCAAAACAGCTTTTCTAAGCGCAGGAGCGCCTTCAGACTGTTTCTAACGCCTTTTCAGAGGATAAACCAAACGTTTGACATGGAACATTGATTTTGAGTGAAATGCGTGCATTCGGGCTTGTATGCCATGTAACAACTTTCTAAGCGTGGCTTTTCATGTTTTCGCGCGTTTAACACATTTTCATCATATTTGTCATTTTAACTGTAAAAGCAGGTGCGAGACGAGTTTTAAACTTGGTATTGTGATATGCGCTTGTTTAGAGTGGGAAAACACACTTTGTGTCACCGAGTGCATGAAAACGGCTTTCCGAGCACAGGAGTGCATTCAGTGACGCTTGGAAAGCCCTTTCTGCGCATAAAGCACACGTCTGAGAACGAACATTGATTTCATGTGAAATGAGGGCATTCGTGCATGTTTGACAAATAACAACTTTCCAGTCGTGTGTTTTTCATGTTTTCGAAGCTTTTAACCGTGTTGGTCATTTTAGCTGTAAAAGCCCGTCTGAAACGAGTTTTCAACATAGTACTGTGATCTGCACGTGTTCAGAGTGGGAAAACACACTTTGTGTCACCGAGTGCACCAAAACAGCTTTTCTAAGCGCAGGAGCGCCTTCAGACTGTTTCTAACGCCTTTTCAGAGGATAAACCAAACGTTTGACATGGAACATTGATTTTGAGTGAAATGCGTGCATTCGGGCTTGTATGCCATGTAACAACTTTCTAAGCGTGGCTTTTCATGTTTTCGCGCGTTTAACACATTTTCATCATATTTGTCATTTTAACTGTAAAAGCAGCTGTGAGACGAGTTTTAAACTTGGTATTGTGATATGCGCTTGTTTAGAGTGGGAAAACACACTTTGTGTCACCGAGTGCATGAAAACGGCTTTCCGAGCGCAGGAGTGCATTCAGTGACGCTTGGAAAGCCCTTTCTGCGCATAAAGCACACGTCTGAGAACGAACATTGATTTCATGTGAAATGAGGGCATTCGTGCATGTCTGACAAGTAACAACTTTCCAGTCGTGTGTTTTTCCTGTTTTCGAAGCTTTTAACCCATTTTAATCGTGTTGTTCATTTTAGCTGTAAACGCCCGTCTGAAACGAGTTTTCAACATAGTACTGTGATCTGCACGTGTTCAGAGTGGGAAAACACACTTTGTGTCACCGAGTGCACCAAAACAGCTTTTCAAAGCGCAGGAGCGCCTTCAGACTGTTTCTAACGCCTTTTCAGAGGATAAACCAAACGTTTGACATGGAACATTGATTTTGAGTGAAATGCGTGCATTCGGGCTTGTATGCCATGTAACAACTTTCTAAGCGTGGCTTTTCATGTTCTCGCGCGTTTAACACATTTTCATCATATTTGTCATTTTAACTGTAAAAGCAGGTGTGAGACGAGTTTTAAACCTGGTATTGTGATATGCGCTTGTTTAGAGTGGGAAAACACACTTTGTGTCACCGAGTGCATGAAAACAGCTTTCCGAGCGCAGGAGTGCATTCAGTGACGCTTGGAAAGCCCTTTCTGCGCATAAAGCACACGTCTGAGAACGAACATTGATTTCATGTGAAATGAGGGCATTCGTGCATGTTTGACAAATAACAACTTTCCAGTCGTGTGTTTTTCATGTTTTCGAAGCTTTTAATCGTGTTGGTCATTTTAGCTGTAAAAGCCCGTCTGAAACGAGTTTTCAACATAGTACTGTGATCTGCACGTGTTCAGAGTGGGAAAACACACTTTGTGTCACCGAGTGCACCAAAACAGCTTTTCTAAGCGCAGGAGCGCCTTCAGACTGTTTCAAACGCCTTTTCAGAGGATAAACCAAACGTTTGACATGGAACATTGATTTTGAGTGAAATGCGTGCATTCGGGCTTGTATGCAATGTAACAACTTTCTAAGCGTGGCTTTTCATGTTTTCGCGCGTTTAACACATTTTCATCAAATTTGTCATTTTAACTGTAAAAGCAGGTGCGAGACTAGTTTTAAACTTGGTATTGTGATATGCGCTTGTTTAGAGTGGGAAAACACACTTTGTGTCACCGAGTGCATGAAAACGGCTTTCCGAGCGCAGGAGTGCATTCAGTGATGCTTGGAAAGCCCTTTCTGCGCATAAAGCACACGTCTGAGAACGAACATTGATTTCATGTGAAATGAGGGCATTCGTGCATGTTTGACAAGTAACAACTTTCCCGTCGTGTGTTTTTCATGTTTTCGAAGCTTTTAACCCATTTTAATCGTGTTGTTTAATTTTAGCTGTAAACGCACGTCTGAAACGAGTTTTCAACATAGTACTGTGATCTGCACGTGTTCAGAGTGGGAAAACCCACTTTGTGTCACCGAGTGCACCAAAACAGCTTTTCTAAGCGCAGGAGCGCCTTCAGACTGTTTCTAACGCCTTTTCAGAGGATAAACCAAACGTTTGACATGGAACATTGATTTTGAGTGAAATGCGTGCATTCGGGCTTGTATGCCATGTAACAACTTTCTAAGCGTGGCTTTTCATGTTTTCGCGCGTTTAACACATTTTCATCATATTTGTCATTTTAACTGTAAAAGCAGGTGTGAGACGAGTTTTAAACTTGGTATTGTGATATGCGCTTGTTTAGAGTGGGAAAACACACTTTGTGTCACCGAGTGCATGAAACCGGCTTTCCGAGCGCAGGAGTGCATTCAGTGATGCTTGGAAAGCCCTTTCTGCGCATAAAGCACACGTCTGAGAATGAACATTGATTTCATGTGAAATGAGGGCATTCGTGCATGTTTGACAAGTAACAACTTTCCAGTCGTGTGTTTTTCATGTTTTCGAAGCTTTTAACCCATTTTAATCGTGTTGGTCATTTTAGCTGTAAAAGCCCGTCAAAACGAGTTTTCAACATAGTACTGTGATCTGCACGTGTTCAGAGTGGGAAAACACACTTTGTGTCACCGAGTGCACCAAAACAGCTTTTCTAAGCGCAGGAGCGCCTTCAGACTGTTTCTAACGCCTTTTCAGAGGATAAACCAAACGTTTGACATGGAACATTGATTTTGAGTGAAATGCGTGCATTCGGGCTTGTATGCCATGTAACAACTTTCTAAGCGTGGCTTTTCATGTTTTCGCGCGTTTAACACATTTTCATCATATTTGTCATTTTAACTGTAAAAGCAGCTGTGAGACGAGTTTTAAACTTGGTATTGTGATATGCGCTTGTTTAGAGTGGGAAAACACACCTTGTGTCACCGAGTGCATGAAAACGGCTTTCCGAGCGCAGGAGTGCATTCAGTGACGCTTGGAAAGCCCTTTCTGCGCATAAAGCACACGTCTGAGAACGAACATTGATTTCATGTGAAATGAGGGCATTCGTGCATGTTTGACAAATAACAACTTTCCAGTCGTGTGTTTTTCATGTTTTCGAAGCTTTTAATCGTGTTGGTCATTTTAGCTGTAAAAGCCCGTCTGAAACGAGTTTTCAACATAGTACTGTGATCTGCACGTGTTCAGAGTGGGAAAACACACTTTGTGTCACCGAGTGCACCAAAACAGCTTTTCTAAGCGCAGGAGCGCCTTCAGACTGTTTCAAACGCCTTTTCAGAGGATAAACCAAACGTTTGACATGGAACATTGATTTTGAGTGAAATGCGTGCATTCGGGCTTGTATGCAATGTAACAACTTTCTAAGCGTGGCTTTTCATGTTTTCGCGCGTTTAACACATTTTCATCAAATTTGTCATTTTAACTGTAAAAGCAGGTGCGAGACGAGTTTTAAACTTGGTATTGTGATATGCGCTTGTTTAGAGTGGGAAAACACACTTTGTGTCACCGAGTGCATGAAAACGGCTTTCCGAGCGCAGGAGTGCATTCAGTGACGCTTGGAAAGCCCTTTCTGCGCATAAAGCACACGTCTGAGAACGAACATTGATTTCATGTGAAATGAGGGCATTCGTGCATGTCTGACAAGTAACAACTTTCCAGTCGTGTGTTTTTCCTGTTTTCGAAGCTTTTAACCCATTTTAATCGTGTTGGTCATTTTAGCTGTAAACGCCCGTCTGAAACGAGTTTTCAACATAGTACTGTGATCTGCACGTGTTCAGAGTGGGAAAACACACTTTGTGTCACCGAGTGCACCAAAACAGCTTTTCTAAGCGCAGGAGCGCCTTCAGACTGTTTCTAACGCCTTTTCAGAGGATAAACCAAACGTTTGACATGGAACATTGATTTTGAGTGAAATGCGTGCATTCGGGCTTGTATGCCATGTAACAACTTTCTAAGCGTGGCTTTTCATGTTTTCGCGCGTTTAACACATTTTCATCATATTTGTCATTTTAACTGTAAAAGCAGGTGCGAGACGAGTTTTAAACTTGGTATTGTGATATGCGCTTGTTTAGAGTGGGAAAACACACTTTGTGTCACCGAGTGCATGAAAACGGCTTTCCGAGCGCAGGAGTGCATTCAGTGATGCTTGGAAAGCCCTTTCTGCGCATAAAGCACACGTCTGAGAACGAACATTGATTTCATGTGAAATGAGGGCATTCGTGCATGTTTGACAAGTAACAACTTTCCCGTCGTGTGTTTTTCATGTTTTCGAAGCTTTTAACCCATTTTAATCGTGTTGGTCATTTTAACTGTAAAAGCCCGTCAAAACGAGTTTTCAACATAGTACTGTGATCTGCACGTGTTCAGAGTGGGAAAACCCACTTTGTGTCACCGAGTGCACCAAAACAGCTTTTCTAAGCGCAGGAGCGCCTTCAGACTGTTTCTAACGCCTTTTCAGAGGATAAACCAAACGTTTGACATGGAACATTGATTTTGAGTGAAATGCGTGCATTCGGGCTTGTATGCCATGTAACAACTTTCTAAGCGTGGCTTTTCATGTTTTCGCGCGTTTAACACATTTTCATCATATTTGTCATTTTAACTGTAAAAGCAGGTGCGAGACGAGTTTTAAACTTGGTATTGTGATATGCGCTTGTTTAGAGTGGGAAAACACACTTTGTGTCACCGAGTGCATGAAAACGGCTTTCCGAGCACAGGAGTGCATTCAGTGACGCTTGGAAAGCCCTTTCTGCGCATAAAGCACACGTCTGAGAACGAACATTGATTTCATGTGAAATGAGGGCATTCGTGCATGTTTGACAAATAACAACTTTCCAGTCGTGTGTTTTTCATGTTTTCGAAGCTTTTAACCGTGTTGGTCATTTTAGCTGTAAAAGCCCGTCTGAAACGAGTTTTCAACATAGTACTGTGATCTGCACGTGTTCAGAGTGGGAAAACACACTTTGTGTCACCGAGTGCACCAAAACAGCTTTTCTAAGCGCAGGAGCGCCTTCAGACTGTTTCTAACGCCTTTTCAGAGGATAAACCAAACGTTTGACATGGAACATTGATTTTGAGTGAAATGCGTGCATTCGGGCTTGTATGCCATGTAACAACTTTCTAAGCGTGGCTTTTCATGTTTTCGCGCGTTTAACACATTTTCATCATATTTGTCATTTTAACTGTAAAAGCAGCTGTGAGACGAGTTTTAAACTTGGTATTGTGATATGCGCTTGTTTAGAGTGGGAAAACACACTTTGTGTCACCGAGTGCATGAAAACGGCTTTCCGAGCGCAGGAGTGCATTCAGTGACGCTTGGAAAGCCCTTTCTGCGCATAAAGCACACGTCTGAGAACGAACATTGATTTCATGTGAAATGAGGGCATTCGTGCATGTCTGACAAGTAACAACTTTCCAGTCGTGTGTTTTTCCTGTTTTCGAAGCTTTTAACCCATTTTAATCGTGTTGTTCATTTTAGCTGTAAACGCCCGTCTGAAACGAGTTTTCAACATAGTACTGTGATCTGCACGTGTTCAGAGTGGGAAAACACACTTTGTGTCACCGAGTGCACCAAAACAGCTTTTCAAAGCGCAGGAGCGCCTTCAGACTGTTTCTAACGCCTTTTCAGAGGATAAACCAAACGTTTGACATGGAACATTGATTTTGAGTGAAATGCGTGCATTCGGGCTTGTATGCCATGTAACAACTTTCTAAGCGTGG
Source organism: Neoarius graeffei (assembly GCF_027579695.1). Taxonomy (NCBI): domain Eukaryota; kingdom Metazoa; phylum Chordata; class Actinopteri; order Siluriformes; family Ariidae; genus Neoarius; species Neoarius graeffei. The sequence goes on from NC_083583.1 coordinate 67,971,789, forward strand.
CTTTTCATGTTCTCGCGCGTTTAACACATTTTCATCATATTTGTCATTTTAACTGTAAAAGCAGGTGTGAGACGAGTTTTAAACCTGGTATTGTGATATGCGCTTGTTTAGAGTGGGAAAACACACTTTGTGTCACCGAGTGCATGAAAACAGCTTTCCGAGCGCAGGAGTGCATTCAGTGACGCTTGGAAAGCCCTTTCTGCGCATAAAGCACACGTCTGAGAACGAACATTGATTTCATGTGAAATGAGGGCATTCGTGCATGTTTGACAAATAACAACTTTCCAGTCGTGTGTTTTTCATGTTTTCGAAGCTTTTAATCGTGTTGGTCATTTTAGCTGTAAAAGCCCGTCTGAAACGAGTTTTCAACATAGTACTGTGATCTGCACGTGTTCAGAGTGGGAAAACACACTTTGTGTCACCGAGTGCACCAAAACAGCTTTTCTAAGCGCAGGAGCGCCTTCAGACTGTTTCAAACGCCTTTTCAGAGGATAAACCAAACGTTTGACATGGAACATTGATTTTGAGTGAAATGCGTGCATTCGGGCTTGTATGCAATGTAACAACTTTCTAAGCGTGGCTTTTCATGTTTTCGCGCGTTTAACACATTTTCATCAAATTTGTCATTTTAACTGTAAAAGCAGGTGCGAGACTAGTTTTAAACTTGGTATTGTGATATGCGCTTGTTTAGAGTGGGAAAACACACTTTGTGTCACCGAGTGCATGAAAACGGCTTTCCGAGCGCAGGAGTGCATTCAGTGATGCTTGGAAAGCCCTTTCTGCGCATAAAGCACACGTCTGAGAACGAACATTGATTTCATGTGAAATGAGGGCATTCGTGCATGTTTGACAAGTAACAACTTTCCCTCGTGTGTTTTTCATGTTTTCGAAGCTTTTAACCCATTTTAATCGTGTTGTTTAATTTTAGCTGTAAACGCACGTCTGAAACGAGTTTTCAACATAGTACTGTGATCTGCACGTGTTCAGAGTGGGAAAACCCACTTTGTGTCACCGAGTGCACCAAAACAGCTTTTCTAAGCGCAGGAGCGCCTTCAGACTGTTTCTAACGCCTTTTCAGAGGATAAACCAAACGTTTGACATGGAACATTGATTTTGAGTGAAATGCGTGCATTCGGGCTTGTATGCCATGTAACAACTTTCTAAGCGTGGCTTTTCATGTTTTCGCGCGTTTAACACATTTTCATCATATTTGTCATTTTAACTGTAAAAGCAGGTGTGAGACGAGTTTTAAACTTGGTATTGTGATATGCGCTTGTTTAGAGTGGGAAAACACACTTTGTGTCACCGAGTGCATGAAACCGGCTTTCCGAGCGCAGGAGTGCATTCAGTGATGCTTGGAAAGCCCTTTCTGCGCATAAAGCACACGTCTGAGAATGAACATTGATTTCATGTGAAATGAGGGCATTCGTGCATGTTTGACAAGTAACAACTTTCCAGTCGTGTGTTTTTCATGTTTTCGAAGCTTTTAACCCATTTTAATCGTGTTGTTCATTTTAGCTGTAAACGCCCGTCTGAAACGAGTTTTCAACATAGTACTGTGATCTGCACGTGTTCAGAGTGGGAAAACACACTTTGTGTCACCGAGTGCACCAAAACAGCTTTTCTAAGCGCAGGAGCGCCTTCAGACTGTTTCTAACGCCTTTTCAGAGGATAAACCAAACGTTTGACATGGAACATTGATTTTGAGTGAAATGCGTGCATTCGGGCTTGTATGCCATGTAACAACTTTCTAAGCGTGGCTTTTCATGTTTTCGCGCGTTTAACACATTTTCATCATATTTGTCATTTTAACTGTAAAAGCAGCTGTGAGACGAGTTTTAAACTTGGTATTGTGATATGCGCTTGTTTAGAGTGGGAAAACACACTTTGTGTCACCGAGTGCATGAAAACGGCTTTCCGAGCGCAGGAGTGCATTCAGTGACGCTTGGAAAGCCCTTTCTGCGCATAAAGCACACGTCTGAGAACGAACATTGATTTCATGTGAAATGAGGGCATTCGTGCATGTTTGACAAATAACAACTTTCCAGTCGTGTGTTTTTCATGTTTTCGAAGCTTTTAACCGTGTTGGTCATTTTAGCTGTAAAAGCCCGTCTGAAACGAGTTTTCAACATAGTACTGTGATCTGCACGTGTTCAGAGTGGGAAAACACACTTTGTGTCACCGAGTGCACCAAAACAGCTTTTCTAAGCGCAGGAGCGCCTTCAGACTGTTTCTAACGCCTTTTCAGAGGATAAACCAAACGTTTGACATGGAACATTGATTTTGAGTGAAATGCGTGCATTCGGGCTTGTATGCCATGTAACAACTTTCTAAGCGTGGCTTTTCATGTTTTCGCGCGTTTAACACATTTTCATCATATTTGTCATTTTAACTGTAAAAGCAGCTGTGAGACGAGTTTTAAACTTGGTATTGTGATATGCGCTTGTTTAGAGTGGGAAAACACACTTTGTGTCACCGAGTGCATGAAAACGGCTTTCCGAGCGCAGGAGTGCATTCAGTGACGCTTGGAAAGCCCTTTCTGCGCATAAAGCACACGTCTGAGAACGAACATTGATTTCATGTGAAATGAGGGCATTCGTGCATGTCTGACAAGTAACAACTTTCCAGTCGTGTGTTTTTCCTGTTTTCGAAGCTTTTAACCCATTTTAATCGTGTTGTTCATTTTAGCTGTAAACGCCCGTCTGAAACGAGTTTTCAACATAGTACTGTGATCTGCACGTGTTCAGAGTGGGAAAACACACTTTGTGTCACCGAGTGCACCAAAACAGCTTTTCTAAGCGCAGGAGCGCCTTCAGACTGTTTCTAACGCCTTTTCAGAGGATAAACCAAACGTTTGACATGGAACATTGATTTTGAGTGAAATGCGTGCATTCGGGCTTGTATGCCATGTAACAACTTTCTAAGCGTGGCTTTTCATGTTCTCGCGCGTTTAACACATTTTCATCATATTTGTCATTTTAACTGTAAAAGCAGGTGTGAGACGAGTTTTAAACCTGGTATTGTGATATGCGCTTGTTTAGAGTGGGAAAACACACTTTGTGTCACCGAGTGCATGAAAACAGCTTTCCGAGCGCAGGAGTGCATTCAGTGACGCTTGGAAAGCCCTTTCTGCGCATAAAGCACACGTCTGAGAACGAACATTGATTTCATGTGAAATGAGGGCATTCGTGCATGTTTGACAAATAACAACTTTCCAGTCGTGTGTTTTTCATGTTTTCGAAGCTTTTAATCGTGTTGGTCATTTTAGCTGTAAAAGCCCGTCTGAAACGAGTTTTCAACATAGTACTGTGATCTGCACGTGTTCAGAGTGGGAAAACACACTTTGTGTCACCGAGTGCACCAAAACAGCTTTTCTAAGCGCAGGAGCGCCTTCAGACTGTTTCAAACGCCTTTTCAGAGGATAAACCAAACGTTTGACATGGAACATTGATTTTGAGTGAAATGCGTGCATTCGGGCTTGTATGCAATGTAACAACTTTCTAAGCGTGGCTTTTCATGTTTTCGCGCGTTTAACACATTTTCATCAAATTTGTCATTTTAACTGTAAAAGCAGGTGCGAGACTAGTTTTAAACTTGGTATTGTGATATGCGCTTGTTTAGAGTGGGAAAACACACTTTGTGTCACCGAGTGCATGAAAACGGCTTTCCGAGCGCAGGAGTGCATTCAGTGATGCTTGGAAAGCCCTTTCTGCGCATAAAGCACACGTCTGAGAACGAACATTGATTTCATGTGAAATGAGGGCATTCGTGCATGTTTGACAAGTAACAACTTTCCCGTCGTGTGTTTTTCATGTTTTCGAAGCTTTTAACCCATTTTAATCGTGTTGTTTAATTTTAGCTGTAAACGCACGTCTGAAACGAGTTTTCAACATAGTACTGTGATCTGCACGTGTTCAGAGTGGGAAAACCCACTTTGTGTCACCGAGTGCACCAAAACAGCTTTTCTAAGCGCAGGAGCGCCTTCAGACTGTTTCTAACGCCTTTTCAGAGGATAAACCAAACGTTTGACATGGAACATTGATTTTGAGTGAAATGCGTGCATTCGGGCTTGTATGCCATGTAACAACTTTCTAAGCGTGGCTTTTCATGTTTTCGCGCGTTTAACACATTTTCATCATATTTGTCATTTTAACTGTAAAAGCAGGTGTGAGACGAGTTTTAAACTTGGTATTGTGATATGCGCTTGTTTAGAGTGGGAAAACACACTTTGTGTCACCGAGTGCATGAAACCGGCTTTCCGAGCGCAGGAGTGCATTCAGTGATGCTTGGAAAGCCCTTTCTGCGCATAAAGCACACGTCTGAGAATGAACATTGATTTCATGTGAAATGAGGGCATTCGTGCATGTTTGACAAGTAACAACTTTCCAGTCGTGTGTTTTTCATGTTTTCGAAGCTTTTAACCCATTTTAATCGTGTTGGTCATTTTAGCTGTAAAAGCCCGTCAAAACGAGTTTTCAACATAGTACTGTGATCTGCACGTGTTCAGAGTGGGAAAACACACTTTGTGTCACCGAGTGCACCAAAACAGCTTTTCTAAGCGCAGGAGCGCCTTCAGACTGTTTCTAACGCCTTTTCAGAGGATAAACCAAACGTTTGACATGGAACATTGATTTTGAGTGAAATGCGTGCATTCGGGCTTGTATGCCATGTAACAACTTTCTAAGCGTGGCTTTTCATGTTTTCGCGCGTTTAACACATTTTCATCATATTTGTCATTTTAACTGTAAAAGCAGCTGTGAGACGAGTTTTAAACTTGGTATTGTGATATGCGCTTGTTTAGAGTGGGAAAACACACTTTGTGTCACCGAGTGCATGAAAACGGCTTTCCGAGCGCAGGAGTGCATTCAGTGACGCTTGGAAAGCCCTTTCTGCGCATAAAGCACACGTCTGAGAACGAACATTGATTTCATGTGAAATGAGGGCATTCGTGCATGTTTGACAAATAACAACTTTCCAGTCGTGTGTTTTTCATGTTTTCGAAGCTTTTAACCGTGTTGGTCATTTTAGCTGTAAAAGCCCGTCTGAAACGAGTTTTCAACATAGTACTGTGATCTGCACGTGTTCAGAGTGGGAAAACACACTTTGTGTCACCGAGTGCACCAAAACAGCTTTTCTAAGCGCAGGAGCGCCTTCAGACTGTTTCTAACGCCTTTTCAGAGGATAAACCAAACGTTTGACATGGAACATTGATTTTGAGTGAAATGCGTGCATTCGGGCTTGTATGCCATGTAACAACTTTCTAAGCGTGGCTTTTCATGTTTTCGCGCGTTTAACACATTTTCATCATATTTGTCATTTTAACTGTAAAAGCAGCTGTGAGACGAGTTTTAAACTTGGTATTGTGATATGCGCTTGTTTAGAGTGGGAAAACACACTTTGTGTCACCGAGTGCATGAAAACGGCTTTCCGAGCGCAGGAGTGCATTCAGTGACGCTTGGAAAGCCCTTTCTGCGCATAAAGCACACGTCTGAGAACGAACATTGATTTCATGTGAAATGAGGGCATTCGTGCATGTTTGACAAGTAACAACTTTCCCGTCGTGTGTTTTTCATGTTTTCGAAGCTTTTAACCCATTTTAATCGTGTTGTTCATTTTAGCTGTAAACGCCCGTCTGAAACGAGTTTTCAACATAGTACTGTGATCTGCACGTGTTCAGAGTGGGAAAACACACTTTGTGTCACCGAGTGCACCAAAACAGCTTTTCTAAGCGCAGGAGCGCCTTCAGACTGTTTCTAACGCCTTTTCAGAGGATAAACCAAAAGTTTGACATGGAACATTGATTTTGAGTGAAATGCGTGCATTCGGGCTTGTATGCCATGTAACAACTTTCTAAGCGTGGCTTTTCATGTTTTCGCGCGTTTAACACATTTTCATCATATTTGTCATTTTAACTGTAAAAGCAGGTGTGAGACGAGTTTTAAACTTGGTATTGTGATATGCGCTTGTTTAGAGTGGGAAAACACACTTTGTGTCACCGAGTGCATGAAAACAGCTTTCCGAGCGCAGGAGTGCATTCAGTGATGCTTGGAAAGCCCTTTCTGCGCATAAAGCACACGTCTGAGAATGAACATTGATTTCATGTGAAATGAGGGCATTCGTGCATGTTTGACAAGTAACAACTTTCCAGTCGTGTGTTTTTCATGTTTTCGAAGCTTTTAACCCATTTTAATCGTGTTGGTCATTTTAGCTGTAAAAGCCCGTCAAAACGAGTTTTCAACATAGTACTGTGATCTGCACGTGTTCAGAGTGGGAAAACACACTTTGTGTCACCGAGTGCACCAAAACAGCTTTTCTAAGCGCAGGAGCGCCTTCAGACTGTTTCTAACGCCTTTTCAGAGGATAAACCAAACGTTTGACATGGAACATTGATTTTGAGTGAAATGCGTGCATTCGGGCTTGTATGCCATGTAACAACTTTCTAAGCGTGGCTTTTCATGTTTTCGCGCGTTTAACACATTTTCATCATATTTGTCATTTTAACTGTAAAAGCAGGTGCGAGACGAGTTTTAAACTTGGTATTGTGATATGCGCTTGTTTAGAGTGGGAAAACACACTTTGTGTCACCGAGTGCATGAAAACGGCTTTCCGAGCACAGGAGTGCATTCAGTGACGCTTGGAAAGCCCTTTCTGCGCATAAAGCACACGTCTGAGAACGAACATTGATTTCATGTGAAATGAGGGCATTCGTGCATGTTTGACAAATAACAACTTTCCAGTCGTGTGTTTTTCATGTTTTCGAAGCTTTTAATCGTGTTGGTCATTTTAGCTGTAAAAGCCCGTCTGAAACGAGTTTTCAACATAGTACTGTGATCTGCACGTGTTCAGAGTGGGAAAACACACTTTGTGTCACCGAGTGCACCAAAACAGCTTTTCTAAGCGCAGGAGCGCCTTCAGACTGTTTCAAACGCCTTTTCAGAGGATAAACCAAACGTTTGACATGGAACATTGATTTTGAGTGAAATGCGTGCATTCGGGCTTGTATGCAATGTAACAACTTTCTAAGCGTGGCTTTTCATGTTTTCGCGCGTTTAACACATTTTCATCAAATTTGTCATTTTAACTGTAAAAGCAGGTGCGAGACGAGTTTTAAACTTGGTATTGTGATATGCGCTTGTTTAGAGTGGGAAAACACACTTTGTGTCACCGAGTGCATGAAAACGGCTTTCCGAGCGCAGGAGTGCATTCAGTGACGCTTGGAAAGCCCTTTCTGCGCATAAAGCACACGTCTGAGAACGAACATTGATTTCATGTGAAATGAGGGCATTCGTGCATGTCTGACAAGTAACAACTTTCCAGTCGTGTGTTTTTCCTGTTTTCGAAGCTTTTAACCCATTTTAATCGTGTTGGTCATTTTAGCTGTAAACGCCCGTCTGAAACGAGTTTTCAACATAGTACTGTGATCTGCACGTGTTCAGAGTGGGAAAACACACTTTGTGTCACCGAGTGCACCAAAACAGCTTTTCTAAGCGCAGGAGCGCCTTCAGACTGTTTCTAACGCCTTTTCAGAGGATAAACCAAACGTTTGACATGGAACATTGATTTTGAGTGAAATGCGTGCATTCGGGCTTGTATGCCATGTAACAACTTTCTAAGCGTGGCTTTTCATGTTTTCGCGCGTTTAACACATTTTCATCATATTTGTCATTTTAACTGTAAAAGCAGGTGCGAGACGAGTTTTAAACTTGGTATTGTGATATGCGCTTGTTTAGAGTGGGAAAACACACTTTGTGTCACCGAGTGCATGAAAACGGCTTTCCGAGCGCAGGAGTGCATTCAGTGATGCTTGGAAAGCCCTTTCTGCGCATAAAGCACACGTCTGAGAACGAACATTGATTTCATGTGAAATGAGGGCATTCGTGCATGTTTGACAAGTAACAACTTTCCCGTCGTGTGTTTTTCATGTTTTCGAAGCTTTTAACCCATTTTAATCGTGTTGGTCATTTTAACTGTAAAAGCCCGTCAAAACGAGTTTTCAACATAGTACTGTGATCTGCACGTGTTCAGAGTGGGAAAACCCACTTTGTGTCACCGAGTGCACCAAAACAGCTTTTCTAAGCGCAGGAGCGCCTTCAGACTGTTTCTAACGCCTTTTCAGAGGATAAACCAAACGTTTGACATGGAACATTGATTTTGAGTGAAATGCGTGCATTCGGGCTTGTATGCCATGTAACAACTTTCTAAGCGTGGCTTTTCATGTTTTCGCGCGTTTAACACATTTTCATCATATTTGTCATTTTAACTGTAAAAGCAGGTGCGAGACGAGTTTTAAACTTGGTATTGTGATATGCGCTTGTTTAGAGTGGGAAAACACACTTTGTGTCACCGAGTGCATGAAAACGGCTTTCCGAGCACAGGAGTGCATTCAGTGACGCTTGGAAAGCCCTTTCTGCGCATAAAGCACACGTCTGAGAACGAACATTGATTTCATGTGAAATGAGGGCATTCGTGCATGTTTGACAAATAACAACTTTCCAGTCGTGTGTTTTTCATGTTTTCGAAGCTTTTAACCGTGTTGGTCATTTTAGCTGTAAAAGCCCGTCTGAAACGAGTTTTCAACATAGTACTGTGATCTGCACGTGTTCAGAGTGGGAAAACACACTTTGTGTCACCGAGTGCACCAAAACAGCTTTTCTAAGCGCAGGAGCGCCTTCAGACTGTTTCTAACGCCTTTTCAGAGGATAAACCAAACGTTTGACATGGAACATTGATTTTGAGTGAAATGCGTGCATTCGGGCTTGTATGCCATGTAACAACTTTCTAAGCGTGGCTTTTCATGTTTTCGCGCGTTTAACACATTTTCATCATATTTGTCATTTTAACTGTAAAAGCAGCTGTGAGACGAGTTTTAAACTTGGTATTGTGATATGCGCTTGTTTAGAGTGGGAAAACACACTTTGTGTCACCGAGTGCATGAAAACGGCTTTCCGAGCGCAGGAGTGCATTCAGTGACGCTTGGAAAGCCCTTTCTGCGCATAAAGCACACGTCTGAGAACGAACATTGATTTCATGTGAAATGAGGGCATTCGTGCATGTCTGACAAGTAACAACTTTCCAGTCGTGTGTTTTTCCTGTTTTCGAAGCTTTTAACCCATTTTAATCGTGTTGTTCATTTTAGCTGTAAACGCCCGTCTGAAACGAGTTTTCAACATAGTACTGTGATCTGCACGTGTTCAGAGTGGGAAAACACACTTTGTGTCACCGAGTGCACCAAAACAGCTTTTCAAAGCGCAGGAGCGCCTTCAGACTGTTTCTAACGCCTTTTCAGAGGATAAACCAAACGTTTGACATGGAACATTGATTTTGAGTGAAATGCGTGCATTCGGGCTTGTATGCCATGTAACAACTTTCTAAGCGTGGCTTTTCATGTTCTCGCGCGTTTAACACATTTTCATCATATTTGTCATTTTAACTGTAAAAGCAGGTGTGAGACGAGTTTTAAACCTGGTATTGTGATATGCGCTTGTTTAGAGTGGGAAAACACACTTTGTGTCACCGAGTGCATGAAAACAGCTTTCCGAGCGCAGGAGTGCATTCAGTGACGCTTGGAAAGCCCTTTCTGCGCATAAAGCACACGTCTGAGAACGAACATTGATTTCATGTGAAATGAGGGCATTCGTGCATGTTTGACAAGTAACAACTTTCCCGTCGTGTGTTTTTCATGTTTTCGAAGCTTTTAACCCATTTTAATCGTGTTGTTTAATTTTAGCTGTAAACGCACGTCTGAAACGAGTTTTCAACATAGTACTGTGATCTGCACGTGTTCAGAGTGGGAAAACCCACTTTGTGTCACCGAGTGCACCAAAACAGCTTTTCTAAGCGCAGGAGCGCCTTCAGACTGTTTCTAACGCCTTTTCAGAGGATAAACCAAACGTTTGACATGGAACATTGATTTTGAGTGAAATGCGTGCATTCGGGCTTGTATGCCATGTAACAACTTTCTAAGCGTGGCTTTTCATGTTTTCGCGCGTTTAACACATTTTCATCATATTTGTCATTTTAACTGTAAAAGCAGGTGTGAGACGAGTTTTAAACTTGGTATTGTGATATGCGCTTGTTTAGAGTGGGAAAACACACTTTGTGTCACCGAGTGCATGAAACCGGCTTTCCGAGCGCAGGAGTGCATTCAGTGATGCTTGGAAAGCCCTTTCTGCGCATAAAGCACACGTCTGAGAATGAACATTGATTTCATGTGAAATGAGGGCATTCGTGCATGTTTGACAAGTAACAACTTTCCAGTCGTGTGTTTTTCATGTTTTCGAAGCTTTTAACCCATTTTAATCGTGTTGGTCATTTTAGCTGTAAAAGCCCGTCAAAACGAGTTTTCAACATAGTACTGTGATCTGCACGTGTTCAGAGTGGGAAAACCCACTTTGTGTCACCGAGTGCACCAAAACAGCTTTTCTAAGCGCAGGAGCGCCTTCAGACTGTTTCTAACGCCTTTTCAGAGGATAAACCAAACGTTTGACATGGAACATTGATTTTGAGTGAAATGCGTGCATTCGGGCTTGTATGCCATGTAACAACTTTCTAAGCGTGGCTTTTCATGTTTTCGCGCGTTTAACACATTTTCATCATATTTGTCATTTTAACTGTAAAAGCAGGTGCGAGACGAGTTTTAAACTTGGTATTGTGATATGCGCTTGTTTAGAGTGGGAAAACACACTTTGTGTCACCGAGTGCATGAAAACAGCTTTCCGAGCACAGGAGTGCATTCAGTGACGCTTGGAAAGCCCTTTCTGCGCATAAAGCACACGTCTGAGAACGAACATTGATTTCATGTGAAATGAGGGCATTCGTGCATGTTTGACAAATAACAACTTTCCAGTCGTGTGTTTTTCATGTTTTCGAAGCTTTTAACCGTGTTGGTCATTTTAGCTGTAAAAGCCCGTCTGAAACGAGTTTTCAACATAGTACTGTGATCTGCACGTGTTCAGAGTGGGAAAACACACTTTGTGTCACCGAGTGCACCAAAACAGCTTTTCTAAGCGCAGGAGCGCCTTCAGACTGTTTCTAACGCCTTTTCAGAGGATAAACCAAACGTTTGACATGGAACATTGATTTTGAGTGAAATGCGTGCATTCGGGCTTGTATGCCATGTAACAACTTTCTAAGCGTGGCTTTTCATGTTTTCGCGCGTTTAACACATTTTCATCATATTTGTCATTTTAACTGTAAAAGCAGCTGTGAGACGAGTTTTAAACTTGGTATTGTGATATGCGCTTGTTTAGAGTGGGAAAACACACTTTGTGTCACCGAGTGCATGAAAACGGCTTTCCGAGCGCAGGAGTGCATTCAGTGACGCTTGGAAAGCCCTTTCTGCGCATAAAGCACACGTCTGAGAACGAACATTGATTTCATGTGAAATGAGGGCATTCGTGCATGTTTGACAAGTAACAACTTTCCCGTCGTGTGTTTTTCATGTTTTCGAAGCTTTTAACCCATTTTAATCGTGTTGTTCATTTTAGCTGTAAACGCCCGTCTGAAACGAGTTTTCAACATAGTACTGTGATCTGCATGTGTTCAGAGTGGGAAAACACACTTTGTGTCACCGAGTGCACCAAAACAGCTTTTCTAAGCGCAGGAGCGCCTTCAGACTGTTTCTAACGCCTTTTCAGAGGATAAACCAAAAGTTTGACATGGAACATTGATTTTGAGTGAAATGCGTGCATTCGGGCTTGTATGCCATGTAACAACTTTCTAAGCGTGGCTTTTCATGTTTTCGCGCGTTTAACACATTTTCATCATATTTGTCATTTTAACTGTAAAAGCAGGTGTGAGACGAGTTTTAAACTTGGTATTGTGATATGCGCTTGTTTAGAGTGGGAAAACACACTTTGTGTCACCGAGTGCATGAAAACAGCTTTCCGAGCGCAGGAGTGCATTCAGTGATGCTTGGAAAGCCCTTTCTGCGCATAAAGCACACGTCTGAGAATGAACATTGATTTCATGTGAAATGAGGGCATTCGTGCATGTTTGACAAGTAACAACTTTCCAGTCGTGTGTTTTTCATGTTTTCGAAGCTTTTAACCCATTTTAATCGTGTTGGTCATTTTAGCTGTAAAAGCCCGTCAAAACGAGTTTTCAACATAGTACTGTGATCTGCACGTGTTCAGAGTGGGAAAACACACTTTGTGTCACCGAGTGCACCAAAACAGCTTTTCTAAGCGCAGGAGCGCCTTCAGACTGTTTCTAACGCCTTTTCAGAGGATAAACCAAACGTTTGACATGGAACATTGATTTTGAGTGAAATGCGTGCATTCGGGCTTGTATGCCATGTAACAACTTTCTAAGCGTGGCTTTTCATGTTTTCGCGCGTTTAACACATTTTCATCATATTTGTCATTTTAACTGTAAAAGCAGGTGCGAGACGAGTTTTAAACTTGGTATTGTGATATGCGCTTGTTTAGAGTGGGAAAACACACTTTGTGTCACCGAGTGCATGAAAACGGCTTTCCGAGCACAGGAGTGCATTCAGTGACGCTTGGAAAGCCCTTTCTGCGCATAAAGCACACGTCTGAGAACGAACATTGATTTCATGTGAAATGAGGGCATTCGTGCATGTTTGACAAATAACAACTTTCCAGTCGTGTGTTTTTCATGTTTTCGAAGCTTTTAATCGTGTTGGTCATTTTAGCTGTAAAAGCCCGTCTGAAACGAGTTTTCAACATAGTACTGTGATCTGCACGTGTTCAGAGTGGGAAAACACACTTTGTGTCACCGAGTGCACCAAAACAGCTTTTCTAAGCGCAGGAGCGCCTTCAGACTGTTTCAAACGCCTTTTCAGAGGATAAACCAAACGTTTGACATGGAACATTGATTTTGAGTGAAATGCGTGCATTCGGGCTTGTATGCAATGTAACAACTTTCTAAGCGTGGCTTTTCATGTTTTCGCGCGTTTAACACATTTTCATCAAATTTGTCATTTTAACTGTAAAAGCAGGTGCGAGACGAGTTTTAAACTTGGTATTGTGATATGCGCTTGTTTAGAGTGGGAAAACACACTTTGTGTCACCGAGTGCATGAAAACGGCTTTCCGAGCGCAGGAGTGCATTCAGTGACGCTTGGAAAGCCCTTTCTGCGCATAAAGCACACGTCTGAGAACGAACATTGATTTCATGTGAAATGAGGGCATTCGTGCATGTCTGACAAGTAACAACTTTCCAGTCGTGTGTTTTTCCTGTTTTCGAAGCTTTTAACCCATTTTAATCGTGTTGGTCATTTTAGCTGTAAACGCCCGTCTGAAACGAGTTTTCAACATAGTACTGTGATCTGCACGTGTTCAGAGTGGGAAAACACACTTTGTGTCACCGAGTGCACCAAAACAGCTTTTCTAAGCGCAGGAGCGCCTTCAGACTGTTTCTAACGCCTTTTCAGAGGATAAACCAAACGTTTGACATGGAACATTGATTTTGAGTGAAATGCGTGCATTCGGGCTTGTATGCCATGTAACAACTTTCTAAGCGTGGCTTTTCATGTTTTCGCGCGTTTAACACATTTTCATCATATTTGTCATTTTAACTGTAAAAGCAGGTGCGAGACGAGTTTTAAACTTGGTATTGTGATATGCGCTTGTTTAGAGTGGGAAAACACACTTTGTGTCACCGAGTGCATGAAAACGGCTTTCCGAGCGCAGGAGTGCATTCAGTGATGCTTGGAAAGCCCTTTCTGCGCATAAAGCACACGTCTGAGAACGAACATTGATTTCATGTGAAATGAGGGCATTCGTGCATGTTTGACAAGTAACAACTTTCCCGTCGTGTGTTTTTCATGTTTTCGAAGCTTTTAACCCATTTTAATCGTGTTGGTCATTTTAACTGTAAAAGCCCGTCAAAACGAGTTTTCAACATAGTACTGTGATCTGCACGTGTTCAGAGTGGGAAAACCCACTTTGTGTCACCGAGTGCACCAAAACAGCTTTTCTAAGCGCAGGAGCGCCTTCAGACTGTTTCTAACGCCTTTTCAGAGGATAAACCAAACGTTTGACATGGAACATTGATTTTGAGTGAAATGCGTGCATTCGGGCTTGTATGCCATGTAACAACTTTCTAAGCGTGGCTTTTCATGTTTTCGCGCGTTTAACACATTTTCATCATATTTGTCATTTTAACTGTAAAAGCAGGTGCGAGACGAGTTTTAAACTTGGTATTGTGATATGCGCTTGTTTAGAGTGGGAAAACACACTTTGTGTCACCGAGTGCATGAAAACGGCTTTCCGAGCACAGGAGTGCATTCAGTGACGCTTGGAAAGCCCTTTCTGCGCATAAAGCACACGTCTGAGAACGAACATTGATTTCATGTGAAATGAGGGCATTCGTGCATGTTTGACAAATAACAACTTTCCAGTCGTGTGTTTTTCATGTTTTCGAAGCTTTTAACCGTGTTGGTCATTTTAGCTGTAAAAGCCCGTCTGAAACGAGTTTTCAACATAGTACTGTGATCTGCACGTGTTCAGAGTGGGAAAACACACTTTGTGTCACCGAGTGCACCAAAACAGCTTTTCTAAGCGCAGGAGCGCCTTCAGACTGTTTCTAACGCCTTTTCAGAGGATAAACCAAACGTTTGACATGGAACATTGATTTTGAGTGAAATGCGTGCATTCGGGCTTGTATGCCATGTAACAACTTTCTAAGCGTGGCTTTTCATGTTTTCGCGCGTTTAACACATTTTCATCATATTTGTCATTTTAACTGTAAAAGCAGCTGTGAGACGAGTTTTAAACTTGGTATTGTGATATGCGCTTGTTTAGAGTGGGAAAACACACTTTGTGTCACCGAGTGCATGAAAACGGCTTTCCGAGCGCAGGAGTGCATTCAGTGACGCTTGGAAAGCCCTTTCTGCGCATAAAGCACACGTCTGAGAACGAACATTGATTTCATGTGAAATGAGGGCATTCGTGCATGTCTGACAAGTAACAACTTTCCAGTCGTGTGTTTTTCCTGTTTTCGAAGCTTTTAACCCATTTTAATCGTGTTGTTCATTTTAGCTGTAAACGCCCGTCTGAAACGAGTTTTCAACATAGTACTGTGATCTGCACGTGTTCAGAGTGGGAAAACACACTTTGTGTCACCGAGTGCACCAAAACAGCTTTTCAAAGCGCAGGAGCGCCTTCAGACTGTTTCTAACGCCTTTTCAGAGGATAAACCAAACGTTTGACATGGAACATTGATTTTGAGTGAAATGCGTGCATTCGGGCTTGTATGCCATGTAACAACTTTCTAAGCGTGGCTTTTCATGTTCTCGCGCGTTTAACACATTTTCATCATATTTGTCATTTTAACTGTAAAAGCAGGTGTGAGACGAGTTTTAAACCTGGTATTGTGATATGCGCTTGTTTAGAGTGGGAAAACACACTTTGTGTCACCGAGTGCATGAAAACAGCTTTCCGAGCGCAGGAGTGCATTCAGTGACGCTTGGAAAGCCCTTTCTGCGCATAAAGCACACGTCTGAGAACGAACATTGATTTCATGTGAAATGAGGGCATTCGTGCATGTTTGACAAGTAACAACTTTCCCGTCGTGTGTTTTTCATGTTTTCGAAGCTTTTAACCCATTTTAATCGTGTTGTTTAATTTTAGCTGTAAACGCACGTCTGAAACGAGTTTTCAACATAGTACTGTGATCTGCACGTGTTCAGAGTGGGAAAACCCACTTTGTGTCACCGAGTGCACCAAAACAGCTTTTCTAAGCGCAGGAGCGCCTTCAGACTGTTTCTAACGCCTTTTCAGAGGATAAACCAAACGTTTGACATGGAACATTGATTTTGAGTGAAATGCGTGCATTCGGGCTTGTATGCCATGTAACAACTTTCTAAGCGTGGCTTTTCATGTTTTCGCGCGTTTAACACATTTTCATCATATTTGTCATTTTAACTGTAAAAGCAGGTGTGAGACGAGTTTTAAACTTGGTATTGTGATATGCGCTTGTTTAGAGTGGGAAAACACACTTTGTGTCACCGAGTGCATGAAACCGGCTTTCCGAGCGCAGGAGTGCATTCAGTGATGCTTGGAAAGCCCTTTCTGCGCATAAAGCACACGTCTGAGAATGAACATTGATTTCATGTGAAATGAGGGCATTCGTGCATGTTTGACAAGTAACAACTTTCCAGTCGTGTGTTTTTCATGTTTTCGAAGCTTTTAACCCATTTTAATCGTGTTGGTCATTTTAGCTGTAAAAGCCCGTCAAAACGAGTTTTCAACATAGTACTGTGATCTGCACGTGTTCAGAGTGGGAAAACACACTTTGTGTCACCGAGTGCACCAAAACAGCTTTTCTAAGCGCAGGAGCGCCTTCAGACTGTTTCTAACGCCTTTTCAGAGGATAAACCAAACGTTTGACATGGAACATTGATTTTGAGTGAAATGCGTGCATTCGGGCTTGTATGCCATGTAACAACTTTCTAAGCGTGGCTTTTCATGTTTTCGCGCGTTTAACACATTTTCATCATATTTGTCATTTTAACTGTAAAAGCAGCTGTGAGACGAGTTTTAAACTTGGTATTGTGATATGCGCTTGTTTAGAGTGGGAAAACACACTTTGTGTCACCGAGTGCATGAAAACGGCTTTCCGAGCGCAGGAGTGCATTCAGTGACGCTTGGAAAGCCCTTTCTGCGCATAAAGCACACGTCTGAGAACGAACATTGATTTCATGTGAAATGAGGGCATTCGTGCATGTTTGACAAATAACAACTTTCCAGTCGTGTGTTTTTCATGTTTTCGAAGCTTTTAACCGTGTTGGTCATTTTAGCTGTAAAAGCCCGTCTGAAACGAGTTTTCAACATAGTACTGTGATCTGCACGTGTTCAGAGTGGGAAAACACACTTTGTGTCACCGAGTGCACCAAAACAGCTTTTCTAAGCGCAGGAGCGCCTTCAGACTGTTTCAAACGCCTTTTCAGAGGATAAACCAAACGTTTGACATGGAACATTGATTTTGAGTGAAATGCGTGCATTCGGGCTTGTATGCAATGTAACAACTTTCTAAGCGTGGCTTTTCATGTTTTCGCGCGTTTAACACATTTTCATCAAATTTGTCATTTTAACTGTAAAAGCAGGTGCGAGACGAGTTTTAAACTTGGTATTGTGATATGCGCTTGTTTAGAGTGGGAAAACACACTTTGTGTCACCGAGTGCATGAAAACGGCTTTCCGAGCGCAGGAGTGCATTCAGTGACGCTTGGAAAGCCCTTTCTGCGCATAAAGCACACGTCTGAGAACGAACATTGATTTCATGTGAAATGAGGGCATTCGTGCATGTCTGACAAGTAACAACTTTCCAGTCGTGTGTTTTTCCTGTTTTCGAAGCTTTTAACCCATTTTAATCGTGTTGGTCATTTTAGCTGTAAACGCCCGTCTGAAACGAGTTTTCAACATAGTACTGTGATCTGCACGTGTTCAGAGTGGGAAAACACACTTTGTGTCACCGAGTGCACCAAAACAGCTTTTCTAAGCGCAGGAGCGCCTTCAGACTGTTTCTAACGCCTTTTCAGAGGATAAACCAAACGTTTGACATGGAACATTGATTTTGAGTGAAATGCGTGCATTCGGGCTTGTATGCCATGTAACAACTTTCTAAGCGTGGCTTTTCATGTTTTCGCGCGTTTAACACATTTTCATCATATTTGTCATTTTAACTGTAAAAGCAGGTGCGAGACGAGTTTTAAACTTGGTATTGTGATATGCGCTTGTTTAGAGTGGGAAAACACACTTTGTGTCACCGAGTGCATGAAAACGGCTTTCCGAGCGCAGGAGTGCATTCAGTGATGCTTGGAAAGCCCTTTCTGCGCATAAAGCACACGTCTGAGAACGAACATTGATTTCATGTGAAATGAGGGCATTCGTGCATGTTTGACAAGTAACAACTTTCCCGTCGTGTGTTTTTCATGTTTTCGAAGCTTTTAACCCATTTTAATCGTGTTGGTCATTTTAACTGTAAAAGCCCGTCAAAACGAGTTTTCAACATAGTACTGTGATCTGCACGTGTTCAGAGTGGGAAAACCCACTTTGTGTCACCGAGTGCACCAAAACAGCTTTTCTAAGCGCAGGAGCGCCTTCAGACTGTTTCTAACGCCTTTTCAGAGGATAAACCAAACGTTTGACATGGAACATTGATTTTGAGTGAAATGCGTGCATTCGGGCTTGTATGCCATGTAACAACTTTCTAAGCGTGGCTTTTCATGTTTTCGCGCGTTTAACACATTTTCATCATATTTGTCATTTTAACTGTAAAAGCAGGTGCGAGACGAGTTTTAAACTTGGTATTGTGATATGCGCTTGTTTAGAGTGGGAAAACACACTTTGTGTCACCGAGTGCATGAAAACGGCTTTCCGAGCACAGGAGTGCATTCAGTGACGCTTGGAAAGCCCTTTCTGCGCATAAAGCACACGTCTGAGAACGAACATTGATTTCATGTGAAATGAGGGCATTCGTGCATGTTTGACAAATAACAACTTTCCAGTCGTGTGTTTTTCATGTTTTCGAAGCTTTTAACCGTGTTGGTCATTTTAGCTGTAAAAGCCCGTCTGAAACGAGTTTTCAACATAGTACTGTGATCTGCACGTGTTCAGAGTGGGAAAACACACTTTGTGTCACCGAGTGCACCAAAACAGCTTTTCTAAGCGCAGGAGCGCCTTCAGACTGTTTCTAACGCCTTTTCAGAGGATAAACCAAACGTTTGACATGGAACATTGATTTTGAGTGAAATGCGTGCATTCGGGCTTGTATGCCATGTAACAACTTTCTAAGCGTGGCTTTTCATGTTTTCGCGCGTTTAACACATTTTCATCATATTTGTCATTTTAACTGTAAAAGCAGCTGTGAGACGAGTTTTAAACTTGGTATTGTGATATGCGCTTGTTTAGAGTGGGAAAACACACTTTGTGTCACCGAGTGCATGAAAACGGCTTTCCGAGCGCAGGAGTGCATTCAGTGACGCTTGGAAAGCCCTTTCTGCGCATAAAGCACACGTCTGAGAACGAACATTGATTTCATGTGAAATGAGGGCATTCGTGCATGTCTGACAAGTAACAACTTTCCAGTCGTGTGTTTTTCCTGTTTTCGAAGCTTTTAACCCATTTTAATCGTGTTGTTCATTTTAGCTGTAAACGCCCGTCTGAAACGAGTTTTCAACATAGTACTGTGATCTGCACGTGTTCAGAGTGGGAAAACACACTTTGTGTCACCGAGTGCACCAAAACAGCTTTTCAAAGCGCAGGAGCGCCTTCAGACTGTTTCTAACGCCTTTTCAGAGGATAAACCAAACGTTTGACATGGAACATTGATTTTGAGTGAAATGCGTGCATTCGGGCTTGTATGCCATGTAACAACTTTCTAAGCGTGGCTTTTCATGTTCTCGCGCGTTTAACACATTTTCATCATATTTGTCATTTTAACTGTAAAAGCAGGTGTGAGACGAGTTTTAAACCTGGTATTGTGATATGCGCTTGTTTAGAGTGGGAAAACACACTTTGTGTCACCGAGTGCATGAAAACAGCTTTCCGAGCGCAGGAGTGCATTCAGTGACGCTTGGAAAGCCCTTTCTGCGCATAAAGCACACGTCTGAGAACGAACATTGATTTCATGTGAAATGAGGGCATTCGTGCATGTTTGACAAATAACAACTTTCCAGTCGTGTGTTTTTCATGTTTTCGAAGCTTTTAATCGTGTTGGTCATTTTAGCTGTAAAAGCCCGTCTGAAACGAGTTTTCAACATAGTACTGTGATCTGCACGTGTTCAGAGTGGGAAAACACACTTTGTGTCACCGAGTGCACCAAAACAGCTTTTCTAAGCGCAGGAGCGCCTTCAGACTGTTTCAAACGCCTTTTCAGAGGATAAACCAAACGTTTGACATGGAACATTGATTTTGAGTGAAATGCGTGCATTCGGGCTTGTATGCAATGTAACAACTTTCTAAGCGTGGCTTTTCATGTTTTCGCGCGTTTAACACATTTTCATCAAATTTGTCATTTTAACTGTAAAAGCAGGTGCGAGACTAGTTTTAAACTTGGTATTGTGATATGCGCTTGTTTAGAGTGGGAAAACACACTTTGTGTCACCGAGTGCATGAAAACGGCTTTCCGAGCGCAGGAGTGCATTCAGTGATGCTTGGAAAGCCCTTTCTGCGCATAAAGCACACGTCTGAGAACGAACATTGATTTCATGTGAAATGAGGGCATTCGTGCATGTTTGACAAGTAACAACTTTCCCGTCGTGTGTTTTTCATGTTTTCGAAGCTTTTAACCCATTTTAATCGTGTTGTTTAATTTTAGCTGTAAACGCACGTCTGAAACGAGTTTTCAACATAGTACTGTGATCTGCACGTGTTCAGAGTGGGAAAACCCACTTTGTGTCACCGAGTGCACCAAAACAGCTTTTCTAAGCGCAGGAGCGCCTTCAGACTGTTTCTAACGCCTTTTCAGAGGATAAACCAAACGTTTGACATGGAACATTGATTTTGAGTGAAATGCGTGCATTCGGGCTTGTATGCCATGTAACAACTTTCTAAGCGTGGCTTTTCATGTTTTCGCGCGTTTAACACATTTTCATCATATTTGTCATTTTAACTGTAAAAGCAGGTGTGAGACGAGTTTTAAACTTGGTATTGTGATATGCGCTTGTTTAGAGTGGGAAAACACACTTTGTGTCACCGAGTGCATGAAACCGGCTTTCCGAGCGCAGGAGTGCATTCAGTGATGCTTGGAAAGCCCTTTCTGCGCATAAAGCACACGTCTGAGAATGAACATTGATTTCATGTGAAATGAGGGCATTCGTGCATGTTTGACAAGTAACAACTTTCCAGTCGTGTGTTTTTCATGTTTTCGAAGCTTTTAACCCATTTTAATCGTGTTGGTCATTTTAGCTGTAAAAGCCCGTCAAAACGAGTTTTCAACATAGTACTGTGATCTGCACGTGTTCAGAGTGGGAAAACACACTTTGTGTCACCGAGTGCACCAAAACAGCTTTTCTAAGCGCAGGAGCGCCTTCAGACTGTTTCTAACGCCTTTTCAGAGGATAAACCAAACGTTTGACATGGAACATTGATTTTGAGTGAAATGCGTGCATTCGGGCTTGTATGCCATGTAACAACTTTCTAAGCGTGGCTTTTCATGTTTTCGCGCGTTTAACACATTTTCATCATATTTGTCATTTTAACTGTAAAAGCAGCTGTGAGACGAGTTTTAAACTTGGTATTGTGATATGCGCTTGTTTAGAGTGGGAAAACACACTTTGTGTCACCGAGTGCATGAAAACGGCTTTCCGAGCGCAGGAGTGCATTCAGTGACGCTTGGAAAGCCCTTTCTGCGCATAAAGCACACGTCTGAGAACGAACATTGATTTCATGTGAAATGAGGGCATTCGTGCATGTTTGACAAATAACAACTTTCCAGTCGTGTGTTTTTCATGTTTTCGAAGCTTTTAACCGTGTTGGTCATTTTAGCTGTAAAAGCCCGTCTGAAACGAGTTTTCAACATAGTACTGTGATCTGCACGTGTTCAGAGTGGGAAAACACACTTTGTGTCACCGAGTGCACCAAAACAGCTTTTCTAAGCGCAGGAGCGCCTTCAGACTGTTTCTAACGCCTTTTCAGAGGATAAACCAAACGTTTGACATGGAACATTGATTTTGAGTGAAATGCGTGCATTCGGGCTTGTATGCCATGTAACAACTTTCTAAGCGTGGCTTTTCATGTTTTCGCGCGTTTAACACATTTTCATCATATTTGTCATTTTAACTGTAAAAGCAGCTGTGAGACGAGTTTTAAACTTGGTATTGTGATATGCGCTTGTTTAGAGTGGGAAAACACACTTTGTGTCACCGAGTGCATGAAAACGGCTTTCCGAGCGCAGGAGTGCATTCAGTGACGCTTGGAAAGCCCTTTCTGCGCATAAAGCACACGTCTGAGAACGAACATTGATTTCATGTGAAATGAGGGCATTCGTGCATGTTTGACAAGTAACAACTTTCCCGTCGTGTGTTTTTCATGTTTTCGAAGCTTTTAACCCATTTTAATCGTGTTGTTCATTTTAGCTGTAAACGCCCGTCTGAAACGAGTTTTCAACATAGTACTGTGATCTGCACGTGTTCAGAGTGGGAAAACACACTTTGTGTCACCGAGTGCACCAAAACAGCTTTTCTAAGCGCAGGAGCGCCTTCAGACTGTTTCTAACGCCTTTTCAGAGGATAAACCAAAAGTTTGACATGGAACATTGATTTTGAGTGAAATGCGTGCATTCGGGCTTGTATGCCATGTAACAACTTTCTAAGCGTGGCTTTTCATGTTTTCGCGCGTTTAACACATTTTCATCATATTTGTCATTTTAACTGTAAAAGCAGGTGTGAGACGAGTTTTAAACTTGGTATTGTGATATGCGCTTGTTTAGAGTGGGAAAACACACTTTGTGTCACCGAGTGCATGAAAACAGCTTTCCGAGCGCAGGAGTGCATTCAGTGATGCTTGGAAAGCCCTTTCTGCGCATAAAGCACACGTCTGAGAACGAACATTGATTTCATGTGAAATGAGGGCATTCGTGCATGTTTGACAAGTAACAACTTTCCAGTCGTGTGTTTTTCATGTTTTCGAAGCTTTTAACCCATTTTAATCGTGTTGGTCATTTTAGCTGTAAAAGCCCGTCAAAACGAGTTTTCAACATAGTACTGTGATCTGCACGTGTTCAGAGTGGGAAAACACACTTTGTGTCACCGAGTGCACCAAAACAGCTTTTCTAAGCGCAGGAGCGCCTTCAGACTGTTTCTAACGCCTTTTCAGAGGATAAACCAAACGTTTGACATGGAACATTGATTTTGAGTGAAATGCGTGCATTCGGGCTTGTATGCCATGTAACAACTTTCTAAGCGTGGCTTTTCATGTTTTCGCGCGTTTAACACATTTTCATCATATTTGTCATTTTAACTGTAAAAGCAGGTGCGAGACGAGTTTTAAACTTGGTATTGTGATATGCGCTTGTTTAGAGTGGGAAAACACACTTTGTGTCACCGAGTGCATGAAAACGGCTTTCCGAGCACAGGAGTGCATTCAGTGACGCTTGGAAAGCCCTTTCTGCGCATAAAGCACACGTCTGAGAACGAACATTGATTTCATGTGAAATGAGGGCATTCGTGCATGTTTGACAAATAACAACTTTCCAGTCGTGTGTTTTTCATGTTTTCGAAGCTTTTAATCGTGTTGGTCATTTTAGCTGTAAAAGCCCGTCTGAAACGAGTTTTCAACATAGTACTGTGATCTGCACGTGTTCAGAGTGGGAAAACACACTTTGTGTCACCGAGTGCACCAAAACAGCTTTTCTAAGCGCAGGAGCGCCTTCAGACTGTTTCAAACGCCTTTTCAGAGGATAAACCAAACGTTTGACATGGAACATTGATTTTGAGTGAAATGCGTGCATTCGGGCTTGTATGCAATGTAACAACTTTCTAAGCGTGGCTTTTCATGTTTTCGCGCGTTTAACACATTTTCATCAAATTTGTCATTTTAACTGTAAAAGCAGGTGCGAGACGAGTTTTAAACTTGGTATTGTGATATGCGCTTGTTTAGAGTGGGAAAACACACTTTGTGTCACCGAGTGCATGAAAACGGCTTTCCGAGCGCAGGAGTGCATTCAGTGACGCTTGGAAAGCCCTTTCTGCGCATAAAGCACACGTCTGAGAACAAACATTGATTTCATGTGAAATGAGGGCATTCGTGCATGTCTGACAAGTAACAACTTTCCAGTCGTGTGTTTTTCCTGTTTTCGAAGCTTTTAACCCATTTTAATCGTGTTGGTCATTTTAGCTGTAAACGCCCGTCTGAAACGAGTTTTCAACATAGTACTGTGATCTGCACGTGTTCAGAGTGGGAAAACACACTTTGTGTCACCGAGTGCACCAAAACAGCTTTTCTAAGCGCAGGAGCGCCTTCAGACTGTTTCTAACGCCTTTTCAGAGGATAAACCAAACGTTTGACATGGAACATTGATTTTGAGTGAAATGCGTGCATTCGGGCTTGTATGCCATGTAACAACTTTCTAAGCGTGGCTTTTCATGTTTTCGCGCGTTTAACACATTTTCATCATATTTGTCATTTTAACTGTAAAAGCAGGTGCGAGACGAGTTTTAAACTTGGTATTGTGATATGCGCTTGTTTAGAGTGGGAAAACACACTTTGTGTCACCGAGTGCATGAAAACGGCTTTCCGAGCGCAGGAGTGCATTCAGTGATGCTTGGAAAGCCCTTTCTGCGCATAAAGCACACGTCTGAGAACGAACATTGATTTCATGTGAAATGAGGGCATTCGTGCATGTTTGACAAGTAACAACTTTCCCGTCGTGTGTTTTTCATGTTTTCGAAGCTTTTAACCCATTTTAATCGTGTTGGTCATTTTAACTGTAAAAGCCCGTCAAAACGAGTTTTCAACATAGTACTGTGATCTGCACGTGTTCAGAGTGGGAAAACCCACTTTGTGTCACCGAGTGCACCAAAACAGCTTTTCTAAGCGCAGGAGCGCCTTCAGACTGTTTCTAACGCCTTTTCAGAGGATAAACCAAACGTTTGACATGGAACATTGATTTTGAGTGAAATGCGTGCATTCGGGCTTGTATGCCATGTAACAACTTTCTAAGCGTGGCTTTTCATGTTTTCGCGCGTTTAACACATTTTCATCATATTTGTCATTTTAACTGTAAAAGCAGGTGCGAGACGAGTTTTAAACTTGGTATTGTGATATGCGCTTGTTTAGAGTGGGAAAACACACTTTGTGTCACCGAGTGCATGAAAACGGCTTTCCGAGCACAGGAGTGCATTCAGTGACGCTTGGAAAGCCCTTTCTGCGCATAAAGCACACGTCTGAGAACGAACATTGATTTCATGTGAAATGAGGGCATTCGTGCATGTTTGACAAATAACAACTTTCCAGTCGTGTGTTTTTCATGTTTTCGAAGCTTTTAACCGTGTTGGTCATTTTAGCTGTAAAAGCCCGTCTGAAACGAGTTTTCAACATAGTACTGTGATCTGCACGTGTTCAGAGTGGGAAAACACACTTTGTGTCACCGAGTGCACCAAAACAGCTTTTCTAAGCGCAGGAGCGCCTTCAGACTGTTTCTAACGCCTTTTCAGAGGATAAACCAAACGTTTGACATGGAACATTGATTTTGAGTGAAATGCGTGCATTCGGGCTTGTATGCCATGTAACAACTTTCTAAGCGTGGCTTTTCATGTTTTCGCGCGTTTAACACATTTTCATCATATTTGTCATTTTAACTGTAAAAGCAGCTGTGAGACGAGTTTTAAACTTGGTATTGTGATATGCGCTTGTTTAGAGTGGGAAAACACACTTTGTGTCACCGAGTGCATGAAAACGGCTTTCCGAGCGCAGGAGTGCATTCAGTGACGCTTGGAAAGCCCTTTCTGCGCATAAAGCACACGTCTGAGAACGAACATTGATTTCATGTGAAATGAGGGCATTCGTGCATGTCTGACAAGTAACAACTTTCCAGTCGTGTGTTTTTCCTGTTTTCGAAGCTTTTAACCCATTTTAATCGTGTTGTTCATTTTAGCTGTAAACGCCCGTCTGAAACGAGTTTTCAACATAGTACTGTGATCTGCACGTGTTCAGAGTGGGAAAACACACTTTGTGTCACCGAGTGCACCAAAACAGCTTTTCAAAGCGCAGGAGCGCCTTCAGACTGTTTCTAACGCCTTTTCAGAGGATAAACCAAACGTTTGACATGGAACATTGATTTTGAGTGAAATGCGTGCATTCGGGCTTGTATGCCATGTAACAACTTTCTAAGCGTGGCTTTTCATGTTCTCGCGCGTTTAACACATTTTCATCATATTTGTCATTTTAACTGTAAAAGCAGGTGTGAGACGAGTTTTAAACCTGGTATTGTGATATGCGCTTGTTTAGAGTGGGAAAACACACTTTGTGTCACCGAGTGCATGAAAACAGCTTTCCGAGCGCAGGAGTGCATTCAGTGACGCTTGGAAAGCCCTTTCTGCGCATAAAGCACACGTCTGAGAACGAACATTGATTTCATGTGAAATGAGGGCATTCGTGCATGTTTGACAAATAACAACTTTCCAGTCGTGTGTTTTTCATGTTTTCGAAGCTTTTAATCGTGTTGGTCATTTTAGCTGTAAAAGCCCGTCTGAAACGAGTTTTCAACATAGTACTGTGATCTGCACGTGTTCAGAGTGGGAAAACACACTTTGTGTCACCGAGTGCACCAAAACAGCTTTTCTAAGCGCAGGAGCGCCTTCAGACTGTTTCAAACGCCTTTTCAGAGGATAAACCAAACGTTTGACATGGAACATTGATTTTGAGTGAAATGCGTGCATTCGGGCTTGTATGCAATGTAACAACTTTCTAAGCGTGGCTTTTCATGTTTTCGCGCGTTTAACACATTTTCATCAAATTTGTCATTTTAACTGTAAAAGCAGGTGCGAGACTAGTTTTAAACTTGGTATTGTGATATGCGCTTGTTTAGAGTGGGAAAACACACTTTGTGTCACCGAGTGCATGAAAACGGCTTTCCGAGCGCAGGAGTGCATTCAGTGATGCTTGGAAAGCCCTTTCTGCGCATAAAGCACACGTCTGAGAACGAACATTGATTTCATGTGAAATGAGGGCATTCGTGCATGTTTGACAAGTAACAACTTTCCCGTCGTGTGTTTTTCATGTTTTCGAAGCTTTTAACCCATTTTAATCGTGTTGTTTAATTTTAGCTGTAAACGCACGTCTGAAACGAGTTTTCAACATAGTACTGTGATCTGCACGTGTTCAGAGTGGGAAAACCCACTTTGTGTCACCGAGTGCACCAAAACAGCTTTTCTAAGCGCAGGAGCGCCTTCAGACTGTTTCTAACGCCTTTTCAGAGGATAAACCAAACGTTTGACATGGAACATTGATTTTGAGTGAAATGCGTGCATTCGGGCTTGTATGCCATGTAACAACTTTCTAAGCGTGGCTTTTCATGTTTTCGCGCGTTTAACACATTTTCATCATATTTGTCATTTTAACTGTAAAAGCAGCTGTGAGACGAGTTTTAAACTTGGTATTGTGATATGCGCTTGTTTAGAGTGGGAAAACACACCTTGTGTCACCGAGTGCATGAAAACGGCTTTCCGAGCGCAGGAGTGCATTCAGTGACGCTTGGAAAGCCCTTTCTGCGCATAAAGCACACGTCTGAGAACGAACATTGATTTCATGTGAAATGAGGGCATTCGTGCATGTTTGACAAATAACAACTTTCCAGTCGTGTGTTTTTCATGTTTTCGAAGCTTTTAATCGTGTTGGTCATTTTAGCTGTAAAAGCCCGTCTGAAACGAGTTTTCAACATAGTACTGTGATCTGCACGTGTTCAGAGTGGGAAAACACACTTTGTGTCACCGAGTGCACCAAAACAGCTTTTCTAAGCGCAGGAGCGCCTTCAGACTGTTTCAAACGCCTTTTCAGAGGATAAACCAAACGTTTGACATGGAACATTGATTTTGAGTGAAATGCGTGCATTCGGGCTTGTATGCAATGTAACAACTTTCTAAGCGTGGCTTTTCATGTTTTCGCGCGTTTAACACATTTTCATCAAATTTGTCATTTTAACTGTAAAAGCAGGTGCGAGACGAGTTTTAAACTTGGTATTGTGATATGCGCTTGTTTAGAGTGGGAAAACACACTTTGTGTCACCGAGTGCATGAAAACGGCTTTCCGAGCGCAGGAGTGCATTCAGTGACGCTTGGAAAGCCCTTTCTGCGCATAAAGCACACGTCTGAGAACGAACATTGATTTCATGTGAAATGAGGGCATTCGTGCATGTCTGACAAGTAACAACTTTCCAGTCGTGTGTTTTTCCTGTTTTCGAAGCTTTTAACCCATTTTAATCGTGTTGGTCATTTTAGCTGTAAACGCCCGTCTGAAACGAGTTTTCAACATAGTACTGTGATCTGCACGTGTTCAGAGTGGGAAAACACACTTTGTGTCACCGAGTGCACCAAAACAGCTTTTCTAAGCGCAGGAGCGCCTTCAGACTGTTTCTAACGCCTTTTCAGAGGATAAACCAAACGTTTGACATGGAACATTGATTTTGAGTGAAATGCGTGCATTCGGGCTTGTATGCCATGTAACAACTTTCTAAGCGTGGCTTTTCATGTTTTCGCGCGTTTAACACATTTTCATCATATTTGTCATTTTAACTGTAAAAGCAGGTGCGAGACGAGTTTTAAACTTGGTATTGTGATATGCGCTTGTTTAGAGTGGGAAAACACACTTTGTGTCACCGAGTGCATGAAAACGGCTTTCCGAGCGCAGGAGTGCATTCAGTGATGCTTGGAAAGCCCTTTCTGCGCATAAAGCACACGTCTGAGAACGAACATTGATTTCATGTGAAATGAGGGCATTCGTGCATGTTTGACAAGTAACAACTTTCCCGTCGTGTGTTTTTCATGTTTTCGAAGCTTTTAACCCATTTTAATCGTGTTGGTCATTTTAACTGTAAAAGCCCGTCAAAACGAGTTTTCAACATAGTACTGTGATCTGCACGTGTTCAGAGTGGGAAAACCCACTTTGTGTCACCGAGTGCACCAAAACAGCTTTTCTAAGCGCAGGAGCGCCTTCAGACTGTTTCTAACGCCTTTTCAGAGGATAAACCAAACGTTTGACATGGAACATTGATTTTGAGTGAAATGCGTGCATTCGGGCTTGTATGCCATGTAACAACTTTCTAAGCGTGGCTTTTCATGTTTTCGCGCGTTTAACACATTTTCATCATATTTGTCATTTTAACTGTAAAAGCAGGTGCGAGACGAGTTTTAAACTTGGTATTGTGATATGCGCTTGTTTAGAGTGGGAAAACACACTTTGTGTCACCGAGTGCATGAAAACGGCTTTCCGAGCACAGGAGTGCATTCAGTGACGCTTGGAAAGCCCTTTCTGCGCATAAAGCACACGTCTGAGAACGAACATTGATTTCATGTGAAATGAGGGCATTCGTGCATGTTTGACAAATAACAACTTTCCAGTCGTGTGTTTTTCATGTTTTCGAAGCTTTTAACCGTGTTGGTCATTTTAGCTGTAAAAGCCCGTCTGAAACGAGTTTTCAACATAGTACTGTGATCTGCACGTGTTCAGAGTGGGAAAACACACTTTGTGTCACCGAGTGCACCAAAACAGCTTTTCTAAGCGCAGGAGCGCCTTCAGACTGTTTCTAACGCCTTTTCAGAGGATAAACCAAACGTTTGACATGGAACATTGATTTTGAGTGAAATGCGTGCATTCGGGCTTGTATGCCATGTAACAACTTTCTAAGCGTGGCTTTTCATGTTTTCGCGCGTTTAACACATTTTCATCATATTTGTCATTTTAACTGTAAAAGCAGCTGTGAGACGAGTTTTAAACTTGGTATTGTGATATGCGCTTGTTTAGAGTGGGAAAACACACTTTGTGTCACCGAGTGCATGAAAACGGCTTTCCGAGCGCAGGAGTGCATTCAGTGACGCTTGGAAAGCCCTTTCTGCGCATAAAGCACACGTCTGAGAACGAACATTGATTTCATGTGAAATGAGGGCATTCGTGCATGTCTGACAAGTAACAACTTTCCAGTCGTGTGTTTTTCCTGTTTTCGAAGCTTTTAACCCATTTTAATCGTGTTGTTCATTTTAGCTGTAAACGCCCGTCTGAAACGAGTTTTCAACATAGTACTGTGATCTGCACGTGTTCAGAGTGGGAAAACACACTTTGTGTCACCGAGTGCACCAAAACAGCTTTTCAAAGCGCAGGAGCGCCTTCAGACTGTTTCTAACGCCTTTTCAGAGGATAAACCAAACGTTTGACATGGAACATTGATTTTGAGTGAAATGCGTGCATTCGGGCTTGTATGCCATGTAACAACTTTCTAAGCGTGGCTTTTCATGTTCTCGCGCGTTTAACACATTTTCATCATATTTGTCATTTTAACTGTAAAAGCAGGTGTGAGACGAGTTTTAAACCTGGTATTGTGATATGCGCTTGTTTAGAGTGGGAAAACACACTTTGTGTCACCGAGTGCATGAAAACAGCTTTCCGAGCGCAGGAGTGCATTCAGTGACGCTTGGAAAGCCCTTTCTGCGCATAAAGCACACGTCTGAGAACGAACATTGATTTCATGTGAAATGAGGGCATTCGTGCATGTTTGACAAATAACAACTTTCCAGTCGTGTGTTTTTCATGTTTTCGAAGCTTTTAATCGTGTTGGTCATTTTAGCTGTAAAAGCCCGTCTGAAACGAGTTTTCAACATAGTACTGTGATCTGCACGTGTTCAGAGTGGGAAAACACACTTTGTGTCACCGAGTGCACCAAAACAGCTTTTCTAAGCGCAGGAGCGCCTTCAGACTGTTTCAAACGCCTTTTCAGAGGATAAACCAAACGTTTGACATGGAACATTGATTTTGAGTGAAATGCGTGCATTCGGGCTTGTATGCAATGTAACAACTTTCTAAGCGTGGCTTTTCATGTTTTCGCGCGTTTAACACATTTTCATCAAATTTGTCATTTTAACTGTAAAAGCAGGTGCGAGACTAGTTTTAAACTTGGTATTGTGATATGCGCTTGTTTAGAGTGGGAAAACACACTTTGTGTCACCGAGTGCATGAAAACGGCTTTCCGAGCGCAGGAGTGCATTCAGTGATGCTTGGAAAGCCCTTTCTGCGCATAAAGCACACGTCTGAGAACGAACATTGATTTCATGTGAAATGAGGGCATTCGTGCATGTTTGACAAGTAACAACTTTCCCGTCGTGTGTTTTTCATGTTTTCGAAGCTTTTAACCCATTTTAATCGTGTTGTTTAATTTTAGCTGTAAACGCACGTCTGAAACGAGTTTTCAACATAGTACTGTGATCTGCACGTGTTCAGAGTGGGAAAACCCACTTTGTGTCACCGAGTGCACCAAAACAGCTTTTCTAAGCGCAGGAGCGCCTTCAGACTGTTTCTAACGCCTTTTCAGAGGATAAACCAAACGTTTGACATGGAACATTGATTTTGAGTGAAATGCGTGCATTCGGGCTTGTATGCCATGTAACAACTTTCTAAGCGTGGCTTTTCATGTTTTCGCGCGTTTAACACATTTTCATCATATTTGTCATTTTAACTGTAAAAGCAGGTGTGAGACGAGTTTTAAACTTGGTATTGTGATATGCGCTTGTTTAGAGTGGGAAAACACACTTTGTGTCACCGAGTGCATGAAACCGGCTTTCCGAGCGCAGGAGTGCATTCAGTGATGCTTGGAAAGCCCTTTCTGCGCATAAAGCACACGTCTGAGAATGAACATTGATTTCATGTGAAATGAGGGCATTCGTGCATGTTTGACAAGTAACAACTTTCCAGTCGTGTGTTTTTCATGTTTTCGAAGCTTTTAACCCATTTTAATCGTGTTGGTCATTTTAGCTGTAAAAGCCCGTCAAAACGAGTTTTCAACATAGTACTGTGATCTGCACGTGTTCAGAGTGGGAAAACACACTTTGTGTCACCGAGTGCACCAAAACAGCTTTTCTAAGCGCAGGAGCGCCTTCAGACTGTTTCTAACGCCTTTTCAGAGGATAAACCAAACGTTTGACATGGAACATTGATTTTGAGTGAAATGCGTGCATTCGGGCTTGTATGCCATGTAACAACTTTCTAAGCGTGGCTTTTCATGTTTTCGCGCGTTTAACACATTTTCATCATATTTGTCATTTTAACTGTAAAAGCAGCTGTGAGACGAGTTTTAAACTTGGTATTGTGATATGCGCTTGTTTAGAGTGGGAAAACACACCTTGTGTCACCGAGTGCATGAAAACGGCTTTCCGAGCGCAGGAGTGCATTCAGTGACGCTTGGAAAGCCCTTTCTGCGCATAAAGCACACGTCTGAGAACGAACATTGATTTCATGTGAAATGAGGGCATTCGTGCATGTTTGACAAATAACAACTTTCCAGTCGTGTGTTTTTCATGTTTTCGAAGCTTTTAATCGTGTTGGTCATTTTAGCTGTAAAAGCCCGTCTGAAACGAGTTTTCAACATAGTACTGTGATCTGCACGTGTTCAGAGTGGGAAAACACACTTTGTGTCACCGAGTGCACCAAAACAGCTTTTCTAAGCGCAGGAGCGCCTTCAGACTGTTTCAAACGCCTTTTCAGAGGATAAACCAAACGTTTGACATGGAACATTGATTTTGAGTGAAATGCGTGCATTCGGGCTTGTATGCAATGTAACAACTTTCTAAGCGTGGCTTTTCATGTTTTCGCGCGTTTAACACATTTTCATCAAATTTGTCATTTTAACTGTAAAAGCAGGTGCGAGACGAGTTTTAAACTTGGTATTGTGATATGCGCTTGTTTAGAGTGGGAAAACACACTTTGTGTCACCGAGTGCATGAAAACGGCTTTCCGAGCGCAGGAGTGCATTCAGTGACGCTTGGAAAGCCCTTTCTGCGCATAAAGCACACGTCTGAGAACGAACATTGATTTCATGTGAAATGAGGGCATTCGTGCATGTCTGACAAGTAACAACTTTCCAGTCGTGTGTTTTTCCTGTTTTCGAAGCTTTTAACCCATTTTAATCGTGTTGGTCATTTTAGCTGTAAACGCCCGTCTGAAACGAGTTTTCAACATAGTACTGTGATCTGCACGTGTTCAGAGTGGGAAAACACACTTTGTGTCACCGAGTGCACCAAAACAGCTTTTCTAAGCGCAGGAGCGCCTTCAGACTGTTTCTAACGCCTTTTCAGAGGATAAACCAAACGTTTGACATGGAACATTGATTTTGAGTGAAATGCGTGCATTCGGGCTTGTATGCCATGTAACAACTTTCTAAGCGTGGCTTTTCATGTTTTCGCGCGTTTAACACATTTTCATCATATTTGTCATTTTAACTGTAAAAGCAGGTGCGAGACGAGTTTTAAACTTGGTATTGTGATATGCGCTTGTTTAGAGTGGGAAAACACACTTTGTGTCACCGAGTGCATGAAAACGGCTTTCCGAGCGCAGGAGTGCATTCAGTGATGCTTGGAAAGCCCTTTCTGCGCATAAAGCACACGTCTGAGAACGAACATTGATTTCATGTGAAATGAGGGCATTCGTGCATGTTTGACAAGTAACAACTTTCCCGTCGTGTGTTTTTCATGTTTTCGAAGCTTTTAACCCATTTTAATCGTGTTGGTCATTTTAACTGTAAAAGCCCGTCAAAACGAGTTTTCAACATAGTACTGTGATCTGCACGTGTTCAGAGTGGGAAAACCCACTTTGTGTCACCGAGTGCACCAAAACAGCTTTTCTAAGCGCAGGAGCGCCTTCAGACTGTTTCTAACGCCTTTTCAGAGGATAAACCAAACGTTTGACATGGAACATTGATTTTGAGTGAAATGCGTGCATTCGGGCTTGTATGCCATGTAACAACTTTCTAAGCGTGGCTTTTCATGTTTTCGCGCGTTTAACACATTTTCATCATATTTGTCATTTTAACTGTAAAAGCAGGTGCGAGACGAGTTTTAAACTTGGTATTGTGATATGCGCTTGTTTAGAGTGGGAAAACACACTTTGTGTCACCGAGTGCATGAAAACGGCTTTCCGAGCACAGGAGTGCATTCAGTGACGCTTGGAAAGCCCTTTCTGCGCATAAAGCACACGTCTGAGAACGAACATTGATTTCATGTGAAATGAGGGCATTCGTGCATGTTTGACAAATAACAACTTTCCAGTCGTGTGTTTTTCATGTTTTCGAAGCTTTTAACCGTGTTGGTCATTTTAGCTGTAAAAGCCCGTCTGAAACGAGTTTTCAACATAGTACTGTGATCTGCACGTGTTCAGAGTGGGAAAACACACTTTGTGTCACCGAGTGCACCAAAACAGCTTTTCTAAGCGCAGGAGCGCCTTCAGACTGTTTCTAACGCCTTTTCAGAGGATAAACCAAACGTTTGACATGGAACATTGATTTTGAGTGAAATGCGTGCATTCGGGCTTGTATGCCATGTAACAACTTTCTAAGCGTGGCTTTTCATGTTTTCGCGCGTTTAACACATTTTCATCATATTTGTCATTTTAACTGTAAAAGCAGCTGTGAGACGAGTTTTAAACTTGGTATTGTGATATGCGCTTGTTTAGAGTGGGAAAACACACTTTGTGTCACCGAGTGCATGAAAACGGCTTTCCGAGCGCAGGAGTGCATTCAGTGACGCTTGGAAAGCCCTTTCTGCGCATAAAGCACACGTCTGAGAACGAACATTGATTTCATGTGAAATGAGGGCATTCGTGCATGTCTGACAAGTAACAACTTTCCAGTCGTGTGTTTTTCCTGTTTTCGAAGCTTTTAACCCATTTTAATCGTGTTGTTCATTTTAGCTGTAAACGCCCGTCTGAAACGAGTTTTCAACATAGTACTGTGATCTGCACGTGTTCAGAGTGGGAAAACACACTTTGTGTCACCGAGTGCACCAAAACAGCTTTTCAAAGCGCAGGAGCGCCTTCAGACTGTTTCTAACGCCTTTTCAGAGGATAAACCAAACGTTTGACATGGAACATTGATTTTGAGTGAAATGCGTGCATTCGGGCTTGTATGCCATGTAACAACTTTCTAAGCGTGGCTTTTCATGTTCTCGCGCGTTTAACACATTTTCATCATATTTGTCATTTTAACTGTAAAAGCAGGTGTGAGACGAGTTTTAAACCTGGTATTGTGATATGCGCTTGTTTAGAGTGGGAAAACACACTTTGTGTCACCGAGTGCATGAAAACAGCTTTCCGAGCGCAGGAGTGCATTCAGTGACGCTTGGAAAGCCCTTTCTGCGCATAAAGCACACGTCTGAGAACGAACATTGATTTCATGTGAAATGAGGGCATTCGTGCATGTTTGACAAATAACAACTTTCCAGTCGTGTGTTTTTCATGTTTTCGAAGCTTTTAATCGTGTTGGTCATTTTAGCTGTAAAAGCCCGTCTGAAACGAGTTTTCAACATAGTACTGTGATCTGCACGTGTTCAGAGTGGGAAAACACACTTTGTGTCACCGAGTGCACCAAAACAGCTTTTCTAAGCGCAGGAGCGCCTTCAGACTGTTTCAAACGCCTTTTCAGAGGATAAACCAAACGTTTGACATGGAACATTGATTTTGAGTGAAATGCGTGCATTCGGGCTTGTATGCAATGTAACAACTTTCTAAGCGTGGCTTTTCATGTTTTCGCGCGTTTAACACATTTTCATCAAATTTGTCATTTTAACTGTAAAAGCAGGTGCGAGACTAGTTTTAAACTTGGTATTGTGATATGCGCTTGTTTAGAGTGGGAAAACACACTTTGTGTCACCGAGTGCATGAAAACGGCTTTCCGAGCGCAGGAGTGCATTCAGTGATGCTTGGAAAGCCCTTTCTGCGCATAAAGCACACGTCTGAGAACGAACATTGATTTCATGTGAAATGAGGGCATTCGTGCATGTTTGACAAGTAACAACTTTCCCTCGTGTGTTTTTCATGTTTTCGAAGCTTTTAACCCATTTTAATCGTGTTGTTTAATTTTAGCTGTAAACGCACGTCTGAAACGAGTTTTCAACATAGTACTGTGATCTGCACGTGTTCAGAGTGGGAAAACCCACTTTGTGTCACCGAGTGCACCAAAACAGCTTTTCTAAGCGCAGGAGCGCCTTCAGACTGTTTCTAACGCCTTTTCAGAGGATAAACCAAACGTTTGACATGGAACATTGATTTTGAGTGAAATGCGTGCATTCGGGCTTGTATGCCATGTAACAACTTTCTAAGCGTGGCTTTTCATGTTTTCGCGCGTTTAACACATTTTCATCATATTTGTCATTTTAACTGTAAAAGCAGGTGTGAGACGAGTTTTAAACTTGGTATTGTGATATGCGCTTGTTTAGAGTGGGAAAACACACTTTGTGTCACCGAGTGCATGAAACCGGCTTTCCGAGCGCAGGAGTGCATTCAGTGATGCTTGGAAAGCCCTTTCTGCGCATAAAGCACACGTCTGAGAATGAACATTGATTTCATGTGAAATGAGGGCATTCGTGCATGTTTGACAAGTAACAACTTTCCAGTCGTGTGTTTTTCATGTTTTCGAAGCTTTTAACCCATTTTAATCGTGTTGGTCATTTTAGCTGTAAAAGCCCGTCAAAACGAGTTTTCAACATAGTACTGTGATCTGCACGTGTTCAGAGTGGGAAAACACACTTTGTGTCACCGAGTGCACCAAAACAGCTTTTCTAAGCGCAGGAGCGCCTTCAGACTGTTTCTAACGCCTTTTCAGAGGATAAACCAAACGTTTGACATGGAACATTGATTTTGAGTGAAATGCGTGCATTCGGGCTTGTATGCCATGTAACAACTTTCTAAGCGTGGCTTTTCATGTTTTCGCGCGTTTAACACATTTTCATCATATTTGTCATTTTAACTGTAAAAGCAGCTGTGAGACGAGTTTTAAACTTGGTATTGTGATATGCGCTTGTTTAGAGTGGGAAAACACACCTTGTGTCACCGAGTGCATGAAAACGGCTTTCCGAGCGCAGGAGTGCATTCAGTGACGCTTGGAAAGCCCTTTCTGCGCATAAAGCACACGTCTGAGAACGAACATTGATTTCATGTGAAATGAGGGCATTCGTGCATGTCTGACAAGTAACAACTTTCCAGTCGTGTGTTTTTCCTGTTTTCGAAGCTTTTAACCCATTTTAATCGTGTTGTTCATTTTAGCTGTAAACGCCCGTCTGAAACGAGTTTTCAACATAGTACTGTGATCTGCACGTGTTCAGAGTGGGAAAACACACTTTGTGTCACCGAGTGCACCAAAACAGCTTTTCTAAGCGCAGGAGCGCCTTCAGACTGTTTCTAACGCCTTTTCAGAGGATAAACCAAACGTTTGACATGGAACATTGATTTTGAGTGAAATGCGTGCATTCGGGCTTGTATGCCATGTAACAACTTTCTAAGCGTGGCTTTTCATGTTTTCGCGCGTTTAACACATTTTCATCATATTTGTCATTTTAACTGTAAAAGCAGGTGTGAGACGAGTTTTAAACTTGGTATTGTGATATGCGCTTGTTTAGAGTGGGAAAACACACTTTGTGTCACCGAGTGCATGAAAACGGCTTTCCGAGCGCAGGAGTGCATTCAGTGATGCTTGGAAAGCCCTTTCTGCGCATAAAGCACACGTCTGAGAACGAACATTGATTTCATGTGAAATGAGGGCATTCGTGCATGTTTGACAAGTAACAACTTTCCCGTCGTGTGTTTTTCATGTTTTCGAAGCTTTTAACCCATTTTAATCGTGTTGTTCATTTTAGCTGTAAACGCCCGTCTGAAACGAGTTTTCAACATAGTACTGTGATCTGCACGTGTTCAGAGTGGGAAAACACACTTTGTGTCACCGAGTGCACCAAAACAGCTTTTCTAAGCGCAGGAGCGCCTTCAGACTGTTTCTAACGCCTTTTCAGAGGATAAACCAAACGTTTGACATGGAACATTGATTTTGAGTGAAATGCGTGCATTCGGGCTTGTATGCCATGTAACAACTTTCTAAGCGTGGCTTTTCATGTTTTCGCGCGTTTAACACATTTTCATCATATTTGTCATTTTAACTGTAAAAGCAGCTGTGAGACGAGTTTTAAACTTGGTATTGTGATATGCGCTTGTTTAGAGTGGGAAAACACACTTTGTGTCACCGAGTGCATGAAAACGGCTTTCCGAGCGCAGGAGTGCATTCAGTGACGCTTGGAAAGCCCTTTCTGCGCATAAAGCACACGTCTGAGAACGAACATTGATTTCATGTGAAATGAGGGCATTCGTGCATGTTTGACAAATAACAACTTTCCAGTCGTGTGTTTTTCATGTTTTCGAAGCTTTTAACCGTGTTGGTCATTTTAGCTGTAAAAGCCCGTCTGAAACGAGTTTTCAACATAGTACTGTGATCTGCACGTGTTCAGAGTGGGAAAACACACTTTGTGTCACCGAGTGCACCAAAACAGCTTTTCTAAGCGCAGGAGCGCCTTCAGACTGTTTCTAACGCCTTTTCAGAGGATAAACCAAACGTTTGACATGGAACATTGATTTTGAGTGAAATGCGTGCATTCGGGCTTGTATGCCATGTAACAACTTTCTAAGCGTGGCTTTTCATGTTTTCGCGCGTTTAACACATTTTCATCATATTTGTCATTTTAACTGTAAAAGCAGCTGTGAGACGAGTTTTAAACTTGGTATTGTGATATGCGCTTGTTTAGAGTGGGAAAACACACTTTGTGTCACCGAGTGCATGAAAACGGCTTTCCGAGCGCAGGAGTGCATTCAGTGACGCTTGGAAAGCCCTTTCTGCGCATAAAGCACACGTCTGAGAACGAACATTGATTTCATGTGAAATGAGGGCATTCGTGCATGTCTGACAAGTAACAACTTTCCAGTCGTGTGTTTTTCCTGTTTTCGAAGCTTTTAACCCATTTTAATCGTGTTGTTCATTTTAGCTGTAAACGCCCGTCTGAAACGAGTTTTCAACATAGTACTGTGATCTGCACGTGTTCAGAGTGGGAAAACACACTTTGTGTCACCGAGTGCACCAAAACAGCTTTTCTAAGCGCAGGAGCGCCTTCAGACTGTTTCTAACGCCTTTTCAGAGGATAAACCAAACGTTTGACATGGAACATTGATTTTGAGTGAAATGCGTGCATTCGGGCTTGTATGCCATGTAACAACTTTCTAAGCGTGGCTTTTCATGTTCTCGCGCGTTTAACACATTTTCATCATATTTGTCATTTTAACTGTAAAAGCAGGTGTGAGACGAGTTTTAAACCTGGTATTGTGATATGCGCTTGTTTAGAGTGGGAAAACACACTTTGTGTCACCGAGTGCATGAAAACAGCTTTCCGAGCGCAGGAGTGCATTCAGTGACGCTTGGAAAGCCCTTTCTGCGCATAAAGCACACGTCTGAGAACGAACATTGATTTCATGTGAAATGAGGGCATTCGTGCATGTTTGACAAATAACAACTTTCCAGTCGTGTGTTTTTCATGTTTTCGAAGCTTTTAATCGTGTTGGTCATTTTAGCTGTAAAAGCCCGTCTGAAACGAGTTTTCAACATAGTACTGTGATCTGCACGTGTTCAGAGTGGGAAAACACACTTTGTGTCACCGAGTGCACCAAAACAGCTTTTCTAAGCGCAGGAGCGCCTTCAGACTGTTTCAAACGCCTTTTCAGAGGATAAACCAAACGTTTGACATGGAACATTGATTTTGAGTGAAATGCGTGCATTCGGGCTTGTATGCAATGTAACAACTTTCTAAGCGTGGCTTTTCATGTTTTCGCGCGTTTAACACATTTTCATCAAATTTGTCATTTTAACTGTAAAAGCAGGTGCGAGACTAGTTTTAAACTTGGTATTGTGATATGCGCTTGTTTAGAGTGGGAAAACACACTTTGTGTCACCGAGTGCATGAAAACGGCTTTCCGAGCGCAGGAGTGCATTCAGTGATGCTTGGAAAGCCCTTTCTGCGCATAAAGCACACGTCTGAGAACGAACATTGATTTCATGTGAAATGAGGGCATTCGTGCATGTTTGACAAGTAACAACTTTCCCGTCGTGTGTTTTTCATGTTTTCGAAGCTTTTAACCCATTTTAATCGTGTTGTTTAATTTTAGCTGTAAACGCACGTCTGAAACGAGTTTTCAACATAGTACTGTGATCTGCACGTGTTCAGAGTGGGAAAACCCACTTTGTGTCACCGAGTGCACCAAAACAGCTTTTCTAAGCGCAGGAGCGCCTTCAGACTGTTTCTAACGCCTTTTCAGAGGATAAACCAAACGTTTGACATGGAACATTGATTTTGAGTGAAATGCGTGCATTCGGGCTTGTATGCCATGTAACAACTTTCTAAGCGTGGCTTTTCATGTTTTCGCGCGTTTAACACATTTTCATCATATTTGTCATTTTAACTGTAAAAGCAGGTGTGAGACGAGTTTTAAACTTGGTATTGTGATATGCGCTTGTTTAGAGTGGGAAAACACACTTTGTGTCACCGAGTGCATGAAACCGGCTTTCCGAGCGCAGGAGTGCATTCAGTGATGCTTGGAAAGCCCTTTCTGCGCATAAAGCACACGTCTGAGAATGAACATTGATTTCATGTGAAATGAGGGCATTCGTGCATGTTTGACAAGTAACAACTTTCCAGTCGTGTGTTTTTCATGTTTTCGAAGCTTTTAACCCATTTTAATCGTGTTGGTCATTTTAGCTGTAAAAGCCCGTCAAAACGAGTTTTCAACATAGTACT
This sequence comes from Neoarius graeffei, assembly GCF_027579695.1. Classification (NCBI taxonomy): domain Eukaryota; kingdom Metazoa; phylum Chordata; class Actinopteri; order Siluriformes; family Ariidae; genus Neoarius; species Neoarius graeffei. The sequence goes on from NC_083583.1 coordinate 68,012,048, forward strand.
GTGATCTGCACGTGTTCAGAGTGGGAAAACACACTTTGTGTCACCGAGTGCACCAAAACAGCTTTTCTAAGCGCAGGAGCGCCTTCAGACTGTTTCTAACGCCTTTTCAGAGGATAAACCAAACGTTTGACATGGAACATTGATTTTGAGTGAAATGCGTGCATTCGGGCTTGTATGCCATGTAACAACTTTCTAAGCGTGGCTTTTCATGTTTTCGCGCGTTTAACACATTTTCATCATATTTGTCATTTTAACTGTAAAAGCAGCTGTGAGACGAGTTTTAAACTTGGTATTGTGATATGCGCTTGTTTAGAGTGGGAAAACACACTTTGTGTCACCGAGTGCATGAAAACGGCTTTCCGAGCGCAGGAGTGCATTCAGTGACGCTTGGAAAGCCCTTTCTGCGCATAAAGCACACGTCTGAGAACGAACATTGATTTCATGTGAAATGAGGGCATTCGTGCATGTTTGACAAATAACAACTTTCCAGTCGTGTGTTTTTCATGTTTTCGAAGCTTTTAACCGTGTTGGTCATTTTAGCTGTAAAAGCCCGTCTGAAACGAGTTTTCAACATAGTACTGTGATCTGCACGTGTTCAGAGTGGGAAAACACACTTTGTGTCACCGAGTGCACCAAAACAGCTTTTCTAAGCGCAGGAGCGCCTTCAGACTGTTTCTAACGCCTTTTCAGAGGATAAACCAAACGTTTGACATGGAACATTGATTTTGAGTGAAATGCGTGCATTCGGGCTTGTATGCCATGTAACAACTTTCTAAGCGTGGCTTTTCATGTTTTCGCGCGTTTAACACATTTTCATCATATTTGTCATTTTAACTGTAAAAGCAGCTGTGAGACGAGTTTTAAACTTGGTATTGTGATATGCGCTTGTTTAGAGTGGGAAAACACACTTTGTGTCACCGAGTGCATGAAAACGGCTTTCCGAGCGCAGGAGTGCATTCAGTGACGCTTGGAAAGCCCTTTCTGCGCATAAAGCACACGTCTGAGAACGAACATTGATTTCATGTGAAATGAGGGCATTCGTGCATGTTTGACAAGTAACAACTTTCCCGTCGTGTGTTTTTCATGTTTTCGAAGCTTTTAACCCATTTTAATCGTGTTGTTCATTTTAGCTGTAAACGCCCGTCTGAAACGAGTTTTCAACATAGTACTGTGATCTGCACGTGTTCAGAGTGGGAAAACACACTTTGTGTCACCGAGTGCACCAAAACAGCTTTTCTAAGCGCAGGAGCGCCTTCAGACTGTTTCTAACGCCTTTTCAGAGGATAAACCAAAAGTTTGACATGGAACATTGATTTTGAGTGAAATGCGTGCATTCGGGCTTGTATGCCATGTAACAACTTTCTAAGCGTGGCTTTTCATGTTTTCGCGCGTTTAACACATTTTCATCATATTTGTCATTTTAACTGTAAAAGCAGGTGTGAGACGAGTTTTAAACTTGGTATTGTGATATGCGCTTGTTTAGAGTGGGAAAACACACTTTGTGTCACCGAGTGCATGAAAACAGCTTTCCGAGCGCAGGAGTGCATTCAGTGATGCTTGGAAAGCCCTTTCTGCGCATAAAGCACACGTCTGAGAATGAACATTGATTTCATGTGAAATGAGGGCATTCGTGCATGTTTGACAAGTAACAACTTTCCAGTCGTGTGTTTTTCATGTTTTCGAAGCTTTTAACCCATTTTAATCGTGTTGGTCATTTTAGCTGTAAAAGCCCGTCAAAACGAGTTTTCAACATAGTACTGTGATCTGCACGTGTTCAGAGTGGGAAAACACACTTTGTGTCACCGAGTGCACCAAAACAGCTTTTCTAAGCGCAGGAGCGCCTTCAGACTGTTTCTAACGCCTTTTCAGAGGATAAACCAAACGTTTGACATGGAACATTGATTTTGAGTGAAATGCGTGCATTCGGGCTTGTATGCCATGTAACAACTTTCTAAGCGTGGCTTTTCATGTTTTCGCGCGTTTAACACATTTTCATCATATTTGTCATTTTAACTGTAAAAGCAGGTGCGAGACGAGTTTTAAACTTGGTATTGTGATATGCGCTTGTTTAGAGTGGGAAAACACACTTTGTGTCACCGAGTGCATGAAAACGGCTTTCCGAGCACAGGAGTGCATTCAGTGACGCTTGGAAAGCCCTTTCTGCGCATAAAGCACACGTCTGAGAACGAACATTGATTTCATGTGAAATGAGGGCATTCGTGCATGTTTGACAAATAACAACTTTCCAGTCGTGTGTTTTTCATGTTTTCGAAGCTTTTAATCGTGTTGGTCATTTTAGCTGTAAAAGCCCGTCTGAAACGAGTTTTCAACATAGTACTGTGATCTGCACGTGTTCAGAGTGGGAAAACACACTTTGTGTCACCGAGTGCACCAAAACAGCTTTTCTAAGCGCAGGAGCGCCTTCAGACTGTTTCAAACGCCTTTTCAGAGGATAAACCAAACGTTTGACATGGAACATTGATTTTGAGTGAAATGCGTGCATTCGGGCTTGTATGCAATGTAACAACTTTCTAAGCGTGGCTTTTCATGTTTTCGCGCGTTTAACACATTTTCATCAAATTTGTCATTTTAACTGTAAAAGCAGGTGCGAGACGAGTTTTAAACTTGGTATTGTGATATGCGCTTGTTTAGAGTGGGAAAACACACTTTGTGTCACCGAGTGCATGAAAACGGCTTTCCGAGCGCAGGAGTGCATTCAGTGACGCTTGGAAAGCCCTTTCTGCGCATAAAGCACACGTCTGAGAACGAACATTGATTTCATGTGAAATGAGGGCATTCGTGCATGTCTGACAAGTAACAACTTTCCAGTCGTGTGTTTTTCCTGTTTTCGAAGCTTTTAACCCATTTTAATCGTGTTGGTCATTTTAGCTGTAAACGCCCGTCTGAAACGAGTTTTCAACATAGTACTGTGATCTGCACGTGTTCAGAGTGGGAAAACACACTTTGTGTCACCGAGTGCACCAAAACAGCTTTTCTAAGCGCAGGAGCGCCTTCAGACTGTTTCTAACGCCTTTTCAGAGGATAAACCAAACGTTTGACATGGAACATTGATTTTGAGTGAAATGCGTGCATTCGGGCTTGTATGCCATGTAACAACTTTCTAAGCGTGGCTTTTCATGTTTTCGCGCGTTTAACACATTTTCATCATATTTGTCATTTTAACTGTAAAAGCAGGTGCGAGACGAGTTTTAAACTTGGTATTGTGATATGCGCTTGTTTAGAGTGGGAAAACACACTTTGTGTCACCGAGTGCATGAAAACGGCTTTCCGAGCGCAGGAGTGCATTCAGTGATGCTTGGAAAGCCCTTTCTGCGCATAAAGCACACGTCTGAGAACGAACATTGATTTCATGTGAAATGAGGGCATTCGTGCATGTTTGACAAGTAACAACTTTCCCGTCGTGTGTTTTTCATGTTTTCGAAGCTTTTAACCCATTTTAATCGTGTTGGTCATTTTAACTGTAAAAGCCCGTCAAAACGAGTTTTCAACATAGTACTGTGATCTGCACGTGTTCAGAGTGGGAAAACCCACTTTGTGTCACCGAGTGCACCAAAACAGCTTTTCTAAGCGCAGGAGCGCCTTCAGACTGTTTCTAACGCCTTTTCAGAGGATAAACCAAACGTTTGACATGGAACATTGATTTTGAGTGAAATGCGTGCATTCGGGCTTGTATGCCATGTAACAACTTTCTAAGCGTGGCTTTTCATGTTTTCGCGCGTTTAACACATTTTCATCATATTTGTCATTTTAACTGTAAAAGCAGGTGCGAGACGAGTTTTAAACTTGGTATTGTGATATGCGCTTGTTTAGAGTGGGAAAACACACTTTGTGTCACCGAGTGCATGAAAACGGCTTTCCGAGCACAGGAGTGCATTCAGTGACGCTTGGAAAGCCCTTTCTGCGCATAAAGCACACGTCTGAGAACGAACATTGATTTCATGTGAAATGAGGGCATTCGTGCATGTTTGACAAATAACAACTTTCCAGTCGTGTGTTTTTCATGTTTTCGAAGCTTTTAACCGTGTTGGTCATTTTAGCTGTAAAAGCCCGTCTGAAACGAGTTTTCAACATAGTACTGTGATCTGCACGTGTTCAGAGTGGGAAAACACACTTTGTGTCACCGAGTGCACCAAAACAGCTTTTCTAAGCGCAGGAGCGCCTTCAGACTGTTTCTAACGCCTTTTCAGAGGATAAACCAAACGTTTGACATGGAACATTGATTTTGAGTGAAATGCGTGCATTCGGGCTTGTATGCCATGTAACAACTTTCTAAGCGTGGCTTTTCATGTTTTCGCGCGTTTAACACATTTTCATCATATTTGTCATTTTAACTGTAAAAGCAGCTGTGAGACGAGTTTTAAACTTGGTATTGTGATATGCGCTTGTTTAGAGTGGGAAAACACACTTTGTGTCACCGAGTGCATGAAAACGGCTTTCCGAGCGCAGGAGTGCATTCAGTGACGCTTGGAAAGCCCTTTCTGCGCATAAAGCACACGTCTGAGAACGAACATTGATTTCATGTGAAATGAGGGCATTCGTGCATGTCTGACAAGTAACAACTTTCCAGTCGTGTGTTTTTCCTGTTTTCGAAGCTTTTAACCCATTTTAATCGTGTTGTTCATTTTAGCTGTAAACGCCCGTCTGAAACGAGTTTTCAACATAGTACTGTGATCTGCACGTGTTCAGAGTGGGAAAACACACTTTGTGTCACCGAGTGCACCAAAACAGCTTTTCAAAGCGCAGGAGCGCCTTCAGACTGTTTCTAACGCCTTTTCAGAGGATAAACCAAACGTTTGACATGGAACATTGATTTTGAGTGAAATGCGTGCATTCGGGCTTGTATGCCATGTAACAACTTTCTAAGCGTGGCTTTTCATGTTCTCGCGCGTTTAACACATTTTCATCATATTTGTCATTTTAACTGTAAAAGCAGGTGTGAGACGAGTTTTAAACCTGGTATTGTGATATGCGCTTGTTTAGAGTGGGAAAACACACTTTGTGTCACCGAGTGCATGAAAACAGCTTTCCGAGCGCAGGAGTGCATTCAGTGACGCTTGGAAAGCCCTTTCTGCGCATAAAGCACACGTCTGAGAACGAACATTGATTTCATGTGAAATGAGGGCATTCGTGCATGTTTGACAAATAACAACTTTCCAGTCGTGTGTTTTTCATGTTTTCGAAGCTTTTAATCGTGTTGGTCATTTTAGCTGTAAAAGCCCGTCTGAAACGAGTTTTCAACATAGTACTGTGATCTGCACGTGTTCAGAGTGGGAAAACACACTTTGTGTCACCGAGTGCACCAAAACAGCTTTTCTAAGCGCAGGAGCGCCTTCAGACTGTTTCAAACGCCTTTTCAGAGGATAAACCAAACGTTTGACATGGAACATTGATTTTGAGTGAAATGCGTGCATTCGGGCTTGTATGCAATGTAACAACTTTCTAAGCGTGGCTTTTCATGTTTTCGCGCGTTTAACACATTTTCATCAAATTTGTCATTTTAACTGTAAAAGCAGGTGCGAGACTAGTTTTAAACTTGGTATTGTGATATGCGCTTGTTTAGAGTGGGAAAACACACTTTGTGTCACCGAGTGCATGAAAACGGCTTTCCGAGCGCAGGAGTGCATTCAGTGATGCTTGGAAAGCCCTTTCTGCGCATAAAGCACACGTCTGAGAACGAACATTGATTTCATGTGAAATGAGGGCATTCGTGCATGTTTGACAAGTAACAACTTTCCCGTCGTGTGTTTTTCATGTTTTCGAAGCTTTTAACCCATTTTAATCGTGTTGTTTAATTTTAGCTGTAAACGCACGTCTGAAACGAGTTTTCAACATAGTACTGTGATCTGCACGTGTTCAGAGTGGGAAAACCCACTTTGTGTCACCGAGTGCACCAAAACAGCTTTTCTAAGCGCAGGAGCGCCTTCAGACTGTTTCTAACGCCTTTTCAGAGGATAAACCAAACGTTTGACATGGAACATTGATTTTGAGTGAAATGCGTGCATTCGGGCTTGTATGCCATGTAACAACTTTCTAAGCGTGGCTTTTCATGTTTTCGCGCGTTTAACACATTTTCATCATATTTGTCATTTTAACTGTAAAAGCAGGTGTGAGACGAGTTTTAAACTTGGTATTGTGATATGCGCTTGTTTAGAGTGGGAAAACACACTTTGTGTCACCGAGTGCATGAAACCGGCTTTCCGAGCGCAGGAGTGCATTCAGTGATGCTTGGAAAGCCCTTTCTGCGCATAAAGCACACGTCTGAGAATGAACATTGATTTCATGTGAAATGAGGGCATTCGTGCATGTTTGACAAGTAACAACTTTCCAGTCGTGTGTTTTTCATGTTTTCGAAGCTTTTAACCCATTTTAATCGTGTTGGTCATTTTAGCTGTAAAAGCCCGTCAAAACGAGTTTTCAACATAGTACTGTGATCTGCACGTGTTCAGAGTGGGAAAACACACTTTGTGTCACCGAGTGCACCAAAACAGCTTTTCTAAGCGCAGGAGCGCCTTCAGACTGTTTCTAACGCCTTTTCAGAGGATAAACCAAACGTTTGACATGGAACATTGATTTTGAGTGAAATGCGTGCATTCGGGCTTGTATGCCATGTAACAACTTTCTAAGCGTGGCTTTTCATGTTTTCGCGCGTTTAACACATTTTCATCATATTTGTCATTTTAACTGTAAAAGCAGCTGTGAGACGAGTTTTAAACTTGGTATTGTGATATGCGCTTGTTTAGAGTGGGAAAACACACCTTGTGTCACCGAGTGCATGAAAACGGCTTTCCGAGCGCAGGAGTGCATTCAGTGACGCTTGGAAAGCCCTTTCTGCGCATAAAGCACACGTCTGAGAACGAACATTGATTTCATGTGAAATGAGGGCATTCGTGCATGTCTGACAAGTAACAACTTTCCAGTCGTGTGTTTTTCCTGTTTTCGAAGCTTTTAACCCATTTTAATCGTGTTGTTCATTTTAGCTGTAAACGCCCGTCTGAAACGAGTTTTCAACATAGTACTGTGATCTGCACGTGTTCAGAGTGGGAAAACACACTTTGTGTCACCGAGTGCACCAAAACAGCTTTTCTAAGCGCAGGAGCGCCTTCAGACTGTTTCTAACGCCTTTTCAGAGGATAAACCAAACGTTTGACATGGAACATTGATTTTGAGTGAAATGCGTGCATTCGGGCTTGTATGCCATGTAACAACTTTCTAAGCGTGGCTTTTCATGTTTTCGCGCGTTTAACACATTTTCATCATATTTGTCATTTTAACTGTAAAAGCAGGTGTGAGACGAGTTTTAAACTTGGTATTGTGATATGCGCTTGTTTAGAGTGGGAAAACACACTTTGTGTCACCGAGTGCATGAAAACGGCTTTCCGAGCGCAGGAGTGCATTCAGTGATGCTTGGAAAGCCCTTTCTGCGCATAAAGCACACGTCTGAGAACGAACATTGATTTCATGTGAAATGAGGGCATTCGTGCATGTTTGACAAGTAACAACTTTCCCGTCGTGTGTTTTTCATGTTTTCGAAGCTTTTAACCCATTTTAATCGTGTTGTTCATTTTAGCTGTAAACGCCCGTCTGAAACGAGTTTTCAACATAGTACTGTGATCTGCACGTGTTCAGAGTGGGAAAACACACTTTGTGTCACCGAGTGCACCAAAACAGCTTTTCTAAGCGCAGGAGCGCCTTCAGACTGTTTCTAACGCCTTTTCAGAGGATAAACCAAACGTTTGACATGGAACATTGATTTTGAGTGAAATGCGTGCATTCGGGCTTGTATGCCATGTAACAACTTTCTAAGCGTGGCTTTTCATGTTTTCGCGCGTTTAACACATTTTCATCATATTTGTCATTTTAACTGTAAAAGCAGGTGCGAGACGAGTTTTAAACTTGGTATTGTGATATGCGCTTGTTTAGAGTGGGAAAACACACTTTGTGTCACCGAGTGCATGAAAACGGCTTTCCGAGCGCAGGAGTGCATTCAGTGATGCTTGGAAAGCCCTTTCTGCGCATAAAGCACACGTCTGAGAACGAACATTGATTTCATGTGAAATGAGGGCATTCGTGCATGTTTGACAAGTAACAACTTTCCCGTCGTGTGTTTTTCATGTTTTCGAAGCTTTTAACCCATTTTAATCGTGTTGTTCATTTTAGCTGTAAACGCCCGTCTGAAACGAGTTTTCAACATAGTACTGTGATCTGCACGTGTTCAGAGTGGGAAAACACACTTTGTGTCACCGAGTGCACCAAAACAGCTTTTCTAAGCGCAGGAGCGCCTTCAGACTGTTTCTAACGCCTTTTCAGAGGATAAACCAAACGTTTGACATGGAACATTGATTTTGAGTGAAATGCGTGCATTCGGGCTTGTATGCCATGTAACAACTTTCTAAGCGTGGCTTTTCATGTTTTCGCGCGTTTAACACATTTTCATCATATTTGTCATTTTAACTGTAAAAGCAGGTGCGAGACGAGTTTTAAACTTGGTATTGTGATATGCGCTTGTTTAGAGTGGGAAAACACACTTTGTGTCACCGAGTGCATGAAAACGGCTTTCCGAGCGCAGGAGTGCATTCAGTGATGCTTGGAAAGCCCTTTCTGCGCATAAAGCACACGTCTGAGAACGAACATTGATTTCATGTGAAATGAGGGCATTCGTGCATGTTTGACAAGTAACAAATTTCCAGTCGTGTGTTTTTCATGTTTTCGAAGCTTTTAACCCATTTTAATCGTGTTGGTCATTTTAGCTGTAAAAGCCCGTCAAAACGAGTTTTCAACATAGTACTGTGATCTGCACGTGTTCAGAGTGGGAAAACCCACTTTGTGTCACCGAGTGCACCAAAACAGCTTTTCTAAGCGCAGGAGCGCCTTCAGACTGTTTCTAACGCCTTTTCAGAGGATAAACCAAACGTTTGACATGGAACATTGATTTTGAGTGAAATGCATGCATTCGGGCTTGTATGCCATGTAACAACTTTCTAAGCGTGGCTTTTCATGTTTTCGCGCGTTTAACACATTTTCATCATATTTGTCATTTTAACTGTAAAAGCAGGTGTGAGACGAGTTTTAAACTTGGTATTGTGATATGCGCTTGTTTAGAGTGGGAAAACACACTTTGTGTCACCGAGTGCATGAAACCGGCTTTCCGAGCGCAGGAGTGCATTCAGTGATGCTTGGAAAGCCCTTTCTGCGCATAAAGCACACGTCTGAGAATGAACATTGATTTCATGTGAAATGAGGGCATTCGTGCATGTTTGACAAGTAACAACTTTCCAGTCGTGTGTTTTTCATGTTTTCGAAGCTTTTAACCCATTTTAATCGTGTTGGTCATTTTAGCTGTAAAAGCCCGTCAAAACGAGTTTTCAACATAGTACTGTGATCTGCACGTGTTCAGAGTGGGAAAACACACTTTGTGTCACCGAGTGCACCAAAACAGCTTTTCTAAGCGCAGGAGCGCCTTCAGACTGTTTCTAACGCCTTTTCAGAGGATAAACCAAACGTTTGACATGGAACATTGATTTTGAGTGAAATGCGTGCATTCGGGCTTGTATGCCATGTAACAACTTTCTAAGCGTGGCTTTTCATGTTTTCGCGCGTTTAACACATTTTCATCATATTTGTCATTTTAACTGTAAAAGCAGCTGTGAGACGAGTTTTAAACTTGGTATTGTGATATGCGCTTGTTTAGAGTGGGAAAACACACTTTGTGTCACCGAGTGCATGAAAACGGCTTTCCGAGCGCAGGAGTGCATTCAGTGACGCTTGGAAAGCCCTTTCTGCGCATAAAGCACACGTCTGAGAACGAACATTGATTTCATGTGAAATGAGGGCATTCGTGCATGTCTGACAAGTAACAACTTTCCAGTCGTGTGTTTTTCCTGTTTTCGAAGCTTTTAACCCATTTTAATCGTGTTGTTCATTTTAGCTGTAAACGCCCGTCTGAAACGAGTTTTCAACATAGTACTGTGATCTGCACGTGTTCAGAGTGGGAAAACACACTTTGTGTCACCGAGTGCACCAAAACAGCTTTTCTAAGCGCAGGAGCGCCTTCAGACTGTTTCTAACGCCTTTTCAGAGGATAAACCAAACGTTTGACATGGAACATTGATTTTGAGTGAAATGCGTGCATTCGGGCTTGTATGCCATGTAACAACTTTCTAAGCGTGGCTTTTCATGTTTTCGCGCGTTTAACACATTTTCATCATATTTGTCATTTTAACTGTAAAAGCAGGTGTGAGACGAGTTTTAAACTTGGTATTGTGATATGCGCTTGTTTAGAGTGGGAAAACACACTTTGTGTCACCGAGTGCATGAAAACGGCTTTCCGAGCGCAGGAGTGCATTCAGTGATGCTTGGAAAGCCCTTTCTGCGCATAAAGCACACGTCTGAGAACGAACATTGATTTCATGTGAAATGAGGGCATTCGTGCATGTTTGACAAGTAACAACTTTCCCGTCGTGTGTTTTTCCTGTTTTCGAAGCTTTTAACCCATTTTAATCGTGTTGTTCATTTTAGCTGTAAACGCCCGTCTGAAACGAGTTTTCAACATAGTACTGTGATCTGCACGTGTTCAGAGTGGGAAAACACACTTTGTGTCACCGAGTGCACCAAAACAGCTTTTCTAAGCGCAGGAGCGCCTTCAGACTGTTTCTAACGCCTTTTCAGAGGATAAACCAAACGTTTGACATGGAACATTGATTTTGAGTGAAATGCGTGCATTCGGGCTTGTATGCCATGTAACAACTTTCTAAGCGTGGCTTTTCATGTTTTCGCGCGTTTAACACATTTTCATCATATTTGTCATTTTAACTGTAAAAGCAGGTGCGAGACGAGTTTTAAACTTGGTATTGTGATATGCGCTTGTTTAGAGTGGGAAAACACACTTTGTGTCACCGAGTGCATGAAAACGGCTTTCCGAGCGCAGGAGTGCATTCAGTGATGCTTGGAAAGCCCTTTCTGCGCATAAAGCACACGTCTGAGAACGAACATTGATTTCATGTGAAATGAGGGCATTCGTGCATGTTTGACAAGTAACAACTTTCCCGTCGTGTGTTTTTCATGTTTTCGAAGCTTTTAACCCATTTTAATCGTGTTGTTCATTTTAGCTGTAAACGCCCGTCTGAAACGAGTTTTCAACATAGTACTGTGATCTGCACGTGTTCAGAGTGGGAAAACACACTTTGTGTCACCGAGTGCACCAAAACAGCTTTTCTAAGCGCAGGAGCGCCTTCAGACTGTTTCTAACGCCTTTTCAGAGGATAAACCAAACGTTTGACATGGAACATTGATTTTGAGTGAAATGCGTGCATTCGGGCTTGTATGCCATGTAACAACTTTCTAAGCGTGGCTTTTCATGTTTTCGCGCGTTTAACACATTTTCATCATATTTGTCATTTTAACTGTAAAAGCAGGTGCGAGACGAGTTTTAAACTTGGTATTGTGATATGCGCTTGTTTAGAGTGGGAAAACACACTTTGTGTCACCGAGTGCATGAAAACGGCTTTCCGAGCGCAGGAGTGCATTCAGTGATGCTTGGAAAGCCCTTTCTGCGCATAAAGCACACGTCTGAGAACGAACATTGATTTCATGTGAAATGAGGGCATTCGTGCATGTTTGACAAGTAACAAATTTCCAGTCGTGTGTTTTTCATGTTTTCGAAGCTTTTAACCCATTTTAATCGTGTTGGTCATTTTAGCTGTAAAAGCCCGTCAAAACGAGTTTTCAACATAGTACTGTGATCTGCACGTGTTCAGAGTGGGAAAACCCACTTTGTGTCACCGAGTGCACCAAAACAGCTTTTCTAAGCGCAGGAGCGCCTTCAGACTGTTTCTAACGCCTTTTCAGAGGATAAACCAAACGTTTGACATGGAACATTGATTTTGAGTGAAATGCGTGCATTCGGGCTTGTATGCCATGTAACAACTTTCTAAGCGTGGCTTTTCATGTTTTCGCGCGTTTAACACATTTTCATCATATTTGTCATTTTAACTGTAAAAGCAGGTGTGAGACGAGTTTTAAACTTGGTATTGTGATATGCGCTTGTTTAGAGTGGGAAAACACACTTTGTGTCACCGAGTGCATGAAACCGGCTTTCCGAGCGCAGGAGTGCATTCAGTGATGCTTGGAAAGCCCTTTCTGCGCATAAAGCACACGTCTGAGAATGAACATTGATTTCATGTGAAATGAGGGCATTCGTGCATGTTTGACAAGTAACAACTTTCCAGTCGTGTGTTTTTAATGTTTTCGAAGCTTTTAACCCATTTTAATCGTGTTGGTCATTTTAGCTGTAAAAGCCCGTCAAAACGAGTTTTCAACATAGTACTGTGATCTGCACGTGTTCAGAGTGGGAAAACACACTTTGTGTCACCGAGTGCACCAAAACAGCTTTTCTAAGCGCAGGAGCGCCTTCAGACTGTTTCTAACGCCTTTTCAGAGGATAAACCAAACGTTTGACATGGAACATTGATTTTGAGTGAAATGCGTGCATTCGGGCTTGTATGCCATGTAACAACTTTCTAAGCGTGGCTTTTCATGTTTTCGCGCGTTTAACACATTTTCATCATATTTGTCATTTTAACTGTAAAAGCAGCTGTGAGACGAGTTTTAAACTTGGTATTGTGATATGCGCTTGTTTAGAGTGGGAAAACACACTTTGTGTCACCGAGTGCATGAAAACGGCTTTCCGAGCGCAGGAGTGCATTCAGTGACGCTTGGAAAGCCCTTTCTGCGCATAAAGCACACGTCTGAGAACGAACATTGATTTCATGTGAAATGAGGGCATTCGTGCATGTCTGACAAGTAACAACTTTCCAGTCGTGTGTTTTTCCTGTTTTCGAAGCTTTTAACCCATTTTAATCGTGTTGTTCATTTTAGCTGTAAACGCCCGTCTGAAACGAGTTTTCAACATAGTACTGTGATCTGCACGTGTTCAGAGTGGGAAAACACACTTTGTGTCACCGAGTGCACCAAAACAGCTTTTCTAAGCGCAGGAGCGCCTTCAGACTGTTTCTAACGCCTTTTCAGAGGATAAACCAAACGTTTGACATGGAACATTGATTTTGAGTGAAATGCGTGCATTCGGGCTTGTATGCCATGTAACAACTTTCTAAGCGTGGCTTTTCATGTTTTCGCGCGTTTAACACATTTTCATCATATTTGTCATTTTAACTGTAAAAGCAGGTGCGAGACGAGTTTTAAACTTGGTATTGTGATATGCGCTTGTTTAGAGTGGGAAAACACACTTTGTGTCACCGAGTGCATGAAAACGGCTTTCCGAGCGCAGGAGTGCATTCAGTGATGCTTGGAAAGCCCTTTCTGCGCATAAAGCACACGTCTGAGAACGAACATTGATTTCATGTGAAATGAGGGCATTCGTGCATGTTTGACAAGTAACAAATTTCCAGTCGTGTGTTTTTCATGTTTTCGAAGCTTTTAACCCATTTTAATCGTGTTGGTCATTTTAGCTGTAAAAGCCCGTCAAAACGAGTTTTCAACATAGTACTGTGATCTGCACGTGTTCAGAGTGGGAAAACCCACTTTGTGTCACCGAGTGCACCAAAACAGCTTTTCTAAGCGCAGGAGCGCCTTCAGACTGTTTCTAACGCCTTTTCAGAGGATAAACCAAACGTTTGACATGGAACATTGATTTTGAGTGAAATGCGTGCATTCGGGCTTGTATGCCATGTAACAACTTTCTAAGCGTGGCTTTTCATGTTTTCGCGCGTTTAACACATTTTCATCATATTTGTCATTTTAACTGTAAAAGCAGGTGTGAGACGAGTTTTAAACTTGGTATTGTGATATGCGCTTGTTTAGAGTGGGAAAACACACTTTGTGTCACCGAGTGCATGAAACCGGCTTTCCGAGCGCAGGAGTGCATTCAGTGATGCTTGGAAAGCCCTTTCTGCGCATAAAGCACACGTCTGAGAATGAACATTGATTTCATGTGAAATGAGGGCATTCGTGCATGTTTGACAAGTAACAACTTTCCAGTCGTGTGTTTTTCATGTTTTCGAAGCTTTTAACCCATTTTAATCGTGTTGGTCATTTTAGCTGTAAAAGCCCGTCAAAACGAGTTTTCAACATAGTACTGTGATCTGCACGTGTTCAGAGTGGGAAAACACACTTTGTGTCACCGAGTGCACCAAAACAGCTTTTCTAAGCGCAGGAGCGCCTTCAGACTGTTTCTAACGCCTTTTCAGAGGATAAACCAAACGTTTGACATGGAACATTGATTTTGAGTGAAATGCGTGCATTCGGGCTTGTATGCCATGTAACAACTTTCTAAGCGTGGCTTTTCATGTTTTCGCGCGTTTAACACATTTTCATCATATTTGTCATTTTAACTGTAAAAGCAGCTGTGAGACGAGTTTTAAACTTGGTATTGTGATATGCGCTTGTTTAGAGTGGGAAAACACACTTTGTGTCACCGAGTGCATGAAAACGGCTTTCCGAGCGCAGGAGTGCATTCAGTGACGCTTGGAAAGCCCTTTCTGCGCATAAAGCACACGTCTGAGAACGAACATTGATTTCATGTGAAATGAGGGCATTCGTGCATGTCTGACAAGTAACAACTTTCCAGTCGTGTGTTTTTCCTGTTTTCGAAGCTTTTAACCCATTTTAATCGTGTTGTTCATTTTAGCTGTAAACGCCCGTCTGAAACGAGTTTTCAACATAGTACTGTGATCTGCACGTGTTCAGAGTGGGAAAACACACTTTGTGTCACCGAGTGCACCAAAACAGCTTTTCTAAGCGCAGGAGCGCCTTCAGACTGTTTCTAACGCCTTTTCAGAGGATAAACCAAACGTTTGACATGGAACATTGATTTTGAGTGAAATGCGTGCATTCGGGCTTGTATGCCATGTAACAACTTTCTAAGCGTGGCTTTTCATGTTTTCGCGCGTTTAACACATTTTCATCATATTTGTCATTTTAACTGTAAAAGCAGGTGTGAGACGAGTTTTAAACTTGGTATTGTGATATGCGCTTGTTTAGAGTGGGAAAACACACTTTGTGTCACCGAGTGCATGAAAACGGCTTTCCGAGCGCAGGAGTGCATTCAGTGATGCTTGGAAAGCCCTTTCTGCGCATAAAGCACACGTCTGAGAACGAACATTGATTTCATGTGAAATGAGGGCATTCGTGCATGTTTGACAAGTAACAACTTTCCCGTCGTGTGTTTTTCATGTTTTCGAAGCTTTTAACCCATTTTAATCGTGTTGTTCATTTTAGCTGTAAACGCCCGTCTGAAACGAGTTTTCAACATAGTACTGTGATCTGCACGTGTTCAGAGTGGGAAAACCCACTTTGTGTCACCGAGTGCACCAAAACAGCTTTTCTAAGCGCAGGAGCGCCTTCAGACTGTTTCTAACGCCTTTTCAGAGGATAAACCAAACGTTTGACATGGAACATTGATTTTGAGTGAAATGCGTGCATTCGGGCTTGTATGCCATGTAACAACTTTCTAAGCGTGGCTTTTCATGTTTTCGCGCGTTTAACACATTTTCATCATATTTGTCATTTTAACTGTAAAAGCAGGTGCGAGACGAGTTTTAAACTTGGTATTGTGATATGCGCTTGTTTAGAGTGGGAAAACACACTTTGTGTCACCGAGTGCATGAAAACGGCTTTCCGAGCGCAGGAGTGCATTCAGTGATGCTTGGAAAGCCCTTTCTGCGCATAAAGCACACGTCTGAGAACGAACATTGATTTCATGTGAAATGAGGGCATTCGTGCATGTTTGACAAGTAACAACTTTCCCGTCGTGTGTTTTTCATGTTTTCGAAGCTTTTAACCCATTTTAATCGTGTTGTTCATTTTAGCTGTAAACGCCCGTCTGAAACGAGTTTTCAACATAGTACTGTGATCTGCACGTGTTCAGAGTGGGAAAACACACTTTGTGTCACCGAGTGCACCAAAACAGCTTTTCTAAGCGCAGGAGCGCCTTCAGACTGTTTCTAACGCCTTTTCAGAGGATAAACCAAACGTTTGACATGGAACATTGATTTTGAGTGAAATGCGTGCATTCGGGCTTGTATGCCATGTAACAACTTTCTAAGCGTGGCTTTTCATGTTTTCGCGCGTTTAACACATTTTCATCATATTTGTCATTTTAACTGTAAAAGCAGGTGCGAGACGAGTTTTAAACTTGGTATTGTGATATGCGCTTGTTTAGAGTGGGAAAACACACTTTGTGTCACCGAGTGCATGAAAACGGCTTTCCGAGCGCAGGAGTGCATTCAGTGATGCTTGGAAAGCCCTTTCTGCGCATAAAGCACACGTCTGAGAACGAACATTGATTTCATGTGAAATGAGGGCATTCGTGCATGTTTGACAAGTAACAAATTTCCAGTCGTGTGTTTTTCATGTTTTCGAAGCTTTTAACCCATTTTAATCGTGTTGGTCATTTTAGCTGTAAAAGCCCGTCAAAACGAGTTTTCAACATAGTACTGTGATCTGCACGTGTTCAGAGTGGGAAAACCCACTTTGTGTCACCGAGTGCACCAAAACAGCTTTTCTAAGCGCAGGAGCGCCTTCAGACTGTTTCTAACGCCTTTTCAGAGGATAAACCAAACGTTTGACATGGAACATTGATTTTGAGTGAAATGCGTGCATTCGGGCTTGTATGCCATGTAACAACTTTCTAAGCGTGGCTTTTCATGTTTTCGCGCGTTTAACACATTTTCATCATATTTGTCATTTTAACTGTAAAAGCAGGTGTGAGACGAGTTTTAAACTTGGTATTGTGATATGCGCTTGTTTAGAGTGGGAAAACACACTTTGTGTCACCGAGTGCATGAAAACGGCTTTCCGAGCGCAGGAGTGCATTCAGTGATGCTTGGAAAGCCCTTTCTGCGCATAAAGCACACGTCTGAGAATGAACATTGATTTCATGTGAAATGAGGGCATTCGTGCATGTTTGACAAGTAACAACTTTCCAGTCGTGTGTTTTTCATGTTTTCGAAGCTTTTAACCCATTTTAATCGTGTTGGTCATTTTAGCTGTAAAAGCCCGTCAAAACGAGTTTTCAACATAGTACTGTGATCTGCACGTGTTCAGAGTGGGAAAACACACTTTGTGTCACCGAGTGCACCAAAACAGCTTTTCTAAGCGCAGGAGCGCCTTCAGACTGTTTCTAACGCCTTTTCAGAGGATAAACCAAACGTTTGACATGGAACATTGATTTTGAGTGAAATGCGTGCATTCGGGCTTGTATGCCCTGCAACAACTTTCTAAGCGTGGCTTTTCATGTTTTCGCGCGTTTAACACATTTTCATCATATTTGTCATTTTGACTGTAAAAGCAGGTGTGAGACGAGTTTTAAACCTGGTATTGTGATATGCGCTTGTTTAGAGTGGGAAAACACACTTTGTGTCACCGAGTGCATGAAAACAGCTTTCCGAGCGCAGGAGTGCATTCAGTGACGCTTGGAAAGCCCTTTCTGCGCATAAAGCACACGTCTGAGAACGAACATTGATTTCATGTGAAATGAGGGCATTCGTGCATGTTTCACAAATAACAACTTTCCAGTCGTGTGTTTTTCATGTTTTCGAAGCTTTTAATCGTGTTGGTCATTTTAGCTGTAAAAGCCCGTCTGAAACGAGTTTTCAACATAGTACTGTGATCTGCACGTGTTCAGAGTGGGAAAACACACTTTGTGTCACCGAGTGCACCAAAACAGCTTTTCTAAGCGCAGGAGCGCCTTCAGACTGTTTCTAACGCCTTTTCAGAGGATAAACCAAACGTTTGACATGGAACATTGATTTTGAGTGAAATGCGTGCATTCGGGCTTGTATGCCATGTAACAACTTTCTAAGCGTGGCTTTTCATGTTTTCGCGCGTTTAACACATTTTCATCATATTTGTCATTTTAACTGTAAAAGCAGGTGTGAGACGAGTTTTAAACTTGGTATTGTGATATGCGCTTGTTTAGAGTGGGAAAACACACTTTGTGTCACCGAGTGCATGAAAACGGCTTTCCGAGCGCAGGAGTGCATTCAGTGATGCTTGGAAAGCCCTTTCTGCGCATAAAGCACACGTCTGAGAATGAACATTGATTTCATGTGAAATGAGGGCATTCGTGCATGTTTGACAAGTAACAACTTTCCCGTCGTGTGTTTTTCATGTTTTCGAAGCTTTTAACCCATTTTAATCGTGTTGGTCATTTTAGCTGTAAAAGCCCGTCAAAACGAGTTTTCAACATAGTACTGTGATCTGCACGTGTTCAGAGTGGGAAAACACACTTTGTGTCACCGAGTGCACCAAAACAGCTTTTCTAAGCGCAGGAGCGCCTTCAGACTGTTTCTAACGCCTTTTCAGAGGATAAACCAAACGTTTGACATGGAACATTGATTTTGAGTGAAATGCGTGCATTCGGGCTTGTATGCCATGTAACAACTTTCTAAGCGTGGCTTTTCATGTTTTCGCGCGTTTAACACATTTTCATCATATTTGTCATTTTAACTGTAAAAGCAGCTGTGAGACGAGTTTTAAACTTGGTATTGTGATATGCGCTTGTTTAGAGTGGGAAAACACACTTTGTGTCACCGAGTGCATGAAAACGGCTTTCCGAGCGCAGGAGTGCATTCAGTGACGCTTGGAAAGCCCTTTCTGCGCATAAAGCACACGTCTGAGAACGAACATTGATTTCATGTGAAATGAGGGCATTCGTGCATGTCTGACAAGTAACAACTTTCCAGTCGTGTGTTTTTCCTGTTTTCGAAGCTTTTAACCCATTTTAATCGTGTTGGTCATTTTAGCTGTAAACGCCCGTCTGAAACGAGTTTTCAACATAGTACTGTGATCTGCACGTGTTCAGAGTGGGAAAACACACTTTGTGTCACCGAGTGCACCAAAACAGCTTTTCTAAGCGCAGGAGCGCCTTCAGACTGTTTCTAACGCCTTTTCAGAGGATAAACCAAACGTTTGACATGGAACATTGATTTTGAGTGAAATGCGTGCATTCGGGCTTGTATGCCATGTAACAACTTTCTAAGCGTGGCTTTTCATGTTTTCGCGCGTTTAACACATTTTCATCATATTTGTCATTTTAACTGTAAAAGCAGGTGTGAGACGAGTTTTAAACTTGGTATTGTGATATGCGCTTGTTTAGAGTGGGAAAACACACTTTGTGTCACCGAGTGCATGAAAACGGCTTTCCGAGCGCAGGAGTGCATTCAGTGATGCTTGGAAAGCCCTTTCTGCGCATAAAGCACACGTCTGAGAACGAACATTGATTTCATGTGAAATGAGGGCATTCGTGCATGTTTGACAAGTAACAACTTTCCCGTCGTGTGTTTTTCATGTTTTCGAAGCTTTTAACCCATTTTAATCGTGTTGTTCATTTTAGCTGTAAACGCCCGTCTGAAACGAGTTTTCAACATAGTACTGTGATCTGCACGTGTTCAGAGTGGGAAAACACACTTTGTGTCACCGAGTGCACCAAAACAGCTTTTCTAAGCGCAGGAGCGCCTTCAGACTGTTTCTAACGCCTTTTCAGAGGATAAACCAAACGTTTGACATGGAACATTGATTTTGAGTGAAATGCGTGCATTCGGGCTTGTATGCCATGTAACAACTTTCTAAGCGTGGCTTTTCATGTTTTCGCGCGTTTAACACATTTTCATCATATTTGTCATTTTAACTGTAAAAGCAGCTGTGAGACGAGTTTTAAACTTGGTATTGTGATATGCGCTTGTTTAGAGTGGGAAAACACACTTTGTGTCACCGAGTGCATGAAAACGGCTTTCCGAGCGCAGGAGTGCATTCAGTGATGCTTGGAAAGCCCTTTCTGCGCATAAAGCACACGTCTGAGAACGAACATTGATTTCATGTGAAATGAGGGCATTCGTGCATGTTTGACAAGTAACAACTTTCCAGTCGTGTGTTTTTCATGTTTTCGAAGCTTTTAACCCATTTTAATCGTGTTGGTCATTTTAGCTGTAAAAGCCCGTCAAAACGAGTTTTCAACATAGTACTGTGATCTGCACGTGTTCAGAGTGGGAAAACACACTTTGTGTCACCGAGTGCACCAAAACAGCTTTTCTAAGCGCAGGAGCGCCTTCAGACTGTTTCTAACGCCTTTTCAGAGGATAAACCAAACGTTTGACATGGAACATTGATTTTGAGTGAAATGCGTGCATTCGGGCTTGTATGCCATGTAACAACTTTCTAAGCGTGGCTTTTCATGTTTTCGCGCGTTTAACACATTTTCATCATATTTGTCATTTTAACTGTAAAAGCAGGTGTGAGACGAGTTTTAAACTTGGTATTGTGATATGCGCTTGTTTAGAGTGGGAAAACACACTTTGTGTCACCGAGTGCATGAAAACGGCTTTCCGAGCGCAGGAGTGCATTCAGTGATGCTTGGAAAGCCCTTTCTGCGCATAAAGCACACGTCTGAGAACGAACATTGATTTCATGTGAAATGAGGGCATTCGTGCATGTTTGACAAGTAACAACTTTCCCGTCGTGTGTTTTTCATGTTTTCGAAGCTTTTAACCCATTTTAATCATGTTGTTCATTTTAGCTGTAAACGCCCGTCTGAAACGAGTTTTCAACATAGTACTGTGATCTGCACGTGTTCAGA
This sequence comes from Neoarius graeffei, assembly GCF_027579695.1. NCBI lineage: Eukaryota > Metazoa > Chordata > Actinopteri > Siluriformes > Ariidae > Neoarius > Neoarius graeffei. The sequence continues at coordinate 68,032,656 of NC_083583.1, forward strand.
GTGGGAAAACACACTTTGTGTCACCGAGTGCACCAAAACAGCTTTTCTAAGCGCAGGAGCGCCTTCAGACTGTTTCTAACGCCTTTTCAGAGGATAAACCAAACGTTTGACATGGAACATTGATTTTGAGTGAAATGCGTGCATTCGGGCTTGTATGCCATGTAACAACTTTCTAAGCGTGGCTTTTCATGTTTTCGCGCGTTTAACACATTTTCATCATATTTGTCATTTTAACTGTAAAAGCAGGTGCGAGACGAGTTTTAAACTTGGTATTGTGATATGCGCTTGTTTAGAGTGGGAAAACACACTTTGTGTCACCGAGTGCATGAAAACGGCTTTCCGAGCGCAGGAGTGCATTCAGTGATGCTTGGAAAGCCCTTTCTGCGCATAAAGCACACGTCTGAGAACGAACATTGATTTCATGTGAAATGAGGGCATTCGTGCATGTTTGACAAGTAACAACTTTCCCGTCGTGTGTTTTTCATGTTTTCGAAGCTTTTAACCCATTTTAATCGTGTTGTTCATTTTAGCTGTAAACGCCCGTCTGAAACGAGTTTTCAACATAGTACTGTGATCTGCACGTGTTCAGAGTGGGAAAACACACTTTGTGTCACCGAGTGCACCAAAACAGCTTTTCTAAGCGCAGGAGCGCCTTCAGACTGTTTCTAACGCCTTTTCAGAGGATAAACCAAACGTTTGACATGGAACATTGATTTTGAGTGAAATGCGTGCATTCGGGCTTGTATGCCATGTAACAACTTTCTAAGCGTGGCTTTTCATGTTTTCGCGTGTTTAACACATTTTCATCATATTTGTCATTTTAACTGTAAAAGCAGGTGCGAGACGAGTTTTAAACTTGGTATTGTGATATGCGCTTGTTTAGAGTGGGAAAACACACTTTGTGTCACCGAGTGCATGAAAACGGCTTTCCGAGCGCAGGAGTGCATTCAGTGATGCTTGGAAAGCCCTTTCTGCGCATAAAGCACACGTCTGAGAACGAACATTGATTTCATGTGAAATGAGGGCATTCGTGCATGTTTGACAAGTAACAAATTTCCAGTCGTGTGTTTTTCATGTTTTCGAAGCTTTTAACCCATTTTAATCGTGTTGGTCATTTTAGCTGTAAAAGCCCGTCAAAACGAGTTTTCAACATAGTACTGTGATCTGCACGTGTTCAGAGTGGGAAAACCCACTTTGTGTCACCGAGTGCACCAAAACAGCTTTTCTAAGCGCAGGAGCGCCTTCAGACTGTTTCTAACGCCTTTTCAGAGGATAAACCAAACGTTTGACATGGAACATTGATTTTGAGTGAAATGCGTGCATTCGGGCTTGTATGCCATGTAACAACTTTCTAAGCGTGGCTTTTCATGTTTTCGCGCGTTTAACACATTTTCATCATATTTGTCATTTTAACTGTAAAAGCAGGTGTGAGACGAGTTTTAAACTTGGTATTGTGATATGCGCTTGTTTAGAGTGGGAAAACACACTTTGTGTCACCGAGTGCATGAAAACGGCTTTCCGAGCGCAGGAGTGCATTCAGTGATGCTTGGAAAGCCCTTTCTGCGCATAAAGCACACGTCTGAGAATGAACATTGATTTCATGTGAAATGAGGGCATTCGTGCATGTTTGACAAGTAACAACTTTCCAGTCGTGTGTTTTTCATGTTTTCGAAGCTTTTAACCCATTTTAATCGTGTTGGTCATTTTAGCTGTAAAAGCCCGTCAAAACGAGTTTTCAACATAGTACTGTGATCTGCACGTGTTCAGAGTGGGAAAACACACTTTGTGTCACCGAGTGCACCAAAACAGCTTTTCTAAGCGCAGGAGCGCCTTCAGACTGTTTCTAACGCCTTTTCAGAGGATAAACCAAACGTTTGACATGGAACATTGATTTTGAGTGAAATGCGTGCATTCGGGCTTGTATGCCCTGCAACAACTTTCTAAGCGTGGCTTTTCATGTTTTCGCGCGTTTAACACATTTTCATCATATTTGTCATTTTGACTGTAAAAGCAGGTGTGAGACGAGTTTTAAACCTGGTATTGTGATATGCGCTTGTTTAGAGTGGGAAAACACACTTTGTGTCACCGAGTGCATGAAAACAGCTTTCCGAGCGCAGGAGTGCATTCAGTGACGCTTGGAAAGCCCTTTCTGCGCATAAAGCACACGTCTGAGAACGAACATTGATTTCATGTGAAATGAGGGCATTCGTGCATGTTTCACAAATAACAACTTTCCAGTCGTGTGTTTTTCATGTTTTCGAAGCTTTTAATCGTGTTGGTCATTTTAGCTGTAAAAGCCCGTCTGAAACGAGTTTTCAACATAGTACTGTGATCTGCACGTGTTCAGAGTGGGAAAACACACTTTGTGTCACCGAGTGCACCAAAACAGCTTTTCTAAGCGCAGGAGCGCCTTCAGACTGTTTCTAACGCCTTTTCAGAGGATAAACCAAACGTTTGACATGGAACATTGATTTTGAGTGAAATGCGTGCATTCGGGCTTGTATGCCATGTAACAACTTTCTAAGCGTGGCTTTTCATGTTTTCGCGCGTTTAACACATTTTCATCATATTTGTCATTTTAACTGTAAAAGCAGCTGTGAGACGAGTTTTAAACTTGGTATTGTGATATGCGCTTGTTTAGAGTGGGAAAACACACTTTGTGTCACCGAGTGCATGAAAACGGCTTTCCGAGCGCAGGAGTGCATTCAGTGATGCTTGGAAAGCCCTTTCTGCGCATAAAGCACACGTCTGAGAATGAACATTGATTTCATGTGAAATGAGGGCATTCGTGCATGTTTGACAAGTAACAACTTTCCAGTCGTGTGTTTTTCATGTTTTCGAAGCTTTTAACCCATTTTAATCGTGTTGGTCATTTTAGCTGTAAAAGCCCGTCAAAACGAGTTTTCAACATAGTACTGTGATCTGCACGTGTTCAGAGTGGGAAAACACACTTTGTGTCACCGAGTGCACCAAAACAGCTTTTCTAAGCGCAGGAGCGCCTTCAGACTGTTTCTAACGCCTTTTCAGAGGATAAACCAAACGTTTGACATGGAACATTGATTTTGAGTGAAATGCGTGCATTCGGGCTTGTATGCCATGTAACAACTTTCTAAGCGTGGCTTTTCATGTTTTCGCGCGTTTAACACATTTTCATCATATTTGTCATTTTAACTGTAAAAGCAGGTGTGAGACGAGTTTTAAACTTGGTATTGTGATATGCGCTTGTTTAGAGTGGGAAAACACACTTTGTGTCACCGAGTGCATGAAAACGGCTTTCCGAGCGCAGGAGTGCATTCAGTGATGCTTGGAAAGCCCTTTCTGCGCATAAAGCACACGTCTGAGAACGAACATTGATTTCATGTGAAATGAGGGCATTCGTGCATGTTTGACAAGTAACAACTTTCCCGTCGTGTGTTTTTCATGTTTTCGAAGCTTTTAACCCATTTTAATCGTGTTGTTCATTTTAGCTGTAAACGCCCGTCTGAAACGAGTTTTCAACATAGTACTGTGATCTGCACGTGTTCAGAGTGGGAAAACACACTTTGTGTCACCGAGTGCACCAAAACAGCTTTTCTAAGCGCAGGAGCGCCTTCAGACTGTTTCTAACGCCTTTTCAGAGGATAAACCAAACGTTTGACATGGAACATTGATTTTGAGTGAAATGCGTGCATTCGGGCTTGTATGCCATGTAACAACTTTCTAAGCGTGGCTTTTCATGTTTTCGCGCGTTTAACACATTTTCATCATATTTGTCATTTTAACTGTAAAAGCAGCTGTGAGACGAGTTTTAAACTTGGTATTGTGATATGCGCTTGTTTAGAGTGGGAAAACACACTTTGTGTCACCGAGTGCATGAAAACGGCTTTCCGAGCGCAGGAGTGCATTCAGTGATGCTTGGAAAGCCCTTTCTGCGCATAAAGCACACGTCTGAGAATGAACATTGATTTCATGTGAAATGAGGGCATTCGTGCATGTTTGACAAGTAACAACTTTCCAGTCGTGTGTTTTTCATGTTTTCGAAGCTTTTAACCCATTTTAATCGTGTTGGTCATTTTAGCTGTAAAAGCCCGTCAAAACGAGTTTTCAACATAGTACTGTGATCTGCACGTGTTCAGAGTGGGAAAACACACTTTGTGTCACCGAGTGCACCAAAACAGCTTTTCTAAGCGCAGGAGCGCCTTCAGACTGTTTCTAACGCCTTTTCAGAGGATAAACCAAACGTTTGACATGGAACATTGATTTTGAGTGAAATGCGTGCATTCGGGCTTGTATGCCATGTAACAACTTTCTAAGCGTGGCTTTTCATGTTTTCGCGCGTTTAACACATTTTCATCATATTTGTCAATTTAACTGTAAAAGCAGGTGCGAGACGAGTTTTAAACTTGGTATTGTGATATGCGCTTGTTTAGAGTGGGAAAACACACTTTGTGTCACCGAGTGCATGAAAACAGCTTTCCGAGCACAGGAGTGCATTCAGTGACGCTTGGAAAGCCCTTTCTGCGCATAAAGCACACGTCTGAGAACGAACATTGATTTCATGTGAAATGAGGGCATTCGTGCATGTTTGACAAGTAACAACTTTCCCGTCGTGTGTTTTTCATGTTTTCGAAGCTTTTAACCCATTTTAATCGTGTTGTTTAATTTTAGCTGTAAACGCCCGTCTGAAACGAGTTTTCAACATAGTACTGTGATCTGCACGTGTTCAGAGTGGGAAAACCCACTTTGTGTCACCGAGTGCACCAAAACAGCTTTTCTAAGCGCAGGAGCGCCTTCAGACTGTTTCTAACGCCTTTTCAGAGGATAAACCAAACGTTTGACATGGAACATTGATTTTGAGTGAAATGCGTGCATTCGGGCTTGTATGCCATGTAACAACTTTCTAAGCGTGGCTTTTCATGTTTTCGCGCGTTTAACACATTTTCATCATATTTGTCATTTTAACTGTAAAAGCAGGTGTGAGACGAGTTTTAAACTTGGTATTGTGATATGCGCTTGTTTAGAGTGGGAAAACACACTTTGTGTCACCGAGTGCATGAAACCGGCTTTCCGAGCGCAGGAGTGCATTCAGTGATGCTTGGAAAGCCCTTTCTGCGCATAAAGCACACGTCTGAGAATGAACATTGATTTCATGTGAAATGAGGGCATTCGTGCATGTCTGACAAGTAACAACTTTCCAGTCGTGTGTTTTTCCTGTTTTCGAAGCTTTTAACCCATTTTAATCGTGTTGTTCATTTTAGCTGTAAACGCCCGTCTGAAACGAGTTTTCAACATAGTACTGTGATCTGCACGTGTTCAGAGTGGGAAAACCCACTTTGTGTCACCGAGTGCACCAAAACAGCTTTTCTAAGCGCAGGAGCGCCTTCAGACTGTTTCTAACGCCTTTTCAGAGGATAAACCAAACGTTTGACATGGAACATTGATTTTGAGTGAAATGCGTGCATTCGGGCTTGTATGCCATGTAACAACTTTCTAAGCGTGGCTTTTCATGTTTTCGCGCGTTTAACACATTTTCATCATATTTGTCATTTTAACTGTAAAAGCAGGTGCGAGACGAGTTTTAAACTTGGTATTGTGATATGCGCTTGTTTAGAGTGGGAAAACACACTTTGTGTCACCGAGTGCATGAAAACGGCTTTCCGAGCGCAGGAGTGCATTCAGTGATGCTTGGAAAGCCCTTTCTGCGGATAAAGCACACGTCTGAGAACGAACATTGATTTCATGTGAAATGAGGGCATTCGTGCATGTTTGACAAGTAACAACTTTCCCGTCGTGTGTTTTTCATGTTTTCGAAGCTTTTAACCCATTTTAATCGTGTTGGTCATTTTAACTGTAAAAGCCCGTCAAAACGAGTTTTCAACATAGTACTGTGATCTGCACGTGTTCAGAGTGGGAAAACCCACTTTGTGTCACCGAGTGCACCAAAACAGCTTTTCTAAGCGCAGGAGCGCCTTCAGACTGTTTCTAACGCCTTTTCAGGGGATAAACCAAACGTTTGACATGGAACATTGATTTTGAGTGAAATGCGTGCATTCGGGCTTGTATGCCATGTAACAACTTTCTAAGCGTGGCTTTTCATGTTTTCGCGCGTTTAACACATTTTCATCATATTTGTCATTTTAACTGTAAAAGCAGGTGCGAGACGAGTTTTAAACTTGGTATTGTGATATGCGCTTGTTTAGAGTGGGAAAACACACTTTGTGTCACCGAGTGCATGAAAACAGCTTTCCGAGCACAGGAGTGCATTCAGTGACGCTTGGAAAGCCCTTTCTGCGCATAAAGCACACGTCTGAGAACGAACATTGATTTCATGTGAAATGAGGGCATTCGTGCATGTTTGACAAATAACAACTTTCCAGTCGTGTGTTTTTCATGTTTTCGAAGCTTTTAACCGTGTTGGTCATTTTAGCTGTAAAAGCCCGTCTGAAACGAGTTTTCAACATAGTACTGTGATCTGCACGTGTTCAGAGTGGGAAAACACACTTTGTGTCACCGAGTGCACCAAAACAGCTTTTCTAAGCGCAGGAGCGCCTTCAGACTGTTTCTAACGCCTTTTCAGAGGATAAACCAAACGTTTGACATGGAACATTGATTTTGAGTGAAATGCGTGCATTCGGGCTTGTATGCCATGTAACAACTTTCTAAGCGTGGCTTTTCATGTTTTCGCGCGTTTAACACATTTTCATCATATTTGTCATTTTAACTGTAAAAGCAGCTGTGAGACGAGTTTTAAACTTGGTATTGTGATATGCGCTTGTTTAGAGTGGGAAAACACACTTTGTGTCACCGAGTGCATGAAAACGGCTTTCCGAGCGCAGGAGTGCATTCAGTGACGCTTGGAAAGCCCTTTCTGCGCATAAAGCACACGTCTGAGAACGAACATTGATTTCATGTGAAATGAGGGCATTCGTGCATGTCTGACAAGTAACAACTTTCCAGTCGTGTGTTTTTCCTGTTTTCGAAGCTTTTAACCCATTTTAATCGTGTTGTTCATTTTAGCTGTAAACGCCCGTCTGAAACGAGTTTTCAACATAGTACTGTGATCTGCACGTGTTCAGAGTGGGAAAACACACTTTGTGTCACCGAGTGCACCAAAACAGCTTTTCTAAGCGCAGGAGCGCCTTCAGACTGTTTCTAACGCCTTTTCAGAGGATAAACCAAACGTTTGACATGGAACATTGATTTTGAGTGAAATGCGTGCATTCGGGCTTGTATGCCATGTAACAACTTTCTAAGCGTGGCTTTTCATGTTCTCGCGCGTTTAACACATTTTCATCATATTTGTCATTTTAACTGTAAAAGCAGGTGTGAGACGAGTTTTAAACCTGGTATTGTGATATGCGCTTGTTTAGAGTGGGAAAACACACTTTGTGTCACCGAGTGCATGAAAACAGCTTTCCGAGCGCAGGAGTGCATTCAGTGACGCTTGGAAAGCCCTTTCTGCGCATAAAGCACACGTCTGAGAACGAACATTGATTTCATGTGAAATGAGGGCATTCGTGCATGTTTGACAAATAACAACTTTCCAGTCGTGTGTTTTTCATGTTTTCGAAGCTTTTAATCGTGTTGGTCATTTTAGCTGTAAAAGCCCGTCTGAAACGAGTTTTCAACATAGTACTGTGATCTGCACGTGTTCAGAGTGGGAAAACACACTTTGTGTCACCGAGTGCACCAAAACAGCTTTTCTAAGCGCAGGAGCGCCTTCAGACTGTTTCAAACGCCTTTTCAGAGGATAAACCAAACGTTTGACATGGAACATTGATTTTGAGTGAAATGCGTGCATTCGGGCTTGTATGCAATGTAACAACTTTCTAAGCGTGGCTTTTCATGTTTTCGCGCGTTTAACACATTTTCATCAAATTTGTCATTTTAACTGTAAAAGCAGGTGCGAGACGAGTTTTAAACTTGGTATTGTGATATGCGCTTGTTTAGAGTGGGAAAACACACTTTGTGTCACCGAGTGCATGAAAACGGCTTTCCGAGCGCAGGAGTGCATTCAGTGATGCTTGGAAAGCCCTTTCTGCGCATAAAGCACACGTCTGAGAACGAACATTGATTTCATGTGAAATGAGGGCATTCGTGCATGTTTGACAAGTAACAACTTTCCCGTCGTGTGTTTTTCATGTTTTCGAAGCTTTTAACCCATTTTAATCGTGTTGTTTAATTTTAGCTGTAAACGCACGTCTGAAACGAGTTTTCAACATAGTACTGTGATCTGCACGTGTTCAGAGTGGGAAAACACACTTTGTGTCACCGAGTGCACCAAAACAGCTTTTCTAAGCGCAGGAGCGCCTTCAGACTGTTTCTAACGCCTTTTCAGAGGATAAACCAAACGTTTGACATGGAACATTGATTTTGAGTGAAATGCGTGCATTCGGGCTTGTATGCCATGTAACAACTTTCTAAGCGTGGCTTTTCATGTTTTCGCGCGTTTAACACATTTTCATCATATTTGTCATTTTAACTGTAAAAGCAGGTGTGAGACGAGTTTTAAACTTGGTATTGTGATATGCGCTTGTTTAGAGTGGGAAAACACACTTTGTGTCACCGAGTGCATGAAAACGGCTTTCCGAGCGCAGGAGTGCATTCAGTGATGCTTGGAAAGCCCTTTCTGCGCATAAAGCACACGTCTGAGAACGAACATTGATTTCATGTGAAATGAGGGCATTCGTGCATGTTTGACAAGTAACAACTTTCCCGTCGTGTGTTTTTCATGTTTTCGAAGCTTTTAACCCATTTTAATCGTGTTGTTTAATTTTCGCTGTAAACGCCCGTCTGAAACGAGTTTTCAACATAGTACTGTGATCTGCACGTGTTCAGAGTGGGAAAACACACTTTGTGTCACCGAGTGCACCAAAACAGCTTTTCTAAGCGCAGGAGCGCCTTCAGACTGTTTCTAACGCCTTTTCAGAGGATAAACCAAACGTTTGACATGGAACATTGATTTTGAGTGAAATGCGTGCATTCGGGCTTGTATGCCATGTAACAACTTTCTAAGCGTGGCTTTTCATGTTTTCGCGCGTTTAACACATTTTCATCATATTTGTCATTTTAACTGTAAAAGCAGGTGTGAGACGAGTTTTAAACTTGGTATTGTGATATGCGCTTGTTTAGAGTGGGAAAACACACTTTGTGTCACCGAGTGCATGAAAACGGCTTTCCGAGCGCAGGAGTGCATTCAGTGATGCTTGGAAAGCCCTTTCTGCGCATAAAGCACACGTCTGAGAACGAACATTGATTTCATGTGAAATGAGGGCATTCGTGCATGTTTGACAAGTAACAACTTTCCAGTCGTGTGTTTTTCCTGTTTTCGAAGCTTTTAACCCATTTTAATCGTGTTGTTCATTTTAGCTGTAAACGCCCGTCTGAAACGAGTTTTCAACATAGTACTGTGATCTGCACGTGTTCAGAGTGGGAAAACACACTTTGTGTCACCGAGTGCACCAAAACAGCTTTTCTAAGCGCAGGAGCGCCTTCAGACTGTTTCTAACGCCTTTTCAGAGGATAAACCAAACGTTTGACATGGAACATTGATTTGAGTGAAATGCGTGCATTCGGGCTTGTATGCCATGTAACAACTTTCTAAGCGTGGCTTTTCATGTTTTCGCGCGTTTAACACATTTTCATCATATTTGTCATTTTAACTGTAAAAGCAGGTGTGAGACGAGTTTTAAACTTGGTATTGTGATATGCGCTTGTTTAGAGTGGGAAAACACACTTTGTGTCACCGAGTGCATGAAAACGGCTTTCCGAGCGCAGGAGTGCATTCAGTGATGCTTGGAAAGCCCTTTCTGCGCATAAAGCACACGTCTGAGAACGAACATTGATTTCATGTGAAATGAGGGCATTCGTGCATGTTTGACAAGTAACAACTTTCCAGTCGTGTGTTTTTCATGTTTTCGAAGCTTTTAACCCATTTTAATCGTGTTGGTCATTTTAGCTGTAAAAGCCCGTCAAAACGAGTTTTCAACATAGTACTGTGATCTGCACGTGTTCAGAGTGGGAAAACACACTTTGTGTCACCGAGTGCACCAAAACAGCTTTTCTAAGCGCAGGAGCGCCTTCAGACTGTTTCTAACGCCTTTTCAGAGGATAAACCAAACGTTTGACATGGAACATTGATTTTGAGTGAAATGCGTGCATTCGGGCTTGTATGCCATGTAACAACTTTCTAAGCGTGGCTTTTCATGTTTTCGCGCGTTTAACACATTTTCATCATATTTGTCATTTTAACTGTAAAAGCAGGTGCGAGACGAGTTTTAAACTTGGTATTGTGATATGCGCTTGTTTAGAGTGGGAAAACACACTTTGTGTCACCGAGTGCATGAAAACGGCTTTCCGAGCGCAGGAGTGCATTCAATGACGCTTGGAAAGCCCTTTCTGCGCATAAAGCACACGTCTGAGAACGAACATTGATTTCATGTGAAATGAGGGCATTCGTTAATGTCTGACAAGTAACAACTTTCCAGTCGTGTGTTTTTCCTGTTTTCGAAGCTTTTAACCCATTTTAATCGTGTTGTTCATTTTAGCTGTAAACGCCCGTCTGAAACGAGTTTTCAACATAGTACTGTGATCTGCACGTGTTCAGAGTGGGAAAACACACTTTGTGTCAACGAGTGCACCAAAACAGCTTTTCTAAGCGCAGGAGCGCCTTCAGACTGTTTCTAACGCCTTTTCAGAGGATAAACCAAACGTTTGACATGGAACATTGATTTTGAGTGAAATGCGTGCATTCGGGCTTGTATGCCCTGCAACAACTTTCTAAGCGTGGCTTTTCATGTTTTCGCGCGTTTAACACATTTTCATCATATTTGTCATTTTAACTGTAAAAGCAGGTGCGAGACGAGTTTTAAACTTGGTATTGTGATATGCGCTTGTTTAGAGTGGGAAAACACACTTTGTGTCACCGAGTGCATGAAAACGGCTTTCCGAGCGCAGGAGTGCATTCAGTGATGCTTGGAAAGCCCTTTCTGCGCATAAAGCACACGTCTGAGAACGAACATTGATTTCATGTGAAATGAGGGCATTCGTGCATGTCTGACAAGTAACAACTTTCCAGTCGTGTGTTTTTCCTGTTTTCGAAGCTTTTAACCCATTTTAATCGTGTTGTTCATTTTAGCTGTAAACGCCCGTCTGAAACGAGTTTTCAACATAGTACTGTGATCTGCACATGTTCAGAGTGGGAAAACACACTTTGTGTCACCGAGTGCACCAAAACAGCTTTTCTAAGCGCAGGAGCGCCTTCAGACTGTTTCTAACGCCTTTTCAGAGGATAAACCAAAGGTTTGACATGGAACTAAGATTTTGAGTGAAATGCGTGCATTCGGGCTTGTATGCCCTGCAACAACTTTCTAAGCGTGGCTTTTCATGTTTTCGCGCGTTTAACACATTTTCATCATATTTGTCATTTTAACTGTAAAAGCAGGTGTGAGACGAGTTTTAAACTTGGTATTGTGATATGCGCTTGTTTAGAGTGGGAAAACACACTTTGTGTCACCGAGTGCATGAAAACAGCTTTCCGAGCGCAGGAGTGCATTCAGTGACGCTTGGAAAGCCCTTTCTGCGCATAAAGCACACGTCTGAGAACGAACATTGATTTCATGTGAAATGAGGGCATTCGTGCATGTTTGACAAATAACAACTTTCCAGTCGTGTGTTTTTCATGTTTTCGAAGCTTTTAATCGTGTTGTTCATTTTAGCTGTAAAAGCCCGTCTGAAACGAGTTTTCAACATAGTACTGTGATCTGCACGTGTTCAGAGTGGGAAAACACACTTTGTGTCACCGAGTGCACCAAAACAGCTTTTCTAAGCGCAGGAGCGCCTTCAGACTGTTTCTAACGCCTTTTCAGAGGATAAACCAAACGTTTGACATGGAACATTGATTTTGAGTGAAATGCGTGCATTCGGGCTTGTATGCCATGTAACAACTTTCTAAGCGTGGCTTTTCATGTTTTCGCGCGTTTAACACATTTTCATCATATTTGTCATTTTAACTGTAAAAGCAGGTGCGAGACGAGTTTTAAACTTGGTATTGTGATATGCGCTTGTTTAGAGTGGGAAAACACACTTTGTGTCACCGAGTGCATGAAAATGGCTTTCCGAGCGCAGGAGTGCATTCAGTGATGCTTGGAAAGCCCTTTCTGCGCATAAAGCACACGTCTGAGAACGAACATTGATTTCATGTGAAATGAGGGCATTCGTGCATGTTTGACAAATAACAACTTTCCAGTCGTGTGTTTTTCATGTTTTCGAAGCTTTTAACCGTGTTGGTCATTTTAGCTGTAAAAGCCCGTCTGAAACGAGTTTTCAACATAGTACTGTGATCTGCACGTGTTCAGAGTGGGAAAACACACTTTGTGTCACCGAGTGCACCAAAACAGCTTTTCTAAGCGCAGGAGCGCCTTCAGACTGTTTCTAACGCCTTTTCAGAGGATAAACCAAACGTTTGACATGGAACATTGATTTTGAGTGAAATGCGTGCATTCGGGCTTGTATGCCATGTAACAACTTTCTAAGCGTGGCTTTTCATGTTTTCGCGCGTTTAACACATTTTCATCATATTTGTCATTTTAACTGTAAAAGCAGGTGCGAGACGAGTTTTAAACTTGGTATTGTGATATGCGCTTGTTTAGAGTGGGAAAACACACTTTGTGTCACCGAGTGCATGAAAACGGCTTTCCGAGCGCAGGAGTGCATTCAGTGATGCTTGGAAAGCCCTTTCTGCGCATAAAGCACACGTCTGAGAACGAACATTGATTTCATGTGAAATGAGGGCATTCGTGCATGTCTGACAAGTAACAACTTTCCAGTCGTGTGTTTTTCCTGTTTTCGAAGCTTTTAACCCATTTTAATCGTGTTGTTCATTTTAGCTGTAAACGCCCGTCTGAAACGAGTTTTCAACATAGTACTGTGATCTGCACATGTTCAGAGTGGGAAAACACACTTTGTGTCACCGAGTGCACCAAAACAGCTTTTCTAAGCGCAGGAGCGCCTTCAGACTGTTTCTAACGCCTTTTCAGAGGATAAACCAAACGTTTGACATGGAACATTGATTTTGAGTGAAATGCGTGCATTCGGGCTTGTATGCCATGTAACAACTTTCTAAGCGTGGCTTTTCATGTTTTCGCGCGTTTAACACATTTTCATCATATTTGTCATTTTAACTGTAAAAGCAGGTGCGAGACGAGTTTTAAACTTGGTATTGTGATATGCGCTTGTTTAGAGTGGGAAAACACACTTTGTGTCACCGAGTGCATGAAAACGGCTTTCCGAGCGCAGGAGTGCATTCAGTGATGCTTGGAAAGCCCTTTCTGCGCATAAAGCACACGTCTGAGAACGAACATTGATTTCATGTGAAATGAGGGCATTCGTGCATGTTTGACAAGTAACAACTTTCCCGTCGTGTGTTTTTCATGTTTTCGAAGCTTTTAACCCATTTTAATCGTGTTGTTCATTTTAGCTGTAAACGCCCGTCTGAAACGAGTTTTCAACATAGTACTGTGATCTGCACGTGTTCAGAGTGGGAAAACACACTTTGTGTCACCGAGTGCACCAAAACAGCTTTTCTAAGCGCAGGAGCGCCTTCAGACTGTTTCTAACGCCTTTTCAGAGGATAAACCAAACGTTTGACATGGAACATTGATTTTGAGTGAAATGCGTGCATTCGGGCTTGTATGCCCTGCAACAACTTTCTAAGCGTGGCTTTTCATGTTTTCGCGCGTTTAACACATTTTCATCATATTTGTCATTTTAACTGTAAAAGCAGGTGTGAGACGAGTTTTAAACTTGGTATTGTGATATGCGCTTGTTTAGAGTGGGAAAACACACTTTGTGTCACCGAGTGCATGAAAATGGCTTTCCGAGCGCAGGAGTGCATTCAGTGACGCTTGGAAAGCCCTTTCTGCGCATAAAGCACACGTCTGAGAACGAACATTGATTTCATGTGAAATGAGGGCATTCGTGCATGTTTGACAAATAACAACTTTCCAGTCGTGTGTTTTTCATGTTTTCGAAGCTTTTAACCGTGTTGGTCATTTTAGCTGTAAAAGCCTGTCTGAAACGAGTTTTCAACAAAGTACTGTGATCTGCACGTGTTCAGAGTGGGAAAACACACTTTGTGTCACCGAGTGCACCAAAACAGCTTTTCTAAGCGCAGGAGCGCCTTCAGACTGTTTCTAACGCCTTTTCAGAGGATAAACCAAACGTTTGACATGGAACATTGATTTTGAGTGAAATGCGTGCATTCGGGCTTGTATGCCATGTAACAACTTTCTAAGCGTGGCTTTTCATGTTTTCGCGCGTTTAACACATTTTCATCATATTTGTCATTTTAACTGTAAAAGCAGGTGTGAGACGAGTTTTAAACTTGGTATTGTGATATGCGCTTGTTTAGAGTGGGAAAACACACTTTGTGTCACCGAGTGCATGAAAACGGCTTTCCGAGCGCAGGAGTGCATTCAGTGATGCTTGGAAAGCCCTTTCTGCGCATAAAGCACACGTCTGAGAACGAACATTGATTTCATGTGAAATGAGGGCATTCGTGCATGTTTGACAAGTAACAACTTTCCAGTCGTGTGTTTTTCATGTTTTCGAAGCTTTTAACCCATTTTAATCGTGTTGTTCATTTTAGCTGTAAAAGCCCGTCAAAACGAGTTTTCAACATAGTACTGTGATCTGCACGTGTTCAGAGTGGGAAAACCCACTTTGTGTCACCGAGTGCACCAAAACAGCTTTTCTAAGCGCAGGAGCGCCTTCAGACTGTTTCTAACGCCTTTTCAGAGGATAAACCAAACGTTTGACATGGAACATTGATTTTGAGTGAAATGCGTGCATTCGGGCTTGTATGCCATGTAACAACTTTCTAAGCGTGGCTTTTCATGTTTTCGCGCGTTTAACACATTTTCATCATATTTGTCATTTTAACTGTAAAAGCAGGTGCGAGACGAGTTTTAAACTTGGTATTGTGATATGCGCTTGTTTAGAGTGGGAAAACACACTTTGTGTCACCGAGTGCATGAAAACGGCTTTCCGAGCGCAGGAGTGCATTCAGTGACGCTTGGAAAGCCCTTTCTGCGCATAAAGCACACGTCTGAGAACGAACATTGATTTCATGTGAAATGAGGGCATTCGTGCATGTCTGACAAGTAACAACTTTCCAGTCGTGTGTTTTTCCTGTTTTCGAAGCTTTTAACCCATTTTAATCGTGTTGTTCATTTTAGCTGTAAACGCCCGTCTGAAACGAGTTTTCAACATAGTACTGTGATCTGCACGTGTTCAGAGTGGGAAAACACACTTTGTGTCACCGAGTGCACCAAAACAGCTTTTCTAAGCGCAGGAGCGCCTTCAGACTGTTTCTAACGCCTTTTCAGAGGATAAACCAAACGTTTGACATGGAACATTGATTTTGAGTGAAATGCGTGCATTCGGGCTTGTATGCCATGTAACAACTTTCTAAGCGTGGCTTTTCATGTTTTCGCGCGTTTAACACATTTTCATCATATTTGTCATTTTAACTGTAAAAGCAGCTGTGAGACGAGTTTTAAACTTGGTATTGTGATATGCGCTTGTTTAGAGTGGGAAAACACACTTTGTGTCACCGAGTGCATGAAAACGGCTTTCCGAGCGCAGGAGTGCATTCAGTGACGCTTGGAAAGCCCTTTCTGCGCATAAAGCACACGTCTGAGAATGAACATTGATTTCATGTGAAATGAGGGCATTCGTGCATGTTTGACAAGTAACAACTTTGCAGTCGTGTGTTTTTCATGTTTTCGAAGCTTTTAACCCATTTTAATCGTGTTGGTCATTTTAGCTGTAAAAGCCCGTCAAAACGAGTTTTCAACATAGTACTGTGATCTGCACGTGTTCAGAGTGGGAAAACACACTTTGTGTCACCGAGTGCACCAAAACAGCTTTTCTAAGCGCAGGAGCGCCTTCAGACTGTTTCTAATGCCTTTTCAGAGGATAAACCAAACGTTTGACATGGAACATTGATTTTGAGTGAAATGCGTGCATTCGGGCTTGTATGCCATGTAACAACTTTCTAAGCGTGGCTTTTCATGTTTTCGCGCGTTTAACACATTTTCATCATATTTGTCATTTTAACTGTAAAAGCAGGTGCGAGACGAGTTTTAAACTTGGTATTGTGATATGCGCTTGTTTAGAGTGGGAAAACACACTTTGTGTCACCGAGTGCATGAAAACAGCTTTCCGAGCACAGGAGTGCATTCAGTGACGCTTGGAAAGCCCTTTCTGCGCATAAAGCACACGTCTGAGAACGAACATTGATTTCATGTGAAATGAGGGCATTCGTGCATGTTTGACAAATAACAACTTTCCAGTCGTGTGTTTTTCATGTTTTCGAAGCTTTTAACCGTGTTGGTCATTTTAGCTGTAAAAGCCCGTCTGAAACGAGTTTTCAACATAGTACTGTGATCTGCACGTGTTCAGAGTGGGAAAACACACTTTGTGTCACCGAGTGCACCAAAACAGCTTTTCTAAGCGCAGGAGCGCCTTCAGACTGTTTCTAACGCCTTTTCAGAGGATAAACCAAACGTTTGACATGGAACATTGATTTTGAGTGAAATGCGTGCATTCGGGCTTGTATGCCATGTAACAACTTTCTAAGCGTGGCTTTTCATGTTTTCGCGCGTTTAACACATTTTCATCATATTTGTCATTTTAACTGTAAAAGCAGCTGTGAGACGAGTTTTAAACTTGGTATTGTGATATGCGCTTGTTTAGAGTGGGAAAACACACTTTGTGTCACCGAGTGCATGAAAACGGCTTTCCGAGCGCAGGAGTGCATTCAGTGACGCTTGGAAAGCCCTTTCTGCGCATAAAGCACACGTCTGAGAACGAACATTGATTTCATGTGAAATGAGGGCATTCGTGCATGTCTGACAAGTAACAACTTTCCAGTCGTGTGTTTTTCCTGTTTTCGAAGCTTTTAACCCATTTTAATCGTGTTGTTCATTTTAGCTGTAAACGCCCGTCTGAAATGAGTTTTCAACATAGTACTGTGATCTGCACGTGTTCAGAGTGGGAAAACACACTTTGTGTCACCGAGTGCACCAAAACAGCTTTTCTAAGCGCAGGAGCGCCTTCAGACTGTTTCTAACGCCTTTTCAGAGGATAAACCAAACGTTTGACATGGAACATTGATTTTGAGTGAAATGCGTGCATTCGGGCTTGTATGCCATGTAACAACTTTCTAAGCGTGGCTTTTCATGTTTTCGCGCGTTTAACACATTTTCATCATATTTGTCATTTTAACTGTAAAAGCAGGTGTGAGAGGAGTTTTAAACTTGGTATTGTGATATGCGCTTGTTTAGAGTGGGAAAACACACTTTGTGTCACCGAGTGCATGAAAACGGCTTTCCGAGCGCAGGAGTGCATTCAGTGATGCTTGGAAAGCCCTTTCTGCGCATAAAGCACACGTCTGAGAACGAACATTAATTTCATGTGAAATGAGGGCATTCGTGCATGTTTGACAAGTAACAACTTTCCCGTCGTGTGTTTTTCATGTTTTCGAAGCTTTTAACCCATTTTAATCGTGTTGTTTAATTTTAGCTGTAAACGCCCGTCTGAAACGAGTTTTCAACATAGTACTGTGATCTGCACGTGTTCAGAGTGGGAAAACACACTTTGTGTCACCGAGTGCACCAAAACAGCTTTTCTAAGCGCAGGAGCGCCTTCAGACTGTTTCTAACGCCTTTTCAGAGGATAAACCAAACGTTTGACATGGAACATTGATTTTGAGTGAAATGCGTGCATTCGGGCTTGTATGCCATGTAACAACTTTCTAAGCGTGGCTTTTCATGTTTTCGCGCGTTTAACACATTTTCATCATATTTGTCATTTTAACTGTAAAAGCAGGTGTGAGACGAGTTTTAAACTTGGTATTGTGATATGCGCTTGTTTAGAGTGGGAAAACACACTTTGTGTCACCGAGTGCATGAAAACGGCTTTCCGAGCGCAGGAGTGCATTCAGTGATGCTTGGAAAGCCCTTTCTGCGCATAAAGCACACGTCTGAGAACGAACATTGATTTCATGTGAAATGAGGGCATTCGTGCATGTTTGACAAATAACAACTTTCCAGTCGTGTGTTTTTCATGTTTTCGAAGCTTTTAACCGTGTTGGTCATTTTAGCTGTAAAAGCCCGTCTGAAACGAGTTTTCAACATAGTACTGTGATCTGCACGTGTTCAGAGTGGGAAAACACACTTTGTGTCACCGAGTGCACCAAAACAGCTTTTCTAAGCGCAGGAGCGCCTTCAGACTGTTTCTAACGCCTTTTCAGAGGATAAACCAAACGTTTGACATGGAACATTGATTTTGAGTGAAATGCGTGCATTCGGGCTTGTATGCCATGTAACAACTTTCTAAGCGTGGCTTTTCATGTTTTCGCGCGTTTAACACATTTTCATCATATTTGTCATTTTAACTGTAAAAGCAGCTGTGAGACGAGTTTTAAACTTGGTATTGTGATATGCGCTTGTTTAGAGTGGGAAAACACACTTTGTGTCACCGAGTGCATGAAAACGGCTTTCCGAGCGCAGGAGTGCATTCAGTGACGCTTGGAAAGCCCTTTCTGCGCATAAAGCACACGTCTGAGAATGAACATTGATTTCATGTGAAATGAGGGCATTCGTGCATGTCTGACAAGTAACAACTTTCCAGTCGTGTGTTTTTCCTGTTTTCGAAGCTTTTAACCCATTTTAATCGTGTTGTTCATTTTAGCTGTAAACGCCCGTCTGAAACGAGTTTTCAACATAGTACTGTGATCTGCACGTGTTCAGAGTGGGAAAACACACTTTGTGTCACCGAGTGCACCAAAACAGCTTTTCTAAGCGCAGGAGCGCCTTCAGACTGTTTCTAACGCCTTTTCAGAGGATAAACCAAACGTTTGACATGGAACATTGATTTTGAGTGAAATGCGTGCATTCGGGCTTGTATGCCATGTAACAACTTTCTAAGCGTGGCTTTTCATGTTTTCGCGCGTTTAACACATTTTCATCATATTTGTCATTTTAACTGTAAAAGCAGGTGTGAGACGAGTTTTAAACTTGGTATTGTGATATGCGCTTGTTTAGAGTGGGAAAACACACTTTGTGTCACCGAGTGCATGAAAACGGCTTTCCGAGCGCAGGAGTGCATTCAGTGATGCTTGGAAAGCCCTTTCTGCGCATAAAGCACACGTCTGAGAATGAACATTGATTTCATGTGAAATGAGGGCATTCGTGCATGTTTGACAAGTAACAACTTTGCAGTCGTGTGTTTTTCATGTTTTCGAAGCTTTTAACCCATTTTAATCGTGTTGGTCATTTTAGCTGTAAAAGCCCGTCAAAACGAGTTTTCAACATAGTACTGTGATCTGCACGTGTTCAGAGTGGGAAAACACACTTTGTGTCACCGAGTGCACCAAAACAGCTTTTCTAAGCGCAGGAGCGCCTTCAGACTGTTTCTAATGCCTTTTCAGAGGATAAACCAAACGTTTGACATGGAACATTGATTTTGAGTGAAATGCGTGCATTCGGGCTTGTATGCCATGTAACAACTTTCTAAGCGTGGCTTTTCATGTTTTCGCGCGTTTAACACATTTTCATCATATTTGTCATTTTAACTGTAAAAGCAGGTGCGAGACGAGTTTTAAACTTGGTATTGTGATATGCGCTTGTTTAGAGTGGGAAAACACACTTTGTGTCACCGAGTGCATGAAAACAGCTTTCCGAGCACAGGAGTGCATTCAGTGACGCTTGGAAAGCCCTTTCTGCGCATAAAGCACACGTCTGAGAACGAACATTGATTTCATGTGAAATGAGGGCATTCGTGCATGTTTGACAAATAACAACTTTCCAGTCGTGTGTTTTTCATGTTTTCGAAGCTTTTAACCGTGTTGGTCATTTTAGCTGTAAAAGCCCGTCTGAAACGAGTTTTCAACATAGTACTGTGATCTGCACGTGTTCAGAGTGGGAAAACACACTTTGTGTCACCGAGTGCACCAAAACAGCTTTTCTAAGCGCAGGAGCGCCTTCAGACTGTTTCTAACGCCTTTTCAGAGGATAAACCAAACGTTTGACATGGAACATTGATTTTGAGTGAAATGCGTGCATTCGGGCTTGTATGCCATGTAACAACTTTCTAAGCGTGGCTTTTCATGTTTTCGCGCGTTTAACACATTTTCATCATATTTGTCATTTTAACTGTAAAAGCAGGTGTGAGACGAGTTTTAAACTTGGTATTGTGATATGCGCTTGTTTAGAGTGGGAAAACACACTTTGTGTCACCGAGTGCATGAAAACGGCTTTCCGAGCGCAGGAGTGCATTCAGTGATGCTTGGAAAGCCCTTTCTGCGCATAAAGCACACGTCTGAGAACGAACATTGATTTCATGTGAAATGAGGGCATTCGTGCATGTTTGACAAATAACAACTTTCCAGTCGTGTGTTTTTCATGTTTTCGAAGCTTTTAACCGTGTTGGTCATTTTAGCTGTAAAAGCCCGTCTGAAACGAGTTTTCAACATAGTACTGTGATCTGCACGTGTTCAGAGTGGGAAAACACACTTTGTGTCACCGAGTGCACCAAAACAGCTTTTCTAAGCGCAGGAGCGCCTTCAGACTGTTTCTAACGCCTTTTCAGAGGATAAACCAAACGTTTGACATGGAACATTGATTTTGAGTGAAATGCGTGCATTCGGGCTTGTATGCCATGTAACAACTTTCTAAGCGTGGCTTTTCATGTTTTCGCGCGTTTAACACATTTTCATCATATTTGTCATTTTAACTGTAAAAGCAGCTGTGAGACGAGTTTTAAACTTGGTATTGTGATATGCGCTTGTTTAGAGTGGGAAAACACACTTTGTGTCACCGAGTGCATGAAAACGGCTTTCCGAGCGCAGGAGTGCATTCAGTGACACTTGGAAAGCCCTTTCTGCGCATAAAGCACACGTCTGAGAACGAACATTGATTTCATGTGAAATGAGGGCATTCGTGCATGTCTGACAAGTAACAACTTTCCAGTCGTGTGTTTTTCCTGTTTTCGAAGCTTTTAACCCATTTTAATCGTGTTGTTCATTTTAGCTGTAAACGCCCGTCTGAAACGAGTTTTCAACATAGTACTGTGATCTGCACGTGTTCAGAGTGGGAAAACACACTTTGTGTCACCGAGTGCACCAAAACAGCTTTTCTAAGCGCAGGAGCGCCTTCAGACTGTTTCTAACGCCTTTTCAGAGGATAAACCAAACGTTTGACATGGAACATTGATTTTGAGTGAAATGCGTGCATTCGGGCTTGTATGCCATGTAACAACTTTCTAAGCGTGGCTTTTCATGTTTTCGCGCGTTTAACACATTTTCATCATATTTGTCATTTTAACTGTAAAAGCAGGTGTGAGACGAGTTTTAAACTTGGTATTGTGATATGCGCTTGTTTAGAGTGGGAAAACACACTTTGTGTCACCGAGTGCATGAAAACGGCTTTCCGAGCGCAGGAGTGCATTCAGTGATGCTTGGAAAGCCCTTTCTGCGCATAAAGCACACGTCTGAGAACGAACATTGATTTCATGTGAAATGAGGGCATTCGTGCATGTTTGACAAATAACAACTTTCCAGTCGTGTGTTTTTCATGTTTTCGAAGCTTTTAACCGTGTTGGTCATTTTAGCTGTAAAAGCCCGTCTGAAACGAGTTTTCAACATAGTACTGTGATCTGCACGTGTTCAGAGTGGGAAAACACACTTTGTGTCACCGAGTGCACCAAAACAGCTTTTCTAAGCGCAGGAGCGCCTTCAGACTGTTTCTAACGCCTTTTCAGAGAATAAACCAAACGTTTGACATGGAACATTGATTTTGAGTGAAATGCGTGCATTCGGGCTTGTATGCCATGTAACAACTTTCTAAGCGTGGCTTTTCATGTTTTCGCGCGTTTAACACATTTTCATCATATTTGTCATTTTAACTGTAAAAGCAGCTGTGAGACGAGTTTTAAACTTGGTATTGTGATATGCGCTTGTTTAGAGTGGGAAAACACACTTTGTGTCACCGAGTGCATGAAAACGGCTTTCCGAGCGCAGGAGTGCATTCAGTGACGCTTGGAAAGCCCTTTCTGCGCATAAAGCACACGTCTGAGAACGAACATTGATTTCATGTGAAATGAGGGCATTCGTGCATGTCTGACAAGTAACAACTTTCCAGTCGTGTGTTTTTCCTGTTTTCGAAGCTTTTAACCCATTTTAATCGTGTTGTTCATTTTAGCTGTAAACGCCCGTCTGAAACGAGTTTTCAACATAGTACTGTGATCTGCACGTGTTCAGAGTGGGAAAACACACTTTGTGTCACCGAGTGCACCAAAACAGCTTTTCTAAGCGCAGGAGCGCCTTCAGACTGTTTCTAACGCCTTTTCAGAGGATAAACCAAACGTTTGACATGGAACATTGATTTTGAGTGAAATGCGTGCATTCGGGCTTGTATGCCATGTAACAACTTTCTAAGCGTGGCTTTTCATGTTTTCGCGCGTTTAACACATTTTCATCATATTTGTCATTTTAACTGTAAAAGCAGGTGTGAGACGAGTTTTAAACTTGGTATTGTGATATGCGCTTGTTTAGAGTGGGAAAACACACTTTGTGTCACCGAGTGCATGAAAACGGCTTTCCGAGCGCAGGAGTGCATTCAGTGATGCTTGGAAAGCCCTTTCTGCGCATAAAGCACACGTCTGAGAACGAACATTGATTTCATGTGAAATGAGGGCATTCGTGCATGTTTGACAAGTAACAACTTTCCCGTCGTGTGTTTTTCATGTTTTCGAAGCTTTTAACCCATTTTAATCGTGTTGTTTAATTTTAGCTGTAAACGCCCGTCTGAAACGAGTTTTCAACATAGTACTGTGATCTGCACGTGTTCAGAGTGGGAAAACACACTTTGTGTCACCGAGTGCACCAAAACAGCTTTTCTAAGCGCAGGAGCGCCTTCAGACTGTTTCTAACGCCTTTTCAGAGGATAAACCAAACGTTTGACATGGAACATTGATTTTGAGTGAAATGCGTGCTTTCGGGCTTGTATGCCATGTAACAACTTTCTAAGCGTGGCTTTTCATGTTTTCGCGCGTTTAACACATTTTCATCATATTTGTCATTTTAACTGTAAAAGCAGGTGTGAGACGAGTTTTAAACTTGGTATTGTGATATGCGCTTGTTTAGAGTGGGAAAACACACTTTGTGTCACCGAGTGCATGAAAACGGCTTTCCGAGCGCAGGAGTGCATTCAGTGATGCTTGGAAAGCCCTTTCTGCGCATAAAGCACACGTCTGAGAATGAACATTGATTTCATGTGAAATGAGGGCATTCGTGCATGTTTGACAAGTAACAACTTTGCAGTCGTGTGTTTTTCATGTTTTCGAAGCTTTTAACCCATTTTAATCGTGTTGGTCATTTTAGCTGTAAAAGCCCGTCAAAACGAGTTTTCAACATAGTACTGTGATCTGCACGTGTTCAGAGTGGGAAAACACACTTTGTGTCACCGAGTGCACCAAAACAGCTTTTCTAAGCGCAGGAGCGCCTTCAGACTGTTTCTAACGCCTTTTCAGAGGATAAACCAAACGTTTGACATGGAACATTGATTTTGAGTGAAATGCGTGCATTCGGGCTTGTATGCCATGTAACAACTTTCTAAGCGTGGCTTTTCATGTTTTCGCGCGTTTAACACATTTTCATCATATTTGTCATTTTAACTGTAAAAGCAGCTGTGAGACGAGTTTTAAACTTGGTATTGTGATATGCGCTTGTTTAGAGTGGGAAAACACACTTTGTGTCACCGAGTGCATGAAAACGGCTTTCCGAGCGCAGGAGTGCATTCAGTGACGCTTGGAAAGCCCTTTCTGCGCATAAAGCACACGTCTGAGAACGAACATTGATTTCATGTGAAATGAGGGCATTCGTGCATGTCTGACAAGTAACAACTTTCCAGTCGTGTGTTTTTCCTGTTTTCGAAGCTTTTAACCCATTTTAATCGTGTTGTTCATTTTAGCTGTAAACGCCCGTCTGAAACGAGTTTTCAACATAGTACTGTGATCTGCACGTGTTCAGAGTGGGAAAACACACTTTGTGTCACCGAGTGCACCAAAACAGCTTTTCTAAGCGCAGGAGCGCCTTCAGACTGTTTCTAACGCCTTTTCAGAGGATAAACCAAACGTTTGACATGGAACATTGATTTTGAGTGAAATGCGTGCATTCGGGCTTGTATGCCATGTAACAACTTTCTAAGCGTGGCTTTTCATGTTTTCGCGCGTTTAACACATTTTCATCATATTTGTCATTTTAACTGTAAAAGCAGGTGTGAGACGAGTTTTAAACTTGGTATTGTGATATGCGCTTGTTTAGAGTGGGAAAACACACTTTGTGTCACCGAGTGCATGAAAACAGCTTTCCGAGCGCAGGAGTGCATTCAGTGATGCTTGGAAAGCCCTTTCTGCGCATAAAGCACACGTCTGAGAACGAACATTGATTTCATGTGAAATGAGGGCATTCGTGCATGTTTGACAAGTAACAACTTTCCCGTCGTGTGTTTTTCATGTTTTCGAAGCTTTTAACCCATTTTAATCGTGTTGTTTAATTTTAGCTGTAAACGCCCGTCTGAAACGAGTTTTCAACATAGTACTGTGATCTGCACGTGTTCAGAGTGGGAAAACACACTTTGTGTCACCGAGTGCACCAAAACAGCTTTTCTAAGCGCAGGAGCGCCTTCAGACTGTTTCTAACGCCTTTTCAGAGGATAAACCAAACGTTTGACATGGAACATTGATTTTGAGTGAAATGCGTGCTTTCGGGCTTGTATGCCATGTAACAACTTTCTAAGCGTGGCTTTTCATGTTTTCGCGCGTTTAACACATTTTCATCATATTTGTCATTTTAACTGTAAAAGCAGGTGTGAGACGAGTTTTAAACTTGGTATTGTGATATGCGCTTGTTTAGAGTGGGAAAACACACTTTGTGTCACCGAGTGCATGAAAACGGCTTTCCGAGCGCAGGAGTGCATTCAGTGATGCTTGGAAAGCCCTTTCTGCGCATAAAGCACACGTCTGAGAATGAACATTGATTTCATGTGAAATGAGGGCATTCGTGCATGTTTGACAAGTAACAACTTTGCAGTCGTGTGTTTTTCATGTTTTCGAAGCTTTTAACCCATTTTAATCGTGTTGGTCATTTTAGCTGTAAAAGCCCGTCAAAACGAGTTTTCAACATAGTACTGTGATCTGCACGTGTTCAGAGTGGGAAAACACACTTTGTGTCACCGAGTGCACCAAAACAGCTTTTCTAAGCGCAGGAGCGCCTTCAGACTGTTTCTAACGCCTTTTCAGAGGATAAACCAAACGTTTGACATGGAACATTGATTTTGAGTGAAATGCGTGCATTCGGGCTTGTATGCCATGTAACAACTTTCTAAGCGTGGCTTTTCATGTTTTCGCGCGTTTAACACATTTTCATCA
The DNA here is from genome assembly GCF_027579695.1 of Neoarius graeffei. Classification (NCBI taxonomy): domain Eukaryota; kingdom Metazoa; phylum Chordata; class Actinopteri; order Siluriformes; family Ariidae; genus Neoarius; species Neoarius graeffei. The sequence continues at coordinate 68,058,129 of NC_083583.1, forward strand.
TATTTGTCATTTTAACTGTAAAAGCAGCTGTGAGACGAGTTTTAAACTTGGTATTGTGATATGCGCTTGTTTAGAGTGGGAAAACACACTTTGTGTCACCGAGTGCATGAAAACGGCTTTCCGAGCGCAGGAGTGCATTCAGTGACGCTTGGAAAGCCCTTTCTGCGCATAAAGCACACGTCTGAGAACGAACATTGATTTCATGTGAAATGAGGGCATTCGTGCATGTCTGACAAGTAACAACTTTCCAGTCGTGTGTTTTTCCTGTTTTCGAAGCTTTTAACCCATTTTAATCGTGTTGTTCATTTTAGCTGTAAACGCCCGTCTGAAACGAGTTTTCAACATAGTACTGTGATCTGCACGTGTTCAGAGTGGGAAAACACACTTTGTGTCACCGAGTGCACCAAAACAGCTTTTCTAAGCGCAGGAGCGCCTTCAGACTGTTTCTAACGCCTTTTCAGAGGATAAACCAAACGTTTGACATGGAACATTGATTTTGAGTGAAATGCGTGCATTCGGGCTTGTATGCCATGTAACAACTTTCTAAGCGTGGCTTTTCATGTTTTCGCGCGTTTAACACATTTTCATCATATTTGTCATTTTAACTGTAAAAGCAGGTGTGAGACGAGTTTTAAACTTGGTATTGTGATATGCGCTTGTTTAGAGTGGGAAAACACACTTTGTGTCACCGAGTGCATGAAAACGGCTTTCCGAGCGCAGGAGTGCATTCAGTGATGCTTGGAAAGCCCTTTCTGCGCATAAAGCACACGTCTGAGAACGAACATTGATTTCATGTGAAATGAGGGCATTCGTGCATGTTTGACAAGTAACAACTTTCCCGTCGTGTGTTTTTCATGTTTTCGAAGCTTTTAACCCATTTTAATCGTGTTGTTTAATTTTAGCTGTAAACGCCCGTCTGAAACGAGTTTTCAACATAGTACTGTGATCTGCACGTGTTCAGAGTGGGAAAACACACTTTGTGTCACCGAGTGCACCAAAACAGCTTTTCTAAGCGCAGGAGCGCCTTCAGACTGTTTCTAACGCCTTTTCAGAGGATAAACCAAACGTTTGACATGGAACATTGATTTTGAGTGAAATGCGTGCTTTCGGGCTTGTATGCCATGTAACAACTTTCTAAGCGTGGCTTTTCATGTTTTCGCGCGTTTAACACATTTTCATCATATTTGTCATTTTAACTGTAAAAGCAGGTGTGAGACGAGTTTTAAACTTGGTATTGTGATATGCGCTTGTTTATAGTGGGAAAACACACTTTGTGTCACCGAGTGCATGAAAACGGCTTTCCGAGCGCAGGAGTGCATTCAGTGATGCTTGGAAAGCCCTTTCTGCGCATAAAGCACACGTCTGAGAATGAACATTGATTTCATGTGAAATGAGGGCATTCGTGCATGTTTGACAAGTAACAACTTTGCAGTCGTGTGTTTTTCATGTTTTCGAAGCTTTTAACCCATTTTAATCGTGTTGGTCATTTTAGCTGTAAAAGCCCGTCAAAACGAGTTTTCAACATAGTACTGTGATCTGCACGTGTTCAGAGTGGGAAAACACACTTTGTGTCACCGAGTGCACCAAAACAGCTTTTCTAAGCGCAGGAGCGCCTTCAGACTGTTTCTAATGCCTTTTCAGAGGATAAACCAAACGTTTGACATGGAACATTGATTTTGAGTGAAATGCGTGCATTCGGGCTTGTATGCCATGTAACAACTTTCTAAGCGTGGCTTTTCATGTTTTCGCGCGTTTAACACATTTTCATCATATTTGTCATTTTAACTGTAAAAGCAGCTGTGAGACGAGTTTTAAACTTGGTATTGTGATATGCGCTTGTTTAGAGTGGGAAAACACACTTTGTGTCACCGAGTGCATGAAAACGGCTTTCCGAGCGCAGGAGTGCATTCAGTGACGCTTGGAAAGCCCTTTCTGCGCATAAAGCACACGTCTGAGAACGAACATTGATTTCATGTGAAATGAGGGCATTCGTGCATGTCTGACAAGTAACAACTTTCCAGTCGTGTGTTTTTCCTGTTTTCGAAGCTTTTAACCCATTTTAATCGTGTTGTTCATTTTAGCTGTAAACGCCCGTCTGAAACGAGTTTTCAACATAGTACTGTGATCTGCACGTGTTCAGAGTGGGAAAACACACTTTGTGTCACCGAGTGCACCAAAACAGCTTTTCTAAGCGCAGGAGCGCCTTCAGACTGTTTCTAACGCCTTTTCAGAGGATAAACCAAACGTTTGACATGGAACATTGATTTTGAGTGAAATGCGTGCATTCGGGCTTGTATGCCATGTAACAACTTTCTAAGCGTGGCTTTTCATGTTTTCGCGCGTTTAACACATTTTCATCATATTTGTCATTTTAACTGTAAAAGCAGGTGTGAGAGGAGTTTTAAACTTGGTATTGTGATATGCGCTTGTTTAGAGTGGGAAAACACACTTTGTGTCACCGAGTGCATGAAAACGGCTTTCCGAGCGCAGGAGTGCATTCAGTGATGCTTGGAAAGCCCTTTCTGCGCATAAAGCACACGTCTGAGAACGAACATTAATTTCATGTGAAATGAGCGCATTCGTGCATGTTTGACAAGTAACAACTTTCCCGTCGTGTGTTTTTCATGTTTTCGAAGCTTTTAACCCATTTTAATCGTGTTGTTTAATTTTAGCTGTAAACGCCCGTCTGAAACGAGTTTTCAACATAGTACTGTGATCTGCACGTGTTCAGAGTGGGAAAACACACTTTGTGTCACCGAGTGCACCAAAACAGCTTTTCTAAGCGCAGGAGCGCCTTCAGACTGTTTCTAACGCCTTTTCAGAGGATAAACCAAACGTTTGACATGGAACATTGATTTTGAGTGAAATGCGTGCATTCGGGCTTGTATGCCATGTAACAACTTTCTAAGCGTGGCTTTTCATGTTTTCGCGCGTTTAACACATTTTCATCATATTTGTCATTTTAACTGTAAAAGCAGCTGTGAGACGAGTTTTAAACTTGGTATTGTGATATGCGCTTGTTTAGAGTGGGAAAACACACTTTGTGTCACCGAGTGCATGAAAACGGCTTTCCGAGCGCAGGAGTGCATTCAGTGATGCTTGGAAAGCCCTTTCTGCGCATAAAGCACACGTCTGAGAATGAACATTGATTTCATGTGAAATGAGGGCATTCGTGCATGTTTGACAAGTAACAACTTTGCAGTCGTGTGTTTTTCATGTTTTCGAAGCTTTTAACCCATTTTAATCGTGTTGGTCATTTTAGCTGTAAAAGCCCGTCAAAACGAGTTTTCAACATAGTACTGTGATCTGCACGTGTTCAGAGTGGGAAAACACACTTTGTGTCACCGAGTGCACCAAAACAGCTTTTCTAAGCGCAGGAGCGCCTTCAGACTGTTTCTAATGCCTTTTCAGAGGATAAACCAAACGTTTGACATGGAACATTGATTTTGAGTGAAATGCGTGCATTCGGGCTTGTATGCCATGTAACAACTTTCTAAGCGTGGCTTTTCATGTTTTCGCGCGTTTAACACATTTTCATCATATTTGTCATTTTAACTGTAAAAGCAGGTGCGAGACGAGTTTTAAACTTGGTATTGTGATATGCGCTTGTTTAGAGTGGGAAAACACACTTTGTGTCACCGAGTGCATGAAAACAGCTTTCCGAGCACAGGAGTGCATTCAGTGACGCTTGGAAAGCCCTTTCTGCGCATAAAGCACACGTCTGAGAACGAACATTGATTTCATGTGAAATGAGGGCATTCGTGCATGTTTGACAAATAACAACTTTCCAGTCGTGTGTTTTTCATGTTTTCGAAGCTTTTAACCGTGTTGGTCATTTTAGCTGTAAAAGCCCGTCTGAAACGAGTTTTCAACATAGTACTGTGATCTGCACGTGTTCAGAGTGGGAAAACACACTTTGTGTCACCGAGTGCACCAAAACAGCTTTTCTAAGCGCAGGAGCGCCTTCAGACTGTTTCTAACGCCTTTTCAGAGGATAAACCAAACGTTTGACATGGAACATTGATTTTGAGTGAAATGCGTGCATTCGGGCTTGTATGCCATGTAACAACTTTCTAAGCGTGGCTTTTCATGTTTTCGCGCGTTTAACACATTTTCATCATATTTGTCATTTTAACTGTAAAAGCAGCTGTGAGACGAGTTTTAAACTTGGTATTGTGATATGCGCTTGTTTAGAGTGGGAAAACACACTTTGTGTCACCGAGTGCATGAAAACGGCTTTCCGAGCGCAGGAGTGCATTCAGTGATGCTTGGAAAGCCCTTTCTGCGCATAAAGCACACGTCTGAGAATGAACATTGATTTCATGTGAAATGAGGGCATTCGTGCATGTTTGACAAGTAACAACTTTGCAGTCGTGTGTTTTTCATGTTTTCGAAGCTTTTAACCCATTTTAATCGTGTTGGTCATTTTAGCTGTAAAAGCCCGTCAAAACGAGTTTTCAACATAGTACTGTGATCTGCACGTGTTCAGAGTGGGAAAACACACTTTGTGTCACCGAGTGCACCAAAACAGCTTTTCTAAGCGCAGGAGCGCCTTCAGACTGTTTCTAATGCCTTTTCAGAGGATAAACCAAACGTTTGACATGGAACATTGATTTTGAGTGAAATGCGTGCATTCGGGCTTGTATGCCATGTAACAACTTTCTAAGCGTGGCTTTTCATGTTTTCGCGCGTTTAACACATTTTCATCATATTTGTCATTTTAACTGTAAAAGCAGCTGTGAGACGAGTTTTAAACTTGGTATTGTGATATGCGCTTGTTTAGAGTGGGAAAACACACTTTGTGTCACCGAGTGCATGAAAACGGCTTTCCGAGCGCAGGAGTGCATTCAGTGACGCTTGGAAAGCCCTTTCTGCGCATAAAGCACACGTCTGAGAACGAACATTGATTTCATGTGAAATGAGGGCATTCGTGCATGTTTGACAAGTAACAACTTTCCCGTCGTGTGTTTTTCATGTTTTCGAAGCTTTTAACCCATTTTAATCGTGTTGTTTAATTTTAGCTGTAAACGCCCGTCTGAAACGAGTTTTCAACATAGTACTGTGATCTGCACGTGTTCAGAGTGGGAAAACACACTTTGTGTCACCGAGTGCACCAAAACAGCTTTTCTAAGCGCAGGAGCGCCTTCAGACTGTTTCTAACGCCTTTTCAGAGGATAAACCAAACGTTTGACATGGAACATTGATTTTGAGTGAAATGCGTGCATTCGGGCTTGTATGCCATGTAACAACTTTCTAAGCGTGGCTTTTCATGTTTTCGCGCGTTTAACACATTTTCATCATATTTGTCATTTTAACTGTAAAAGCAGGTGTGAGACGAGTTTTAAACTTGGTATTGTGATATGCGCTTGTTTAGAGTGGGAAAACACACTTTGTGTCACCGAGTGCATGAAAACGGCTTTCCGAGCGCAGGAGTGCATTCAGTGACGCTTGGAAAGCCCTTTCTGCGCATAAAGCACACGTCTGAGAACGAACATTGATTTCATGTGAAATGAGGGCATTCGTGCATGTTTGACAAGTAACAACTTTCCCGTCGTGTGTTTTTCATGTTTTCGAAGCTTTTAACCCATTTTAATCGTGTTGTTTAATTTTAGCTGTAAACGCCCGTCTGAAACGAGTTTTCAACATAGTACTGTGATCTGCACGTGTTCAGAGTGGGAAAACACACTTTGTGTCACCGAGTGCACCAAAACAGCTTTTCTAAGCGCAGGAGCGCCTTCAGACTGTTTCTAACGCCTTTTCAGAGGATAAACCAAACGTTTGACATGGAACATTGATTTTGAGTGAAATGCGTGCATTCGGGCTTGTATGCCATGTAACAACTTTCTAAGCGTGGCTTTTCATGTTTTCGCGCGTTTAACACATTTTCATCATATTTGTCATTTTAACTGTAAAAGCAGGTGTGAGACGAGTTTTAAACTTGGTATTGTGATATGCGCTTGTTTAGAGTGGGAAAACACACTTTGTGTCACCGAGTGCATGAAAACGGCTTTCCGAGCGCAGGAGTGCATTCAGTGATGCTTGGAAAGCCCTTTCTGCGCATAAAGCACACGTCTGAGAATGAACATTGATTTCATGTGAAATGAGGGCATTCGTGCATGTTTGACAAGTAACAACTTTGCAGTCGTGTGTTTTTCATGTTTTCGAAGCTTTTAACCCATTTTAATCGTGTTGGTCATTTTAGCTGTAAAAGCCCGTCAAAACGAGTTTTCAACATAGTACTGTGATCTGCACGTGTTCAGAGTGGGAAAACACACTTTGTGTCACCGAGTGCACCAAAACAGCTTTTCTAAGCGCAGGAGCGCCTTCAGACTGTTTCTAATGCCTTTTCAGAGGATAAACCAAACGTTTGACATGGAACATTGATTTTGAGTGAAATGCGTGCATTCGGGCTTGTATGCCATGTAACAACTTTCTAAGCGTGGCTTTTCATGTTTTCGCGCGTTTAACACATTTTCATCATATTTGTCATTTTAACTGTAAAAGCAGGTGCGAGACGAGTTTTAAACTTGGTATTGTGATATGCGCTTGTTTAGAGTGGGAAAACACACTTTGTGTCACCGAGTGCATGAAAACAGCTTTCCGAGCACAGGAGTGCATTCAGTGACGCTTGGAAAGCCCTTTCTGCGCATAAAGCACACGTCTGAGAACGAACATTGATTTCATGTGAAATGAGGGCATTCGTGCATGTTTGACAAATAACAACTTTCCAGTCGTGTGTTTTTCATGTTTTCGAAGCTTTTAACCGTGTTGGTCATTTTAGCTGTAAAAGCCCGTCTGAAACGAGTTTTCAACATAGTACTGTGATCTGCACGTGTTCAGAGTGGGAAAACACACTTTGTGTCACCGAGTGCACCAAAACAGCTTTTCTAAGCGCAGGAGCGCCTTCAGACTGTTTCTAACGCCTTTTCAGAGGATAAACCAAACGTTTGACATGGAACATTGATTTTGAGTGAAATGCGTGCATTCGGGCTTGTATGCCATGTAACAACTTTCTAAGCGTGGCTTTTCATGTTTTCGCGCGTTTAACACATTTTCATCATATTTGTCATTTTAACTGTAAAAGCAGCTGTGAGACGAGTTTTAAACTTGGTATTGTGATATGCGCTTGTTTAGAGTGGGAAAACACACTTTGTGTCACCGAGTGCATGAAAACGGCTTTCCGAGCGCAGGAGTGCATTCAGTGATGCTTGGAAAGCCCTTTCTGCGCATAAAGCACACGTCTGAGAATGAACATTGATTTCATGTGAAATGAGGGCATTCGTGCATGTTTGACAAGTAACAACTTTGCAGTCGTGTGTTTTTCATGTTTTCGAAGCTTTTAACCCATTTTAATCGTGTTGGTCATTTTAGCTGTAAAAGCCCGTCAAAACGAGTTTTCAACATAGTACTGTGATCTGCACGTGTTCAGAGTGGGAAAACACACTTTGTGTCACCGAGTGCACCAAAACAGCTTTTCTAAGCGCAGGAGCGCCTTCAGACTGTTTCTAATGCCTTTTCAGAGGATAAACCAAACGTTTGACATGGAACATTGATTTTGAGTGAAATGCGTGCATTCGGGCTTGTATGCCATGTAACAACTTTCTAAGCGTGGCTTTTCATGTTTTCGCGCGTTTAACACATTTTCATCATATTTGTCATTTTAACTGTAAAAGCAGCTGTGAGACGAGTTTTAAACTTGGTATTGTGATATGCGCTTGTTTAGAGTGGGAAAACACACTTTGTGTCACCGAGTGCATGAAAACGGCTTTCCGAGCGCAGGAGTGCATTCAGTGACGCTTGGAAAGCCCTTTCTGCGCATAAAGCACACGTCTGAGAACGAACATTGATTTCATGTGAAATGAGGGCATTCGTGCATGTTTGACAAGTAACAACTTTCCCGTCGTGTGTTTTTCATGTTTTCGAAGCTTTTAACCCATTTTAATCGTGTTGTTTAATTTTAGCTGTAAACGCCCGTCTGAAACGAGTTTTCAACATAGTACTGTGATCTGCACGTGTTCAGAGTGGGAAAACACACTTTGTGTCACCGAGTGCACCAAAACAGCTTTTCTAAGCGCAGGAGCGCCTTCAGACTGTTTCTAACGCCTTTTCAGAGGATAAACCAAACGTTTGACATGGAACATTGATTTTGAGTGAAATGCGTGCATTCGGGCTTGTATGCCATGTAACAACTTTCTAAGCGTGGCTTTTCATGTTTTCGCGCGTTTAACACATTTTCATCATATTTGTCATTTTAACTGTAAAAGCAGGTGTGAGACGAGTTTTAAACTTGGTATTGTGATATGCGCTTGTTTAGAGTGGGAAAACACACTTTGTGTCACCGAGTGCATGAAAACGGCTTTCCGAGCGCAGGAGTGCATTCAGTGATGCTTGGAAAGCCCTTTCTGCGCATAAAGCACACGTCTGAGAATGAACATTGATTTCATGTGAAATGAGGGCATTCGTGCATGTTTGACAAGTAACAACTTTGCAGTCGTGTGTTTTTCATGTTTTCGAAGCTTTTAACCCATTTTAATCGTGTTGGTCATTTTAGCTGTAAAAGCCCGTCAAAACGAGTTTTCAACATAGTACTGTGATCTGCACGTGTTCAGAGTGGGAAAACACACTTTGTGTCACCGAGTGCACCAAAACAGCTTTTCTAAGCGCAGGAGCGCCTTCAGACTGTTTCTAATGCCTTTTCAGAGGATAAACCAAACGTTTGACATGGAACATTGATTTTGAGTGAAATGCGTGCATTCGGGCTTGTATGCCATGTAACAACTTTCTAAGCGTGGCTTTTCATGTTTTCGCGCGTTTAACACATTTTCATCATATTTGTCATTTTAACTGTAAAAGCAGGTGCGAGACGAGTTTTAAACTTGGTATTGTGATATGCGCTTGTTTAGAGTGGGAAAACACACTTTGTGTCACCGAGTGCATGAAAACAGCTTTCCGAGCACAGGAGTGCATTCAGTGACGCTTGGAAAGCCCTTTCTGCGCATAAAGCACACGTCTGAGAACGAACATTGATTTCATGTGAAATGAGGGCATTCGTGCATGTTTGACAAATAACAACTTTCCAGTCGTGTGTTTTTCATGTTTTCGAAGCTTTTAACCGTGTTGGTCATTTTAGCTGTAAAAGCCCGTCTGAAACGAGTTTTCAACATAGTACTGTGATCTGCACGTGTTCAGAGTGGGAAAACACACTTTGTGTCACCGAGTGCACCAAAACAGCTTTTCTAAGCGCAGGAGCGCCTTCAGACTGTTTCTAACGCCTTTTCAGAGGATAAACCAAACGTTTGACATGGAACATTGATTTTGAGTGAAATGCGTGCATTCGGGCTTGTATGCCATGTAACAACTTTCTAAGCGTGGCTTTTCATGTTTTCGCGCGTTTAACACATTTTCATCATATTTGTCATTTTAACTGTAAAAGCAGCTGTGAGACGAGTTTTAAACTTGGTATTGTGATATGCGCTTGTTTAGAGTGGGAAAACACACTTTGTGTCACCGAGTGCATGAAAACGGCTTTCCGAGCGCAGGAGTGCATTCAGTGATGCTTGGAAAGCCCTTTCTGCGCATAAAGCACACGTCTGAGAATGAACATTGATTTCATGTGAAATGAGGGCATTCGTGCATGTTTGACAAGTAACAACTTTGCAGTCGTGTGTTTTTCATGTTTTCGAAGCTTTTAACCCATTTTAATCGTGTTGGTCATTTTAGCTGTAAAAGCCCGTCAAAACGAGTTTTCAACATAGTACTGTGATCTGCACGTGTTCAGAGTGGGAAAACACACTTTGTGTCACCGAGTGCACCAAAACAGCTTTTCTAAGCGCAGGAGCGCCTTCAGACTGTTTCTAATGCCTTTTCAGACGATAAACCAAACGTTTGACATGGAACATTGATTTTGAGTGAAATGCGTGCATTCGGGCTTGTATGCCATGTAACAACTTTCTAAGCGTGGCTTTTCATGTTTTCGCGCGTTTAACACATTTTCATCATATTTGTCATTTTAACTGTAAAAGCAGCTGTGAGACGAGTTTTAAACTTGGTATTGTGATATGCGCTTGTTTAGAGTGGGAAAACACACTTTGTGTCACCGAGTGCATGAAAACGGCTTTCCGAGCGCAGGAGTGCATTCAGTGACGCTTGGAAAGCCCTTTCTGCGCATAAAGCACACGTCTGAGAACGAACATTGATTTCATGTGAAATGAGGGCATTCGTGCATGTTTGACAAGTAACAACTTTCCCGTCGTGTGTTTTTCATGTTTTCGAAGCTTTTAACCCATTTTAATCGTGTTGTTTAATTTTAGCTGTAAACGCCCGTCTGAAACGAGTTTTCAACATAGTACTGTGATCTGCACGTGTTCAGAGTGGGAAAACACACTTTGTGTCACCGAGTGCACCAAAACAGCTTTTCTAAGCGCAGGAGCGCCTTCAGACTGTTTCTAACGCCTTTTCAGAGGATAAACCAAACGTTTGACATGGAACATTGATTTTGAGTGAAATGCGTGCATTCGGGCTTGTATGCCATGTAACAACTTTCTAAGCGTGGCTTTTCATGTTTTCGCGCGTTTAACACATTTTCATCATATTTGTCATTTTAACTGTAAAAGCAGGTGTGAGACGAGTTTTAAACTTGGTATTGTGATATGCGCTTGTTTAGAGTGGGAAAACACACTTTGTGTCACCGAGTGCATGAAAACGGCTTTCCGAGCGCAGGAGTGCATTCAGTGACGCTTGGAAAGCCCTTTCTGCGCATAAAGCACACGTCTGAGAACGAACATTGATTTCATGTGAAATGAGGGCATTCGTGCATGTTTGACAAGTAACAACTTTCCCGTCGTGTGTTTTTCATGTTTTCGAAGCTTTTAACCCATTTTAATCGTGTTGTTTAATTTTAGCTGTAAACGCCCGTCTGAAACGAGTTTTCAACATAGTACTGTGATCTGCACGTGTTCAGAGTGGGAAAACACACTTTGTGTCACCGAGTGCACCAAAACAGCTTTTCTAAGCGCAGGAGCGCCTTCAGACTGTTTCTAACGCCTTTTCAGAGGATAAACCAAACGTTTGACATGGAACATTGATTTTGAGTGAAATGCGTGCATTCGGGCTTGTATGCCATGTAACAACTTTCTAAGCGTGGCTTTTCATGTTTTCGCGCGTTTAACACATTTTCATCATATTTGTCATTTTAACTGTAAAAGCAGGTGTGAGACGAGTTTTAAACTTGGTATTGTGATATGCGCTTGTTTAGAGTGGGAAAACACACTTTGTGTCACCGAGTGCATGAAAACGGCTTTCCGAGCGCAGGAGTGCATTCAGTGATGCTTGGAAAGCCCTTTCTGCGCATAAAGCACACGTCTGAGAATGAACATTGATTTCATGTGAAATGAGGGCATTCGTGCATGTTTGACAAGTAACAACTTTGCAGTCGTGTGTTTTTCATGTTTTCGAAGCTTTTAACCCATTTTAATCGTGTTGGTCATTTTAGCTGTAAAAGCCCGTCAAAACGAGTTTTCAACATAGTACTGTGATCTGCACGTGTTCAGAGTGGGAAAACACACTTTGTGTCACCGAGTGCACCAAAACAGCTTTTCTAAGCGCAGGAGCGCCTTCAGACTGTTTCTAATGCCTTTTCAGAGGATAAACCAAACGTTTGACATGGAACATTGATTTTGAGTGAAATGCGTGCATTCGGGCTTGTATGCCATGTAACAACTTTCTAAGCGTGGCTTTTCATGTTTTCGCGCGTTTAACACATTTTCATCATATTTGTCATTTTAACTGTAAAAGCAGGTGCGAGACGAGTTTTAAACTTGGTATTGTGATATGCGCTTGTTTAGAGTGGGAAAACACACTTTGTGTCACCGAGTGCATGAAAACAGCTTTCCGAGCACAGGAGTGCATTCAGTGACGCTTGGAAAGCCCTTTCTGCGCATAAAGCACACGTCTGAGAACGAACATTGATTTCATGTGAAATGAGGGCATTCGTGCATGTTTGACAAATAACAACTTTCCAGTCGTGTGTTTTTCATGTTTTCGAAGCTTTTAACCGTGTTGGTCATTTTAGCTGTAAAAGCCCGTCTGAAACGAGTTTTCAACATAGTACTGTGATCTGCATGTGTTCAGAGTGGGAAAACACACTTTGTGTCACCGAGTGCACCAAAACAGCTTTTCTAAGCGCAGGAGCGCCTTCAGACTGTTTCTAACGCCTTTTCAGAGGATAAACCAAACGTTTGACATGGAACATTGATTTTGAGTGAAATGCGTGCATTCGGGCTTGTATGCCATGTAACAACTTTCTAAGCGTGGCTTTTCATGTTTTCGCGCGTTTAACACATTTTCATCATATTTGTCATTTTAACTGTAAAAGCAGCTGTGAGACGAGTTTTAAACTTGGTATTGTGATATGCGCTTGTTTAGAGTGGGAAAACACACTTTGTGTCACCGAGTGCATGAAAACGGCTTTCCGAGCGCAGGAGTGCATTCAGTGATGCTTGGAAAGCCCTTTCTGCGCATAAAGCACACGTCTGAGAATGAACATTGATTTCATGTGAAATGAGGGCATTCGTGCATGTTTGACAAGTAACAACTTTGCAGTCGTGTGTTTTTCATGTTTTCGAAGCTTTTAACCCATTTTAATCGTGTTGGTCATTTTAGCTGTAAAAGCCCGTCAAAACGAGTTTTCAACATAGTACTGTGATCTGCACGTGTTCAGAGTGGGAAAACACACTTTGTGTCACCGAGTGCACCAAAACAGCTTTTCTAAGCGCAGGAGCGCCTTCAGACTGTTTCTAATGCCTTTTCAGAGGATAAACCAAACGTTTGACATGGAACATTGATTTTGAGTGAAATGCGTGCATTCGGGCTTGTATGCCATGTAACAACTTTCTAAGCGTGGCTTTTCATGTTTTCGCGCGTTTAACACATTTTCATCATATTTGTCATTTTAACTGTAAAAGCAGCTGTGAGACGAGTTTTAAACTTGGTATTGTGATATGCGCTTGTTTAGAGTGGGAAAACACACTTTGTGTCACCGAGTGCATGAAAACGGCTTTCCGAGCGCAGGAGTGCATTCAGTGACGCTTGGAAAGCCCTTTCTGCGCATAAAGCACACGTCTGAGAACGAACATTGATTTCATGTGAAATGAGGGCATTCGTGCATGTTTGACAAGTAACAACTTTCCCGTCGTGTGTTTTTCATGTTTTCGAAGCTTTTAACCCATTTTAATCGTGTTGTTTAATTTTAGCTGTAAACGCCCGTCTGAAACGAGTTTTCAACATAGTACTGTGATCTGCACGTGTTCAGAGTGGGAAAACACACTTTGTGTCACCGAGTGCACCAAAACAGCTTTTCTAAGCGCAGGAGCGCCTTCAGACTGTTTCTAACGCCTTTTCAGAGGATAAACCAAACGTTTGACATGGAACATTGATTTTGAGTGAAATGCGTGCATTCGGGCTTGTATGCCATGTAACAACTTTCTAAGCGTGGCTTTTCATGTTTTCGCGCGTTTAACACATTTTCATCATATTTGTCATTTTAACTGTAAAAGCAGGTGTGAGACGAGTTTTAAACTTGGTATTGTGATATGCGCTTGTTTAGAGTGGGAAAACACACTTTGTGTCACCGAGTGCATGAAAACGGCTTTCCGAGCGCAGGAGTGCATTCAGTGATGCTTGGAAAGCCCTTTCTGCGCATAAAGCACACGTCTGAGAATGAACATTGATTTCATGTGAAATGAGGGCATTCGTGCATGTTTGACAAGTAACAACTTTGCAGTCGTGTGTTTTTCATGTTTTCGAAGCTTTTAACCCATTTTAATCGTGTTGGTCATTTTAGCTGTAAAAGCCCGTCAAAACGAGTTTTCAACATAGTACTGTGATCTGCACGTGTTCAGAGTGGGAAAACACACTTTGTGTCACCGAGTGCACCAAAACAGCTTTTCTAAGCGCAGGAGCGCCTTCAGACTGTTTCTAATGCCTTTTCAGAGGATAAACCAAACGTTTGACATGGAACATTGATTTTGAGTGAAATGCGTGCATTCGGGCTTGTATGCCATGTAACAACTTTCTAAGCGTGGCTTTTCATGTTTTCGCGCGTTTAACACATTTTCATCATATTTGTCATTTTAACTGTAAAAGCAGGTGCGAGACGAGTTTTAAACTTGGTATTGTGATATGCGCTTGTTTAGAGTGGGAAAACACACTTTGTGTCACCGAGTGCATGAAAACAGCTTTCCGAGCACAGGAGTGCATTCAGTGACGCTTGGAAAGCCCTTTCTGCGCATAAAGCACACGTCTGAGAACGAACATTGATTTCATGTGAAATGAGGGCATTCGTGCATGTTTGACAAATAACAACTTTCCAGTCGTGTGTTTTTCATGTTTTCGAAGCTTTTAACCGTGTTGGTCATTTTAGCTGTAAAAGCCCGTCTGAAACGAGTTTTCAACATAGTACTGTGATCTGCACGTGTTCAGAGTGGGAAAACACACTTTGTGTCACCGAGTGCACCAAAACAGCTTTTCTAAGCGCAGGAGCGCCTTCAGACTGTTTCTAACGCCTTTTCAGAGGATAAACCAAACGTTTGACATGGAACATTGATTTTGAGTGAAATGCGTGCATTCGGGCTTGTATGCCATGTAACAACTTTCTAAGCGTGGCTTTTCATGTTTTCGCGCGTTTAACACATTTTCATCATATTTGTCATTTTAACTGTAAAAGCAGCTGTGAGACGAGTTTTAAACTTGGTATTGTGATATGCGCTTGTTTAGAGTGGGAAAACACACTTTGTGTCACCGAGTGCATGAAAACGGCTTTCCGAGCGCAGGAGTGCATTCAGTGATGCTTGGAAAGCCCTTTCTGCGCATAAAGCACACGTCTGAGAATGAACATTGATTTCATGTGAAATGAGGGCATTCGTGCATGTTTGACAAGTAACAACTTTGCAGTCGTGTGTTTTTCATGTTTTCGAAGCTTTTAACCCATTTTAATCGTGTTGGTCATTTTAGCTGTAAAAGCCCGTCAAAACGAGTTTTCAACATAGTACTGTGATCTGCACGTGTTCAGAGTGGGAAAACACACTTTGTGTCACCGAGTGCACCAAAACAGCTTTTCTAAGCGCAGGAGCGCCTTCAGACTGTTTCTAATGCCTTTTCAGAGGATAAACCAAACGTTTGACATGGAACATTGATTTTGAGTGAAATGCGTGCATTCGGGCTTGTATGCCATGTAACAACTTTCTAAGCGTGGCTTTTCATGTTTTCGCGCGTTTAACACATTTTCATCATATTTGTCATTTTAACTGTAAAAGCAGCTGTGAGACGAGTTTTAAACTTGGTATTGTGATATGCGCTTGTTTAGAGTGGGAAAACACACTTTGTGTCACCGAGTGCATGAAAACGGCTTTCCGAGCGCAGGAGTGCATTCAGTGACGCTTGGAAAGCCCTTTCTGCGCATAAAGCACACGTCTGAGAACGAACATTGATTTCATGTGAAATGAGGGCATTCGTGCATGTTTGACAAGTAACAACTTTCCCGTCGTGTGTTTTTCATGTTTTCGAAGCTTTTAACTCATTTTAATCGTGTTGTTTAATTTTAGCTGTAAACGCCCGTCTGAAACGAGTTTTCAACATAGTACTGTGATCTGCACGTGTTCAGAGTGGGAAAACACACTTTGTGTCACCGAGTGCACCAAAACAGCTTTTCTAAGCGCAGGAGCGCCTTCAGACTGTTTCTAACGCCTTTTCAGAGGATAAACCAAACGTTTGACATGGAACATTGATTTTGAGTGAAATGCGTGCATTCGGGCTTGTATGCCATGTAACAACTTTCTAAGCGTGGCTTTTCATGTTTTCGCGCGTTTAACACATTTTCATCATATTTGTCATTTTAACTGTAAAAGCAGGTGTGAGACGAGTTTTAAACTTGGTATTGTGATATGCGCTTGTTTAGAGTGGGAAAACACACTTTGTGTCACCGAGTGCATGAAAACGGCTTTCCGAGCGCAGGAGTGCATTCAGTGATGCTTGGAAAGCCCTTTCTGCGCATAAAGCACACGTCTGAGAACGAACATTGATTTCATGTGAAATGAGGGCATTCGTGCATGTTTGACAAATAACAACTTTCCAGTCGTGTGTTTTTCATGTTTTCGAAGCTTTTAAACGTGTTGGTCATTTTAGCTGTAAAAGCCCGTCTGAAACGAGTTTTCAACATAGTACTGTGATCTGCACGTGTTCAGAGTGGGAAAACACACTTTGTGTCACCGAGTGCACCAAAACAGCTTTTCTAAGCGCAGGAGCGCCTTCAGACTGTTTCTAACGCCTTTTCAGAGGATAAACCAAACGTTTGACATGGAACATTGATTTTGAGTGAAATGCGTGCATTCGGGCTTGTATGCAATGTAACAACTTTCTAAGCGTGGCTTTTCATGTTTTCGCGCGTTTAACACATTTTCATCAAATTTGTCATTTTAACTGTAAAAGCAGGTGCGAGACGAGTTTTAAACTTGGTATTGTGATATGCGCTTGTTTAGAGTGGGAAAACACACTTTGTGTCACCGAGTGCATGAAAACGGCTTTCCGAGCGCAGGAGTGCATTCAGTGATGCTTGGAAAGCCCTTTCTGCGCATAAAGCACACGTCTGAGAACGAACATTGATTTCATGTGAAATGAGGGCATTCGTGCATGTTTGACAAGTAACAACTTTCCCGTCGTGTGTTTTTCATGTTTTCGAAGCTTTTAACCCATTTTAATCGTGTTGTTCATTTTAGCTGTAAACGCCCGTCTGAAACGAGTTTTCAACATAGTACTGTGATCTGCACGTGTTCAGAGTGGGAAAACACACTTTGTGTCACCGAGTGCACCAAAACAGCTTTTCTAAGCGCAGGAGCGCCTTCAGACTGTTTCTAACGCCTTTTCAGAGGATAAACCAAACGTTTGACATGGAACATTGATTTTGGGTGAAATGCGTGCATTCGGGCTTGTATGCCATGTAACAACTTTCTAAGCGTGGCTTTTCATGTTTTCGCGCGTTTAACACATTTTCATCATATTTGTCATTTTAACTGTAAAAGCAGCTGTGAGACGAGTTTTAAACTTGGTATTGTGATATGCGCTTGTTTAGAGTGGGAAAACACACTTTGTGTCACCGAGTGCATGAAAACGGCTTTCCGAGCGCAGGAGTGCATTCAGTGACGCTTGGAAAGCCCTTTCTGCGCATAAAGCACACGTCTGAGAACGAACATTGATTTCATGTGAAATGAGGGCATTCGTGCATGTCTGACAAGTAACAACTTTCCAGTCGTGTGTTTTTCCTGTTTTCGAAGCTTTTAACCCATTTTAATCGTGTTGTTCATTTTAGCTGTAAACGCCCGTCTGAAACGAGTTTTCAACATAGTACTGTGATCTGCACGTGTTCAGAGTGGGAAAACACACTTTGTGTCACCGAGTGCACCAAAACAGCTTTTCTAAGCGCAGGAGCGCCTTCAGACTGTTTCTAACGCCTTTTCAGAGGATAAACCAAACGTTTGACATGGAACATTGATTTTGAGTGAAATGCGTGCATTCGGGCTTGTATGCCCTGCAACAACTTTCTAAGCGTGGCTTTTCATGTTTTCGCGCGTTTAACACATTTTCATCATATTTGTCATTTTGACTGTAAAAGCAGGTGTGAGACGAGTTTTAAACTTGGTATTGTGATATGCGCTTGTTTAGAGTGGGAAAACACACTTTGTGTCACCGAGTGCATGAAAACAGCTTTCCGAGCGCAGGAGTGCATTCAGTGACGCTTGGAAAGCCCTTTCTGCGCATAAAGCACACGTCTGAGAACGAACATTGATTTCATGTGAAATGAGGGCATTCGTGCATGTTTCACAAATAACAACTTTCCAGTCGTGTGTTTTTCATGTTTTCGAAGCTTTTAATCGTGTTGTTCATTTTAGCTGTAAAAGCCCGTCTGAAACGAGTTTTCAACATAGTACTGTGATCTACACGTGTTCAGAGTGGGAAAACACACTTTGTGTCACCGAGTGCACCAAAACAGCTTTTCTAAGCGCAGGAGCGCCTTCAGACTGTTTCTAACGCCTTTTCAGAGGATAAACCAAACGTTTGACATGGAACATTGATTTTGAGTGAAATGCGTGCATTCGGGCTTGTATGCAATGTAACAACTTTCTAAGCGTGGCTTTTCATGTTTTCGCGCGTTTAACACATTTTCATCAAATTTGTCATTTTAACTGTAAAAGCAGGTGCGAGACGAGTTTTAAACTTGGTATTGTGATATGCGCTTGTTTAGAGTGGGAAAACACACTTTGTGTCACCGAGTGCATGAAAACGGCTTTCCGAGCGCAGGAGTGCATTCAGTGATGCTTGGAAAGCCCTTTCTGCGCATAAAGCACACGTCTGAGAACGAACATTGATTTCATGTGAAATGAGGGCATTCGTGCATGTTTGACAAGTAACAACTTTCCCGTCGTGTGTTTTTCATGTTTTCGAAGCTTTTAACCCATTTTAATCGTGTTGTTCATTTTAGCTGTAAACGCCCGTCTGAAACGAGTTTTCAACATAGTACTGTGATCTGCACGTGTTCAGAGTGGGAAAACACACTTTGTGTCACCGAGTGCACCAAAACAGCTTTTCTAAGCGCAGGAGCGCCTTCAGACTGTTTCTAACGCCTTTTCAGAGGATAAACCAAACGTTTGACATGGAACATTGATTTTGGGTGAAATGCGTGCATTCGGGCTTGTATGCCATGTAACAACTTTCTAAGCGTGGCTTTTCATGTTTTCGCGCGTTTAACACATTTTCATCATATTTGTCATTTTAACTGTAAAAGCAGGTGTGAGACGAGTTTTAAACTTGGTATTGTGATATGCGCTTGTTTAGAGTGGGAAAACACACTTTGTGTCACCGAGTGCATGAAAACGGCTTTCCGAGCACAGGAGTGCATTCAGTGACGCTTGGAAAGCCCTTTCTGCGCATAAAGCACACGTCTGAGAACGAACATTGATTTCATGTGAAATGAGGGCATTCGTGCATGTTTGACAAATAACAACTTTCCAGTCGTGTGTTTTTCATGTTTTCGAAGCTTTTAACCGTGTTGGTCATTTTAGCTGTAAAAGCCCGTCTGAAACGAGTTTTCAACATAGTACTGTGATCTGCACGTGTTCAGAGTGGGAAAACACACTTTGTGTCACCGAGTGCACCAAAACAGCTTTTCTAAGCGCAGGAGCGCCTTCAGACTGTTTCTAACGCCTTTTCAGAGGATAAACCAAACGTTTGACATGGAACATTGATTTTGAGTGAAATGCGTGCATTCGGGCTTGTATGCCATGTAACAACTTTCTAAGCGTGGCTTTTCATGTTTTCGCGCGTTTAACACATTTTCATCATATTTGTCATTTTAACTGTAAAAGCAGCTGTGAGACGAGTTTTAAACTTGGTATTGTGATATGCGCTTGTTTAGAGTGGGAAAACACACTTTGTGTCACCGAGTGCATGAAAACGGCTTTCCGAGCGCAGGAGTGCATTCAGTGATGCTTGGAAAGCCCTTTCTGCGCATAAAGCACACGTCTGAGAATGAACATTGATTTCATGTGAAATGAGGGCATTCGTGCATGTTTGACAAGTAACAACTTTGCAGTCGTGTGTTTTTCATGTTTTCGAAGCTTTTAACCCATTTTAATCGTGTTGGTCATTTTAGCTGTAAAAGCCCGTCAAAACGAGTTTTCAACATAGTACTGTGATCTGCACGTGTTCAGAGTGGGAAAACACACTTTGTGTCACCGAGTGCACCAAAACAGCTTTTCTAAGCGCAGGAGCGCCTTCAGACTGTTTCTAATGCCTTTTCAGAGGATAAACCAAACGTTTGACATGGAACATTGATTTTGAGTGAAATGCGTGCATTCGGGCTTGTATGCCATGTAACAACTTTCTAAGCGTGGCTTTTCATGTTTTCGCGCGTTTAACACATTTTCATCATATTTGTCATTTTAACTGTAAAAGCAGCTGTGAGACGAGTTTTAAACTTGGTATTGTGATATGCGCTTGTTTAGAGTGGGAAAACACACTTTGTGTCACCGAGTGCATGAAAACGGCTTTCCGAGCGCAGGAGTGCATTCAGTGACGCTTGGAAAGCCCTTTCTGCGCATAAAGCACACGTCTGAGAACGAACATTGATTTCATGTGAAATGAGGGCATTCGTGCATGTTTGACAAGTAACAACTTTCCCGTCGTGTGTTTTTCATGTTTTCGAAGCTTTTAACCCATTTTAATCGTGTTGTTTAATTTTAGCTGTAAACGCCCGTCTGAAACGAGTTTTCAACATAGTACTGTGATCTGCACGTGTTCAGAGTGGGAAAACACACTTTGTGTCACCGAGTGCACCAAAACAGCTTTTCTAAGCGCAGGAGCGCCTTCAGACTGTTTCTAACGCCTTTTCAGAGGATAAACCAAACGTTTGACATGGAACATTGATTTTGAGTGAAATGCGTGCATTCGGGCTTGTATGCCATGTAACAACTTTCTAAGCGTGGCTTTTCATGTTTTCGCGCGTTTAACACATTTTCATCATATTTGTCATTTTAACTGTAAAAGCAGGTGTGAGACGAGTTTTAAACTTGGTATTGTGATATGCGCTTGTTTAGAGTGGGAAAACACACTTTGTGTCACCGAGTGCATGAAAACGGCTTTCCGAGCGCAGGAGTGCATTCAGTGATGCTTGGAAAGCCCTTTCTGCGCATAAAGCACACGTCTGAGAATGAACATTGATTTCATGTGAAATGAGGGCATTCGTGCATGTTTGACAAGTAACAACTTTGCAGTCGTGTGTTTTTCATGTTTTCGAAGCTTTTAACCCATTTTAATCGTGTTGGTCATTTTTGCTGTAAAAGCCCGTCAAAACGAGTTTTCAACATAGTACTGTGATCTGCACGTGTTCAGAGTGGGAAAACACACTTTGTGTCACCGAGTGCACCAAAACAGCTTTTCTAAGCGCAGGAGCGCCTTCAGACTGTTTCTAATGCCTTTTCAGAGGATAAACCAAACGTTTGACATGGAACATTGATTTTGAGTGAAATGCGTGCATTCGGGCTTGTATGCCATGTAACAACTTTCTAAGCGTGGCTTTTCATGTTTTCGCGCGTTTAACACATTTTCATCATATTTGTCATTTTAACTGTAAAAGCAGGTGCGAGACGAGTTTTAAACTTGGTATTGTGATATGCGCTTGTTTAGAGTGGGAAAACACACTTTGTGTCACCGAGTGCATGAAAACAGCTTTCCGAGCACAGGAGTGCATTCAGTGACGCTTGGAAAGCCCTTTCTGCGCATAAAGCACACGTCTGAGAACGAACATTGATTTCATGTGAAATGAGGGCATTCGTGCATGTTTGACAAATAACAACTTTCCAGTCGTGTGTTTTTCATGTTTTCGAAGCTTTTAACCGTGTTGGTCATTTTAGCTGTAAAAGCCCGTCTGAAACGAGTTTTCAACATAGTACTGTGATCTGCACGTGTTCAGAGTGGGAAAACACACTTTGTGTCACCGAGTGCACCAAAACAGCTTTTCTAAGCGCAGGAGCGCCTTCAGACTGTTTCTAACGCCTTTTCAGAGGATAAACCAAACGTTTGACATGGAACATTGATTTTGAGTGAAATGCGTGCATTCGGGCTTGTATGCCATGTAACAACTTTCTAAGCGTGGCTTTTCATGTTTTCGCGCGTTTAACACATTTTCATCATATTTGTCATTTTAACTGTAAAAGCAGCTGTGAGACGAGTTTTAAACTTGGTATTGTGATATGCGCTTGTTTAGAGTGGGAAAACACACTTTGTGTCACCGAGTGCATGAAAACGGCTTTCCGAGCGCAGGAGTGCATTCAGTGATGCTTGGAAAGCCCTTTCTGCGCATAAAGCACACGTCTGAGAATGAACATTGATTTCATGTGAAATGAGGGCATTCGTGCATGTTTGACAAGTAACAACTTTGCAGTCGTGTGTTTTTCATGTTTTCGAAGCTTTTAACCCATTTTAATCGTGTTGGTCATTTTAGCTGTAAAAGCCCGTCAAAACGAGTTTTCAACATAGTACTGTGATCTGCACGTGTTCAGAGTGGGAAAACACACTTTGTGTCACCGAGTGCACCAAAACAGCTTTTCTAAGCGCAGGAGCGCCTTCAGACTGTTTCTAATGCCTTTTCAGAGGATAAACCAAACGTTTGACATGGAACATTGATTTTGAGTGAAATGCGTGCATTCGGGCTTGTATGCCATGTAACAACTTTCTAAGCGTGGCTTTTCATGTTTTCGCGCGTTTAACACATTTTCATCATATTTGTCATTTTAACTGTAAAAGCAGCTGTGAGACGAGTTTTAAACTTGGTATTGTGATATGCGCTTGTTTAGAGTGGGAAAACACACTTTGTGTCACCGAGTGCATGAAAACGGCTTTCCGAGCGCAGGAGTGCATTCAGTGACGCTTGGAAAGCCCTTTCTGCGCATAAAGCACACGTCTGAGAACGAACATTGATTTCATGTGAAATGAGGGCATTCGTGCATGTTTGACAAGTAACAACTTTCCCGTCGTGTGTTTTTCATGTTTTCGAAGATTTTAACCCATTTTAATCGTGTTGTTTAATTTTAGCTGTAAACGCCCGTCTGAAACGAGTTTTCAACATAGTACTGTGATCTGCACGTGTTCAGAGTGGGAAAACACACTTTGTGTCACCGAGTGCACCAAAACAGCTTTTCTAAGCGCAGGAGCGCCTTCAGACTGTTTCTAACGCCTTTTCAGAGGATAAACCAAACGTTTGACATGGAACATTGATTTTGAGTGAAATGCGTGCATTCGGGATTGTATGCCATGTAACAACTTTCTAAGCGTGGCTTTTCATGTTTTCGCGCGTTTAACACATTTTCATCATATTTGTCATTTTAACTGTAAAAGCAGGTGTGAGACGAGTTTTAAACTTGGTATTGTGATATGCGCTTGTTTAGAGTGGGAAAACACACTTTGTGTCACCGAGTGCATGAAAACGGCTTTCCGAGCGCAGGAGTGCATTCAGTGACGCTTGGAAAGCCCTTTCTGCGCATAAAGCACACGTCTGAGAACGAACATTGATTTCATGTGAAATGAGGGCATTCGTGCATGTTTGACAAGTAACAACTTTCCCGTCGTGTGTTTTTCATGTTTTCGAAGCTTTTAACCCATTTTAATCGTGTTGTTTAATTTTAGCTGTAAACGCCCGTCTGAAACGAGTTTTCAACATAGTACTGTGATCTGCACGTGTTCAGAGTGGGAAAACACACTTTGTGTCACCGAGTGCACCAAAACAGCTTTTCTAAGCGCAGGAGCGCCTTCAGACTGTTTCTAACGCCTTTTCAGAGGATAAACCAAACGTTTGACATGGAACATTGATTTTGAGTGAAATGCGTGCATTCGGGCTTGTATGCCATGTAACAACTTTCTAAGCGTGGCTTTTCATGTTTTCGCGCGTTTAACACATTTTCATCATATTTGTCATTTTAACTGTAAAAGCAGGTGTGAGACGAGTTTTAAACTTGGTATTGTGATATGCGCTTGTTTAGAGTGGGAAAACACACTTTGTGTCACCGAGTGCATGAAAACGGCTTTCCGAGCGCAGGAGTGCATTCAGTGATGCTTGGAAAGCCCTTTCTGCGCATAAAGCACACGTCTGAGAATGAACATTGATTTCATGTGAAATGAGGGCATTCGTGCATGTTTGACAAGTAACAACTTTGCAGTCGTGTGTTTTTCATGTTTTCGAAGCTTTTAACCCATTTTAATCGTGTTGGTCATTTTAGCTGTAAAAGCCCGTCAAAACGAGTTTTCAACATAGTACTGTGATCTGCACGTGTTCAGAGTGGGAAAACACACTTTGTGTCACCGAGTGCACCAAAACAGCTTTTCTAAGCGCAGGAGCGCCTTCAGACTGTTTCTAATGCCTTTTCAGAGGATAAACCAAACGTTTGACATGGAACATTGATTTTGAGTGAAATGCGTGCATTCGGGCTTGTATGCCATGTAACAACTTTCTAAGCGTGGCTTTTCATGTTTTCGCGCGTTTAACACATTTTCATCATATTTGTCATTTTAACTGTAAAAGCAGGTGCGAGACGAGTTTTAAACTTGGTATTGTGATATGCGCTTGTTTAGAGTGGGAAAACACACTTTGTGTCACCGAGTGCATGAAAACAGCTTTCCGAGCACAGGAGTGCATTCAGTGACGCTTGGAAAGCCCTTTCTGCGCATAAAGCACACGTCTGAGAACGAACATTGATTTCATGTGAAATGAGGGCATTCGTGCATGTTTGACAAATAACAACTTTCCAGTCGTGTGTTTTTCATGTTTTCGAAGCTTTTAACCGTGTTGGTCATTTTAGCTGTAAAAGCCCGTCTGAAACGAGTTTTCAACATAGTACTGTGATCTGCACGTGTTCAGAGTGGGAAAACACACTTTGTGTCACCGAGTGCACCAAAACAGCTTTTCTAAGCGCAGGAGCGCCTTCAGACTGTTTCTAACGCCTTTTCAGAGGATAAACCAAACGTTTGACATGGAACATTGATTTTGAGTGAAATGCGTGCATTCGGGCTTGTATGCCATGTAACAACTTTCTAAGCGTGGCTTTTCATGTTTTCGCGCGTTTAACACATTTTCATCATATTTGTCATTTTAACTGTAAAAGCAGGTGTGAGACGAGTTTTAAACTTGGTATTGTGATATGCGCTTGTTTAGAGTGGGAAAACACACTTTGTGTCACCGAGTGCATGAAAACGGCTTTCCGAGCGCAGGAGTGCATTCAGTGATGCTTGGAAAGCCCTTTCTGCGCATAAAGCACACGTCTGAGAACGAACATTGATTTCATGTGAAATGAGGGCATTCGTGCATGTTTGACAAGTAACAACTTTCCCGTCGTGTGTTTTTCATGTTTTCGAAGCTTTTAACCCATTTTAATCGTGTTGTTTAATTTTAGCTGTAAACGCCCGTCTGAAACGAGTTTTCAACATAGTACTGTGATCTGCACGTGTTCAGAGTGGGAAAACACACTTTGTGTCACCGAGTGCACCAAAACAGCTTTTCTAAGCGCAGGAGCGCCTTCAGACTGTTTCTAACGCCTTTTCAGAGGATAAACCAAACGTTTGACATGGAACATTGATTTTGAGTGAAATGCGTGCATTCGGGCTTGTATGCCATGTAACAACTTTCTAAGCGTGGCTTTTCATGTTTTCGCGCGTTTAACACATTTTCATCATATTTGTCATTTTAACTGTAAAAGCAGGTGTGAGACGAGTTTTAAACTTGGTATTGTGATATGCGCTTGTTTAGAGTGGGAAAACACACTTTGTGTCACCGAGTGCATGAAAACGGCTTTCCGAGCGCAGGAGTGCATTCAGTGATGCTTGGAAAGCCCATTCTGCGCATAAAGCACACGTCTGAGAATGAACATTGATTTCATGTGAAATGAGGGCATTCGTGCATGTTTGACAAGTAACAACTTTGCAGTCGTGTGTTTTTCATGTTTTCGAAGCTTTTAACCCATTTTAATCGTGTTGGTCATTTTAGCTGTAAAAGCCCGTCAAAACGAGTTTTCAACATAGTACTGTGATCTGCACGTGTTCAGAGTGGGAAAACACACTTTGTGTCACCGAGTGCACCAAAACAGCTTTTCTAAGCGCAGGAGCGCCTTCAGACTGTTTCTAACGCCTTTTCAGAGGATAAACCAAACGTTTGACATGGAACATTGATTTTGAGTGAAATGCGTGCATTCGGGCTTGTATGCCATGTAACAACTTTCTAAGCGTGGCTTTTCATGTTTTCGCGCGTTTAACACATTTTCATCATATTTGTCATTTTAACTGTAAAAGCAGCTGTGAGACGAGTTTTAAACTTGGTATTGTGATATGCGCTTGTTTAGAGTGGGAAAACACACTTTGTGTCACCGAGTGCATGAAAACGGCTTTCCGAGCGCAGGAGTGCATTCAGTGACGCTTGGAAAGCCCTTTCTGCGCATAAAGCACACGTCTGAGAACGAACATTGATTTCATGTGAAATGAGGGCATTCGTGCATGTCTGACAAGTAACAACTTTCCAGTCGTGTGTTTTTCCTGTTTTCGAAGCTTTTAACCCATTTTAATCGTGTTGTTCATTTTAGCTGTAAACGCCCGTCTGAAACGAGTTTTCAACATAGTACTGTGATCTGCACGTGTTCAGAGTGGGAAAACACACTTTGTGTCACCGAGTGCACCAAAACAGCTTTTCTAAGCGCAGGAGCGCCTTCAGACTGTTTCTAACGCCTTTTCAGAGGATAAACCAAACGTTTGACATGGAACATTGATTTTGAGTGAAATGCGTGCATTCGGGCTTGTATGCCATGTAACAACTTTCTAAGCGTGGCTTTTCATGTTTTCGCGCGTTTAACACATTTTCATCATATTTGTCATTTTAACTGTAAAAGCAGGTGTGAGACGAGTTTTAAACTTGGTATTGTGATATGCGCTTGTTTAGAGTGGGAAAACACACTTTGTGTCACCGAGTGCATGAAAACGGCTTTCCGAGCGCAGGAGTGCATTCAGTGATGCTTGGAAAGCCCTTTCTGCGCATAAAGCACACGTCTGAGAACGAACATTGATTTCATGTGAAATGAGGGCATTCGTGCATGTTTGACAAGTAACAACTTTCCCGTCGTGTGTTTTTCATGTTTTCGAAGCTTTTAACCCATTTTAATCGTGTTGTTTAATTTTAGCTGTAAACGCCCGTCTGAAACGAGTTTTCAACATAGTACTGTGATCTGCACGTGTTCAGAGTGGGAAAACACACTTTGTGTCACCGAGTGCACCAAAACAGCTTTTCTAAGCGCAGGAGCGCCTTCAGACTGTTTCTAACGCCTTTTCAGAGGATAAACCAAACGTTTGACATGGAACATTGATTTTGAGTGAAATGCGTGCATTCGGGCTTGTATGCCATGTAACAACTTTCTAAGCGTGGCTTTTCATGTTTTCGCGCGTTTAACACATTTTCATCATATTTGTCATTTTAACTGTAAAAGCAGCTGTGAGACGAGTTTTAAACTTGGTATTGTGATATGCGCTTGTTTAGAGTGGGAAAACACACTTTGTGTCACCGAGTGCATGAAAACGGCTTTCCGAGCGCAGGAGTGCATTCAGTGACGCTTGGAAAGCCCTTTCTGCGCATAAAGCACACGTCTGAGAACGAACATTGATTTCATGTGAAATGAGGGCATTCGTGCATGTCTGACAAGTAACAACTTTCCAGTCGTGTGTTTTTCCTGTTTTCGAAGCTTTTAACCCATTTTAATCGTGTTGTTCATTTTAGCTGTAAACGCCCGTCTGAAACGAGTTTTCAACATAGTACTGTGATCTGCACGTGTTCAGAGTGGGAAAACACACTTTGTGTCACCGAGTGCACCAAAACAGCTTTTCTAAGCGCAGGAGCGCCTTCAGACTGTTTCTAACGCCTTTTCAGAGGATAAACCAAACGTTTGACATGGAACATTGATTTTGAGTGAAATGCGTGCATTCGGGCTTGTATGCCATGTAACAACTTTCTAAGCGTGGCTTTTCATGTTTTCGCGCGTTTAACACATTTTCATCATATTTGTCATTTTAACTGTAAAAGCAGGTGTGAGACGAGTTTTAAACTTGGTATTGTGATATGCGCTTGTTTAGAGTGGGAAAACACACTTTGTGTCACCGAGTGCATGAAAACGGCTTTCCGAGCGCAGGAGTGCATTCAGTGATGCTTGGAAAGCCCTTTCTGCGCATAAAGCACACGTCTGAGAACGAACATTGATTTCATGTGAAATGAGGGCATTCGTGCATGTTTGACAAGTAACAACTTTCCCGTCGTGTGTTTTTCATGTTTTCGAAGCTTTTAACCCATTTTAATCGTGTTGTTTAATTTTAGCTGTAAACGCCCGTCTGAAACGAGTTTTCAACATAGTACTGTGATCTGCACGTGTTCAGAGTGGGAAAACACACTTTGTGTCACCGAGTGCACCAAAACAGCTTTTCTAAGCGCAGGAGCGCCTTCAGACTGTTTCTAACGCCTTTTCAGAGGATAAACCAAACGTTTGACATGGAACATTGATTTTGAGTGAAATGCGTGCATTCGGGCTTGTATGCCATGTAACAACTTTCTAAGCGTGGCTTTTCATGTTTTCGCGCGTTTAACACATTTTCATCATATTTGTCATTTTAACTGTAAAAGCAGGTGTGAGACGAGTTTTAAACTTGGTATTGTGATATGCGCTTGTTTAGAGTGGGAAAACACACTTTGTGTCACCGAGTGCATGAAAACGGCTTTCCGAGCGCAGGAGTGCATTCAGTGATGCTTGGAAAGCCCTTTCTGCGCATAAAGCACACGTCTGAGAATGAACATTGATTTCATGTGAAATGAGGGCATTCGTGCATGTTTGACAAGTAACAACTTTGCAGTCGTGTGTTTTTCATGTTTTCGAAGCTTTTAACCCATTTTAATCGTGTTGGTCATTTTAGCTGTAAAAGCCCGTCAAAACGAGTTTTCAACATAGTACTGTGATCTGCACGTGTTCAGAGTGGGAAAACACACTTTGTGTCACCGAGTGCACCAAAACAGCTTTTCTAAGCGCAGGAGCGCCTTCAGACTGTTTCTAATGCCTTTTCAGAGGATAAACCAAACGTTTGACATGGAACATTGATTTTGAGTGAAATGCGTGCATTCGGGCTTGTATGCCATGTAACAACTTTCTAAGCGTGGCTTTTCATGTTTTCGCGCGTTTAACACATTTTCATCATATTTGTCATTTTAACTGTAAAAGCAGGTGTGAGACGAGTTTTAAACTTGGTATTGTGATATGCGCTTGTTTAGAGTGGGAAAACACACTTTGTGTCACCGAGTGCATGAAAACGGCTTTCCGAGCGCAGGAGTGCATTCAGTGACGCTTGGAAAGCCCTTTCTGCGCATAAAGCACACGTCTGAGAACGAACATTGATTTCATGTGAAATGAGGGCATTCGTGCATGTCTGACAAGTAACAACTTTCCAGTCGTGTGTTTTTCCTGTTTTCGAAGCTTTTAACCCATTTTAATCGTGTTGTTCATTTTAGCTGTAAACGCCCGTCTGAAACGAGTTTTCAACATAGTACTGTGATCTGCACGTGTTCAGAGTGGGAAAACACACTTTGTGTCACCGAGTGCACCAAAACAGCTTTTCTAAGCGCAGGAGCGCCTTCAGACTGTTTCTAACGCCTTTTCAGAGGATAAACCAAACGTTTGACATGGAACATTGATTTTGAGTGAAATGCGTGCATTCGGGCTTGTATGCCATGTAACAACTTTCTAAGCGTGGCTTTTCATGTTTTCGCGCGTTTAACACATTTTCATCATATTTGTCATTTTAACTGTAAAAGCAGGTGTGAGACGAGTTTTAAACTTGGTATTGTGATATGCGCTTGTTTAGAGTGGGAAAACACACTTTGTGTCACCGAGTGCATGAAAACGGCTTTCCGAGCGCAGGAGTGCATTCAGTGATGCTTGGAAAGCCCTTTCTGCGCATAAAGCACACGTCTGAGAACGAACATTGATTTCATGTGAAATGAGGGCATTCGTGCATGTTTGACAAGTAACAACTTTCCCGTCGTGTGTTTTTCATGTTTTCGAAGCTTTTAACCCATTTTAATCGTGTTGTTTAATTTTAGCTGTAAACGCCCGTCTGAAACGAGTTTTCAACATAGTACTGTGATCTGCACGTGTTCAGAGTGGGAAAACACACTTTGTGTCACCGAGTGCACCAAAACAGCTTTTCTAAGCGCAGTAGCGCCTTCAGACTGTTTCTAACGCCTTTTCAGAGGATAAACCAAACGTTTGACATGGAACATTGATTTTGAGTGAAATGCGTGCATTCGGGCTTGTATGCCATGTAACAACTTTCTAAGCGTGGCTTTTCATGTTTTCGCGCGTTTAACACATTTTCATCATATTTGTCATTTTAACTGTAAAAGCAGGTGTGAGACGAGTTTTAAACTTGGTATTGTGATATGCGCTTGTTTAGAGTGGGAAAACACACTTTGTGTCACCGAGTGCATGAAAACGGCTTTCCGAGCGCAGGAGTGCATTCAGTGATGCTTGGAAAGCCCTTTCTGCGCATAAAGCACACGTCTGAGAATGAACATTGATTTCATGTGAAATGAGGGCATTCGTGCATGTTTGACAAGTAACAACTTTGCAGTCGTGTGTTTTTCATGTTTTCGAAGCTTTTAACCCATTTTAATCGTGTTGGTCATTTTAGCTGTAAAAGCCCGTCAAAACGAGTTTTCAACATAGTACTGTGATCTGCACGTGTTCAGAGTGGGAAAACACACTTTGTGTCACCGAGTGCACCAAAACAGCTTTTCTAAGCGCAGGAGCGCCTTCAGACTGTTTCTAATGCCTTTTCAGAGGATAAACCAAACGTTTGACATGGAACATTGATTTTGAGTGAAATGCGTGCATTCGGGCTTGTATGCCATGTAACAACTTTCTAAGCGTGGCTTTTCATGTTTTCGCGCGTTTAACACATTTTCATCATATTTGTCATTTTAACTGTAAAAGCAGGTGTGAGACGAGTTTTAAACTTGGTATTGTGATATGCGCTTGTTTAGAGTGGGAAAACACACTTTGTGTCACCGAGTGCATGAAAACGGCTTTCCGAGCGCAGGAGTGCATTCAGTGATGCTTGGAAAGCCCTTTCTGCGCATAAAGCACACGTCTGAGAATGAACATTGATTTCATGTGAAATGAGGGCATTCGTGCATGTTTGACAAGTAACAACTTTGCAGTCGTGTGTTTTTCATGTTTTCGAAGCTTTTAACCCATTTTAATCGTGTTGGTCATTTTAGCTGTAAAAGCCCGTCAAAACGAGTTTTCAACATAGTACTGTGATCTGCACGTGTTCAGAGTGGGAAAACACACTTTGTGTCACCGAGTGCACCAAAACAGCTTTTCTAAGCGCAGGAGCGCCTTCAGACTGTTTCTAATGCCTTTTCAGAGGATAAACCAAACGTTTGACATGGAACATTGATTTTGAGTGAAATGCGTGCATTCGGGCTTGTATGCCATGTAACAACTTTCTAAGCGTGGCTTTTCATGTTTTCGCGCGTTTAACACATTTTCATCATATTTGTCATTTTAACTGTAAAAGCAGCTGTGAGACGAGTTTTAAACTTGGTATTGTGATATGCGCTTGTTTAGAGTGGGAAAACACACTTTGTGTCACCGAGTGCATGAAAACGGCTTTCCGAGCGCAGGAGTGCATTCAGTGACGCTTGGAAAGCCCTTTCTGCGCATAAAGCACACGTCTGAGAACGAACATTGATTTCATGTGAAATGAGGGCATTCGTGCATGTTTGACAAGTAACAACTTTCCCGTCGTGTGTTTTTCATGTTTTCGAAGCTTTTAACCCATTTTAATCGTGTTGTTTAATTTTAGCTGTAAACGCCCGTCTGAAACGAGTTTTCAACATAGTACTGTGATCTGCACGTGTTCAGAGTGGGAAAACACACTTTGTGTCACCGAGTGCACCAAAACAGCTTTTCTAAGCGCAGGAGCGCCTTCAGACTGTTTCTAACGCCTTTTCAGAGGATAAACCAAACGTTTGACATGGAACATTGATTTTGAGTGAAATGCGTGCATTCGGGCTTGTATGCCATGTAACAACTTTCTAAGCGTGGCTTTTCATGTTTTCGCGCGTTTAACACATTTTCATCATATTTGTCATTTTAACTGTAAAAGCAGGTGTGAGACGAGTTTTAAACTTGGTATTGTGATATGCGCTTGTTTAGAGTGGGAAAACACACTTTGTGTCACCGAGTGCATGAAAACGGCTTTCCGAGCGCAGGAGTGCATTCAGTGATGCTTGGAAAGCCCTTTCTGCGCATAAAGCACACGTCTGAGAATGAACATTGATTTCATGTGAAATGAGGGCATTCGTGCATGTTTGACAAGTAACAACTTTGCAGTCGTGTGTTTTTCATGTTTTCGAAGCTTTTAACCCATTTTAATCGTGTTGGTCATTTTAGCTGTAAAAGCCCGTCAAAACGAGTTTTCAACATAGTACTGTGATCTGCACGTGTTCAGAGTGGGAAAACACACTTTGTGTCACCGAGTGCACCAAAACAGCTTTTCTAAGCGCAGGAGCGCCTTCAGACTGTTTCTAATGCCTTTTCAGAGGATAAACCAAACGTTTGACATGGAACATTGATTTTGAGTGAAATGCGTGCATTCGGGCTTGTATGCCATGTAACAACTTTCTAAGCGTGGCTTTTCATGTTTTCGCGCGTTTAACACATTTTCATCATATTTGTCATTTTAACTGTAAAAGCAGGTGCGAGACGAGTTTTAAACTTGGTATTGTGATATGCGCTTGTTTAGAGTGGGAAAACACACTTTGTGTCACCGAGTGCATGAAAACAGCTTTCCGAGCACAGGAGTGCATTCAGTGACGCTTGGAAAGCCCTTTCTGCGCATAAAGCACACGTCTGAGAACGAACATTGATTTCATGTGAAATGAGGGCATTCGTGCATGTTTGACAAATAACAACTTTCCAGTCGTGTGTTTTTCATGTTTTCGAAGCTTTTAACCGTGTTGGTCATTTTAGCTGTAAAAGCCCGTCTGAAACGAGTTTTCAACATAGTACTGTGATCTGCACGTGTTCAGAGTGGGAAAACACACTTTGTGTCACCGAGTGCACCAAAACAGCTTTTCTAAGCGCAGGAGCGCCTTCAGACTGTTTCTAACGCCTTTTCAGAGGATAAACCAAACGTTTGACATGGAACATTGATTTTGAGTGAAATGCGTGCATTCGGGCTTGTATGCCATGTAACAACTTTCTAAGCGTGGCTTTTCATGTTTTCGCGCGTTTAACACATTTTCATCATATTTGTCATTTTAACTGTAAAAGCAGGTGTGAGACGAGTTTTAAACTTGGTATTGTGATATGCGCTTGTTTAGAGTGGGAAAACACACTTTGTGTCACCGAGTGCATGAAAACGGCTTTCCGAGCGCAGGAGTGCATTCAGTGATGCTTGGAAAGCCCTTTCTGCGCATAAAGCACACGTCTGAGAATGAACATTGATTTCATGTGAAATGAGGGCATTCGTGCATGTTTGACAAGTAACAACTTTGCAGTCGTGTGTTTTTCATGTTTTCGAAGCTTTTAACCCATTTTAATCGTGTTGGTCATTTTAGCTGTAAAAGCCCGTCAAAACGAGTTTTCAACATAGTACTGTGATCTGCACGTGTTCAGAGTGGGAAAACACACTTTGTGTCACCGAGTGCACCAAAACAGCTTTTCTAAGCGCAGGAGCGCCTTCAGACTGTTTCTAATGCCTTTTCAGAGGATAAACCAAACGTTTGACATGGAACATTGATTTTGAGTGAAATGCGTGCATTCGGGCTTGTATGCCATGTAACAACTTTCTAAGCGTGGCTTTTCATGTTTTCGCGCGTTTAACACATTTTCATCATATTTGTCATTTTAACTGTAAAAGCAGCTGTGAGACGAGTTTTAAACTTGGTATTGTGATATGCGCTTGTTTAGAGTGGGAAAACACACTTTGTGTCACCGAGTGCATGAAAACGGCTTTCCGAGCGCAGGAGTGCATTCAGTGACGCTTGGAAAGCCCTTTCTGCGCATAAAGCACACGTCTGAGAACGAACATTGATTTCATGTGAAATGAGGGCATTCGTGCATGTCTGACAAGTAACAACTTTCCAGTCGTGTGTTT
This sequence comes from Neoarius graeffei, assembly GCF_027579695.1. Lineage (NCBI taxonomy): Eukaryota > Metazoa > Chordata > Actinopteri > Siluriformes > Ariidae > Neoarius > Neoarius graeffei. The sequence goes on from NC_083583.1 coordinate 68,091,906, forward strand.
TTCCTGTTTTCGAAGCTTTTAACCCATTTTAATCGTGTTGTTCATTTTAGCTGTAAACGCCCGTCTGAAACGAGTTTTCAACATAGTACTGTGATCTGCACGTGTTCAGAGTGGGAAAACACACTTTGTGTCACCGAGTGCACCAAAACAGCTTTTCTAAGCGCAGGAGCGCCTTCAGACTGTTTCTAACGCCTTTTCAGAGGATAAACCAAACGTTTGACATGGAACATTGATTTTGAGTGAAATGCGTGCATTCGGGCTTGTATGCCATGTAACAACTTTCTAAGCGTGGCTTTTCATGTTTTCGCGCGTTTAACACATTTTCATCATATTTGTCATTTTAACTGTAAAAGCAGGTGTGAGACGAGTTTTAAACTTGGTATTGTGATATGCGCTTGTTTAGAGTGGGAAAACACACTTTGTGTCACCGAGTGCATGAAAACGGCTTTCCGAGCGCAGGAGTGCATTCAGTGATGCTTGGAAAGCCCTTTCTGCGCATAAAGCACACGTCTGAGAACGAACATTGATTTCATGTGAAATGAGGGCATTCGTGCATGTTTGACAAGTAACAACTTTCCCGTCGTGTGTTTTTCATGTTTTCGAAGCTTTTAACCCATTTTAATCGTGTTGTTTAATTTTAGCTGTAAACGCCCGTCTGAAACGAGTTTTCAACATAGTACTGTGATCTGCACGTGTTCAGAGTGGGAAAACACACTTTGTGTCACCGAGTGCACCAAAACAGCTTTTCTAAGCGCAGTAGCGCCTTCAGACTGTTTCTAACGCCTTTTCAGAGGATAAACCAAACGTTTGACATGGAACATTGATTTTGAGTGAAATGCGTGCATTCGGGCTTGTATGCCATGTAACAACTTTCTAAGCGTGGCTTTTCATGTTTTCGCGCGTTTAACACATTTTCATCATATTTGTCATTTTAACTGTAAAAGCAGGTGTGAGACGAGTTTTAAACTTGGTATTGTGATATGCGCTTGTTTAGAGTGGGAAAACACACTTTGTGTCACCGAGTGCATGAAAACGGCTTTCCGAGCGCAGGAGTGCATTCAGTGATGCTTGGAAAGCCCTTTCTGCGCATAAAGCACACGTCTGAGAATGAACATTGATTTCATGTGAAATGAGGGCATTCGTGCATGTTTGACAAGTAACAACTTTGCAGTCGTGTGTTTTTCATGTTTTCGAAGCTTTTAACCCATTTTAATCGTGTTGGTCATTTTAGCTGTAAAAGCCCGTCAAAACGAGTTTTCAACATAGTACTGTGATCTGCACGTGTTCAGAGTGGGAAAACACACTTTGTGTCACCGAGTGCACCAAAACAGCTTTTCTAAGCGCAGGAGCGCCTTCAGACTGTTTCTAATGCCTTTTCAGAGGATAAACCAAACGTTTGACATGGAACATTGATTTTGAGTGAAATGCGTGCATTCGGGCTTGTATGCCATGTAACAACTTTCTAAGCGTGGCTTTTCATGTTTTCGCGCGTTTAACACATTTTCATCATATTTGTCATTTTAACTGTAAAAGCAGGTGTGAGACGAGTTTTAAACTTGGTATTGTGATATGCGCTTGTTTAGAGTGGGAAAACACACTTTGTGTCACCGAGTGCATGAAAACGGCTTTCCGAGCGCAGGAGTGCATTCAGTGATGCTTGGAAAGCCCTTTCTGCGCATAAAGCACACGTCTGAGAATGAACATTGATTTCATGTGAAATGAGGGCATTCGTGCATGTTTGACAAGTAACAACTTTGCAGTCGTGTGTTTTTCATGTTTTCGAAGCTTTTAACCCATTTTAATCGTGTTGGTCATTTTAGCTGTAAAAGCCCGTCAAAACGAGTTTTCAACATAGTACTGTGATCTGCACGTGTTCAGAGTGGGAAAACACACTTTGTGTCACCGAGTGCACCAAAACAGCTTTTCTAAGCGCAGGAGCGCCTTCAGACTGTTTCTAATGCCTTTTCAGAGGATAAACCAAACGTTTGACATGGAACATTGATTTTGAGAGAAATGCGTGCATTCGGGCTTGTATGCCATGTAACAACTTTCTAAGCGTGGCTTTTCATGTTTTCGCGCGTTTAACACATTTTCATCATATTTGTCATTTTAACTGTAAAAGCAGCTGTGAGACGAGTTTTAAACTTGGTATTGTGATATGCGCTTGTTTAGAGTGGGAAAACACACTTTGTGTCACCGAGTGCATGAAAACGGCTTTCCGAGCGCAGGAGTGCATTCAGTGACGCTTGGAAAGCCCTTTCTGCGCACAAAGCACACGTCTGAGAACGAACATTGATTTCATGTGAAATGAGGGCATTCGTGCATGTTTGACAAGTAACAACTTTCCCGTCGTGTGTTTTTCATGTTTTCGAAGCTTTTAACCCATTTTAATCGTGTTGTTTAATTTTAGCTGTAAACGCCCGTCTGAAACGAGTTTTCAACATAGTACTGTGATCTGCACGTGTTCAGAGTGGGAAAACACACTTTGTGTCACCGAGTGCACCAAAACAGCTTTTCTAAGCGCAGGAGCGCCTTCAGACTGTTTCTAACGCCTTTTCAGAGGATAAACCAAACGTTTGACATGGAACATTGATTTTGAGTGAAATGCGTGCATTCGGGCTTGTATGCCATGTAACAACTTTCTAAGCGTGGCTTTTCATGTTTTCGCGCGTTTAACACATTTTCATCATATTTGTCATTTTAACTGTAAAAGCAGGTGTGAGACGAGTTTTAAACTTGGTATTGTGATATGCGCTTGTTTAGAGTGGGAAAACACACTTTGTGTCACCGAGTGCATGAAAACGGCTTTCCGAGCGCAGGAGTGCATTCAGTGATGCTTGGAAAGCCCTTTCTGCGCATAAAGCACACGTCTGAGAATGAACATTGATTTCATGTGAAATGAGGGCATTCGTGCATGTTTGACAAGTAACAACTTTGCAGTCGTGTGTTTTTCATGTTTTCGAAGCTTTTAACCCATTTTAATCGTGTTGGTCATTTTAGCTGTAAAAGCCCGTCAAAACGAGTTTTCAACATAGTACTGTGATCTGCACGTGTTCAGAGTGGGAAAACACACTTTGTGTCACCGAGTGCACCAAAACAGCTTTTCTAAGCGCAGGAGCGCCTTCAGACTGTTTCTAATGCCTTTTCAGAGGATAAACCAAACGTTTGACATGGAACATTGATTTTGAGTGAAATGCGTGCATTCGGGCTTGTATGCCATGTAACAACTTTCTAAGCGTGGCTTTTCATGTTTTCGCGCGTTTAACACATTTTCATCATATTTGTCATTTTAACTGTAAAAGCAGGTGCGAGACGAGTTTTAAACTTGGTATTGTGATATGCGCTTGTTTAGAGTGGGAAAACACACTTTGTGTCACCGAGTGCATGAAAACAGCTTTCCGAGCACAGGAGTGCATTCAGTGACGCTTGGAAAGCCCTTTCTGCGCATAAAGCACACGTCTGAGAACGAACATTGATTTCATGTGAAATGAGGGCATTCGTGCATGTTTGACAAATAACAACTTTCCAGTCGTGTGTTTTTCATGTTTTCGAAGCTTTTAACCGTGTTGGTCATTTTAGCTGTAAAAGCCCGTCTGAAACGAGTTTTCAACATAGTACTGTGATCTGCACGTGTTCAGAGTGGGAAAACACACTTTGTGTCACCGAGTGCACCAAAACAGCTTTTCTAAGCGCAGGAGCGCCTTCAGACTGTTTCTAACGCCTTTTCAGAGGATAAACCAAACGTTTGACATGGAACATTGATTTTGAGTGAAATGCGTGCATTCGGGCTTGTATGCCATGTAACAACTTTCTAAGCGTGGCTTTTCATGTTTTCGCGCGTTTAACACATTTTCATCATATTTGTCATTTTAACTGTAAAAGCAGCTGTGAGACGAGTTTTAAACTTGGTATTGTGATATGCGCTTGTTTAGAGTGGGAAAACACACTTTGTGTCACCGAGTGCATGAAAACGGCTTTCCGAGCGCAGGAGTGCATTCAGTGATGCTTGGAAAGCCCTTTCTGCGCATAAAGCACACGTCTGAGAATGAACATTGATTTCATGTGAAATGAGGGCATTCGTGCATGTTTGACAAGTAACAACTTTGCAGTCGTGTGTTTTTCATGTTTTCGAAGCTTTTAACCCATTTTAATCGTGTTGGTCATTTTAGCTGTAAAAGCCCGTCAAAACGAGTTTTCAACATAGTACTGTGATCTGCACGTGTTCAGAGTGGGAAAACACACTTTGTGTCACCGAGTGCACCAAAACAGCTTTTCTAAGCGCAGGAGCGCCTTCAGACTGTTTCTAATGCCTTTTCAGAGGATAAACCAAACGTTTGACATGGAACATTGATTTTGAGTGAAATGCGTGCATTCGGGCTTGTATGCCATGTAACAACTTTCTAAGCGTGGCTTTTCATGTTTTCGCGCGTTTAACACATTTTCATCATATTTGTCATTTTAACTGTAAAAGCAGCTGTGAGACGAGTTTTAAACTTGGTATTGTGATATGCGCTTGTTTAGAGTGGGAAAACACACTTTGTGTCACCGAGTGCATGAAAACGGCTTTCCGAGCGCAGGAGTGCATTCAGTGACGCTTGGAAAGCCCTTTCTGCGCATAAAGCACACGTCTGAGAACGAACATTGATTTCATGTGAAATGAGGGCATTCGTGCATGTCTGACAAGTAACAACTTTCCAGTCGTGTGTTTTTCCTGTTTTCGAAGCTTTTAACCCATTTTAATCGTGTTGTTCATTTTAGCTGTAAACGCCCGTCTGAAACGAGTTTTCAACATAGTACTGTGATCTGCACGTGTTCAGAGTGGGAAAACACACTTTGTGTCACCGAGTGCACCAAAACAGCTTTTCTAAGCGCAGGAGCGCCTTCAGACTGTTTCTAACGCCTTTTCAGAGGATAAACCAAACGTTTGACATGGAACATTGATTTTGAGTGAAATGCGTGCATTCGGGCTTGTATGCCCTGCAACAACTTTCTAAGCGTGGCTTTTCATGTTTTCGCGCGTTTAACACATTTTCATCATATTTGTCATTTTGACTGTAAAAGCAGGTGTGAGACGAGTTTTAAACTTGGTATTGTGATATGCGCTTGTTTAGAGTGGGAAAACACACTTTGTGTCACCGAGTGCATGAAAACAGCTTTCCGAGCGCAGGAGTGCATTCAGTGACGCTTGGAAAGCCCTTTCTGCGCATAAAGCACACGTCTGAGAACGAACATTGATTTCATGTGAAATGAGGGCATTCGTGCATGTTTCACAAATAACAACTTTCCAGTCGTGTGTTTTTCATGTTTTCGAAGCTTTTAATCGTGTTGTTCATTTTAGCTGTAAAAGCCCGTCTGAAACGAGTTTTCAACATAGTACTGTGATCTGCACGTGTTCAGAGTGGGAAAACACACTTTGTGTCACCGAGTGCACCAAAACAGCTTTTCTAAGCGCAGGAGCGCCTTCAGACTGTTTCTAACGCCTTTTCAGAGGATAAACCAAACGTTTGACATGGAACATTGATTTTGAGTGAAATGCGTGCATTCGGGCTTGTATGCAATGTAACAACTTTCTAAGCGTGGCTTTTCATGTTTTCGCGCGTTTAACACATTTTCATCAAATTTGTCATTTTAACTGTAAAAGCAGGTGCGAGACGAGTTTTAAACTTGGTATTGTGATATGCGCTTGTTTAGAGTGGGAAAACACACTTTGTGTCACCGAGTGCATGAAAACGGCTTTCCGAGCGCAGGAGTGCATTCAGTGATGCTTGGAAAGCCCTTTCTGCGCATAAAGCACACGTCTGAGAACGAACATTGATTTCATGTGAAATGAGGGCATTCGTGCATGTTTGACAAGTAACAACTTTCCCGTCGTGTGTTTTTCATGTTTTCGAAGCTTTTAACCCATTTTAATCGTGTTGTTCATTTTAGCTGTAAACGCCCGTCTGAAACGAGTTTTCAACATAGTACTGTGATCTGCACGTGTTCAGAGTGGGAAAACACACTTTGTGTCACCGAGTGCACCAAAACAGCTTTTCTAAGCGCAGGAGCGCCTTCAGACTGTTTCTAACGCCTTTTCAGAGGATAAACCAAACGTTTGACATGGAACATTGATTTTGGGTGAAATGCGTGCATTCGGGCTTGTATGCCATGTAACAACTTTCTAAGCGTGGCTTTTCATGTTTTCGCGCGTTTAACACATTTTCATCATATTTGTCATTTTAACTGTAAAAGCAGCTGTGAGACGAGTTTTAAACTTGGTATTGTGATATGCGCTTGTTTAGAGTGGGAAAACACACTTTGTGTCACCGAGTGCATGAAAACGGCTTTCCGAGCGCAGGAGTGCATTCAGTGACGCTTGGAAAGCCCTTTCTGCGCATAAAGCACACGTCTGAGAACGAACATTGATTTCATGTGAAATGAGGGCATTCGTGCATGTCTGACAAGTAACAACTTTCCAGTCGTGTGTTTTTCCTGTTTTCGAAGCTTTTAACCCATTTTAATCGTGTTGTTCATTTTAGCTGTAAACGCCCGTCTGAAACGAGTTTTCAACATAGTACTGTGATCTGCACGTGTTCAGAGTGGGAAAATACACTTTGTGTCACCGAGTGCACCAAAACAGCTTTTCTAAGCGCAGGAGCGCCTTCAGACTGTTTCTAACGCCTTTTCAGAGGATAAACCAAACGTTTGACATGGAACATTGATTTTGAGTGAAATGCGTGCATTCGGGCTTGTATGCCCTGCAACAACTTTCTAAGCGTGGCTTTTCATGTTTTCGCGCGTTTAACACATTTTCATCATATTTGTCATTTTAACTGTAAAAGCAGGTGCGAGACGAGTTTTAAACTTGGTATTGTGATATGCGCTTGTTTAGAGTGGGAAAACACACTTTGTGTCACCGAGTGCATGAAAACAGCTTTCCGAGCACAGGAGTGCATTCAGTGACGCTTGGAAAGCCCTTTCTGCGCATAAAGCACACGTCTGAGAACGAACATTGATTTCATGTGAAATGAGGGCATTCGTGCATGTTTGACAAATAACAACTTTCCAGTCGTGTGTTTTTCATGTTTTCGAAGCTTTTAACCGTGTTGGTCATTTTAGCTGTAAAAGCCCGTCTGAAACGAGTTTTCAACATAGTACTGTGATCTGCACGTGTTCAGAGTGGGAAAACACACTTTGTGTCACCGAGTGCACCAAAACAGCTTTTCTAAGCGCAGGAGCGCCTTCAGACTGTTTCTAACGCCTTTTCAGAGGATAAACCAAACGTTTGACATGGAACATTGATTTTGAGTGAAATGCGTGCATTCGGGCTTGTATGCCATGTAACAACTTTCTAAGCGTGGCTTTTCATGTTTTCGCGCGTTTAACACATTTTCATCATATTTGTCATTTTAACTGTAAAAGCAGCTGTGAGACGAGTTTTAAACTTGGTATTGTGATATGCGCTTGTTTAGAGTGGGAAAACACACTTTGTGTCACCGAGTGCATGAAAACGGCTTTCCGAGCGCAGGAGTGCATTCAGTGATGCTTGGAAAGCCCTTTCTGCGCATAAAGCACACGTCTGAGAATGAACATTGATTTCATGTGAAATGAGGGCATTCGTGCATGTTTGACAAGTAACAACTTTGCAGTCGTGTGTTTTTCATGTTTTCGAAGCTTTTAACCCATTTTAATCGTGTTGGTCATTTTAGCTGTAAAAGCCCGTCAAAACGAGTTTTCAACATAGTACTGTGATCTGCACGTGTTCAGAGTGGGAAAACACACTTTGTGTCACCGAGTGCACCAAAACAGCTTTTCTAAGCGCAGGAGCGCCTTCAGACTGTTTCTAATGCCTTTTCAGAGGATAAACCAAACGTTTGACATGGAACATTGATTTTGAGTGAAATGCGTGCATTCGGGCTTGTATGCCATGTAACAACTTTCTAAGCGTGGCTTTTCATGTTTTCGCGCGTTTAACACATTTTCATCATATTTGTCATTTTAACTGTAAAAGCAGGTGCGAGACGAGTTTTAAACTTGGTATTGTGATATGCGCTTGTTTAGAGTGGGAAAACACACTTTGTGTCACCGAGTGCATGAAAACAGCTTTCCGAGCACAGGAGTGCATTCAGTGACGCTTGGAAAGCCCTTTCTGCGCATAAAGCACACGTCTGAGAACGAACATTGATTTCATGTGAAATGAGGGCATTCGTGCATGTTTGACAAATAACAACTTTCCAGTCGTGTGTTTTTCATGTTTTCGAAGCTTTTAACCGTGTTGGTCATTTTAGCTGTAAAAGCCCGTCTGAAACGAGTTTTCAACATAGTACTGTGATCTGCACGTGTTCAGAGTGGGAAAACACACTTTGTGTCACCGAGTGCACCAAAACAGCTTTTCTAAGCGCAGGAGCGCCTTCAGACTGTTTCTAACGCCTTTTCAGAGGATAAACCAAACGTTTGACATGGAACATTGATTTTGAGTGAAATGCGTGCATTCGGGCTTGTATGCCATGTAACAACTTTCTAAGCGTGGCTTTTCATGTTTTCGCGCGTTTAACACATTTTCATCATATTTGTCATTTTAACTGTAAAAGCAGCTGTGAGACGAGTTTTAAACTTGGTATTGTGATATGCGCTTGTTTAGAGAGGGAAAACACACTTTGTGTCACCGAGTGCATGAAAACGGCTTTCCGAGCGCAGTAGTGCATTCAGTGACGCTTGGAAAGCCCTTTCTGCGCATAAAGCACACGTCTGAGAACGAACATTGATTTCATGTGAAATGAGGGCATTCGTGCATGTCTGACAAGTAACAACTTTCCAGTCGTGTGTTTTTCCTGTTTTCGAAGCTTTTAACCCATTTTAATCGTGTTGTTCATTTTAGCTGTAAACGCCCGTCTGAAACGAGTTTTCAACATAGTACTGTGATCTGCACGTGTTCAGAGTGGGAAAACACACTTTGTGTCACCGAGTGCACCAAAACAGCTTTTCTAAGCGCAGGAGCGCCTTCAGACTGTTTCTAACGCCTTTTCAGAGGATAAACCAAACGTTTGACATGGAACATTGATTTTGAGTGAAATGCGTGCATTCGGGCTTGTATGCCATGTAACAACTTTCTAAGCGTGGCTTTTCATGTTTTCGCGCGTTTAACACATTTTCATCATATTTGTCATTTTAACTGTAAAAGCAGGTGTGAGACGAGTTTTAAACTTGGTATTGTGATATGCGCTTGTTTAGAGTGGGAAAACACACTTTGTGTCACCGAGTGCATGAAAACGGCTTTCCGAGCGCAGGAGTGCATTCAGTGATGCTTGGAAAGCCCTTTCTGCGCATAAAGCACACGTCTGAGAAGGAACATTGATTTCATGTGAAATGAGGGCATTCGTGCATGTTTGACAAGTAACAACTTTCCCGTCGTGTGTTTTTCATGTTTTCGAAGCTTTTAACCCATTTTAATCGTGTTGTTTAATTTTAGCTGTAAACGCCCGTCTGAAACGAGTTTTCAACATAGTACTGTGATCTGCACGTGTTCAGAGTGGGAAAACACACTTTGTGTCACCGAGTGCACCAAAACAGCTTTTCTAAGCGCAGGAGCGCCTTCAGACTGTTTCTAACGCCTTTTCAGAGGATAAACCAAACGTTTGACATGGAACATTGATTTTGAGTGAAATGCGTGCATTCGGGCTTGTATGCCATGTAACAACTTTCTAAGCGTGGCTTTTCATGTTTTCGCGCGTTTAACACATTTTCATCATATTTGTCATTTTAACTGTAAAAGCAGGTGTGAGACGAGTTTTAAACTTGGTATTGTGATATGCGCTTGTTTAGAGTGGGAAAACACACTTTGTGTCACCGAGTGCATGAAAACGGCTTTCCGAGCGCAGGAGTGCATTCAGTGATGCTTGGAAAGCCCTTTCTGCGCATAAAGCACACGTCTGAGAATGAACATTGATTTCATGTGAAATGAGGGCATTCGTGCATGTTTGACAAGTAACAACTTTGCAGTCGTGTGTTTTTCATGTTTTCGAAGCTTTTAACCCATTTTAATCGTGTTGGTCATTTTAGCTGTAAAAGCCCGTCAAAACGAGTTTTCAACATAGTACTGTGATCTGCACGTGTTCAGAGTGGGAAAACACACTTTGTGTCACCGAGTGCACCAAAACAGCTTTTCTAAGCGCAGGAGCGCCTTCAGACTGTTTCTAACGCCTTTTCAGAGGATAAACCAAACGTTTGACATGGAACATTGATTTTGAGTGAAATGCGTGCATTCGGGCTTGTATGCCATGTAACAACTTTCTAAGCGTGGCTTTTCATGTTTTCGCGCGTTTAACACATTTTCATCATATTTGTCATTTTAACTGTAAAAGCAGGTGCGAGACGAGTTTTAAACTTGGTATTGTGATATGCGCTTGTTTAGAGTGGGAAAACACACTTTGTGTCACCGAGTGCATGAAAACAGCTTTCCGAGCACAGGAGTGCATTCAGTGACGCTTGGAAAGCCCTTTCTGCGCATAAAGCACACGTCTGAGAACGAACATTGATTTCATGTGAAATGAGGGCATTCGTGCATGTTTGACAAATAACAACTTTCCAGTCGTGTGTTTTTCATGTTTTCGAAGCTTTTAACCGTGTTGGTCATTTTAGCTGTAAAAGCCCGTCTGAAACGAGTTTTCAACATAGTACTGTGATCTGCACGTGTTCAGAGTGGGAAAACACACTTTGTGTCACCGAGTGCACCAAAACAGCTTTTCTAAGCGCAGGAGCGCCTTCAGACTGTTTCTAACGCCTTTTCAGAGGATAAACCAAACGTTTGACATGGAACATTGATTTTGAGTGAAATGCGTGCATTCGGGCTTGTATGCCATGTAACAACTTTCTAAGCGTGGCTTTTCATGTTTTCGCGCGTTTAACACATTTTCATCATATTTGTCATTTTAACTGTAAAAGCAGCTGTGAGACGAGTTTTAAACTTGGTATTGTGATATGCGCTTGTTTAGAGTGGGAAAACACACTTTGTGTCACCGAGTGCATGAAAACGGCTTTCCGAGCGCAGGAGTGCATTCAGTGATGCTTGGAAAGCCCTTTCTGCGCATAAAGCACACGTCTGAGAACGAACATTGATTTCATGTGAAATGAGGGCATTCGTGCATGTTTGACAAGTAACAACTTTCCCGTCGTGTGTTTTTCATGTTTTCGAAGCTTTTAACCCATTTTAATCGTGTTGTTTAATTTTAGCTGTAAACGCCCGTCTGAAACGAGTTTTCAACATAGTACTGTGATCTGCACGTGTTCAGAGTGGGAAAACACACTTTGTGTCACCGAGTGCACCAAAACAGCTTTTCTAAGCGCAGGAGCGCCTTCAGACTGTTTCTAACGCCTTTTCAGAGGATAAACCAAACGTTTGACATGGAACATTGATTTTGAGTGAAATGCGTGCATTCGGGCTTGTATGCCATGTAACAACTTTCTAAGCGTGGCTTTTCATGTTTTCGCGCGTTTAACACATTTTCATCATATTTGTCATTTTAACTGTAAAAGCAGGTGTGAGACGAGTTTTAAACTTGGTATTGTGATATGCGCTTGTTTAGAGTGGGAAAACACACTTTGTGTCACCGAGTGCATGAAAACGGCTTTCCGAGCGCAGGAGTGCATTCAGTGATGCTTGGAAAGCCCTTTCTGCGCATAAAGCACACGTCTGAGAATGAACATTGATTTCATGTGAAATGAGGGCATTCGTGCATGTTTGACAAGTAACAACTTTGCAGTCGTGTGTTTTTCATGTTTTCGAAGCTTTTAACCCATTTTAATCGTGTTGGTCATTTTAGCTGTAAAAGCCCGTCAAAACGAGTTTTCAACATAGTACTGTGATCTGCACGTGTTCAGAGTGGGAAAACACACTTTGTGTCACCGAGTGCACCAAAACAGCTTTTCTAAGCGCAGGAGCGCCTTCAGACTGTTTCTAACGCCTTTTCAGAGGATAAACCAAACGTTTGACATGGAACATTGATTTTGAGTGAAATGCGTGCATTCGGGCTTGTATGCCATGTAACAACTTTCTAAGCGTGGCTTTTCATGTTTTCGCGCGTTTAACACATTTTCATCATATTTGTCATTTTAACTGTAAAAGCAGGTGCGAGACGAGTTTTAAACTTGGTATTGTGATATGCGCTTGTTTAGAGTGGGAAAACACACTTTGTGTCACCGAGTGCATGAAAACAGCTTTCCGAGCACAGGAGTGCATTCAGTGACGCTTGGAAAGCCCTTTCTGCGCATAAAGCACACGTCTGAGAACGAACATTGATTTCATGTGAAATGAGGGCATTCGTGCATGTTTGACAAGTAACAACTTTCCAGTCGTGTGTTTTTCATGTTTTCGAAGCTTTTAACCGTGTTGGTCATTTTAGCTGTAAAAGCCCGTCTGAAACGAGTTTTCAACATAGTACTGTGATCTGCACGTGTTCAGAGTGGGAAAACACACTTTGTGTCACCGAGTGCACCAAAACAGCTTTTCTAAGCGCAGGAGCGCCTTCAGACTGTTTCTAACGCCTTTTCAGAGGATAAACCAAACGTTTGACATGGAACATTGATTTTGAGTGAAATGCGTGCATTCGGGCTTGTATGCCATGTAACAACTTTCTAAGCGTGGCTTTTCATGTTTTCGCGCGTTTAACACATTTTCATCATATTTGTCATTTTAACTGTAAAAGCAGCTGTGAGACGAGTTTTAAACTTGGTATTGTGATATGCGCTTGTTTAGAGTGGGAAAACACACTTTGTGTCACCGAGTGCATGAAAACGGCTTTCCGAGCGCAGGAGTGCATTCAGTGACGCTTGGAAAGCCCTTTCTGCGCATAAAGCACACGTCTGAGAACGAACATTGATTTCATGTGAAATGAGGGCATTCGTGCATGTCTGACAAGTAACAACTTTCCAGTCGTGTGTTTTTCCTGTTTTCGAAGCTTTTAACCCATTTTAATCGTGTTGTTCATTTTAGCTGTAAACGCCCGTCTGAAACGAGTTTTCAACATAGTACTGTGATCTGCACGTGTTCAGAGTGGGAAAACACACTTTGTGTCACCGAGTGCACCAAAACAGCTTTTCTAAGCGCAGGAGCGCCTTCAGACTGTTTCTAACGCCTTTTCAGAGGATAAACCAAACGTTTGACATGGAACATTGATTTTGAGTGAAATGCGTGCATTCGGGCTTGTATGCCATGTAACAACTTTCTAAGCGTGGCTTTTCATGTTTTCGCGCGTTTAACACATTTTCATCATATTTGTCATTTTAACTGTAAAAGCAGGTGTGAGACGAGTTTTAAACTTGGTATTGTGATATGCGCTTGTTTAGAGTGGGAAAACACACTTTGTGTCACCGAGTGCATGAAAACGGCTTTCCGAGCGCAGGAGTGCATTCAGTGATGCTTGGAAAGCCCTTTCTGCGCATAAAGCCCACGTCTGAGAACGAACATTGATTTCATGTGAAATGAGGGCATTCGTGCATGTTTGACAAGTAACAACTTTCCCGTCGTGTGTTTTTCATGTTTTCGAAGCTTTTAACCCATTTTAATCGTGTTGTTTAATTTTAGCTGTAAACGCCCGTCTGAAACGAGTTTTCAACATAGTACTGTGATCTGCACGTGTTCAGAGTGGGAAAACACACTTTGTGTCACCGAGTGCACCAAAACAGCTTTTCTAAGCGCAGGAGCGCCTTCAGACTGTTTCTAACGCCTTTTCAGAGGATAAACCAAACGTTTGACATGGAACATTGATTTTGAGTGAAATGCGTGCATTCGGGCTTGTATGCCATGTAACAACTTTCTAAGCGTGGCTTTTCATGTTTTCGCGCGTTTAACACATTTTCATCATATTTGTCATTTTAACTGTAAAAGCAGGTGTGAGACGAGTTTTAAACTTGGTATTGTGATATGCGCTTGTTTAGAGTGGGAAAACACACTTTGTGTCACCGAGTGCATGAAAACGGCTTTCCGAGCGCAGGAGTGCATTCAGTGATGCTTGGAAAGCCCTTTCTGCGCATAAAGCACACGTCTGAGAATGAACATTGATTTCATGTGAAATGAGGGCATTCGTGCATGTTTGACAAGTAACAACTTTGCAGTCGTGTGTTTTTCATGTTTTCGAAGCTTTTAACCCATTTTAATCGTGTTGGTCATTTTAGCTGTAAAAGCCCGTCAAAACGAGTTTTCAACATAGTACTGTGATCTGCACGTGTTCAGAGTGGGAAAACACACTTTGTGTCACCGAGTGCACCAAAACAGCTTTTCTAAGCGCAGGAGCGCCTTCAGACTGTTTCTAACGCCTTTTCAGAGGATAAACCAAACGTTTGACATGGAACATTGATTTTGAGTGAAATGCGTGCATTCGGGCTTGTATGCCATGTAACAACTTTCTAAGCGTGGCTTTTCATGTTTTCGCGCGTTTAACACATTTTCATCATATTTGTCATTTTAACTGTAAAAGCAGGTGCGAGACGAGTTTTAAACTTGGTATTGTGATATGCGCTTGTTTAGAGTGGGAAAACACACTTTGTGTCACCGAGTGCATGAAAACAGCTTTCCGAGCACAGGAGTGCATTCAGTGACGCTTGGAAAGCCCTTTCTGCGCATAAAGCACACGTCTGAGAACGAACATTGATTTCATGTGAAATGAGGGCATTCGTGCATGTTTGACAAATAACAACTTTCCAGTCGTGTGTTTTTCATGTTTTCGAAGCTTTTAACCGTGTTGGTCATTTTAGCTGTAAAAGCCCGTCTGAAACGAGTTTTCAACATAGTACTGTGATCTGCACGTGTTCAGAGTGGGAAAACACACTTTGTGTCACCGAGTGCACCAAAACAGCTTTTCTAAGCGCAGGAGCGCCTTCAGACTGTTTCTAACGCCTTTTCAGAGGATAAACCAAACGTTTGACATGGAACATTGATTTTGAGTGAAATGCGTGCATTCGGGCTTGTATGCCATGTAACAACTTTCTAAGCGTGGCTTTTCATGTTTTCGCGCGTTTAACACATTTTCATCATATTTGTCATTTTAACTGTAAAAGCAGCTGTGAGACGAGTTTTAAACTTGGTATTGTGATATGCGCTTGTTTAGAGTGGGAAAACACACTTTGTGTCACCGAGTGCATGAAAACGGCTTTCCGAGCGCAGGAGTGCATTCAGTGACGCTTGGAAAGCCCTTTCTGCGCATAAAGCACACGTCTGAGAACGAACATTGATTTCATGTGAAATGAGGGCATTCGTGCATGTCTGACAAGTAACAACTTTCCAGTCGTGTGTTTTTCCTGTTTTCGAAGCTTTTAACCCATTTTAATCGTGTTGTTCATTTTAGCTGTAAACGCCCGTCTGAAACGAGTTTTCAACATAGTACTGTGATCTGCACGTGTTCAGAGTGGGAAAACACACTTTGTGTCACCGAGTGCACCAAAACAGCTTTTCTAAGCGCAGGAGCGCCTTCAGACTGTTTCTAACGCCTTTTCAGAGGATAAACCAAACGTTTGACATGGAACATTGATTTTGAGTGAAATGCGTGCATTCGGGCTTGTATGCCATGTAACAACTTTCTAAGCGTGGCTTTTCATGTTTTCGCGCGTTTAACACATTTTCATCATATTTGTCATTTTAACTGTAAAAGCAGGTGTGAGACGAGTTTTAAACTTGGTATTGTGATATGCGCTTGTTTAGAGTGGGAAAACACACTTTGTGTCACCGAGTGCATGAAAACGGCTTTCCGAGCGCAGGAGTGCATTCAGTGATGCTTGGAAAGCCCTTTCTGCGCATAAAGCACACGTCTGAGAATGAACATTGATTTCATGTGAAATGAGGGCATTCGTGCATGTTTGACAAGTAACAACTTTGCAGTCGTGTGTTTTTCATGTTTTCGAAGCTTTTAACCCATTTTAATCGTGTTGGTCATTTTAGCTGTAAAAGCCCGTCAAAACGAGTTTTCAACATAGTACTGTGATCTGCACGTGTTCAGAGTGGGAAAACACACTTTGTGTCACCGAGTGCACCAAAACAGCTTTTCTAAGCGCAGGAGCGCCTTCAGACTGTTTCTAACGCCTTTTCAGAGGATAAACCAAACGTTTGACATGGAACATTGATTTTGAGTGAAATGCGTGCATTCGGGCTTGTATGCCATGTAACAACTTTCTAAGCGTGGCTTTTCATGTTTTCGCGCGTTTAACACATTTTCATCATATTTGTCATTTTAACTGTAAAAGCAGGTGCGAGACGAGTTTTAAACTTGGTATTGTGATATGCGCTTGTTTAGAGTGGGAAAACACACTTTGTGTCACCGAGTGCATGAAAACAGCTTTCCGAGCACAGGAGTGCATTCAGTGACGCTTGGAAAGCCCTTTCTGCGCATAAAGCACACGTCTGAGAACGAACATTGATTTCATGTGAAATGAGGGCATTCGTGCATGTTTGACAAATAACAACTTTCCAGTCGTGTGTTTTTCATGTTTTCGAAGCTTTTAACCGTGTTGGTCATTTTAGCTGTAAAAGCCCGTCTGAAACGAGTTTTCAACATAGTACTGTGATCTGCACGTGTTCAGAGTGGGAAAACACACTTTGTGTCACCGAGTGCACCAAAACAGCTTTTCTAAGCGCAGGAGCGCCTTCAGACTGTTTCTAACGCCTTTTCAGAGGATAAACCAAACGTTTGACATGGAACATTGATTTTGAGTGAAATGCGTGCATTCGGGCTTGTATGCCATGTAACAACTTTCTAAGCGTGGCTTTTCATGTTTTCGCGCGTTTAACACATTTTCATCATATTTGTCATTTTAACTGTAAAAGCAGCTGTGAGACGAGTTTTAAACTTGGTATTGTGATATGCGCTTGTTTAGAGTGGGAAAACACACTTTGTGTCACCGAGTGCATGAAAACGGCTTTCCGAGCGCAGGAGTGCATTCAGTGACGCTTGGAAAGCCCTTTCTGCGCATAAAGCACACGTCTGAGAACGAACATTGATTTCATGTGAAATGAGGGCATTCGTGCATGTCTGACAAGTAACAACTTTCCAGTCGTGTGTTTTTCCTGTTTTCGAAGCTTTTAACCCATTTTAATCGTGTTGTTCATTTTAGCTGTAAACGCCCGTCTGAAACGAGTTTTCAACATAGTACTGTGATCTGCACGTGTTCAGAGTGGGAAAACACACTTTGTGTCACCGATTGCACCAAAACAGCTTTTCTAAGCGCAGGAGCGCCTTCAGACTGTTTCTAACGCCTTTTCAGAGGATAAACCAAACCTTTGACATGGAACATTGATTTTGAGTGAAATGCGTGCATTCGGGCTTGTATGCCATGTAACAACTTTCTAAGCGTGGCTTTTCATGTTTTCGCGCGTTTAACACATTTTCATCATATTTGTCATTTTAACTGTAAAAGCAGGTGTGAGACGAGTTTTAAACTTGGTATTGTGATATGCGCTTGTTTAGAGTGGGAAAACACACTTTGTGTCACCGAGTGCATGAAAACGGCTTTCCGAGCGCAGGAGTGCATTCAGTGATGCTTGGAAAGCCCTTTCTGCGCATAAAGCACACGTCTGAGAACGAACATTGATTTCATGTGAAATGAGGGCATTCGTGCATGTTTGACAAGTAACAACTTTCCCGTCGTGTGTTTTTCATGTTTTCGAAGCTTTTAACCCATTTTAATCGTGTTGTTTAATTTTAGCTGTAAACGCCCGTCTGAAACGAGTTTTCAACATAGTACTGTGATCTGCACGTGTTCAGAGTGGGAAAACACACTTTGTGTCACCGAGTGCACCAAAACAGCTTTTCTAAGCGCAGGAGCGCCTTCAGACTGTTTCTAACGCCTTTTCAGAGGATAAACCAAACGTTTGACATGGAACATTGATTTTGAGTGAAATGCGTGCATTCGGGCTTGTATGCCATGTAACAACTTTCTAAGCGTGGCTTTTCATGTTTTCGCGCGTTTAACACATTTTCATCATATTTGTCATTTTAACTGTAAAAGCAGGTGTGAGACGAGTTTTAAACTTGGTATTGTGATATGCGCTTGTTTAGAGTGGGAAAACACACTTTGTGTCACCGAGTGCATGAAAACGGCTTTCCGAGCGCAGGAGTGCATTCAGTGATGCTTGGAAAGCCCTTTCTGCGCATAAAGCACACGTCTGAGAATGAACATTGATTTCATGTGAAATGAGGGCATTCGTGCATGTTTGACAAGTAACAACTTTGCAGTCGTGTGTTTTTCATGTTTTCGAAGCTTTTAACCCATTTTAATCGTGTTGGTCATTTTAGCTGTAAAAGCCCGTCAAAACGAGTTTTCAACATAGTACTGTGATCTGCACGTGTTCAGAGTGGGAAAACACACTTTGTGTCACCGAGTGCACCAAAACAGCTTTTCTAAGCGCAGGAGCGCCTTCAGACTGTTTCTAACGCCTTTTCAGAGGATAAACCAAACGTTTGACATGGAACATTGATTTTGAGTGAAATGCGTGCATTCGGGCTTGTATGCCATGTAACAACTTTCTAAGCGTGGCTTTTCATGTTTTCGCGCGTTTAACACATTTTCATCATATTTGTCATTTTAACTGTAAAAGCAGGTGCGAGACGAGTTTTAAACTTGGTATTGTGATATGCGCTTGTTTAGAGTGGGAAAACACACTTTGTGTCACCGAGTGCATGAAAACAGCTTTCCGAGCACAGGAGTGCATTCAGTGACGCTTGGAAAGCCCTTTCTGCGCATAAAGCACACGTCTGAGAACGAACATTGATTTCATGTGAAATGAGGGCATTCGTGCATGTTTGACAAATAACAACTTTCCAGTCGTGTGTTTTTCATGTTTTCGAAGCTTTTAACCGTGTTGGTCATTTTAGCTGTAAAAGCCCGTCTGAAACGAGTTTTCAACATAGTACTGTGATCTGCACGTGTTCAGAGTGGGAAAACACACTTTGTGTCACCGAGTGCACCAAAACAGCTTTTCTAAGCGCAGGAGCGCCTTCAGACTGTTTCTAACGCCTTTTCAGAGGATAAACCAAACGTTTGACATGGAACATTGATTTTGAGTGAAATGCGTGCATTCGGGCTTGTATGCCATGTAACAACTTTCTAAGCGTGGCTTTTCATGTTTTCGCGCGTTTAACACATTTTCATCATATTTGTCATTTTAACTGTAAAAGCAGCTGTGAGACGAGTTTTAAACTTGGTATTGTGATATGCGCTTGTTTAGAGTGGGAAAACACACTTTGTGTCACCGAGTGCATGAAAACGGCTTTCCGAGCGCAGGAGTGCATTCAGTGACGCTTGGAAAGCCCTTTCTGCGCATAAAGCACACGTCTGAGAACGAACATTGATTTCATGTGAAATGAGGGCATTCGTGCATGTCTGACAAGTAACAACTTTCCAGTCGTGTGTTTTTCCTGTTTTCGAAGCTTTTAACCCATTTTAATCGTGTTGTTCATTTTAGCTGTAAACGCCCGTCTGAAACGAGTTTTCAACATAGTACTGTGATCTGCACGTGTTCAGAGTGGGAAAACACACTTTGTGTCACCGAGTGCACCAAAACAGCTTTTCTAAGCGCAGGAGCGCCTTCAGACTGTTTCTAACGCCTTTTCAGAGGATAAACCAAACGTTTGACATGGAACATTGATTTTGAGTGAAATGCGTGCATTCGGGCTTGTATGCCATGTAACAACTTTCTAAGCGTGGCTTTTCATGTTTTCGCGCGTTTAACACATTTTCATCATATTTGTCATTTTAACTGTAAAAGCAGGTGTGAGACGAGTTTTAAACTTGGTATTGTGATATGCGCTTGTTTAGAGTGGGAAAACACACTTTGTGTCACCGAGTGCATGAAAACGGCTTTCCGAGCGCAGGAGTGCATTCAGTGATGCTTGGAAAGCCCTTTCTGCGCATAAAGCACACGTCTGAGAACGAACATTGATTTCATGTGAAATGAGGGCATTCGTGCATGTTTGACAAGTAACAACTTTCCCGTCGTGTGTTTTTCATGTTTTCGAAGCTTTTAACCCATTTTAATCGTGTTGTTTAATTTTAGCTGTAAACGCCCGTCTGAAACGAGTTTTCAACATAGTACTGTGATCTGCACGTGTTCAGAGTGGGAAAACACACTTTGTGTCACCGAGTGCACCAAAACAGCTTTTCTAAGCGCAGGAGCGCCTTCAGACTGTTTCTAAAGCCTTTTCAGAGGATAAACCAAACGTTTGACATGGAACATTGATTTTGAGTGAAATGCGTGCATTCGGGCTTGTATGCCATGTAACAACTTTCTAAGCGTGGCTTTTCATGTTTTCGCGCGTTTAACACATTTTCATCATATTTGTCATTTTAACTGTAAAAGCAGGTGTGAGACGAGTTTTAAACTTGGTATTGTGATATGCGCTTGTTTAGAGTGGGAAAACACACTTTGTGTCACCGAGTGCATGAAAACGGCTTTCCGAGCGCAGGAGTGCATTCAGTGATGCTTGGAAAGCCCTTTCTGCGCATAAAGCACACGTCTGAGAATGAACATTGATTTCATGTGAAATGAGGGCATTCGTGCATGTTTGACAAGTAACAACTTTGCAGTCGTGTGTTTTTCATGTTTTCGAAGCTTTTAACCCATTTTAATCGTGTTGGTCATTTTAGCTGTAAAAGCCCGTCAAAACGAGTTTTCAACATAGTACTGTGATCTGCACGTGTTCAGAGTGGGAAAACACACTTTGTGTCACCGAGTGCACCAAAACAGCTTTTCTAAGCGCAGGAGCGCCTTCAGACTGTTTCTAACGCCTTTTCAGAGGATAAACCAAACGTTTGACATGGAACATTGATTTTGAGTGAAATGCGTGCATTCGGGCTTGTATGCCATGTAACAACTTTCTAAGCGTGGCTTTTCATGTTTTCGCGCGTTTAACACATTTTCATCATATTTGTCATTTTAACTGTAAAAGCAGGTGCGAGACGAGTTTTAAACTTGGTATTGTGATATGCGCTTGTTTAGAGTGGGAAAACACACTTTGTGTCACCGAGTGCATGAAAACAGCTTTCCGAGCACAGGAGTGCATTCAGTGACGCTTGGAAAGCCCTTTCTGCGCATAAAGCACACGTCTGAGAACGAACATTGATTTCATGTGAAATGAGGGCATTCGTGCATGTTTGACAAATAACAACTTTCCAGTCGTGTGTTTTTCATGTTTTCGAAGCTTTTAACCGTGTTGGTCATTTTAGCTGTAAAAGCCCGTCTGAAACGAGTTTTCAACATAGTACTGTGATCTGCACGTGTTCAGAGTGGGAAAACACACTTTGTGTCACCGAGTGCACCAAAACAGCTTTTCTAAGCGCAGGAGCGCCTTCAGACTGTTTCTAACGCCTTTTCAGAGGATAAACCAAACGTTTGACATGGAACATTGATTTTGAGTGAAATGCGTGCATTCGGGCTTGTATGCCATGTAACAACTTTCTAAGCGTGGCTTTTCATGTTTTCGCGCGTTTAACACATTTTCATCATATTTGTCATTTTAACTGTAAAAGCAGCTGTGAGACGAGTTTTAAACTTGGTATTGTGATATGCGCTTGTTTAGAGTGGGAAAACACACTTTGTGTCACCGAGTGCATGAAAACGGCTTTCCGAGCGCAGGAGTGCATTCAGTGACGCTTGGAAAGCCCTTTCTGCGCATAAAGCACACGTCTGAGAACGAACATTGATTTCATGTGAAATGAGGGCATTCGTGCATGTCTGACAAGTAACAACTTTCCAGTCGTGTGTTTTTCCTGTTTTCGAAGCTTTTAACCCATTTTAATCGTGTTGTTCATTTTAGCTGTAAACGCCCGTCTGAAACGAGTTTTCAACATAGTACTGTGATCTGCACGTGTTCAGAGTGGGAAAACACACTTTGTGTCACCGAGTGCACCAAAACAGCTTTTCTAAGCGCAGGAGCGCCTTCAGACTGTTTCTAACGCCTTTTCAGAGGATAAACCAAACGTTTGACATGGAACATTGATTTTGAGTGAAATGCGTGCATTCGGGCTTGTATGCCATGTAACAACTTTCTAAGCGTGGCTTTTCATGTTTTCGCGCGTTTAACACATTTTCATCATATTTGTCATTTTAACTGTAAAAGCAGGTGTGAGACGAGTTTTAAACTTGGTATTGTGATATGCGCTTGTTTAGAGTGGGAAAACACACTTTGTGTCACCGAGTGCATGAAAACGGCTTTCCGAGCGCAGGAGTGCATTCAGTGATGCTTGGAAAGCCCTTTCTGCGCATAAAGCACACGTCTGAGAACGAACATTGATTTCATGTGAAATGAGGGCATTCGTGCATGTTTGACAAGTAACAACTTTCCCGTCGTGTGTTTTTCATGTTTTCGAAGCTTTTAACCCATTTTAATCGTGTTGTTTAATTTTAGCTGTAAACGCCCGTCTGAAACGAGTTTTCAACATAGTACTGTGATCTGCACGTGTTCAGAGTGGGAAAACACACTTTGTGTCACCGAGTGCACCAAAACAGCTTTTCTAAGCGCAGGAGCGCCTTCAGACTGTTTCTAACGCCTTTTCAGAGGATAAACCAAACGTTTGACATGGAACATTGATTTTGAGTGAAATGCGTGCATTCGGGCTTGTATGCCATGTAACAACTTTCTAAGCGTGGCTTTTCATGTTTTCGCGCGTTTAACACATTTTCATCATATTTGTCATTTTAACTGTAAAAGCAGGTGCGAGACGAGTTTTAAACTTGGTATTGTGATATGCGCTTGTTTAGAGTGGGAAAACACACTTTGTGTCACCGAGTGCATGAAAACAGCTTTCCGAGCACAGGAGTGCATTCAGTGACGCTTGGAAAGCCCTTTCTGCGCATAAAGCACACGTCTGAGAACGAACATTGATTTCATGTGAAATGAGGGCATTCGTGCATGTTTGACAAATAACAACTTTCCAGTCGTGTGTTTTTCATGTTTTCGAAGCTTTTAACCGTGTTGGTCATTTTAGCTGTAAAAGCCCGTCTGAAACGAGTTTTCAACATAGTACTGTGATCTGCACGTGTTCAGAGTGGGAAAACACACTTTGTGTCACCGAGTGCACCAAAACAGCTTTTCTAAGCGCAGGAGCGCCTTCAGACTGTTTCTAACGCCTTTTCAGAGGATAAACCAAACGTTTGACATGGAACATTGATTTTGAGTGAAATGCGTGCATTCGGGCTTGTATGCCATGTAACAACTTTCTAAGCGTGGCTTTTCATGTTTTCGCGCGTTTAACACATTTTCATCATATTTGTCATTTTAACTGTAAAAGCAGGTGTGAGACGAGTTTTAAACTTGGTATTGTGATATGCGCTTGTTTAGAGTGGGAAAACACACTTTGTGTCACCGAGTGCATGAAAACGGCTTTCCGAGCGCAGGAGTGCATTCAGTGATGCTTGGAAAGCCCTTTCTGCGCATAAAGCACACGTCTGAGAACGAACATTGATTTCATGTGAAATGAGGGCATTCGTGCATGTTTGACAAGTAACAACTTTCCCGTCGTGTGTTTTTCATGTTTTCGAAGCTTTTAACCCATTTTAATCGTGTTGTTTAATTTTAGCTGTAAACGCCCGTCTGAAACGAGTTTTCAACATAGTACTGTGATCTGCACGTGTTCAGAGTGGGAAAACACACTTTGTGTCACCGAGTGCACCAAAACAGCTTTTCTAAGCGCAGGAGCGCCTTCAGACTGTTTCTAACGCCTTTTCAGAGGATAAACCAAACGTTTGACATGGAACATTGATTTTGAGTGAAATGCGTGCATTCGGGCATGTATGCCATGTAACAACTTTCTAAGCGTGGCTTTTCATGTTTTCGCGCGTTTAACACATTTTCATCATATTTGTCATTTTAACTGTAAAAGCAGGTGTGAGACGAGTTTTAAACTTGGTATTGTGATATGCGCTTGTTTAGAGTGGGAAAACACACTTTGTGTCACCGAGTGCATGAAAACGGCTTTCCGAGCGCAGGAGTGCATTCAGTGATGCTTGGAAAGCCCTTTCTGCGCATAAAGCACACGTCTGAGAATGAACATTGATTTCATGTGAAATGAGGGCATTCGTGCATGTTTGACAAGTAACAACTTTGCAGTCGTGTGTTTTTCATGTTTTCGAAGCTTTTAACCCATTTTAATCGTGTTGGTCATTTTAGCTGTAAAAGCCCGTCAAAACGAGTTTTCAACATAGTACTGTGATCTGCACGTGTTCAGAGTGGGAAAACACACTTTGTGTCACCGAGTGCACCAAAACAGCTTTTCTAAGCGCAGGAGCGCCTTCAGACTGTTTCTAATGCCTTTTCAGAGGATAAACCAAACGTTTGACATGGAACATTGATTTTGAGTGAAATGCGTGCATTCGGGCTTGTATGCCATGTAACAACTTTCTAAGCGTGGCTTTTCATGTTTTCGCGCGTTTAACACATTTTCATCATATTTGTCATTTTAACTGTAAAAGCAGGTGCGAGACGAGTTTTAAACTTGGTATTGTGATATGCGCTTGTTTAGAGTGGGAAAACACACTTTGTGTCACCGAGTGCATGAAAACAGCTTTCCGAGCACAGGAGTGCATTCAGTGACGCTTGGAAAGCCCTTTCTGCGCATAAAGCACACGTCTGAGAACGAACATTGATTTCATGTGAAATGAGGGCATTCGTGCATGTTTGACAAATAACAACTTTCCAGTCGTGTGTTTTTCATGTTTTCGAAGCTTTTAACCGTGTTGGTCATTTTAGCTGTAAAAGCCCGTCTGAAACGAGTTTTCAACATAGTACTGTGATCTGCACGTGTTCAGAGTGGGAAAACACACTTTGTGTCACCGAGTGCACCAAAACAGCTTTTCTAAGCGCAGGAGCGCCTTCAGACTGTTTCTAACGCCTTTTCAGAGGATAAACCAAACGTTTGACATGGAACATTGATTTTGAGTGAAATGCGTGCATTCGGGCTTGTATGCCATGTAACAACTTTCTAAGCGTGGCTTTTCATGTTTTCGCGCGTTTAACACATTTTCATCATATTTGTCATTTTAACTGTAAAAGCAGCTGTGAGACGAGTTTTAAACTTGGTATTGTGATATGCGCTTGTTTAGAGTGGGAAAACACACTTTGTGTCACCGAGTGCATGAAAACGGCTTTCCGAGCGCAGGAGTGCATTCAGTGACGCTTGGAAAGCCCTTTCTGCGCATAAAGCACACGTCTGAGAACGAACATTGATTTCATGTGAAATGAGGGCATTCGTGCATGTCTGACAAGTAACAACTTTCCAGTCGTGTGTTTTTCCTGTTTTCGAAGCTTTTAACCCATTTTAATCGTGTTGTTCATTTTAGCTGTAAACGCCCGTCTGAAACGAGTTTTCAACATAGTACTGTGATCTGCACGTGTTCAGAGTGGGAAAACACACTTTGTGTCACCGAGTGCACCAAAACAGCTTTTCTAAGCGCAGGAGCGCCTTCAGACTGTTTCTAACGCCTTTTCAGAGGATAAACCAAACGTTTGACATGGAACATTGATTTTGAGTGAAATGCGTGCATTCGGGCTTGTATGCCATGTAACAACTTTCTAAGCGTGGCTTTTCATGTTTTCGCGCGTTTAACACATTTTCATCATATTTGTCATTTTAACTGTAAAAGCAGGTGTGAGACGAGTTTTAAACTTGGTATTGTGATATGCGCTTGTTTAGAGTGGGAAAACACACTTTGTGTCACCGAGTGCATGAAAACGGCTTTCCGAGCGCAGGAGTGCATTCAGTGATGCTTGGAAAGCCCTTTCTGCGCATAAAGCACACGTCTGAGAACGAACATTGATTTCATGTGAAATGAGGGCATTCGTGCATGTTTGACAAATAACAACTTTCCAGTCGTGTGTTTTTCATGTTTTCGAAGCTTTTAACCGTGTTGGTCATTTTAGCTGTAAAAGCCCGTCTGAAACGAGTTTTCAACATAGTACTGTGATCTGCACGTGTTCAGAGTGGGAAAACACACTTTGTGTCACCGAGTGCACCAAAACAGCTTTTCTAAGCGCAGGAGCGCCTTCAGACTGTTTCTAACGCCTTTTCAGAGGATAAACCAAACGTTTGACATGGAACATTGATTTTGAGTGAAATGCGTGCATTCGGGCTTGTATGCCATGTAACAACTTTCTAAGCGTGGCTTTTCATGTTTTCGCGCGTTTAACACATTTTCATCATATTTGTCATTTTAACTGTAAAAGCAGCTGTGAGACGAGTTTTAAACTTGGTATTGTGATATGCGCTTGTTTAGAGTGGGAAAACACACTTTGTGTCACCGAGTGCATGAAAACGGCTTTCCGAGCGCAGGAGTGCATTCAGTGACGCTTGGAAAGCCCTTTCTGCGCATAAAGCACACGTCTGAGAACGAACATTGATTTCATGTGAAATGAGGGCATTCGTGCATGTCTGACAAGTAACAACTTTCCAGTCGTGTGTTTTTCCTGTTTTCGAAGCTTTTAACCCATTTTAATCGTGTTGTTCATTTTAGCTGTAAACGCCCGTCTGAAACGAGTTTTCAACATAGTACTGTGATCTGCACGTGTTCAGAGTGGGAAAACACACTTTGTGTCACCGAGTGCACCAAAACAGCTTTTCTAAGCGCAGGAGCGCCTTCAGACTGTTTCTAACGCCTTTTCAGAGGATAAACCAAACGTTTGACATGGAACATTGATTTTGAGTGAAATGCGTGCATTCGGGCTTGTATGCCATGTAACAACTTTCTAAGCGTGGCTTTTCATGTTTTCGCGCGTTTAACACATTTTCATCATATTTGTCATTTTAACTGTAAAAGCAGGTGTGAGACGAGTTTTAAACTTGGTATTGTGATATGCGCTTGTTTAGAGTGGGAAAACACACTTTGTGTCACCGAGTGCATGAAAACGGCTTTCCGAGCGCAGGAGTGCATTCAGTGATGCTTGGAAAGCCCTTTCTGCGCATAAAGCACACGTCTGAGAACGAACATTGATTTCATGTGAAATGAGGGCATTCGTGCATGTTTGACAAGTAACAACTTTCCCGTCGTGTGTTTTTCATGTTTTCGAAGCTTTTAACCCATTTTAATCATGTTGTTTAATTTTAGCTGTAAACGCCCGTCTGAAACGAGTTTTCAACATAGTACTGTGATCTGCACGTGTTCAGAGTGGGAAAACACACTTTGTGTCACCGAGTGCACCAAAACAGCTTTTCTAAGCGCAGGAGCGCCTTCAGACTGTTTCTAACGCCTTTTCAGAGGATAAACCAAACGTTTGACATGGAACATTGATTTTGAGTGAAATGCGTGCATTCGGGCTTGTATGCCATGTAACAACTTTCTAAGCGTGGCTTTTCATGTTTTCGCGCGTTTAACACATTTTCATCATATTTGTCATTTTAACTGTAAAAGCAGGTGTGAGACGAGTTTTAAACTTGGTATTGTGATATGCGCTTGTTTAGAGTGGGAAAACACACTTTGTGTCACCGAGTGCATGAAAACGGCTTTCCGAGCGCAGGAGTGCATTCAGTGATGCTTGGAAAGCCCTTTCTGCGCATAAAGCACACGTCTGAGAATGAACATTGATTTCATGTGAAATGAGGGCATTCGTGCATGTTTGACAAGTAACAACTTTGCAGTCGTGTGTTTTTCATGTTTTCGAAGCTTTTAACCCATTTTAATCGTGTTGGTCATTTTAGCTGTAAAAGCCCGTCAAAACGAGTTTTCAACATAGTACTGTGATCTGCACGTGTTCAGAGTGGGAAAACACACTTTGTGTCACCGAGTGCACCAAAACAGCTTTTCTAAGCGCAGGAGCGCCTTCAGACTGTTTCTAATGCCTTTTCAGAGGATAAACCAAACGTTTGACATGGAACATTGATTTTGAGTGAAATGCGTGCATTCGGGCTTGTATGCCATGTAACAACTTTCTAAGCGTGGCTTTTCATGTTTTCGCGCGTTTAACACATTTTCATCATATTTGTCATTTTAACTGTAAAAGCAGCTGTGAGACGAGTTTTAAACTTGGTATTGTGATATGCGCTTGTTTAGAGTGGGAAAACACACTTTGTGTCACCGAGTGCATGAAAACGGCTTTCCGAGCGCAGGAGTGCATTCAGTGACGCTTGGAAAGCCCTTTCTGCGCATAAAGCACACGTCTGAGAACGAACATTGATTTCATGTGAAATGAGGGCATTCGTGCATGTCTGACAAGTAACAACTTTCCAGTAGTGTGTTTTTCCTGTTTTCGAAGCTTTTAACCCATTTTAATCGTGTTGTTCATTTTAGCTGTAAACGCCCGTCTGAAACGAGTTTTCAACATAGTACTGTGATCTGCACGTGTTCAGAGTGGGAAAACACACTTTGTGTCACCGAGTGCACCAAAACAGCTTTTCTAAGCGCAGGAGCGCCTTCAGACTGTTTCTAACGCCTTTTCAGAGGATAAACCAAACGTTTGACATGGAACATTGATTTTGAGTGAAATGCGTGCATTCGGGCTTGTATGCCATGTAACAACTTTCTAAGCGTGGCTTTTCATGTTTTCGCGCGTTTAACACATTTTCATCATATTTGTCATTTTAACTGTAAAAGCAGGTGTGAGACGAGTTTTAAACTTGGTATTGTGATATGCGCTTGTTTAGAGTGGGAAAACACACTTTGTGTCACCGAGTGCATGAAAACGGCTTTCCGAGCGCAGGAGTGCATTCAGTGATGCTTGGAAAGCCCTTTCTGCGCATAAAGCACACGTCTGAGAACGAACATTGATTTCATGTGAAATGAGGGCATTCGTGCATGTTTGACAAGTAACAACTTTCCCGTCGTGTGTTTTTCATGTTTTCGAAGCTTTTAACCCATTTTAATCGTGTTGTTTAATTTTAGCTGTAAACGCCCGTCTGAAACGAGTTTTCAACATAGTACTGTGATCTGCACGTGTTCAGAGTGGGAAAACACACTTTGTGTCACCGAGTGCACCAAAACAGCTTTTCTAAGCGCAGGAGCGCCTTCAGACTGTTTCTAACGCCTTTTCAGAGGATAAACCAAACGTTTGACATGGAACATTGATTTTGAGTGAAATGCGTGCATTCGGGCTTGTATGCCATGTAACAACTTTCTAAGCGTGGCTTTTCATGTTTTCGCGCGTTTAACACATTTTCATCATATTTGTCATTTTAACTGTAAAAGCAGGTGTGAGACGAGTTTTAAACTTGGTATTGTGATATGCGCTTGTTTAGAGTGGGAAAACACACTTTGTGTCACCGAGTGCATGAAAACGGCTTTCCGAGCGCAGGAGTGCATTCAGTGATGCTTGGAAAGCCCTTTCTGCGCATAAAGCACACGTCTGAGAATGAACATTGATTTCATGTGAAATGAGGGCATTCGTGCATCTTTGACAAGTAACAACTTTGCAGTCGTGTGTTTTTCATGTTTTCGAAGCTTTTAACCCATTTTAATCGTGTTGGTCATTTTAGCTGTAAAAGCCCGTCAAAACGAGTTTTCAACATAGTACTGTGATCTGCACGTGTTCAGAGTGGGAAAACACACTTTGTGTCACCGAGTGCACCAAAACAGCTTTTCTAAGCGCAGGAGCGCCTTCAGACTGTTTCTAATGCCTTTTCAGAGGATAAACCAAACGTTTGACATGGAACATTGATTTTGAGTGAAATGCGTGCATTCGGGCTTGTATGCCATGTAACAACTTTCTAAGCGTGGCTTTTCATGTTTTCGCGCGTTTAACACATTTTCATCATATTTGTCATTTTAACTGTAAAAGCAGGTGCGAGACGAGTTTTAAACTTGGTATTGTGATATGCGCTTGTTTAGAGTGGGAAAACACACTTTGTGTCACCGAGTGCATGAAAACAGCTTTCCGAGCACAGGAGTGCATTCAGTGACGCTTGGAAAGCCCTTTCTGCGCATAAAGCACACGTCTGAGAACGAACATTGATTTCATGTGAAATGAGGGCATTCGTGCATGTTTGACAAATAACAACTTTCCAGTCGTGTGTTTTTCATGTTTTCGAAGCTTTTAACCGTGTTGGTCATTTTAGCTGTAAAAGCCCGTCTGAAACGAGTTTTCAACATAGTACTGTGATCTGCACGTGTTCAGAGTGGGAAAACACACTTTGTGTCACCGAGTGCACCAAAACAGCTTTTCTAAGCGCAGGAGCGCCTTCAGACTGTTTCTAACGCCTTTTCAGAGGATAAACCAAACGTTTGACATGGAACATTGATTTTGAGTGAAATGCGTGCATTCGGGCTTGTATGCCATGTAACAACTTTCTAAGCGTGGCTTTTCATGTTTTCGCGCGTTTAACACATTTTCATCATATTTGTCATTTTAACTGTAAAAGCAGGTGTGAGACGAGTTTTAAACTTGGTATTGTGATATGCGCTTGTTTAGAGTGGGAAAACACACTTTGTGTCACCGAGTGCATGAAAACGGCTTTCCGAGCGCAGGAGTGCATTCAGTGATGCTTGGAAAGCCCTTTCTGCGCATAAAGCACACGTCTGAGAACGAACATTGATTTCATGTGAAATGAGGGCATTCGTGCATGTTTGACAAATAACAACTTTCCAGTCGTGTGTTTTTCATGTTTTCGAAGCTTTTAACCGTGTTGGTCATTTTAGCTGTAAAAGCCCGTCTGAAACGAGTTTTCAACATAGCACTGTGATCTGCACGTGTTCAGAGTGGGAAAACACACTTTGTGTCACCGAGTGCACCAAAACAGCTTTTCTAAGCGCAGGAGCGCCTTCAGACTGTTTCTAACGCCTTTTCAGAGGATAAACCAAACGTTTGACATGGAACATTGATTTGAGTGAAATGCGTGCATTCGGGCTTGTATGCCATGTAACAACTTTCTAAGCGTGGCTTTTCATGTTTTCGCGCGTTTAACACATTTTCATCATATTTGTCATTTTAACTGTAAAAGCAGGTGTGAGACGAGTTTTAAACTTGGTATTGTGATATGCGCTTGTTTAGAGTGGGAAAACACACTTTGTGTCACCGAGTGCATGAAAACGGCTTTCCGAGCGCAGGAGTGCATTCAGTGATGCTTGGAAAGCCCTTTCTGCGCATAAAGCACACGTCTGAGAACGAACATTGATTTCATGTGAAATGAGGGCATTCGTGCATGTTTGACAAGTAACAACTTTCCAGTCGTGTGTTTTTCATGTTTTCGAAGCTTTTAACCCATTTTAATCGTGTTGGTCATTTTAGCTGTAAAAGCCCGTCAAAACGAGTTTTCAACATAGTACTGTGATCTGCACGTGTTCAGAGTGGGAAAACACACTTTGTGTCACCGAGTGCACCAAAACAGCTTTTCTAAGCGCAGGAGCGCCTTCAGACTGTTTCTAACGCCTTTTCAGAGGATAAACCAAACGTTTGACATGGAACATTGATTTTGAGTGAAATGCGTGCATTCGGGCTTGTATGCCATGTAACAACTTTCTAAGCGTGGCTTTTCATGTTTTCGCGCGTTTAACACATTTTCATCATATTTGTCATTTTAACTGTAAAAGCAGGTGCGAGACGAGTTTTAAACTTGGTATTGTGATATGCGCTTGTTTAGAGTGGGAAAACACACTTTGTGTCACCGAGTGCATGAAAACGGCTTTCCGAGCGCAGGAGTGCATTCAGTGACGCTTGGAAAGCCCTTTCTGCGCATAAAGCACACGTCTGAGAACGAACATTGATTTCATGTGAAATGAGGGCATTCGTGCATGTCTGACAAGTAACAACTTTCCAGTCGTGTGTTTTTCCTGTTTTCGAAGCTTTTAACCCATTTTAATCGTGTTGTTCATTTTAGCTGTAAACGCCCGTCTGAAACGAGTTTTCAACATAGTACTGTGATCTGCACGTGTTCAGAGTGGGAAAACACACTTTGTGTCACCGAGTGCACCAAAACAGCTTTTCTAAGCGCAGGAGCGCCTTCAGACTGTTTCTAACGCCTTTTCAGAGGATAAACCAAACGTTTGACATGGAACATTGATTTTGAGTGAAATGCGTGCATTCGGGCTTGTATGCCATGTAACAACTTTCTAAGCGTGGCTTTTCATGTTTTCGCGCGTTTAACACATTTTCATCATATTTGTCATTTTAACTGTAAAAGCAGGTGCGAGACGAGTTTTAAACTTGGTATTGTGATATGCGCTTGTTTAGAGTGGGAAAACACACTTTGTGTCACCGAGTGCATGAAAACGGCTTTCCGAGCGCAGGAGTGCATTCAGTGATGCTTGGAAAGCCCTTTCTGCGCATAAAGCACACGTCTGAGAACGAACATTGATTTCATGTGAAATGAGGGCATTCGTGCATGTTTGACAAGTAACAACTTTCCCGTCGTGTGTTTTTCATGTTTTCGAAGCTTTTAACCCATTTTAATCGTGTTGTTCATTTTAGCTGTAAACGCCCGTCTGAAACGAGTTTTCAACATAGTACTGTGATCTGCACGTGTTCAGAGTGGGAAAACACACTTTGTGTCACCGAGTGCACCAAAACAGCTTTTCTAAGCGCAGGAGCGCCTTCAGACTGTTTCTAACGCCTTTTCAGAGGATAAACCAAGCGTTTGACATGGAACATTGATTTTGAGTGAAATGCGTGCATTCGGGCTTGTATGCCCTGCAACAACTTTCTAAGCGTGGCTTTTCATGTTTTCGCGCGTTTAACACATTTTCATCATATTTGTCATTTTAACTGTAAAAGCAGGTGTGAGACGAGTTTTAAACTTGGTATTGTGATATGCGCTTGTTTAGAGTGGGAAAACACACTTTGTGTCACCGAGTGCATGAAAACAGCTTTCCGAGCGCAGGAGTGCATTCAGTGACGCTTGGAAAGCCCTTTCTGCGCATAAAGCACACGTCTGAGAACGAACATTGATTTCATGTGAAATGAGGGCATTCGTGCATGTTTGACAAATAACAACTTTCCAGTCGTGTGTTTTTCATGTTTTCGAAGCTTTTAACCGTGTTGGTCATTTTAGCTGTAAAAGCCCGTCTGAAACGAGTTTTCAACATACTACTGTGATCTGCACGTGTTCAGAGTGGGAAAACACACTTTGTGTCACCGAGTGCACCAAAACAGCTTTTCTAAGCGCAGGAGCGCCTTCAGACTGTTTCTAACGCCTTTTCAGAGGATAAACCAAACGTTTGACATGGAACATTGATTTTGAGTGAAATGCGTGCATTCGGGCTTGTATGCCATGTAACAACTTTCTAAGCGTGGCTTTTCATGTTTTCGCGCGTTTAACACATTTTCATCATATTTGTCATTTTAACTGTAAAAGCAGGTGCGAGACGAGTTTTAAACTTGGTATTGTGATATGCGCTTGTTTAGAGTGGGAAAACACACTTTGTGTCACCGAGTGCATGAAAACGGCTTTCCGAGCGCAGGAGTGCATTCAGTGACGCTTGGAAAGCCCTTTCTGCGCATAAAGCACACGTCTGAGAACGAACATTGATTTCATGTGAAATGAGGGCATTCGTGCATGTCTGACAAGTAACAACTTTCCAGTCGTGTGTTTTTCCTGTTTTCGAAGCTTTTAACCCATTTTAATCGTGTTGTTCATTTTAGCTGTAAACGCCCGTCTGAAACGAGTTTTCAACATAGTACTGTGATCTGCACGTGTTCAGAGTGGGAAAACACACTTTGTGTCACCGAGTGCACCAAAACAGCTTTTCTAAGCGCAGGAGCGCCTTCAGACTGTTTCTAACGCCTTTTCAGAGGATAAACCAAACGTTTGACATGGAACATTGATTTTGAGTGAAATGCGTGCATTCGGGCTTGTATGCCATGTAACAACTTTCTAAGCGTGGCTTTTCATGTTTTCGCGCGTTTAACACATTTTCATCATATTTGTCATTTTAACTGTAAAAGCAGGTGCGAGACGAGTTTTAAACTTGGTATTGTGATATGCGCTAGTTTAGAGTGGGAAAACACACTTTGTGTCACCGAGTGCATGAAAATGGCTTTCCGAGCGCAGGAGTGCATTCAGTGACGCTTGGAAAGCCCTTTCTGCGCATAAAGCACACGTCTGAGAACGAACATTGATTTCATGTGAAATGAGGGCATTCGTGCATGTTTGACAAATAACAACTTTCCAGTCGTGTGTTTTTCATGTTTTCGAAGCTTTTAACCCATTTTAATCGTGTTGTTCATTTTAGCTGTAAACGCCCGTCTGAAACGAGTTTTCAACAGAGTACTGTGATCTGCACGTGTTCAGAGTGGGAAAACACACTTTGTGTCACCGAGTGCACCAAAACAGCTTTTCTAAGCGCAGGAGCGCCTTCAGACTGTTTCTAACGCCTTTTCAGAGGATAAACCAAGCGTTTGACATGGAACATTGATTTTGAGTGAAATGCGTGCATTCGGGCTTGTATGCCCTGCAACAACTTTCTAAGCGTGGCTTTTCATGTTTTCGCGCGTTTAACACATTTTCATCATATTTGTCATTTTAACTGTAAAAGCAGGTGTGAGACGAGTTTTAAACTTGGTATTGTGATATGCGCTTGTTTAGAGTGGGAAAACACACTTTGTGTCACCGAGTGCATGAAAACAGCTTTCCGAGCGCAGGAGTGCATTCAGTGACGCTTGGAAAGCCCTTTCTGCGCATAAAGCACACGTCTGAGAACGAACATTGATTTCATGTGAAATGAGGGCATTCGTGCATGTTTGACAAATAACAACTTTCCAGTCGTGTGTTTTTCATGTTTTCGAAGCTTTTAACCGTGTTGGTCATTTTAGCTGTAAAAGCCCGTCTGAAACGAGTTTTCAACATAGTACTGTGATCTGCACGTGTTCAGAGTGGGAAAACACACTTTGTGTCACCGAGTGCACCAAAACAGCTTTTCTATGCGCAGGAGCGCCTTCAGACTGTTTCTAACGCCTTTTCAGAGGATAAACCAAACGTTTGACATGGAACATTGATTTTGAGTGAAATGCGTGCATTCGGGCTTGTATGCCATGTAACAACTTTCTAAGCGTGGCTTTTCATGTTTTCGCGCGTTTAACACATTTTCATCATATTTGTCATTTTAACTGTAAAAGCAGGTGCGAGACGAGTTTTAAACTTGGTATTGTGATATGCGCTTGTTTAGAGTGGGAAAACACACTTTGTGTCACCGAGTGCATGAAAATGGCTTTCCGAGCGCAGGAGTGCATTCAGTGACGCTTGGAAAGCCCTTTCTGCGCATAAAGCACACGTCTGAGAACGAACATTGATTTCATGTGAAATGAGGGCATTCGTGCATGTTTGACAAATAACAACTTTCCAGTCGTGTGTTTTTCATGTTTTCGAAGCTTTTAACCGTGTTGGTCATTTTAGCTGTAAAAGCCCGTCTGAAACGAGTTTTCAACATAGTACTGTGATCTGCACGTGTTCAGAGTGGGAAAACACACTTTGTGTCACCGAGTGCACCAAAACAGCTTTTCTAAGCGCAGGAGCGCCTTCAGACTGTTTCTAACGCCTTTTCAGAGGATAAACCAAACGTTTGACATGGAACATTGATTTTGAGTGAAATGCGTGCATTCGGGCTTGTATGCCATGTAACAACTTTCTAAGCGTGGCTTTTCATGTTTTCGCGCGTTTAACACATTTTCATCATATTTGTCATTTTAACTGTAAAAGCAGGTGTGAGACGAGTTTTAAACTTGGTATTGTGATATGCGCTTGTTTAGAGTGGGAAAACACACTTTGTGTCACCGAGTGCATGAAAACGGCTTTCCGAGCGCAGGAGTGCATTCAGTGATGCTTGGAAAGCCCTTTCTGCGCATAAAGCACACGTCTGAGAACGAACATTGATTTCATGTGAAATGAGGGCATTCGTGCATGTTTGACAAGTAACAACTTTCCAGTCGTGTGTTTTTCATGTTTTCGAAGCTTTTAACCCATTTTAATCGTGTTGGTCATTTTAGCTGTAAAAGCCCGTCAAAACGAGTTTTCAACATAGTACTGTGATCTGCACGTGTTCAGAGTGGGAAAACACACTTTGTGTCACCGAGTGCACCAAAACAGCTTTTCTAAGCGCAGGAGCGCCTTCAGACTGTTTCTAACGCCTTTTCAGAGGATAAACCAAACGTTTGACATGGAACATTGATTTTGAGTGAAATGCGTGCATTCGGGCTTGTATGCCATGTAACAACTTTCTAAGCGTGGCTTTTCATGTTTTCGCGCGTTTAACACATTTTCATCATATTTGTCATTTTAACTGTAAAAGCAGGTGCGAGACGAGTTTTAAACTTGGTATTGTGATATGCGCTTGTTTAGAGTGGGAAAACACACTTTGTGTCACCGAGTGCATGAAAACGGCTTTCCGAGCGCAGGAGTGCATTCAGTGACGCTTGGAAAGCCCTTTCTGCGCATAAAGCACACGTCTGAGAACGAACATTGATTTCATGTGAAATGAGGGCATTCGTGCATGTCTGACAAGTAACAACTTTCCAGTCGTGTGTTTTTCCTGTTTTCGAAGCTTTTAACCCATTTTAATCGTGTTGTTCATTTTAGCTGTAAACGCCCGTCTGAAACGAGTTTTCAACATAGTACTGTGATCTGCACGTGTTCAGAGTGGGAAAACACACTTTGTGTCACCGAGTGCACCAAAACAGCTTTTCTAAGCGCAGGAGCGCCTTCAGACTGTTTCTAACGCCTTTTCAGAGGATAAACCAAAAGTTTGACATGGAACATTGATTTTGAGTGAAATGCGTGCATTCGGGCTTGTATGCCATGTAACAACTTTCTAAGCGTGGCTTTTCATGTTTTCGCGCGTTTAACACATTTTCATCATATTTGTCATTTTAACTGTAAAAGCAGGTGCGAGACGAGTTTTAAACTTGGTATTGTGATATGCGCTTGTTTAGAGTGGGAAAACACACTTTGTGTCACCGAGTGCATGAAAACGGCTTTCCGAGCGCAGGAGTGCATTCAGTGATGCTTGGAAAGCCCTTTCTGCGCATAAAGCACACGTCTGAGAACGAACATTGATTTCATGTGAAATGAGGGCATTCGTGCATGTTTGACAAGTAACAACTTTCCCGTCGTGTGTTTTTCATGTTTTCGAAGCTTTTAACCCATTTTAATCGTGTTGTTCATTTTAGCTGTAAACGCCCGTCTGAAACGAGTTTTCAACATAGTACTGTGATCTGCACGTGTTCAGAGTGGGAAAACACACTTTGTGTCACCGAGTGCACCAAAACAGCTTTTCTAAGCGCAGGAGCGCCTTCAGACTGTTTCTAACGCCTTTTCAGAGGATAAACCAAGCGTTTGACATGGAACATTGATTTTGAGTGAAATGCGTGCATTCGGGCTTGTATGCCCTGCAACAACTTTCTAAGCGTGGCTTTTCATGTTTTCGCGCGTTTAACACATTTTCATCATATTTGTCATTTTAACTGTAAAAGCAGGTGTGAGACGAGTTTTAAACTTGGTATTGTGATATGCGCTTGTTTAGAGTGGGAAAACACACTTTGTGTCACCGAGTGCATGAAAACAGCTTTCCGAGCGCAGGAGTGCATTCAGTGACGCTTGGAAAGCCCTTTCTGCGCATAAAGCACACGTCTGAGAACGAACATTGATTTCATGTGAAATGAGGGCATTCGTGCATGTTTGACAAATAACAACTTTCCAGTCGTGTGTTTTTCATGTTTTCGAAGCTTTTAACCGTGTTGGTCATTTTAGCTGTAAAAGCCCGTCTGAAACGAGTTTTCAACATAGTACTGTGATCTGCACGTGTTCAGAGTGGGAAAACACACTTTGTGTCACCGAGTGCACCAAAACAGCTTTTCTAAGCGCAGGAGCGCCTTCAGACTGTTTCTAACGCCTTTTCAGAGGATAAACCAAACGTTTGACATGGAACATTGATTTTGAGTGAAATGCGTGCATTCGGGCTTGTATGCCATGTAACAACTTTCTAAGCGTGGCTTTTCATGTTTTCGCGCGTTTAACACATTTTCATCATATTTGTCATTTTAACTGTAAAAGCAGGTGCGAGACGAGTTTTAAACTTGGTATTGTGATATGCGCTTGTTTAGAGTGGGAAAACACACTTTGTGTCACCGAGTGCATGAAAATGGCTTTCCGAGCGCAGGAGTGCATTCAGTGACGCTTGGAAAGCCCTTTCTGCGCATAAAGCACACGTCTGAGAACGAACATTGATTTCATGTGAAATGAGGGCATTCGTGCATGTTTGACAAATAACAACTTTCCAGTCGTGTGTTTTTCATGTTTTCGAAGCTTTTAACCGTGTTGGTCATTTTAGCTGTAAAAGCCCGTCTGAAACGAGTTTTCAACATAGTACTGTGATCTGCACGTGTTCAGAGTGGGAAAACACACTTTGTGTCACCGAGTGCACCAAAACAGCTTTTCTAAGCGCAGGAGCGCCTTCAGACTGTTTCTAACGCCTTTTCAGAGGATAAACCAAACGTTTGACATGGAACATTGATTTTGAGTGAAATGCGTGCATTCGGGCTTGTATGCCATGTAACAACTTTCTAAGCGTGGCTTTTCATGTTTTCGCGCGTTTAACACATTTTCATCATATTTGTCATTTTAACTGTAAAAGCAGGTGTGAGACGAGTTTTAAACTTGGTATTGTGATATGCGCTTGTTTAGAGTGGGAAAACACACTTTGTGTCACCGAGTGCATGAAAACGGCTTTCCGAGCGCAGGAGTGCATTCAGTGATGCTTGGAAAGCCCTTTCTGCGCATAAAGCACACGTCTGAGAACGAACATTGATTTCATGTGAAATGAGGGCATTCGTGCATGTTTGACAAGTAACAACTTTCCAGTCGTGTGTTTTTCATGTTTTCGAAGCTTTTAACCCATTTTAATCGTGTTGGTCATTTTAGCTGTAAAAGCCCGTCAAAACGAGTTTTCAACATAGTACTGTGATCTGCACGTGTTCAGAGTGGGAAAACACACTTTGTGTCACCGAGTGCACCAAAACAGCTTTTCTAAGCGCAGGAGCGCCTTCAGACTGTTTCTAACGCCTTTTCAGAGGATAAACCAAACGTTTGACATGGAACATTGATTTTGAGTGAAATGCGTGCATTCGGGCTTGTATGCCATGTAACAACTTTCTAAGCGTGGCTTTTCATGTTTTCGCGCGTTTAACACATTTTCATCATATTTGTCATTTTAACTGTAAAAGCAGGTGCGAGACGAGTTTTAAACTTGGTATTGTGATATGCGCTTGTTTAGAGTGGGAAAACACACTTTGTGTCACCGAGTGCATGAAAACGGCTTTCCGAGCGCAGGAGTGCATTCAGTGACGCTTGGAAAGCCCTTTCTGCGCATAAAGCACACGTCTGAGAACGAACATTGATTTCATGTGAAATGAGGGCATTCGTGCATGTCTGACAAGTAACAACTTTCCAGTCGTGTGTTTTTCCTGTTTTCGAAGCTTTTAACCCATTTTAATCGTGTTGTTCATTTTAGCTGTAAACGCCCGTCTGAAACGAGTTTTCAACATAGTACTGTGATCTGCACGTGTTCAGAGTGGGAAAACACACTTTGTGTCACCGAGTGCACCAAAACAGCTTTTCTAAGCGCAGGAGCGCCTTCAGACTGTTTCTAACGCCTTTTCAGAGGATAAACCAAACGTTTGACATGGAACATTGATTTTGAGTGAAATGCGTGCATTCGGGCTTGTATGCCATGTAACAACTTTCTAAGCGTGGCTTTTCATGTTTTCGCGCGTTTAACACATTTTCATCATATTTGTCATTTTAACTGTAAAAGCAGGTGCGAGACGAGTTTTAAACTTGGTATTGTGATATGCGCTTGTTTAGAGTGGGAAAACACACTTTGTGTCACCGAGTGCATGAAAACGGCTTTCCGAGCGCAGGAGTGCATTCAGTGATGCTTGGAAAGCCCTTTCTGCGCATAAAGCACACGTCTGAGAACGAACATTGATTTCATGTGAAATGAGGGCATTCGTGCATGTTTGACAAGTAACAACTTTCCCGTCGTGTGTTTTTCATGTTTTCGAAGCTTTTAACCCATTTTAATCGTGTTGTTCATTTTAGCTGTAAACGCCCGTCTGAAACGAGTTTTCAACATAGTACTGTGATCTGCACGTGTTCAGAGTGGGAAAACACACTTTGTGTCACCGAGTGCACCAAAACAGCTTTTCTAAGCGCAGGAGCGCCTTCAGACTGTTTCTAACGCCTTTTCAGAGGATAAACCAAGCGTTTGACATGGAACATTGATTTTGAGTGAAATGCGTGCATTCGGGCTTGTATGCCCTGCAACAACTTTCTAAGCGTGGCTTTTCATGTTTTCGCGCGTTTAACACATTTTCATCATATTTGTCATTTTAACTGTAAAAGCAGGTGTGAGACGAGTTTTAAACTTGGTATTGTGATATGCGCTTGTTTAGAGTGGGAAAACACACTTTGTGTCACCGAGTGCATGAAAACAGCTTTCCGAGCGCAGGAGTGCATTCAGTGACGCTTGGAAAGCCCTTTCTGCGCATAAAGCACACGTCTGAGAACGAACATTGATTTCATGTGAAATGAGGGCATTCGTGCATGTTTGACAAATAACAACTTTCCAGTCGTGTGTTTTTCATGTTTTCGAAGCTTTTAACCGTGTTGGTCATTTTAGCTGTAAAAGCCCGTCTGAAACGAGTTTTCAACATAGTACTGTGATCTGCACGTGTTCAGAGTGGGAAAACACACTTTGTGTCACCGAGTGCACCAAAACAGCTTTTCTAAGCGCAGGAGCGCCTTCAGACTGTTTCTAACGCCTTTTCAGAGGATAAACCAAACGTTTGACATGGAACATTGATTTTGAGTGAAATGCGTGCATTCGGGCTTGTATGCCATGTAACAACTTTCTAAGCGTGGCTTTTCATGTTTTCGCGCGTTTAACACATTTTCATCATATTTGTCATTTTAACTGTAAAAGCAGGTGCGAGACGAGTTTTAAACTTGGTATTGTGATATGCGCTTGTTTAGAGTGGGAAAACACACTTTGTGTCACCGAGTGCATGAAAATGGCTTTCCGAGCGCAGGAGTGCATTCAGTGACGCTTGGAAAGCCCTTTCTGCGCATAAAGCACACGTCTGAGAACGAACATTGATTTCATGTGAAATGAGGGCATTCGTGCATGTTTGACAAATAACAACTTTCCAGTCGTGTGTTTTTCATGTTTTCGAAGCTTTTAACCGTGTTGGTCATTTTAGCTGTAAAAGCCCGTCTGAAACGAGTTTTCAACATAGTACTGTGATCTGCACGTGTTCAGAGTGGGAAAACACACTTTGTGTCACCGAGTGCACCAAAACAGCTTTTCTAAGCGCAGGAGCGCCTTCAGACTGTTTCTAACGCCTTTTCAGAGGATAAACCAAACGTTTGACATGGAACATTGATTTTGAGTGAAATGCGTGCATTCGGGCTTGTATGCCATGTAACAACTTTCTAAGCGTGGCTTTTCATGTTTTCGCGCGTTTAACACATTTTCATCATATTTGTCATTTTAACTGTAAAAGCAGCTGTGAGACGAGTTTTAAACTTGGTATTGTGATATGCGCTTGTTTAGAGTGGGAAAACACACTTTGTGTCACCGAGTGCATGAAAACGGCTTTCCGAGCGCAGGAGTGCATTCAGTGATGCTTGGAAAGCCCTTTCTGCGCATAAAGCACACGTCTGAGAACGAACATTGATTTCATGTGAAATGAGGGCATTCGTGCATGTTTGACAAGTAACAACTTTCCAGTCGTGTGTTTTTCATGTTTTCGAAGCTTTTAACCCATTTTAATCGTGTTGGTCATTTTAGCTGTAAAAGCCCGTCAAAACGAGTTTTCAACATAGTACTGTGATCTGCACGTGTTCAGAGTGGGAAAACACACTTTGTGTCACCGAGTGCACCAAAACAGCTTTTCTAAGCGCAGGAGCGCCTTCAGACTGTTTCTAACGCCTTTTCAGAGGATAAACCAAACGTTTGACATGGAACATTGATTTTGAGTGAAATGCGTGCATTTGGGCTTGTATGCCATGTAACAACTTTCTAAGCGTGGCTTTTCATGTTTTCGCGCGTTTAACACATTTTCATCATATTTGTCATTTTAACTGTAAAAGCAGGTGCGAGACGAGTTTTAAACTTGGTATTGTGATATGCGCTTGTTTAGAGTGGGAAAACACACTTTGTGTCACCGAGTGCATGAAAACGGCTTTCCGAGCGCAGGAGTGCATTCAGTGACGCTTGGAAAGCCCTTTCTGCGCATAAAGCACACGTCTGAGAACGAACATTGATTTCATGTGAAATGAGGGCATTCGTGCATGTCTGACAAGTAACAACTTTCCAGTCGTGTGTTTTTCCTGTTTTCGAAGCTTTTAACCCATTTTAATCGTGTTGTTCATTTTAGCTGTAAACGCCCGTCTGAAACGAGTTTTCAACATAGTACTGTGATCTGCACGTGTTCAGAGTGGGAAAACACACTTTGTGTCACCGAGTGCACCAAAACAGCTTTTCTAAGCGCAGGAGCGCCTTCAGACTGTTTCTAACGCCTTTTCAGAGGATAAACCAAACGTTTGACATGGAACATTGATTTTGAGTGAAATGCGTGCATTCGGGCTTGTATGCCATGTAACAACTTTCTAAGCGTGGCTTTTCATGTTTTCGCGCGTTTAACACATTTTCATCATATTTGTCATTTTAACTGTAAAAGCAGGTGCGAGACGAGTTTTAAACTTGGTATTGTGATATGCGCTTGTTTAGAGTGGGAAAACACACTTTGTGTCACCGAGTGCATGAAAACGGCTTTCCGAGCGCAGGAGTGCATTCAGTGATGCTTGGAAAGCCCTTTCTGCGCATAAAGCACACGTCTGAGAACGAACATTGATTTCATGTGAAATGAGGGCATTCGTGCATGTTTGACAAGTAACAACTTTCCCGTCGTGTGTTTTTCATGTTTTCGAAGCTTTTAACCCATTTTAATCGTGTTGTTCATTTTAGCTGTAAACGCCCGTCTGAAACGAGTTTTCAACATAGTACTGTGATCTGCACGTGTTCAGAGTGGGAAAACACACTTTGTGTCACCGAGTGCACCAAAACAGCTTTTCTAAGCGCAGGAGCGCCTTCAGACTGTTTCTAACGCCTTTTCAGAGGATAAACCAAGCGTTTGACATGGAACATTGATTTTGAGTGAAATGCGTGCATTCGGGCTTGTATGCCCTGCAACAACTTTCTAAGCGTGGCTTTTCATGTTTTCGCGCGTTTAACACATTTTCATCATATT
This sequence comes from Neoarius graeffei, assembly GCF_027579695.1. Classification (NCBI taxonomy): domain Eukaryota; kingdom Metazoa; phylum Chordata; class Actinopteri; order Siluriformes; family Ariidae; genus Neoarius; species Neoarius graeffei. The sequence continues at coordinate 68,135,081 of NC_083583.1, forward strand.
TGTCATTTTAACTGTAAAAGCAGGTGTGAGACGAGTTTTAAACTTGGTATTGTGATATGCGCTTGTTTAGAGTGGGAAAACACACTTTGTGTCACCGAGTGCATGAAAACAGCTTTCCGAGCGCAGGAGTGCATTCAGTGACGCTTGGAAAGCCCTTTCTGCGCATAAAGCACACGTCTGAGAACGAACATTGATTTCATGTGAAATGAGGGCATTCGTGCATGTTTGACAAATAACAACTTTCCAGTCGTGTGTTTTTCATGTTTTCGAAGCTTTTAACCGTGTTGGTCATTTTAGCTGTAAAAGCCCGTCTGAAACGAGTTTTCAACATAGTACTGTGATCTGCACGTGTTCAGAGTGGGAAAACACACTTTGTGTCACCGAGTGCACCAAAACAGCTTTTCTAAGCGCAGGAGCGCCTTCAGACTGTTTCTAACGCCTTTTCAGAGGATAAACCAAACGTTTGACATGGAACATTGATTTTGAGTGAAATGCGTGCATTCGGGCTTGTATGCCATGTAACAACTTTCTAAGCGTGGCTTTTCATGTTTTCGCGCGTTTAACACATTTTCATCATATTTGTCATTTTAACTGTAAAAGCAGGTGCGAGACGAGTTTTAAACTTGGTATTGTGATATGCGCTTGTTTAGAGTGGGAAAACACACTTTGTGTCACCGAGTGCATGAAAATGGCTTTCCGAGCGCAGGAGTGCATTCAGTGACGCTTGGAAAGCCCTTTCTGCGCATAAAGCACACGTCTGAGAACGAACATTGATTTCATGTGAAATGAGGGCATTCGTGCATGTTTGACAAATAACAACTTTCCAGTCGTGTGTTTTTCATGTTTTCGAAGCTTTTAACCGTGTTGGTCATTTTAGCTGTAAAAGCCCGTCTGAAACGAGTTTTCAACATAGTACTGTGATCTGCACGTGTTCAGAGTGGGAAAACACACTTTGTGTCACCGAGTGCACCAAAACAGCTTTTCTAAGCGCAGGAGCGCCTTCAGACTGTTTCTAACGCCTTTTCAGAGGATAAACCAAACGTTTGACATGGAACATTGATTTTGAGTGAAATGCGTGCATTCGGGCTTGTATGCCATGTAACAACTTTCTAAGCGTGGCTTTTCATGTTTTCGCGCGTTTAACACATTTTCATCATATTTGTCATTTTAACTGTAAAAGCAGGTGTGAGACGAGTTTTAAACTTGGTATTGTGATATGCGCTTGTTTAGAGTGGGAAAACACACTTTGTGTCACCGAGTGCATGAAAACGGCTTTCCGAGCGCAGGAGTGCATTCAGTGATGCTTGGAAAGCCCTTTCTGCGCATAAAGCACACGTCTGAGAACGAACATTGATTTCATGTGAAATGAGGGCATTCGTGCATGTTTGACAAGTAACAACTTTCCAGTCGTGTGTTTTTCATGTTTTCGAAGCTTTTAACCCATTTTAATCGTGTTGGTCATTTTAGCTGTAAAAGCCCGTCAAAACGAGTTTTCAACATAGTACTGTGATCTGCACGTGTTCAGAGTGGGAAAACACACTTTGTGTCACCGAGTGCACCAAAACAGCTTTTCTAAGCGCAGGAGCGCCTTCAGACTGTTTCTAACGCCTTTTCAGAGGATAAACCAAACGTTTGACATGGAACATTGATTTTGAGTGAAATGCGTGCATTCGGGCTTGTATGCCATGTAACAACTTTCTAAGCGTGGCTTTTCATGTTTTCGCGCGTTTAACACATTTTCATCATATTTGTCATTTTAACTGTAAAAGCAGGTGCGAGACGAGTTTTAAACTTGGTATTGTGATATGCGCTTGTTTAGAGTGGGAAAACACACTTTGTGTCACCGAGTGCATGAAAATGGCTTTCCGAGCGCAGGAGTGCATTCAGTGACGCTTGGAAAGCCCTTTCTGCGCATAAAGCACACGTCTGAGAACGAACATTGATTTCATGTGAAATGAGGGCATTCGTGCATGTTTGACAAATAACAACTTTCCAGTCGTGTGTTTTTCATGTTTTCGAAGCTTTTAACCGTGTTGGTCATTTTAGCTGTAAAAGCCCGTCTGAAACGAGTTTTCAACATAGTACTGTGATCTGCACGTGTTCAGAGTGGGAAAACACACTTTGTGTCACCGAGTGCACCAAAACAGCTTTTCTAAGCGCAGGAGCGCCTTCAGACTGTTTCTAACGCCTTTTCAGAGGATAAACCAAACGTTTGACATGGAACATTGATTTTGAGTGAAATGCGTGCATTCGGGCTTGTATGCCATGTAACAACTTTCTAAGCGTGGCTTTTCATGTTTTCGCGCGTTTAACACATTTTCATCATATTTGTCATTTTAACTGTAAAAGCAGGTGTGAGACGAGTTTTAAACTTGGTATTGTGATATGCGCTTGTTTAGAGTGGGAAAACACACTTTGTGTCACCGAGTGCATGAAAACGGCTTTCCGAGCGCAGGAGTGCATTCAGTGATGCTTGGAAAGCCCTTTCTGCGCATAAAGCACACGTCTGAGAACGAACATTGATTTCATGTGAAATGAGGGCATTCGTGCATGTCTGACAAGTAACAACTTTCCAGTCGTGTGTTTTTCCTGTTTTCGAAGCTTTTAACCCATTTTAATCGTGTTGTTCATTTTAGCTGTAAACGCCCGTCTGAAACGAGTTTTCAACATAGTACTGTGATCTGCACGTGTTCAGAGTGGGAAAACACACTTTGTGTCACCGAGTGCACCAAAACAGCTTTTCTAAGCGCAGGAGCGCCTTCAGACTGTTTCTAACGCCTTTTCAGAGGATAAACCAAACGTTTGACATGGAACATTGATTTTGAGTGAAATGCGTGCATTCGGGCTTGTATGCCATGTAACAACTTTCTAAGCGTGGCTTTTCATGTTTTCGCGCGTTTAACACATTTTCATCATATTTGTCATTTTAACTGTAAAAGCAGGTGCGAGACGAGTTTTAAACTTGGTATTGTGATATGCGCTTGTTTAGAGTGGGAAAACACACTTTGTGTCACCGAGTGCATGAAAATGGCTTTCCGAGCGCAGGAGTGCATTCAGTGACGCTTGGAAAGCCCTTTCTGCGCATAAAGCACACGTCTGAGAACGAACATTGATTTCATGTGAAATGAGGGCATTCGTGCATGTTTGACAAATAACAACTTTCCAGTCGTGTGTTTTTCATGTTTTCGAAGCTTTTAACCGTGTTGGTCATTTTAGCTGTAAAAGCCCGTCTGAAACGAGTTTTCAACATAGTACTGTGATCTGCACGTGTTCAGAGTGGGAAAACACACTTTGTGTCACCGAGTGCACCAAAACAGCTTTTCTAAGCGCAGGAGCGCCTTCAGACTGTTTCTAACGCCTTTTCAGAGGATAAACCAAACGTTTGACATGGAACATTGATTTTGAGTGAAATGCGTGCATTCGGGCTTGTATGCCATGTAACAACTTTCTAAGCGTGGCTTTTCATGTTTTCGCGCGTTTAACACATTTTCATCATATTTGTCATTTTAACTGTAAAAGCAGGTGTGAGACGAGTTTTAAACTTGGTATTGTGATATGCGCTTGTTTAGAGTGGGAAAACACACTTTGTGTCACCGAGTGCATGAAAACGGCTTTCCGAGCGCAGGAGTGCATTCAGTGATGCTTGGAAAGCCCTTTCTGCGCATAAAGCACACGTCTGAGAACGAACATTGATTTCATGTGAAATGAGGGCATTCGTGCATGTTTGACAAGTAACAACTTTCCAGTCGTGTGTTTTTCATGTTTTCGAAGCTTTTAACCCATTTTAATCGTGTTGGTCATTTTAGCTGTAAAAGCCCGTCAAAACGAGTTTTCAACATAGTACTGTGATCTGCACGTGTTCAGAGTGGGAAAACACACTTTGTGTCACCGAGTGCACCAAAACAGCTTTTCTAAGCGCAGGAGCGCCTTCAGACTGTTTCTAACGCCTTTTCAGAGGATAAACCAAACGTTTGACATGGAACATTGATTTTGAGTGAAATGCGTGCATTCAGGCTTGTATGCCATGTAACAACTTTCTAAGCGTGGCTTTTCATGTTTTCGCGCGTTTAACACATTTTCATCATATTTGTCATTTTAACTGTAAAAGCAGGTGCGAGACGAGTTTTAAACTTGGTATTGTGATATGCGCTTGTTTAGAGTGGGAAAACACACTTTGTGTCACCGAGTGCATGAAAACGGCTTTCCGAGCGCAGGAGTGCATTCAGTGACGCTTGGAAAGCCCTTTCTGCGCATAAAGCACACGTCTGAGAACGAACATTGATTTCATGTGAAATGAGGGCATTCGTGCATGTCTGACAAGTAACAACTTTCCAGTCGTGTGTTTTTCCTGTTTTCGAAGCTTTTAACCCATTTTAATCGTGTTGTTCATTTTAGCTGTAAACGCCCGTCTGAAACGAGTTTTCAACATAGTACTGTGATCTGCACGTGTTCAGAGTGGGAAAACACACTTTGTGTCACCGAGTGCACCAAAACAGCTTTTCTAAGCGCAGGAGCGCCTTCAGACTGTTTCTAACGCCTTTTCAGAGGATAAACCAAACGTTTGACATGGAACATTGATTTTGAGTGAAATGCGTGCATTCGGGCTTGTATGCCATGTAACAACTTTCTAAGCGTGGCTTTTCATGTTTTCGCGCGTTTAACACATTTTCATCATATTTGTCATTTTAACTGTAAAAGCAGGTGTGAGACGAGTTTTAAACTTGGTATTGTGATATGCGCTTGTTTAGAGTGGGAAAACACACTTTGTGTCACCGAGTGCATGAAAACGGCTTTCCGAGCGCAGGAGTGCATTCAGTGATGCTTGGAAAGCCCTTTCTGCGCATAAAGCACACGTCTGAGAACGAACATTGATTTCATGTGAAATGAGGGCATTCGTGCATGTTTGACAAGTAACAACTTTCCAGTCGTGTGTTTTTCATGTTTTCGAAGCTTTTAACCCATTTTAATCGTGTTGGTCATTTTAGCTGTAAAAGCCGGTCAAAACGAGTTTTCAACATAGTACTGTGATCTGCACGTGTTCAGAGTGGGAAAACACACTTTGTGTCACCGAGTGCACCAAAACAGCTTTTCTAAGCGCAGGAGCGCCTTCAGACTGTTTCTAACGCCTTTTCAGAGGATAAACCAAACGTTTGACATGGAACATTGATTTTGAGTGAAATGCGTGCATTCGGGCTTGTATGCCATGTAACAACTTTCTAAGCGTGGCTTTTCATGTTTTCGCGCGTTTAACACATTTTCATCATATTTGTCATTTTAACTGTAAAAGCAGGTGCGAGACGAGTTTTAAACTTGGTATTGTGATATGCGCTTGTTTAGAGTGGGAAAACACACTTTGTGTCACCGAGTGCATGAAAACGGCTTTCCGAGCGCAGGAGTGCATTCAGTGACGCTTGGAAAGCCCTTTCTGCGCATAAAGCACACGTCTGAGAACGAACATTGATTTCATGTGAAATGAGGGCATTCGTGCATGTCTGACAAGTAACAACTTTCCAGTCGTGTGTTTTTCCTGTTTTCGAAGCTTTTAACCCATTTTAATCGTGTTGTTCATTTTAGCTGTAAACGCCCGTCTGAAACGAGTTTTCAACATAGTACTGTGATCTGCACGTGTTCAGAGTGGGAAAACACACTTTGTGTCACCGAGTGCACCAAAACAGCTTTTCTAAGCGCAGGAGCGCCTTCAGACTGTTTCTAACGCCTTTTCAGAGGATAAACCAAACGTTTGACATGGAACATTGATTTTGAGTGAAATGCGTGCATTCGGGCTTGTATGCCATGTAACAACTTTCTAAGCGTGGCTTTTCATGTTTTCGCGCGTTTAACACATTTTCATCATATTTGTCATTTTAACTGTAAAAGCAGGTGCGAGACGAGTTTTAAACTTGGTATTGTGATATGCGCTTGTTTAGAGTGGGAAAACACACTTTGTGTCACCGAGTGCATGAAAACGGCTTTCCGAGCGCAGGAGTGCATTCAGTGATGCTTGGAAAGCCCTTTCTGCGCATAAAGCACACGTCTGAGAACGAACATTGATTTCATGTGAAATGAGGGCATTCGTGCATGTTTGACAAGTAACAACTTTCCCGTCGTGTGTTTTTCATGTTTTCGAAGCTTTTAACCCATTTTAATCGTGTTGTTCATTTTAGCTGTAAACGCCCGTCTGAAACGAGTTTTCCACATAGTACTGTGATCTGCACGTGTTCAGAGTGGGAAAACACACTTTGTGTCACCGAGTGCACCAAAACAGCTTTTCTAAGCGCAGGAGCGCCTTCAGACTGTTTCTAACGCCTTTTCAGAGGATAAACCAAACGTTTGACATGGAACATTGATTTTGAGTGAAATGCGTGCATTCGGGCTTGTATGCCATGTAACAACTTTCTAAGCGTGGCTTTTCATGTTTTCGCGCGTTTAACACATTTTCATCATATTTGTCATTTTAACTGTAAAAGCAGGTGCGAGACGAGTTTTAAACTTGGTATTGTGATATGCGCTTGTTTAGAGTGGGAAAACACACTTTGTGTCACCGAGTGCATGAAAACGGCTTTCCGAGCGCAGGAGTGCATTCAGTGATGCTTGGAAAGCCCTTTCTGCGCATAAAGCACACGTCTGAGAACGAACATTGATTTCATGTGAAATGAGGGCATTCGTGCATGTTTGACAAGTAACAACTTTCCCGTCGTGTGTTTTTCATGTTTTCGAAGCTTTTAACCCATTTTAATCGTGTTGTTCATTTTAGCTGTAAACGCCCGTCTGAAACGAGTTTTCAACATAGTACTGTGATCTGCACGTGTTCAGAGTGGGAAAACACACTTTGTGTCACCGAGTGCACCAAAACAGCTTTTCTAAGCGCAGGAGCGCCTTCAGACTGTTTCTAACGCCTTTTCAGAGGATAAACCAAACGTTTGACATGGAACATTGATTTTGAGTGAAATGCGTGCATTCGGGCTTGTATGCCCTGCAACAACTTTCTAAGCGTGGCTTTTCATGTTTTCGCGCGTTTAACACATTTTCATCATATTTGTCATTTTAACTGTAAAAGCAGGTGTGAGACGAGTTTTAAACTTGGTATTGTGATATGCGCTTGTTTAGAGTGGGAAAACACACTTTGTGTCACCGAGTGCATGAAAACAGCTTTCCGAGCGCAGGAGTGCATTCAGTGACGCTTGGAAAGCCCTTTCTGCGCATAAAGCACACGTCTGAGAACGAACATTGATTTCATGTGAAATGAGGGCATTCGTGCATGTTTGACAAATAACAACTTTCCAGTCGTGTGTTTTTCATGTTTTCGAAGCTTTTAATCGTGTTGTTCATTTTAGCTGTAAAAGCCCGTCTGAAACGAGTTTTCAACATAGTACTGTGATCTGCACGTGTTCAGAGTGGGAAAACACACTTTGTGTCACCGAGTGCACCAAAACAGCTTTTCTAAGCGCAGGAGCGCCTTCAGACTGTTTCTAACGCCTTTTCAGAGGATAAACCAAACGTTTGACATGGAACATTGATTTTGAGTGAAATGCGTGCATTCGGGCTTGTATGCCATGTAACAACTTTCTAAGCGTGGCTTTTCATGTTTTCGCGCGTTTAACACATTTTCATCATATTTGTCATTTTAACTGTAAAAGCAGGTGCGAGACGAGTTTTAAACTTGGTATTGTGATATGCGCTAGTTTAGAGTGGGAAAACTCACTTTGTGTCACCGAGTGCATGAAAATGGCTTTCCGAGCGCAGGAGTGCATTCAGTGACGCTTGGAAAGCCCTTTCTGCGCATAAAGCACACGTCTGAGAACGAACATTGATTTCATGTGAAATGAGGGCATTCGTGCATGTTTGACAAATAACAACTTTCCAGTCGTGTGTTTTTCATGTTTTCGAAGCTTTTAACCGTGTTGGTCATTTTAGCTGTAAAAGCCCGTCTGAAACGAGTTTTCAACATAGTACTGTGATCTGCACGTGTTCAGAGTGGGAAAACACACTTTGTGTCACCGAGTGCACCAAAACAGCTTTTCTAAGCGCAGGAGCGCCTTCAGACTGTTTCTAACGCCTTTTCAGAGGATAAACCAAACGTTTGACATGGAACATTGATTTTGAGTGAAATGCGTGCATTCGGGCTTGTATGCCATGTAACAACTTTCTAAGCGTGGCTTTTCATGTTTTCGCGCGTTTAACACATTTTCATCATATTTGTCATTTTAACTGTAAAAGCAGGTGTGAGACGAGTTTTAAACTTGGTATTGTGATATGCGCTTGTTTAGAGTGGGAAAACACACTTTGTGTCACCGAGTGCATGAAAACGGCTTTCCGAGCGCAGGAGTGCATTCAGTGATGCTTGGAAAGCCCTTTCTGCGCATAAAGCACACGTCTGAGAACGAACATTGATTTCATGTGAAATGAGGGCATTCGTGCATGTTTGACAAGTAACAACTTTCCAGTCGTGTGTTTTTCATGTTTTCGAAGCTTTTAACCCATTTTAATCGTGTTGGTCATTTTAGCTGTAAAAGCCCGTCAAAACGAGTTTTCAACATAGTACTGTGATCTGCACGTGTTCAGAGTGGGAAAACACACTTTGTGTCACCGAGTGCACCAAAACAGCTTTTCTAAGCGCAGGAGCGCCTTCAGACTGTTTCTAACGCCTTTTCAGAGGATAAACCAAACGTTTGACATGGAACATTGATTTTGAGTGAAATGCGTGCATTCGGGCTTGTATGCCATGTAACAACTTTCTAAGCGTGGCTTTTCATGTTTTCGCGCGTTTAACACATTTTCATCATATTTGTCATTTTAACTGTAAAAGCAGGTGCGAGACGAGTTTTAAACTTGGTATTGTGATATGCGCTTGTTTAGAGTGGGAAAACACACTTTGTGTCACCGAGTGCATGAAAACGGCTTTCCGAGCGCAGGAGTGCATTCAGTGACGCTTGGAAAGCCCTTTCTGCGCATAAAGCACACGTCTGAGAACGAACATTGATTTCATGTGAAATGAGGGCATTCGTGCATGTCTGACAAGTAACAACTTTCCAGTCGTGTGTTTTTCCTGTTTTCGAAGCTTTTAACCCATTTTAATCGTGTTGTTCATTTTAGCTGTAAACGCCCGTCTGAAACGAGTTTTCAACATAGTACTGTGATCTGCACGTGTTCAGAGTGGGAAAACACACTTTGTGTCACCGAGTGCACCAAAACAGCTTTTCTAAGCGCAGGAGCGCCTTCAGACTGTTTCTAACGCCTTTTCAGAGGATAAACCAAACGTTTGACATGGAACATTGATTTTGAGTGAAATGCGTGCATTCGGGCTTGTATGCCATGTAACAACTTTCTAAGCGTGGCTTTTCATGTTTTCGCGCGTTTAACACATTTTCATCATATTTGTCATTTTAACTGTAAAAGCAGGTGCGAGACGAGTTTTAAACTTGGTATTGTGATATGCGCTTGTTTAGAGTGGGAAAACACACTTTGTGTCACCGAGTGCATGAAAACGGCTTTCCGAGCGCAGGAGTGCATTCAGTGATGCTTGGAAAGCCCTTTCTGCGCATAAAGCACACGTCTGAGAACGAACATTGATTTCATGTGAAATGAGGGCATTCGTGCATGTTTGACAAGTAACAACTTTCCCGTCGTGTGTTTTTCATGTTTTCGAAGCTTTTAACCCATTTTAATCGTGTTGTTCATTTTAGCTGTAAACGCCCGTCTGAAACGAGTTTTCAACATAGTACTGTGATCTGCACGTGTTCAGAGTGGGAAAACACACTTTGTGTCACCGAGTGCACCAAAACAGCTTTTCTAAGCGCAGGAGCGCCTTCAGACTGTTTCTAACGCCTTTTCAGAGGATAAACCAAGCGTTTGACATGGAACATTGATTTTGAGTGAAATGCGTGCATTCGGGCTTGTATGCCCTGCAACAACTTTCTAAGCGTGGCTTTTCATGTTTTCGCGCGTTTAACACATTTTCATCATATTTGTCATTTTAACTGTAAAAGCAGGTGTGAGACGAGTTTTAAACTTGGTATTGTGATATGCGCTTGTTTAGAGTGGGAAAACACACTTTGTGTCACCGAGTGCATGAAAACAGCTTTCCGAGCGCAGGAGTGCATTCAGTGACGCTTGGAAAGCCCTTTCTGCGCATAAAGCACACGTCTGAGAACGAACTTTGATTTCATGTGAAATGAGGGCATTCGTGCATGTTTGACAAATAACAACTTTCCAGTCGTGTGTTTTTCATGTTTTCGAAGCTTTTAACCGTGTTGGTCATTTTAGCTGTAAAAGCCCGTCTGAAACGAGTTTTCAACATAGTACTGTGATCTGCACGTGTTCAGAGTGGGAAAACACACTTTGTGTCACCGAGTGCACCAAAACAGCTTTTCTAAGCGCAGGAGCGCCTTCAGACTGTTTCTAACGCCTTTTCAGAGGATAAACCAAACGTTTGACATGGAACATTGATTTTGAGTGAAATGCATGCATTCGGGCTTGTATGCCATGTAACAACTTTCTAAGCGTGGCTTTTCATGTTTTCGCGCGTTTAACACATTTTCATCATATTTGTCATTTTAACTGTAAAAGCAGGTGCGAGACGAGTTTTAAACTTGGTATTGTGATATGCGCTTGTTTAGAGTGGGAAAACACACTTTGTGTCACCGAGTGCATGAAAATGGCTTTCCGAGCGCAGGAGTGCATTCAGTGACGCTTGGAAAGCCCTTTCTGCGCATAAAGCACACGTCTGAGAACGAACATTGATTTCATGTGAAATGAGGGCATTCGTGCATGTTTGACAAATAACAACTTTCCAGTCGTGTGTTTTTCATGTTTTCGAAGCTTTTAACCGTGTTGGTCATTTTAGCTGTAAAAGCCCGTCTGAAACGAGTTTTCAACATAGTACTGTGATCTGCACGTGTTCAGAGTGGGAAAACACACTTTGTGTCACCGAGTGCACCAAAACAGCTTTTCTAAGCGCAGGAGCGCCTTCAGACTGTTTCTAACGCCTTTTCAGAGGATAAACCAAACGTTTGACATGGAACATTGATTTTGAGTGAAATGCGTGCATTCGGGCTTGTATGCCATGTAACAACTTTCTAAGCGTGGCTTTTCATGTTTTCGCGCGTTTAACACATTTTCATCATATTTGTCATTTTAACTGTAAAAGCAGGTGTGAGACGAGTTTTAAACTTGGTATTGTGATATGCGCTTGTTTAGAGTGGGAAAACACACTTTGTGTCACCGAGTGCATGAAAACGGCTTTCCGAGCGCAGGAGTGCATTCAGTGATGCTTGGAAAGCCCTTTCTGCGCATAAAGCACACGTCTGAGAACGAACATTGATTTCATGTGAAATGAGGGCATTCGTGCATGTTTGACAAGTAACAACTTTCCAGTCGTGTGTTTTTCATGTTTTCGAAGCTTTTAACCCATTTTAATCGTGTTGGTCATTTTAGCTGTAAAAGCCCGTCAAAACGAGTTTTCAACATAGTACTGTGATCTGCACGTGTTCAGAGTGGGAAAACACACTTTGTGTCACCGAGTGCACCAAAACAGCTTTTCTAAGCGCAGGAGCGCCTTCAGACTGTTTCTAACGCCTTTTCAGAGGATAAACCAAACGTTTGACATGGAACATTGATTTTGAGTGAAATGCGTGCATTCGGGCTTGTATGCCATGTAACAACTTTCTAAGCGTGGCTTTTCATGTTTTCGCGCGTTTAACACATTTTCATCATATTTGTCATTTTAACTGTAAAAGCAGGTGCGAGACGAGTTTTAAACTTGGTATTGTGATATGCGCTTGTTTAGAGTGGGAAAACACACTTTGTGTCACCGAGTGCATGAAAACGGCTTTCCGAGCGCAGGAGTGCATTCAGTGACGCTTGGAAAGCCCTTTCTGCGCATAAAGCACACGTCTGAGAACGAACATTGATTTCATGTGAAATGAGGGCATTCGTGCATGTCTGACAAGTAACAACTTTCCAGTCGTGTGTTTTTCCTGTTTTCGAAGCTTTTAACCCATTTTAATCGTGTTGTTCATTTTAGCTGTAAACGCCCGTCTGAAACGAGTTTTCAACATAGTACTGTGATCTGCACGTGTTCAGAGTGGGAAAACACACTTTGTGTCACCGAGTGCACCAAAACAGCTTTTCTAAGCGCAGGAGCGCCTTCAGACTGTTTCTAACGCCTTTTCAGAGGATAAACCAAACGTTTGACATGGAACATTGATTTTGAGTGAAATGCGTGCATTCGGGCTTGTATGCCATGTAACAACTTTCTAAGCGTGGCTTTTCATGTTTTCGCGCGTTTAACACATTTTCATCATATTTGTCATTTTAACTGTAAAAGCAGGTGCGAGACGAGTTTTAAACTTGGTATTGTGATATGCGCTTGTTTAGAGTGGGAAAACACACTTTGTGTCACCGAGTGCATGAAAACGGCTTTCCGAGCGCAGGAGTGCATTCAGTGATGCTTGGAAAGCCCTTTCTGCGCATAAAGCACACGTCTGAGAACGAACATTGATTTCATGTGAAATGAGGGCATTCGTGCATGTTTGACAAGTAACAACTTTCCCGTCGTGTGTTTTTCATGTTTTCGAAGCTTTTAACCCATTTTAATCGTGTTGTTCATTTTAGCTGTAAACGCCCGTCTGAAACGAGTTTTCAACATAGTACTGTGATCTGCACGTGTTCAGAGTGGGAAAACACACTTTGTGTCACCGAGTGCACCAAAACAGCTTTTCTAAGCGCAGGAGCGCCTTCAGACTGTTTCTAACGCCTTTTCAGAGGATAAACCAAGCGTTTGACATGGAACATTGATTTTGAGTGAAATGCGTGCATTCGGGCTTGTATGCCCTGCAACAACTTTCTAAGCGTGGCTTTTCATGTTTTCGCGCGTTTAACACATTTTCATCATATTTGTCATTTTAACTGTAAAAGCAGGTGTGAGACGAGTTTTAAACTTGGTATTGTGATATGCGCTTGTTTAGAGTGGGAAAACACACTTTGTGTCACCGAGTGCATGAAAACAGCTTTCCGAGCGCAGGAGTGCATTCAGTGACGCTTGGAAAGCCCTTTCTGCGCATAAAGCACACGTCTGAGAACGAACATTGATTTCATGTGAAATGAGGGCATTCGTGCATGTTTGACAAATAACAACTTTCCAGTCGTGTGTTTTTCATGTTTTCGAAGCTTTTAACCGTGTTGGTCATTTTAGCTGTAAAAGCCCGTCTGAAACGAGTTTTCAACATAGTACTGTGATCTGCACGTGTTCAGAGTGGGAAAACACACTTTGTGTCACCGAGTGCACCAAAACAGCTTTTCTAAGCGCAGGAGCGCCTTCAGACTGTTTCTAACGCCTTTTCAGAGGATAAACCAAACGTTTGACATGGAACATTGATTTTGAGTGAAATGCGTGCATTCGGGCTTGTATGCCATGTAACAACTTTCTAAGCGTGGCTTTTCATGTTTTCGCGCGTTTAACACATTTTCATCATATTTGTCATTTTAACTGTAAAAGCAGGTGCGAGACGAGTTTTAAACTTGGTATTGTGATATGCGCTTGTTTAGAGTGGGAAAACACACTTTGTGTCACCGAGTGCATGAAAATGGCTTTCCGAGCGCAGGAGTGCATTCAGTGACGCTTGGAAAGCCCTTTCTGCGCATAAAGCACACGTCTGAGAACGAACATTGATTTCATGTGAAATGAGGGCATTCGTGCATGTTTGACAAATAACAACTTTCCAGTCGTGTGTTTTTCATGTTTTCGAAGCTTTTAACCGTGTTGGTCATTTTAGCTGTAAAAGCCCGTCTGAAACGAGTTTTCAACATAGTACTGTGATCTGCACGTGTTCAGAGTGGGAAAACACACTTTGTGTCACCGAGTGCACCAAAACAGCTTTTCTAAGCGCAGGAGCGCCTTCAGACTGTTTCTAACGCCTTTTCAGAGGATAAACCAAACGTTTGACATGGAACATTGATTTTGAGTGAAATGCGTGCATTCGGGCTTGTATGCCATGTAACAACTTTCTAAGCGTGGCTTTTCATGTTTTCGCGCGTTTAACACATTTTCATCATATTTGTCATTTTAACTGTAAAAGCAGGTGTGAGACGAGTTTTAAACTTGGTATTGTGATATGCGCTTGTTTAGAGTGGGAAAACACACTTTGTGTCACCGAGTGCATGAAAACGGCTTTCCGAGCGCAGGAGTGCATTCAGTGATGCTTGGAAAGCCCTTTCTGCGCATAAAGCACACGTCTGAGAACGAACATTGATTTCATGTGAAATGAGGGCATTCGTGCATGTTTGACAAGTAACAACTTTCCAGTCGTGTGTTTTTCATGTTTTCGAAGCTTTTAACCCATTTTAATCGTGTTGGTCATTTTAGCTGTAAAAGCCCGTCAAAACGAGTTTTCAACATAGTACTGTGATCTGCACGTGTTCAGAGTGGGAAAACACACTTTGTGTCACCGAGTGCACCAAAACAGCTTTTCTAAGCGCAGGAGCGCCTTCAGACTGTTTCTAACGCCTTTTCAGAGGATAAACCAAACGTTTGACATGGAACATTGATTTTGAGTGAAATGCGTGCATTCGGGCTTGTATGCCATGTAACAACTTTCTAAGCGTGGCTTTTCATGTTTTCGCGCGTTTAACACATTTTCATCATATTTGTCATTTTAACTGTAAAAGCAGGTGCGAGACGAGTTTTAAACTTGGTATTGTGATATGCGCTTGTTTAGAGTGGGAAAACACACTTTGTGTCACCGAGTGCATGAAAACGGCTTTCCGAGCGCAGGAGTGCATTCAGTGATGCTTGGAAAGCCCTTTCTGCGCATAAAGCACACGTCTGAGAACGAACATTGATTTCATGTGAAATGAGGGCATTCGTGCATGTTTGACAAGTAACAACTTTCCCGTCGTGTGTTTTTCATGTTTTCGAAGCTTTTAACCCATTTTAATCGTGTTGTTCATTTTAGCTGTAAACGCCCGTCTGAAACGAGTTTTCAACATAGTACTGTGATCTGCACGTGTTCAGAGTGGGAAAACACACTTTGTGTCACCGAGTGCACCAAAACAGCTTTTCTAAGCGCAGGAGCGCCTTCAGACTGTTTCTAACGCCTTTTCAGAGGATAAACCAAACGTTTGACATGGAACATTGATTTGAGTGAAATGCGTGCATTCGGGCTTGTATGCCATGTAACAACTTTCTAAGCGTGGCTTTTCATGTTTTCGCGCGTTTAACACATTTTCATCATATTTGTCATTTTAACTGTAAAAGCAGGTGCGAGACGAGTTTTAAACTTGGTATTGTGATATGCGCTTGTTTAGAGTGGGAAAACACACTTTGTGTCACCGAGTGCATGAAAACGGCTTTCCGAGCGCAGGAGTGCATTCAGTGACGCTTGGAAAGCCCTTTCTGCGCATAAAGCACACGTCTGAGAACGAACATTGATTTCATGTGAAATGAGGGCATTCGTGCATGTCTGACAAGTAACAACTTTCCAGTCGTGTGTTTTTCCTGTTTTCGAAGCTTTTAACCCATTTTAATCGTGTTGTTCATTTTAGCTGTAAACGCCCGTCTGAAACGAGTTTTCAACATAGTACTGTGATCTGCACGTGTTCAGAGTGGGAAAACACACTTTGTGTCACCGAGTGCACCAAAACAGCTTTTCTAAGCGCAGGAGCGCCTTCAGACTGTTTCTAACGCCTTTTCAGAGGATAAACCAAACGTTTGACATGGAACATTGATTTTGAGTGAAATGCGTGCATTCGGGCTTGTATGCCATGTAACAACTTTCTAAGCGTGGCTTTTCATGTTTTCGCGCGTTTAACACATTTTCATCATATTTGTCATTTTAACTGTAAAAGCAGGTGCGAGACGAGTTTTAAACTTGGTATTGTGATATGCGCTTGTTTAGAGTGGGAAAACACACTTTGTGTCACCGAGTGCATGAAAACGGCTTTCCGAGCGCAGGAGTGCATTCAGTGACGCTTGGAAAGCCCTTTCTGCGCATAAAGCACACGTCTGAGAACGAACATTGATTTCATGTGAAATGAGGGCATTCGTGCATGTCTGACAAGTAACAACTTTCCAGTCGTGTGTTTTTCCTGTTTTCGAAGCTTTTAACCCATTTTAATCGTGTTGTTCATTTTAGCTGTAAACGCCCGTCTGAAACGAGTTTTCAACATAGTACTGTGATCTGCACGTGTTCAGAGTGGGAAAACACACTTTGTGTCACCGAGTGCACCAAAACAGCTTTTCTAAGCGCAGGAGCGCCTTCAGACTGTTTCTAACGCCTTTTCAGAGGATAAACCAAACGTTTGACATGGAACATTGATTTTGAGTGAAATGCGTGCATTCGGGCTTGTATGCCATGTAACAATTTTCTAAGCGTGGCTTTTCATGTTTTCGCGCGTTTAACACATTTTCATCATATTTGTCATTTTAACTGTAAAAGCAGGTGCGAGACGAGTTTTAAACTTGGTATTGTGATATGCGCTTGTTTAGAGTGGGAAAACACACTTTGTGTCACCGAGTGCATGAAAACGGCTTTCCGAGCGCAGGAGTGCATTCAGTGATGCTTGGAAAGCCCTTTCTGCGCATAAAGCACACGTCTGAGAACGAACATTGATTTCATGTGAAATGAGGGCATTCGTGCATGTTTGACAAGTAACAACTTTCCCGTCGTGTGTTTTTCATGTTTTCGAAGCTTTTAACCCATTTTAATCGTGTTGTTCATTTTAGCTGTAAACGCCCGTCTGAAACGAGTTTTCAACATAGTACTGTGATCTGCACGTGTTCAGAGTGGGAAAACACACTTTGTGTCACCGAGTGCACCAAAACAGCTTTTCTAAGCGCAGGAGCGCCTTCAGACTGTTTCTAACGCCTTTTCAGAGGATAAACCAAACGTTTGACATGGAACATTGATTTGAGTGAAATGCGTGCATTCGGGCTTGTATGCCATGTAACAACTTTCTAAGCGTGGCTTTTCATGTTTTCGCGCGTTTAACACATTTTCATCATATTTGTCATTTTAACTGTAAAAGCAGGTGCGAGACGAGTTTTAAACTTGGTATTGTGATATGCGCTTGTTTAGAGTGGGAAAACACACTTTGTGTCACCGAGTGCATGAAAACGGCTTTCCGAGCGCAGGAGTGCATTCAGTGACGCTTGGAAAGCCCTTTCTGCGCATAAAGCACACGTCTGAGAACGAACATTGATTTCATGTGAAATGAGGGCATTCGTGCATGTCTGACAAGTAACAACTTTCCAGTCGTGTGTTTTTCCTGTTTTCGAAGCTTTTAACCCATTTTAATCGTGTTGTTCATTTTAGCTGTAAACGCCCGTCTGAAACGAGTTTTCAACATAGTACTGTGATCTGCACGTGTTCAGAGTGGGAAAACACACTTTGTGTCACCGAGTGCACCAAAACAGCTTTTCTAAGCGCAGGAGCGCCTTCAGACTGTTTCTAACGCCTTTTCAGAGGATAAACCAAACGTTTGACATGGAACATTGATTTTGAGTGAAATGCGTGCATTCGGGCTTGTATGCCATGTAACAACTTTCTAAGCGTGGCTTTTCATGTTTTCGCGCGTTTAACACATTTTCATCATATTTGTCATTTTAACTGTAAAAGCAGGTGCGAGACGAGTTTTAAACTTGGTATTGTGATATGCGCTTGTTTAGAGTGGGAAAACACACTTTGTGTCACCGAGTGCATGAAAACGGCTTTCCGAGCGCAGGAGTGCATTCAGTGACGCTTGGAAAGCCCTTTCTGCGCATAAAGCACACGTCTGAGAACGAACATTGATTTCATGTGAAATGAGGGCATTCGTGCATGTCTGACAAGTAACAACTTTCCAGTCGTGTGTTTTTCCTGTTTTCGAAGCTTTTAACCCATTTTAATCGTGTTGTTCATTTTAGCTGTAAACGCCCGTCTGAAACGAGTTTTCAACATAGTACTGTGATCTGCACGTGTTCAGAGTGGGAAAACACACTTTGTGTCACCGAGTGCACCAAAACAGCTTTTCTAAGCGCAGGAGCGCCTTCAGACTGTTTCTAACGCCTTTTCAGAGGATAAACCAAACGTTTGACATGGAACATTGATTTTGAGTGAAATGCGTGCATTCGGGCTTGTATGCCATGTAACAACTTTCTAAGCGTGGCTTTTCATGTTTTCGCGCGTTTAACACATTTTCATCATATTTGTCATTTTAACTGTAAAAGCAGGTGCGAGACGAGTTTTAAACTTGGTATTGTGATATGCGCTTGTTTAGAGTGGGAAAACACACTTTGTGTCACCGAGTGCATGAAAACGGCTTTCCGAGCGCAGGAGTGCATTCAGTGACGCTTGGAAAGCCCTTTCTGCGCATAAAGCACACGTCTGAGAACGAACATTGATTTCATGTGAAATGAGGGCATTCGTGCATGTCTGACAAGTAACAACTTTCCAGTCGTGTGTTTTTCCTGTTTTCGAAGCTTTTAACCCATTTTAATCGTGTTGTTCATTTTAGCTGTAAACGCCCGTCTGAAACGAGTTTTCAACATAGTACTGTGATCTGCACGTGTTCAGAGTGGGAAAACACACTTTGTGTCACCGAGTGCACCAAAACAGCTTTTCTAAGCGC
Organism: Neoarius graeffei; assembly: GCF_027579695.1. Lineage (NCBI taxonomy): Eukaryota > Metazoa > Chordata > Actinopteri > Siluriformes > Ariidae > Neoarius > Neoarius graeffei. The sequence continues at coordinate 68,153,684 of NC_083583.1, forward strand.
AGGAGCGCCTTCAGACTGTTTCTAACGCCTTTTCAGAGGATAAACCAAACGTTTGACATGGAACATTGATTTTGAGTGAAATGCGTGCATTCGGGCTTGTATGCCATGTAACAACTTTCTAAGCGTGGCTTTTCATGTTTTCGCGCGTTTAACACATTTTCATCATATTTGTCATTTTAACTGTAAAAGCAGGTGCGAGACGAGTTTTAAACGTGGTATTGTGATATGCGCTTGTTTAGAGTGGGAAAACACACTTTGTGTCACCGAGTGCATGAAAACGGCTTTCCGAGCGCAGGAGTGCATTCAGTGACGCTTGGAAAGCCCTTTCTGCGCATAAAGCACACGTCTGAGAACGAACATTGATTTCATGTGAAATGAGGGCATTCGTGCATGTCTGACAAGTAACAACTTTCCAGTCGTGTGTTTTTCCTGTTTTCAAAGCTTTTAACCCATTTTAATCATGTTGTTCATTTTAGCTGTAAACGCCCGTCTGAAACGAGTTTTCAACATAGTACTGTGATCTGCACGTGTTCAGAGTGGGAAAACACACTTTGTGTCACCGAGTGCACCAAAACAGCTTTTCTAAGCGCAGGAGCGCCTTCAGACTGTTTCTAACGCCTTTTCAGAGGATAAACCAAACGTTTGACATGGAACATTGATTTTGAGTGAAATGCGTGCATTCGGGCTTGTATGCCCTGCAACAACTTTCTAAGCGTGGCTTTTCATGTTTTCGCGCGTTTAACACATTTTCATCATATTTGTCATTTTAACTGTAAAAGCAGGTGTGAGACGAGTTTTAAACTTGGTATTGTGATATGCGCTTGTTTAGAGTGGGAAAACACACTTTGTGTCACCGAGTGCATGAAAACAGCTTTCCGAGCGCAGGAGTGCATTCAGTGACGCTTGGAAAGCCCTTTCTGCGCATAAAGCACACGTCTGAGAACGAACATTGATTTCATGTGAAATGAGGGCATTCGTGCATGTTTGACAAATAACAACTTTCCAGTCGTGTGTTTTTCATGTTTTCGAAGCTTTTAACCGTGTTGGTCATTTTAGCTGTAAAAGCCCGTCTGAAACGAGTTTTCAACATAGTACTGTGATCTGCACGTGTTCAGAGTGGGAAAACACACTTTGTGTCACCGAGTGCACCAAAACAGCTTTTCTAAGCGCAGGAGCGCCTTCAGACTGTTTCTAACGCCTTTTCAGAGGATAAACCAAACGTTTGACATGGAACATTGATTTTGAGTGAAATGCGTGCATTCGGGCTTGTATGCCATGTAACAACTTTCTAAGCGTGGCTTTTCATGTTTTCGCGCGTTTAACACATTTTCATCATATTTGTCATTTTAACTGTAAAAGCAGGTGCGAGACGAGTTTTAAACTTGGTATTGTGATATGCGCTTGTTTAGAGTGGGAAAACACACTTTGTGTCACCGAGTGCATGAAAATGGCTTTCCGAGCGCAGGAGTGCATTCAGTGACGCTTGGAAAGCCCTTTCTGCGCATAAAGCACACGTCTGAGAACGAACATTGATTTCATGTGAAATGAGGGCATTCGTGCATGTTTGACAAATAACAACTTTCCAGTCGTGTGTTTTTCATGTTTTCGAAGCTTTTAACCGTGTTGGTCATTTTAGCTGTAAAAGCCCGTCTGAAACGAGTTTTCAACATAGTACTGTGATCTGCACGTGTTCAGAGTGGGAAAACACACTTTGTGTCACCGAGTGCACCAAAACAGCTTTTCTAAGCGCAGGAGCGCCTTCAGACTGTTTCTAACGCCTTTTCAGAGGATAAACCAAACGTTTGACATGGAACATTGATTTTGAGTGAAATGCGTGCATTCGGGCTTGTATGCCATGTAACAACTTTCTAAGCGTGGCTTTTCATGTTTTCGCGCGTTTAACACATTTTCATCATATTTGTCATTTTAACTGTAAAAGCAGGTGTGAGACGAGTTTTAAACTTGGTATTGTGATATGCGCTTGTTTAGAGTGGGAAAACACACTTTGTGTCACCGAGTGCATGAAAACGGCTTTCCGAGCGCAGGAGTGCATTCAGTGATGCTTGGAAAGCCCTTTCTGCGCATAAAGCACACGTCTGAGAACGAACATTGATTTCATGTGAAATGAGGGCATTCGTGCATGTTTGACAAGTAACAACTTTCCAGTCGTGTGTTTTTCATGTTTTCGAAGCTTTTAACCCATTTTAATCGTGTTGGTCATTTTAGCTGTAAAAGCCCGTCAAAACGAGTTTTCAACATAGTACTGTGATCTGCACGTGTTCAGAGTGGGAAAACACACTTTGTGTCACCGAGTGCACCAAAACAGCTTTTCTAAGCGCAGGAGCACCTTCAGACTGTTTCTAACGCCTTTTCAGAGGATAAACCAAACGTTTGACATGGAACATTGATTTTGAGTGAAATGCGTGCATTCGGGCTTGTATGCCATGTAACAACTTTCTAAGCGTGGCTTTTCATGTTTTCGCGCGTTTAACACATTTTCATCATATTTGTCATTTTAACTGTAAAAGCAGGTGCGAGACGAGTTTTAAACTTGGTATTGTGATATGCGCTTGTTTAGAGTGGGAAAACACACTTTGTGTCACCGAGTGCATGAAAACGGCTTTCCGAGCGCAGGAGTGCATTCAGTGACGCTTGGAAAGCCCTTTCTGCGCATAAAGCACACGTCTGAGAACGAACATTGATTTCATGTGAAATGAGGGCATTCGTGCATGTCTGACAAGTAACAACTTTCCAGTCGTGTGTTTTTCCTGTTTTCGAAGCTTTTAACCCATTTTAATCGTGTTGTTCATTTTAGCTGTAAACGCCCGTCTGAAACGAGTTTTCAACATAGTACTGTGATCTGCACGTGTTCAGAGTGGGAAAACACACTTTGTGTCACCGAGTGCACCAAAACAGCTTTTCTAAGCGCAGGAGCGCCTTCAGACTGTTTCTAACGCCTTTTCAGAGGATAAACCAAACGTTTGACATGGAACATTGATTTTGAGTGAAATGCGTGCATTCGGGCTTGTATGCCATGTAACAACTTTCTAAGCGTGGCTTTTCATGTTTTCGCGCGTTTAACACATTTTCATCATATTTGTCATTTTAACTGTAAAAGCAGGTGTGAGACGAGTTTTAAACTTGGTATTGTGATATGCGCTTGTTTAGAGTGGGAAAACACACTTTGTGTCACCGAGTGCATGAAAACGGCTTTCCGAGCGCAGGAGTGCATTCAGTGATGCTTGGAAAGCCCTTTCTGCGCATAAAGCACACGTCTGAGAACGAACATTGATTTCATGTGAAATGAGGGCATTCGTGCATGTTTGACAAGTAACAACTTTCCAGTCGTGTGTTTTTCATGTTTTCGAAGCTTTTAACCCATTTTAATCGTGTTGGTCATTTTAGCTGTAAAAGCCCGTCAAAACGAGTTTTCAACATAGTACTGTGATCTGCACGTGTTCAGAGTGGGAAAACACACTTTGTGTCACCGAGTGCACCAAAACAGCTTTTCTAAGCGCAGGAGCGCCTTCAGACTGTTTCTAACGCCTTTTCAGAGGATAAACCAAACGTTTGACATGGAACATTGATTTTGAGTGAAATGCGTGCATTCGGGCTTGTATGCCATGTAACAACTTTCTAAGCGTGGCTTTTCATGTTTTCGCGCGTTTAACACATTTTCATCATATTTGTCATTTTAACTGTAAAAGCAGGTGCGAGACGAGTTTTAAACTTGGTATTGTGATATGCGCTTGTTTAGAGTGGGAAAACACACTTTGTGTCACCGAGTGCATGAAAACGGCTTTCCGAGCGCAGGAGTGCATTCAGTGACGCTTGGAAAGCCCTTTCTGCGCATAAAGCACACGTCTGAGAACGAACATTGATTTCATGTGAAATGAGGGCATTCGTGCATGTCTGACAAGTAACAACTTTCCAGTCGTGTGTTTTTCCTGTTTTCGAAGCTTTTAACCCATTTTAATCGTGTTGTTCATTTTAGCTGTAAACGCCCGTCTGAAACGAGTTTTCAACATAGTACTGTGATCTGCACGTGTTCAGAGTGGGAAAACACACTTTGTGTCACCGAGTGCACCAAAACAGCTTTTCTAAGCGCAGGAGCGCCTTCAGACTGTTTCTAACGCCTTTTCAGAGGATAAACCAAACGTTTGACATGGAACATTGATTTTGAGTGAAATGCGTGCATTCGGGCTTGTATGCCATGTAACAACTTTCTAAGCGTGGCTTTTCATGTTTTCGCGCGTTTAACACATTTTCATCATATTTGTCATTTTAACTGTAAAAGCAGGTGTGAGACGAGTTTTAAACTTGGTATTGTGATATGCGCTTGTTTAGAGTGGGAAAACACACTTTGTGTCACCGAGTGCATGAAAACGGCTTTCCGAGCGCAGGAGTGCATTCAGTGATGCTTGGAAAGCCCTTTCTGCGCATAAAGCACACGTCTGAGAACGAACATTGATTTCATGTGAAATGAGGGCAGTCGTGCATGTTTGACAAGTAACAACTTTCCAGTCGTGTGTTTTTCATGTTTTAGAAGCTTTTAACCCATTTTAATCGTGTTGGTCATTTTAGCTGTAAAAGCCCGTCAAAACGAGTTTTCAACATAGTACTGTGATCTGCACGTGTTCAGAGTGGGAAAACACACTTTGTGTCACCGAGTGCACCAAAACAGCTTTTCTAAGCGCAGGAGCGCCTTCAGACTGTTTCTAACGCCTTTTCAGAGGATAAACCAAACGTTTGACATGGAACACTGATTTTGAGTGAAATGCGTGCATTCGGGCTTGTATGCCATGTAACAACTTTCTAAGCGTGGCTTTTCATGTTTTCGCGCGTTTAATACATTTTCATCATATTTGTCATTTTAACTGTAAAAGCAGGTGCGAGACGAGTTTTAAACTTGGTATTGTGATATGCGCTTGTTTAGAGTGGGAAAACACACTTTGTGTCACCGAGTGCATGAAAACGGTTTTCCGAGCGCAGGAGTGCATTCAGTGACGCTTGGAAAGCCCTTTCTGCGCATAAAGCACACGTCTGAGAACGAACATTGATTTCATGTGAAATGAGGGCATTCGTGCATGTCTGACAAGTAACAACTTTCCAGTCGTGTGTTTTTCCTGTTTTCGAAGCTTTTAACCCATTTTAATCGTGTTGTTCATTTTAGCTGTAAACGCCCGTCTGAAACGAGTTTTCAACATAGTACTGTGATCTGCACGTGTTCAGAGTGGGAAAACACACTTTGTGTCACCGAGTGCACCAAAACAGCTTTTCTAAGCGCAGGAGCGCCTTCAGACTGTTTCTAACGCCTTTTCAGAGGATAAACCAAACGTTTGACATGGAACATTGATTTTGAGTGAAATGCGTGCATTCGGGCTTGTATGCCATGTAACAACTTTCTAAGCGTGGCTTTTCATGTTTTCGCGCGTTTAACACATTTTCATCATATTTGTCATTTTAACTGTAAAAGCAGGTGTGAGACGAGTTTTAAACTTGGTATTGTGATATGCGCTTGTTTAGAGTGGGAAAACACACTTTGTGTCACCGAGTGCATGAAAACGGCTTTCCGAGCGCAGGAGTGCATTCAGTGATGCTTGGAAAGCCCTTTCTGCGCATAAAGCACACGTCTGAGAACGAACATTGATTTCATGTGAAATGAGGGCATTCGTGCATGTTTGACAAGTAACAACTTTCCAGTCGTGTGTTTTTCATGTTTTCGAAGCTTTTAACCCATTTTAATCGTGTTGGTCATTTTAGCTGTAAAAGCCCGTCAAAACGAGTTTTCAACATAGTACTGTGATCTGCACGTGTTCAGAGTGGGAAAACACACTTTGTGTCACCGAGTGCACCAAAACAGCTTTTCTAAGCGCAGGAGCGCCTTCAGACTGTTTCTAACGCCTTTTCAGAGGATAAACCAAACGTTTGACATGGAACATTGATTTTGAGTGAAATGCGTGCATTCGGGCTTGTATGCCATGTAACAACTTTCTAAGCGTGGCTTTTCATGTTTTCGCGCGTTTAACACATTTTCATCATATTTGTCATTTTAACTGTAAAAGCAGGTGCGAGACGAGTTTTAAACTTGGTATTGTGATATGCGCTTGTTTAGAGTGGGAAAACACACTTTGTGTCACCGAGTGCATGAAAACGGCTTTCCGAGCGCAGGAGTGCATTCAGTGACGCTTGGAAAGCCCTTTCTGCGCATAAAGCACACGTCTGAGAACGAACATTGATTTCATGTGAAATGAGGGCATTCGTGCATGTCTGACAAGTAACAACTTTCCAGTCGTGTGTTTTTCCTGTTTTCAAAGCTTTTAACCCATTTTAATCGTGTTGTTCATTTTAGCTGTAAACGCCCGTCTGAAACGAGTTTTCAACATAGTACTGTGATCTGCACGTGTTCAGAGTGGGAAAACACACTTTGTGTCACCGAGTGCACCAAAACAGCTTTTCTAAGCGCAGGAGCGCCTTCAGACTGTTTCTAACGCCTTTTCAGAGGATAAACCAAACGTTTGACATGGAACATTGATTTTGAGTGAAATGCGTGCATTCGGGCTTGTATGCCATGTAACAACTTTCTAAGCGTGGCTTTTCATGTTTTCGCGCGTTTAACACATTTTCATCATATTTGTCATTTTAACTGTAAAAGCAGGTGCGAGACGAGTTTTAAACTTGGTATTGTGATATGCGCTTGTTTACAGTGGGAAAACACACTTTGTGTCACCGAGTGCATGAAAACGGCTTTCCGAGCGCAGGAGTGCATTCAGTGATGCTTGGAAAGCCCTTTCTGCGCATAAAGCACACGTCTGAGAACGAACATTGATTTCATGTGAAATGAGGGCATTCGTGCATGTTTGACAAGTAACAACTTTCCCGTCGTGTGTTTTTCATGTTTTCGAAGCTTTTAACCCATTTTAATCGTGTTGTTCATTTTAGCTGTAAACGCCCGTCTGAAACGAGTTTTCAACATAGTACTGTGATCTGCACGTGTTCAGAGTGGGAAAACACACTTTGTGTCACCGAGTGCACCAAAACAGCTTTTCTAAGCGCAGGAGCGCCTTCAGACTGTTTCTAACGCCTTTTCAGAGGATAAACCAAACGTTTGACATGGAACATTGATTTTGAGTGAAATGCGTGCATTCGGGCTTGTATGCCCTGCAACAACTTTCTAAGCGTGGCTTTTCATGTTTTCGCGCGTTTAACACATTTTCATCATATTTGTCATTTTAACTGTAAAAGCAGGTGTGAGACGAGTTTTAAACTTGGTATTGTGATATGCGCTTGTTTAGAGTGGGAAAACACACTTTGTGTCACCGAGTGCATGAAAACAGCTTTCCGAGCGCAGGAGTGCATTCAGTGACGCTTGGAAAGCCCTTTCTGCGCATAAAGCACACGTCTGAGAACGAACATTGATTTCATGTGAAATGAGGGCATTCGTGCATGTTTGACAAATAACAACTTTCCAGTCGTGTGTTTTTCATGTTTTCGAAGCTTTTAATCGTGTTGTTCATTTTAGCTGTAAACGCCCGTCTGAAACGAGTTTTCAACATAGTACTGTGATCTGCACGTGTTCAGAGTGGGAAAACACACTTTGTGTCACCGAGTGCACCAAAACAGCTTTTCTAAGCGCAGGAGCGCCTTCAGACTGTTTCTAACGCCTTTTCAGAGGATAAACCAAACGTTTGACATGGAACATTGATTTTGAGTGAAATGCGTGCATTCGGGCTTGTATGCCATGTAACAACTTTCTAAGCGTGGCTTTTCATGTTTTCGCGCGTTTAACACATTTTCATCATATTTGTCATTTTAACTGTAAAAGCAGGTGCGAGACGAGTTTTAAACTTGGTATTGTGATATGCGCTTGTTTAGAGTGGGAAAACACACTTTGTGTCACCGAGTGCATGAAAATGGCTTTCCGAGCGCAGGAGTGCATTCAGTGATGCTTGGAAAGCCCTTTCTGCGCATAAAGCACACGTCTGAGAACCAACATTGATTTCATGTGAAATGAGGGCATTCGTGCATGTTTGACAAATAACAACTTTCCAGTCGTGTGTTTTTCATGTTTTCGAAGCTTTTAACCGTGTTGGTCATTTTAGCTGTAAAAGCCCGTCTGAAACGAGTTTTCAACATAGTACTGTGATCTGCACGTGTTCAGAGTGGGAAAACACACTTTGTGTCACCGAGTGCACCAAAACAGCTTTTCTAAGCGCAGGAGCCCCTTCAGACTGTTTCTAACGCCTTTTCAGAGGATAAACCAAACGTTTGACATGGAACATTGATTTTGAGTGAAATGCGTGCATTCGGGCTTGTATGCCATGTAACAACTTTCTAAGCGTGGCTTTTCATGTTTTCGCGCGTTTAACACATTTTCATCATATTTGTCATTTTAACTGTAAAAGCAGGTGTGAGACGAGTTTTAAACTTGGTATTGTGATATGCGCTTGTTTAGAGTGGGAAAACACACTTTGTGTCACCGAGTGCATGAAAACGGCTTTCCGAGCGCAGGAGTGCATTCAGTGATGCTTGGAAAGCCCTTTCTGCGCATAAAGCACACGTCTGAGAACGAACATTGATTTCATGTGAAATGAGGGCATTCGTGCATGTTTGACAAGTAACAACTTTCCAGTCGTGTGTTTTTCATGTTTTCGAAGCTTTTAACCCATTTTAATCGTGTTGGTCATTTTAGCTGTAAAAGCCCGTCAAAACGAGTTTTCAACATAGTACTGTGATCTGCACGTGTTCAGAGTGGGAAAACACACTTTGTGTCACCGAGTGCACCAAAACAGCTTTTCTAAGCGCAGGAGCGCCTTCAGACTGTTTCTAACGCCTTTTCAGAGGATAAACCAAACGTTTGACATGGAACATTGATTTTGAGTGAAATGCGTGCATTCGGGCTTGTATGCCATGTAACAACTTTCTAAGCGTGGCTTTTCATGTTTTCGCGCGTTTAACACATTTTCATCATATTTGTCATTTTAACTGTAAAAGCAGGTGCGAGACGAGTTTTAAACTTGGTATTGTGATATGCGCTTGTTTAGAGTGGGAAAACACACTTTGTGTCACCGAGTGCATGAAAACGGCTTTCCGAGCGCAGGAGTGCATTCAGTGACGCTTGGAAAGCCCTTTCTGCGCATAAAGCACACGTCTGAGAACGAACATTGATTTCATGTGAAATGAGGGCATTCGTGCATGTCTGACAAGTAACAACTTTCCAGTCGTGTGTTTTTCCTGTTTTCGAAGCTTTTAACCCATTTTAATCGTGTTGTTCATTTTAGCTGTAAACGCCCGTCTGAAACGAGTTTTCAACATAGTACTGTGATCTGCACGTGTTCAGAGTGGGAAAACACACTTTGTGTCACCGAGTGCACCAAAACAGCTTTTCTAAGCGCAGGAGCGCCTTCAGACTGTTTCTAACGCCTTTTCAGAGGATAAACCAAACGTTTGACATGGAACATTGATTTTGAGTGAAATGCGTGCATTCGGGCTTGTATGCCATGTAACAACTTTCTAAGCGTGGCTTTTCATGTTTTCGCGCGTTTAACACATTTTCATCATATTTGTCATTTTAACTGTAAAAGCAGGTGCGAGACGAGTTTTAAACTTGGTATTGTGATATGCGCTTGTTTAGAGTGGGAAAACACACTTTGTGTCACCGAGTGCATGAAAACGGCTTTCCGAGCGCAGGAGTGCATTCAGTGATGCTTGGAAAGCCCTTTCTGCGCATAAAGCACACGTCTGAGAACGAACATTGATTTCATGTGAAATGAGGGCATTCGTGCATGTTTGACAAGTAACAACTTTCCCGTCGTGTGTTTTTCATGTTTTCGAAGCTTTTAACCCATTTTAATCGTGTTGTTCATTTTAGCTGTAAACGCCCGTCTGAAACGAGTTTTCAACATAGTACTGTGATCTGCACGTGTTCAGAGTGGGAAAACACACTTTGTGTCACCGAGTGCACCAAAACAGCTTTTCTAAGCGCAGGAGCGCCTTCAGACTGTTTCTAACGCCTTTTCAGAGGATAAACCAAACGTTTGACATGGAACATTGATTCTGAGTGAAATGCGTGCATTCGGGCTTGTATGCCATGTAACAACTTTCTAAGCGTGGCTTTTCATGTTTTCGCGCGTTTAACACATTTTCATCATATTTGTCATTTTAACTGTAAAAGCAGGTGTGAGACGAGTTTTAAACTTGGTATTGTGATATGCGCTTGTTTAGAGTGGGAAAACACACTTTGTGTCACCGAGTGCATGAAAACGGCTTTCCGAGCGCAGGAGTGCATTCAGTGATGCTTGGAAAGCCCTTTCTGCGCATACAGCACACGTCTGAGAACGAACATTGATTTCATGTGAAATGAGGGCATTCGTGCATGTTTGACAAGTAACAACTTTCCAGTCGTGTGTTTTTCATGTTTTCGAAGCTTTTAACCCATTTTAATCGTGTTGGTCATTTTAGCTGTAAAAGCCCGTCAAAACGAGTTTTCAACATAGTACTGTGATCTGCACGTGTTCAGAGTGGGAAAACACACTTTGTGTCACCGAGTGCACCAAAACAGCTTTTCTAAGCGCAGGAGCGCCTTCAGACTGTTTCTAACGCCTTTTCAGAGGATAAACCAAACGTTTGACATGGAACATTGATTTTGAGTGAAATGCGTGCATTCGGGCTTGTATGCCATGTAACAACTTTCTAAGCGTGGCTTTTCATGTTTTCGCGCGTTTAACACATTTTCATCATATTTGTCATTTTAACTGTAAAAGCAGGTGCGAGACGAGTTTTAAACTTGGTATTGTGATATGCGCTTGTTTAGAGTGGGAAAACACACTTTGTGTCACCGAGTGCATGAAAACGGCTTTCCGAGCGCAGGAGTGCATTCAGTGACGCTTGGAAAGCCCTTTCTGCGCATAAAGCACACGTCTGAGAACGAACATTGATTTCATGTGAAATGAGGGCATTCGTGCATGTCTGACAAGTAACAACTTTCCAGTCGTGTGTTTTTCCTGTTTTCGAAGCTTTTAACCCATTTTAATCGTGTTGTTCATTTTAGCTGTAAACGCCCGTCTGAAACGAGTTTTCAACATAGTACTGTGATCTGCACGTGTTCAGAGTGGGAAAACACACTTTGTGTCACCGAGTGCACCAAAACAGCTTTTCTAAGCGGAGGAGCGCCTTCAGACTGTTTCTAACGCCTTTTCAGAGGATAAACCAAACGTTTGACATGGAACATTGATTTTGAGTGAAATGCGTGCATTCGGGCTTGTATGCCATGTAACAACTTTCTAAGCGTGGCTTTTCATGTTTTCGCGCGTTTAACACATTTTCATCATATTTGTCATTTTAACTGTAAAAGCAGGTGCGAGACGAGTTTTAAACTTGGTATTGTGATATGCGCTTGTTTAGAGTGGGAAAACACACTTTGTGTCACCGAGTGCATGAAAATGGCTTTCCGAGCGCAGGAGTGCATTCAGTGACGCTTGGAAAGCCCTTTCTGCGCATAAAGCACACGTCTGAGAACGAACATTGATTTCATGTGAAATGAGGGCATTCGTGCATGTTTGACAAATAACAACTTTCCAGTCGTGTGTTTTTCATGTTTTCGAAGCTTTCAACCGTGTTGGTCATTTTAGCTGTAAAAGCCCGTCTGAAACGAGTTTTCAACATAGTACTGTGATCTGCACGTGTTCAGAGTGGGAAAACACACTTTGTGTCACCGAGTGCACCAAAACAGCTTTTCTAAGCGCAGGAGCGCCTTCAGACTGTTTCTAACGCCTTTTCAGAGGATAAACCAAACGTTTGACATGGAACATTGATTTTGAGTGAAATGCGTGCATTCGGGCTTGTATGCCATGTAACAACTTTCTAAGCGTGGCTTTTCATGTTTTCGCGCGTTTAACACATTTTCATCATATTTGTCATTTTAACTGTAAAAGCAGGTGTGAGACGAGTTTTAAACTTGGTATTGTGATATGCGCTTGTTTAGAGTGGGAAAACACACTTTGTGTCACCGAGTGCATGAAAACGGCTTTCCGAGCGCAGGAGTGCATTCAGTGATGCTTGGAAAGCCCTTTCTGCGCATAAAGCACACGTCTGAGAACGAACATTGATTTCATGTGAAATGAGGGCATTCGTGCATGTTTGACAAGTAACAACTTTCCAGTCGTGTGTTTTTCATGTTTTCGAAGCTTTTAACCCATTTTAATCGTGTTGGTCATTTTAGCTGTAAAAGCCCGTCAAAACGAGTTTTCAACATAGTACTGTGATCTGCACGTGTTCAGAGTGGGAAAACACACTTTGTGTCACCGAGTGCACCAAAACAGCTTTTCTAAGCGCAGGAGCGCCTTCAGACTGTTTCTAACGCCTTTTCAGAGGATAAACCAAACGTTTGACATGGAACATTGATTTTGAGTGAAATGCGTGCATTCGGGCTTGTATGCCATGTAACAACTTTCTAAGCGTGGCTTTTCATGTTTTCGCGCGTTTAACACATTTTCATCATATTTGTCATTTTAACTGTAAAAGCAGGTGCGAGACGAGTTTTAAACTTGGTATTGTGATATGCGCTTGTTTAGAGTGGGAAAACACACTTTGTGTCACCGAGTGCATGAAAACGGCTTTCCGAGCGCAGGAGTGCATTCAGTGACGCTTGGAAAGCCCTTTCTGCGCATAAAGCACACGTCTGAGAACGAACATTGATTTCATGTGAAATGAGGGCATTCGTGCATGTCTGACAAGTAACAACTTTCCAGTCGTGTGTTTTTCCTGTTTTCGAAGCTTTTAACCCATTTTAATCGTGTTGTTCATTTTAGCTGTAAACGCCCGTCTGAAACGAGTTTTCAACATAGTACTGTGATCTGCACGTGTTCAGAGTGGGAAAACACACTTTGTGTCACCGAGTGCACCAAAACAGCTTTTCTAAGCGCAGGAGCGCCTTCAGACTGTTTCTAACGCCTTTTCAGAGGATAAACCAAACGTTTGACATGGAACATTGATTTTGAGTGAAATGCGTGCATTCGGGCTTGTATGCCATGTAACAACTTTCTAAGCGTGGCTTTTCATGTTTTCGCGCGTTTAACACATTTTCATCATATTTGTCATTTTAACTGTAAAAGCAGGTGTGAGACGAGTTTTAAACTTGGTATTGTGATATGCGCTTGTTTAGAGTGGGAAAACACACTTTGTGTCACCGAGTGCATGAAAACGGCTTTCCGAGCGCAGGAGTGCATTCAGTGATGCTTGGAAAGCCCTTTCTGCGCATAAAGCACACGTCTGAGAACGAACATTGATTTCATGTGAAATGAGGGCATTCGTGCATGTTTGACAAGTAACAACTTTCCAGTCGTGTGTTTTTCATGTTTTCGAAGCTTTTAACCCATTTTAATCGTGTTGGTCATTTTAGCTGTAAAAGCCCGTCAAAACGAGTTTTCAACATAGTACTGTGATCTGCACGTGTTCAGAGTGGGAAAACACACTTTGTGTCACCGAGTGCACCAAAACAGCTTTTCTAAGCGCAGGAGCGCCTTCAGACTGTTTCTAACGCCTTTTCAGAGGATAAACCAAACGTTTGACATGGAACATTGATTTTGAGTGAAATGCGTGCATTCGGGCTTGTATGCCATGTAACAACTTTCTAAGCGTGGCTTTTCATGTTTTCGCGCGTTTAACACATTTTCATCATATTTGTCATTTTAACTGTAAAAGCAGGTGCGAGACGAGTTTTAAACTTGGTATTGTGATATGCGCTTGTTTAGAGTGGGAAAACACACTTTGTGTCACCGAGTGCATGAAAATGGCTTTCCGAGCGCAGGAGTGCATTCAGTGACGCTTGGAAAGCCCTTTCTGCGCATAAAGCACACGTCTGAGAACGAACATTGATTTCATGTGAAATGAGGGCATTCGTGCATGTTTGACAAATAACAACTTTCCAGTCGTGTGTTTTTCATGTTTTCGAAGCTTTTAACCGTGTTGGTCATTTTAGCTGTAAAAGCCCGTCAAAACGAGTTTTCAACATAGTACTGTGATCTGCACGTGTTCAGAGTGGGAAAACACACTTTGTGTCACCGAGTGCACCAAAACAGCTTTTCTAAGCGCAGGAGCGCCTTCAGACTGTTTCTAACGCCTTTTCAGAGGATAAACCAAACGTTTGACATGGAACATTGATTTTGAGTGAAATGCGTGCATTCGGGCTTGTATGCCATGTAACAACTTTCTAAGCGTGGCTTTTCATGTTTTCGCGCGTTTAACACATTTTCATCATATTTGTCATTTTAACTGTAAAAGCAGGTGCGAGACGAGTTTTAAACTTGGTATTGTGATATGCGCTTGTTTAGAGTGGGAAAACACACTTTGTGTCACCGAGTGCATGAAAATGGCTTTCCGAGCGCAGGAGTGCATTCAGTGACGCTTGGAAAGCCCTTTCTGCGCATAAAGCACACGTCTGAGAACGAACATTGATTTCATGTGAAATGAGGGCATTCGTGCATGTTTGACAAATAACAACTTTCCAGTCGTGTGTTTTTCATGTTTTCGAAGCTTTTAACCGTGTTGGTCATTTTAGCTGTAAAAGCCCGTCTGAAACGAGTTTTCAACATAGTACTGTGATCTGCACGTGTTCAGAGTGGGAAAACACACTTTGTGTCACCGAGTGCACCAAAACAGCTTTTCTAAGCGCAGGAGCGCCTTCAGACTGTTTCTAACGCCTTTTCAGAGGATAAACCAAACGTTTGACATGGAACATTGATTTTGAGTGAAATGCGTGCATTCGGGCTTGTATGCCATGTAACAACTTTCTAAGCGTGGCTTTTCATGTTTTCGCGCGTTTAACACATTTTCATCATATTTGTCATTTTAACTGTAAAAGCAGGTGTGAGACGAGTTTTAAACTTGGTATTGTGATATGCGCTTGTTTAGAGTGGGAAAACACACTTTGTGTCACCGAGTGCATGAAAACGGCTTTCCGAGCGCAGGAGTGCATTCAGTGATGCTTGGAAAGCCCTTTCTGCGCATAAAGCACACGTCTGAGAACGAACATTGATTTCATGTGAAATGAGGGCATTCGTGCATGTTTGACAAGTAACAACTTTCCAGTCGTGTGTTTTTCATGTTTTCGAAGCTTTTAACCCATTTTAATCGTGTTGGTCATTTTAGCTGTAAAAGCCCGTCAAAACGAGTTTTCAACATAGTACTGTGATCTGCACGTGTTCAGAGTGGGAAAACACACTTTGTGTCACCGAGTGCACCAAAACAGCTTTTCTAAGCGCAGGAGCGCCTTCAGACTGTTTCTAACGCCTTTTCAGAGGATAAACCAAACGTTTGACATGGAACATTGATTTTGAGTGAAATGCGTGCATTCGGGCTTGTATGCCATGTAACAACTTTCTAAGCGTGGCTTTTCATGTTTTCGCGCGTTTAACACATTTTCATCATATTTGTCATTTTAACTGTAAAAGCAGGTGCGAGACGAGTTTTAAACTTGGTATTGTGATATGCGCTTGTTTAGAGTGGGAAAACACACTTTGTGTCACCGAGTGCATGAAAACGGCTTTCCGAGCGCAGGAGTGCATTCAGTGACGCTTGGAAAGCCCTTTCTGCGCATAAAGCACACGTCTGAGAACGAACATTGATTTCATGTGAAATGAGGGCATTCGTGCATGTCTGACAAGTAACAACTTTCCAGTCGTGTGTTTTTCCTGTTTTCGAAGCTTTTAACCCATTTTAATCGTGTTGTTCATTTTAGCTGTAAACGCCCGTCTGAAACGAGTTTTCAACATAGTACTGTGATCTGCACGTGTTCAGAGTGGGAAAACACACTTTGTGTCACCGAGTGCACCAAAACAGCTTTTCTAAGCGCAGGAGCGCCTTCAGACTGTTTCTAACGCCTTTTCAGAGGATAAACCAAACGTTTGACATGGAACATTGATTTTGAGTGAAATGCGTGCATTCGGGCTTGTATGCCATGTAACAACTTTCTAAGCGTGGCTTTTCATGTTTTCGCGCGTTTAACACATTTTCATCATATTTGTCATTTTAACTGTAAAAGCAGGTGTGAGACGAGTTTTAAACTTGGTATTGTGATATGCGCTTGTTTAGAGTGGGAAAACACACTTTGTGTCACCGAGTGCATGAAAACGGCTTTCCGAGCGCAGGAGTGCATTCAGTGATGCTTGGAAAGCCCTTTCTGCGCATAAAGCACACGTCTGAGAACGAACATTGATTTCATGTGAAATGAGGGCATTCGTGCATGTTTGACAAGTAACAACTTTCCAGTCGTGTGTTTTTCATGTTTTCGAAGCTTTTAACCCATTTTAATCGTGTTGGTCATTTTAGCTGTAAAAGCCCGTCAAAACGAGTTTTCAACATAGTACTGTGATCTGCACGTGTTCAGAGTGGGAAAACACACTTTGTGTCACCGAGTGCACCAAAACAGCTTTTCTAAGCGCAGGAGCGCCTTCAGACTGTTTCTAACGCCTTTTCAGAGGATAAACCAAACGTTTGACATGGAACATTGATTTTGAGTGAAATGCGTGCATTCGGGCTTGTATGCCATGTAACAACTTTCTAAGCGTGGCTTTTCATGTTTTCGCGCGTTTAACACATTTTCATCATATTTGTCATTTTAACTGTAAAAGCAGGTGCGAGACGAGTTTTAAACTTGGTATTGTGATATGCGCTTGTTTAGAGTGGGAAAACACACTTTGTGTCACCGAGTGCATGAAAACGGCTTTCCGAGCGCAGGAGTGCATTCAGTGACGCTTGGAAAGCCCTTTCTGCGCATAAAGCACACGTCTGAGAACGAACATTGATTTCATGTGAAATGAGGGCATTCGTGCATGTCTGACAAGTAACAACTTTCCAGTCGTGTGTTTTTCCTGTTTTCGAAGCTTTTAACCCATTTTAATCGTGTTGTTCATTTTAGCTGTAAACGCCCGTCTGAAACGAGTTTTCAACATAGTACTGTGATCTGCACGTGTTCAGAGTGGGAAAACACACTTTGTGTCACCGAGTGCACCAAAACAGCTTTTCTAAGCGCAGGAGCGCCTTCAGACTGTTTCTAACGCCTTTTCAGAGGATAAACCAAACGTTTGACATGGAACATTGATTTTGAGTGAAATGCGTGCATTCGGGCTTGTATGCCATGTAACAACTTTCTAAGCGTGGCTTTTCATGTTTTCGCGCGTTTAACACATTGTCATCATATTTGTCATTTTAACTGTAAAAGCAGGTGCGAGACGAGTTTTAAACTTGGTATTGTGATATGCGCTTGTTTAGAGTGGGAAAACACACTTTGTGTCACCGAGTGCATGAAAACGGCTTTCCGAGCGCAGGAGTGCATTCAGTGATGCTTGGAAAGCCCTTTCTGCGCATAAAGCACACGTCTGAGAACGAACATTGATTTCATGTGAAATGAGGGCATTCGTGCATGTTTGACAAGTAACAACTTTCCCGTCGTGTGTTTTTCATGTTTTCGAAGCTTTTAACCCATTTTAATCGTGTTGTTCATTTTAGCTGTAAACGCCCGTCTGAAACGAGTTTTCAACATAGTACTGTGATCTGCACGTGTTCAGAGTGGGAAAACACACTTTGTGTCACCGAGTGCACCAAAACAGCTTTTCTAAGCGCAGGAGCGCCTTCAGACTGTTTCTAACGCCTTTTCAGAGGATAAACCAAACGTTTGACATGGAACATTGATTTTGAGTGAAATGCGTGCATTCGGGCTTGTATGCCCTGCAACAACTTTCTAAGCGTGGCTTTTCATGTTTTCGCGCGTTTAACACATTTTCATCATATTTGTCATTTTAACTGTAAAAGCAGGTGTGAGACGAGTTTTAAACTTGGTATTGTGATATGCGCTTGTTTAGAGTGGGAAAACACACTTTGTGTCACCGAGTGCATGAAAACAGCTTTCCGAGCGCAGGAGTGCATTCAGTGACGCTTGGAAAGCCCTTTCTGCGCATAAAGCACACGTCTGAGAACGAACATTGATTTCATGTGAAATGAGGGCATTCGTGCATGTTTGACAAATAACAACTTTCCAGTCGTGTGTTTTTCATGTTTTCGAAGCTTTTAATCGTGTTGTTCATTTTAGCTGTAAAAGCCCGTCTGAAACGAGTTTTCAACATAGTACTGTGATCTGCACGTGTTCAGAGTGGGAAAACACACTTTGTGTCACCGAGTGCACCAAAACAGCTTTTCTAAGCGCAGGAGCGCCTTCAGACTGTTTCTAACGCCTTTTCAGAGGATAAACCAAACGTTTGACATGGAACATTGATTTTGAGTGAAATGCGTGCATTCGGGCTTGTATGCCATGTAACAACTTTCTAAGCGTGGCTTTTCATGTTTTCGCGCGTTTAACACATTTTCATCATATTTGTCATTTTAACTGTAAAAGCAGGTGCGAGACGAGTTTTAAACTTGGTATTGTGATATGCGCTTGTTTAGAGTGGGAAAACACACTTTGTGTCACCGAGTGCATGAAAATGGCTTTCCGAGTGCAGGAGTGCATTCAGTGACGCTTGGAAAGCCCTTTCTGCGCATAAAGCACACGTCTGAGAACGAACATTGATTTCATGTGAAATGAGGGCATTCGTGCATGTTTGACAAATAACAACTTTCCAGTCGTGTGTTTTTCATGTTTTCGAAGCTTTTAACCGTGTTGGTCATTTTAGCTGTAAAAGCCCGTCTGAAACGAGTTTTCAACATAGTACTGTGATCTGCACGTGTTCAGAGTGGGAAAACACACTTTGTGTCACCGAGTGCACCAAAACAGCTTTTCTAAGCGCAGGAGCGCCTTCAGACTGTTTCTAACGCCTTTTCAGAGGATAAACCAAACGTTTGACATGGAACATTGATTTTGAGTGAAATGCGTGCATTCGGGCTTGTATGCCATGTAACAACTTTCTAAGCGTGGCTTTTCATGTTTTCGCGCGTTTAACACATTTTCATCATATTTGTCATTTTAACTGTAAAAGCAGGTGTGAGACGAGTTTTAAACTTGGTATTGTGATATGCGCTTGTTTAGAGTGGGAAAACACACTTTGTGTCACCGAGTGCATGAAAACGGCTTTCCGAGCGCAGGAGTGCATTCAGTGATGCTTGGAAAGCCCTTTCTGCGCATAAAGCACACGTCTGAGAACGAACATTGATTTCATGTGAAATGAGGGCATTCGTGCATGTT
Source organism: Neoarius graeffei (assembly GCF_027579695.1). Taxonomy (NCBI): domain Eukaryota; kingdom Metazoa; phylum Chordata; class Actinopteri; order Siluriformes; family Ariidae; genus Neoarius; species Neoarius graeffei. The sequence continues at coordinate 68,172,858 of NC_083583.1, forward strand.
TGACAAGTAACAACTTTCCAGTCGTGTGTTTTTCATGTTTTCGAAGCTTTTAACCCATTTTAATCGTGTTGGTCATTTTAGCTGTAAAAGCCCGTCAAAACGAGTTTTCAACATAGTACTGTGATCTGCACGTGTTCAGAGTGGGAAAACACACTTTGTGTCACCGAGTGCACCAAAACAGCTTTTCTAAGCGCAGGAGCGCCTTCAGACTGTTTCTAACGCCTTTTCAGAGGATAAACCAAACGTTTGACATGGAACATTGATTTTGAGTGAAATGCGTGCATTCGGGCTTGTATGCCATGTAACAACTTTCTAAGCGTGGCTTTTCATGTTTTCGCGCGTTTAACACATTTTCATCATATTTGTCATTTTAACTGTAAAAGCAGGTGCGAGACGAGTTTTAAACTTGGTATTGTGATATGCGCTTGTTTAGAGTGGGAAAACACACTTTGTGTCACCGAGTGCATGAAAACGGCTTTCCGAGCGCAGGAGTGCATTCAGTGACGCTTGGAAAGCCCTTTCTGCGCATAAAGCACACGTCTGAGAACGAACATTGATTTCATGTGAAATGAGGGCATTCGTGCATGTCTGACAAGTAACAACTTTCCAGTCGTGTGTTTTTCCTGTTTTCGAAGCTTTTAACCCATTTTAATCGTGTTGTTCATTTTAGCTGTAAACGCCCGTCTGAAACGAGTTTTCAACATAGTACTGTGATCTGCACGTGTTCAGAGTGGGAAAACACACTTTGTGTCACCGAGTGCACCAAAACAGCTTTTCTAAGCGCAGGAGCGCCTTCAGACTGTTTCTAACGCCTTTTCAGAGGATAAACCAAACGTTTGACATGGAACATTGATTTTGAGTGAAATGCGTGCATTCGGGCTTGTATGCCATGTAACAACTTTCTAAGCGTGGCTTTTCATGTTTTCGCGCGTTTAACACATTTTCATCATATTTGTCATTTTAACTGTAAAAGCAGGTGCGAGACGAGTTTTAAACTTGGTATTGTGATATGCGCTTGTTTAGAGTGGGAAAACACACTTTGTGTCACCGAGTGCATGAAAATGGCTTTCCGAGCGCAGGAGTGCATTCAGTGACGCTTGGAAAGCCCTTTCTGCGCATAAAGCACACGTCTGAGAACGAACATTGATTTCATGTGAAATGAGGGCATTCGTGCATGTTTGACAAATAACAACTTTCCAGTCGTGTGTTTTTCATGTTTTCGAAGCTTTTAACCGTGTTGGTCATTTTAGCTGTAAAAGCCCGTCTGAAACGAGTTTTCAACATAGTACTGTGATCTGCACGTGTTCAGAGTGGGAAAACACACTTTGTGTCACTGAGTGCACCAAAACAGCTTTTCTAAGCGCAGGAGCGCCTTCAGACTGTTTCTAACGCCTTTTCAGAGGATAAACCAAACGTTTGACATGGAACATTGATTTTGAGTGAAATGCGTGCATTCGGGCTTGTATGCCATGTAACAACTTTCTAAGCGTGGCTTTTCATGTTTTCGCGCGTTTAACACATTTTCATCATATTTGTCATTTTAACTGTAAAAGCAGGTGTGAGACGAGTTTTAAACTTGGTATTGTGATATGCGCTTGTTTAGAGTGGGAAAACACACTTTGTGTCACCGAGTGCATGAAAACGGCTTTCCGAGCGCAGGAGTGCATTCAGTGATGCTTGGAAAGCCCTTTCTGCGCATAAAGCACACGTCTGAGAACGAACATTGATTTCATGTGAAATGAGGGCATTCGTGCATGTTTGACAAGTAACAACTTTCCAGTCGTGTGTTTTTCATGTTTTCGAAGCTTTTAACCCATTTTAATCGTGTTGGTCATTTTAGCTGTAAAAGCCCGTCAAAACGAGTTTTCAACATAGTACTGTGATCTGCACGTGTTCAGAGTGGGAAAACACACTTTGTGTCACCGAGTGCACCAAAACAGCTTTTCTAAGCGCAGGAGCGCCTTCAGACTGTTTCTAACGCCTTTTCAGAGGATAAACCAAACGTTTGACATGGAACATTGATTTTGAGTGAAATGCGTGCATTCGGGCTTGTATGCCATGTAACAACTTTCTAAGCGTGGCTTTTCATGTTTTCGCGCGTTTAACACATTTTCATCATATTTGTCATTTTAACTGTAAAAGCAGGTGCGAGACGAGTTTTAAACTTGGTATTGTGATATGCGCTTGTTTAGAGTGGGAAAACACACTTTGTGTCACCGAGTGCATGAAAACGGCTTTCCGAGCGCAGGAGTGCATTCAGTGACGCTTGGAAAGCCCTTTCTGCGCATAAAGCACACGTCTGAGAACGAACATTGATTTCATGTGAAATGAGGGCATTCGTGCATGTTTGACAAGTAACAACTTTCCAGTCGTGTGTTTTTCCTGTTTTCGAAGCTTTTAACCCATTTTAATCGTGTTGTTCATTTTAGCTGTAAACGCCCGTCTGAAACGAGTTTTCAACATAGTACTGTGATCTGCACGTGTTCAGAGTGGGAAAACACACTTTGTGTCACCGAGTGCACCAAAACAGCTTTTCTAAGCGCAGGAGCGCCTTCAGACTGTTTCTAACGCCTTTTCAGAGGATAAACCAAACGTTTGACATGGAACATTGATTTTGAGTGAAATGCGTGCATTCGGGCTTGTATGCCATGTAACAACTTTCTAAGCGTGGCTTTTCATGTTTTCGCGCGTTTAACACATTTTCATCATATTTGTCATTTTAACTGTAAAAGCAGGTGTGAGACGAGTTTTAAACTTGGTATTGTGATATGCGCTTGTTTAGAGTGGGAAAACACACTTTGTGTCACCGAGTGCATGAAAACGGCTTTCCGAGCGCAGGAGTGCATTCAGTGATGCTTGGAAAGCCCTTTCTGCGCATAAAGCACACGTCTGAGAACGAACATTGATTTCATGTGAAATGAGGGCATTCGTGCATGTTTGACAAGTAACAACTTTCCAGTCGTGTGTTTTTCCTGTTTTCGAAGCTTTTAACCCATTTTAATCGTGTTGGTCATTTTAGCTGTAAAAGCCCGTCAAAACGAGTTTTCAACATAGTACTGTGATCTGCACGTGTTCAGAGTGGGAAAACACACTTTGTGTCACCGAGTGCACCAAAACAGCTTTTCTAAGCGCAGGAGCGCCTTCAGACTGTTTCTAACGCCTTTTCAGAGGATAAACCAAACGTTTGACATGGAACATTGATTTTGAGTGAAATGCGTGCATTCGGGCTTGTATGCCATGTAACAACTTTCTAAGCGTGGCTTTTCATGTTTTCGCGCGTTTAACACATTTTCATCATATTTGTCATTTTAACTGTAAAAGCAGGTGCGAGACGAGTTTTAAACTTGGTATTGTGATATGCGCTTGTTTAGAGTGGGAAAACACACTTTGTGTCACCGAGTGCATGAAAACGGCTTTCCGAGCGCAGGAGTGCATTCAGTGACGCTTGGAAAGCCCTTTCTGCGCATAAAGCACACGTCTGAGAACGAACATTGATTTCATGTGAAATGAGGGCATTCGTGCATGTCTGACAAGTAACAACTTTCCAGTCGTGTGTTTTTCCTGTTTTCGAAGCTTTTAACCCATTTTAATCGTGTTGTTCATTTTAGCTGTAAACGCCCGTCTGAAACGAGTTTTCAACATAGTACTGTGATCTGCACGTGTTCAGAGTGGGAAAACACACTTTGTGTCACCGAGTGCACCAAAACAGCTTTTCTAAGCGCAGGAGCGCCTTCAGACTGTTTCTAACGCCTTTTCAGAGGATAAACCAAACGTTTGACATGGAACATTGATTTTGAGTGAAATGCGTGCATTCGGGCTTGTATGCCCTGCAACAACTTTCTAAGCGTGGCTTTTCATGTTTTCGCGCGTTTAACACATTTTCATCATATTTGTCATTTTAACTGTAAAAGCAGGTGTGAGACGAGTTTTAAACTTGGTATTGTGATATGCGCTTGTTTAGAGTGGGAAAACACACTTTGTGTCACCGAGTGCATGAAAACAGCTTTCCGAGCGCAGGAGTGCATTCAGTGACGCTTGGAAAGCCCTTTCTGCGCATAAAGCACACGTCTGAGAACGAACATTGATTTCATGTGAAATGAGGGCATTCGTGCATGTTTGACAAATAACAACTTTCCAGTCGTGTGTTTTTCATGTTTTCGAAGCTTTTAATCGTGTTGTTCATTTTAGCTGTAAAAGCCCGTCTGAAACGAGTTTTCAACATAGTACTGTGATCTGCACGTGTTCAGAGTGGGAAAACACACTTTGTGTCACCGAGTGCACCAAAACAGCTTTTCTAAGCGCAGGAGCGCCTTCAGACTGTTTCTAACGCCTTTTCAGAGGATAAACCAAACGTTTGACATGGAACATTGATTTTGAGTGAAATGCGTGCATTCGGGCTTGTATGCCATGTAACAACTTTCTAAGCGTGGCTTTTCATGTTTTCGCGCGTTTAACACATTTTCATCATATTTGTCATTTTAACTGTAAAAGCAGGTGCGAGACGAGTTTTAAACTTGGTATTGTGATATGCGCTTGTTTAGAGTGGGAAAACACACTTTGTGTCACCGAGTGCATGAAAATGGCTTTCCGAGCGCAGGAGTGCATTCAGTGACGCTTGGAAAGCCCTTTCTGCGCATAAAGCACACGTCTGAGAACGAACATTGATTTCATGTGAAATGAGGGCATTCGTGCATGTTTGACAAATAACAACTTTCCAGTCGTGTGTTTTTCATGTTTTCGAAGCTTTTAACCGTGTTGTTCATTTTAGCTGTAAAAGCCCGTCTGAAACGAGTTTTCAACATAGTACTGTGATCTGCACGTGTTCAGAGTGGGAAAACACACTTTGTGTCACCGAGTGCACCAAAACAGCTTTTCTAAGCGCAGGAGCGCCTTCAGACTGTTTCTAACGCCTTTTCAGAGGATAAACCAAACGTTTGACATGGAACATTGATTTTGAGTGAAATGCGTGCATTCGGGCTTGTATGCCATGTAACAACTTTCTAAGCGTGGCTTTTCATGTTTTCGCGCGTTTAACACATTTTCATCATATTTGTCATTTTAACTGTAAAAGCAGGTGTGAGACGAGTTTTAAACTTGGTATTGTGATATGCGCTTGTTTAGAGTGGGAAAACACACTTTGTGTCACCGAGTGCATGAAAACGGCTTTCCGAGCGCAGGAGTGCATTCAGTGATGCTTGGAAAGCCCTTTCTGCGCATAAAGCACACGTCTGAGAACGAACATTGATTTCATGTGAAATGAGGGCATTCGTGCATGTCTGACAAGTAACAACTTTCCAGTCGTGTGTTTTTCCTGTTTTCGAAGCTTTTAACCCATTTTAATCGTGTTGTTCATTTTAGCTGTAAACGCCCGTCTGAAACGAGTTTTCAACATAGTACTGTGATCTGCACGTGTTCAGAGTGGGAAAACACACTTTGTGTCACCGAGTGCACCAAAACAGCTTTTCTAAGCGCAGGAGCGCCTTCAGACTGTTTCTAACGCCTTTTCAGAGGATAAACCAAACGTTTGACATGGAACATTGATTTTGAGTGAAATGCGTGCATTCGGGCTTGTATGCCATGTAACAACTTTCTAAGCGTGGCTTTTCATGTTTTCGCGCGTTTAACACATTTTCATCATATTTGTCATTTTAACTGTAAAAGCAGGTGCGAGACGAGTTTTAAACTTGGTATTGTGATATGCGCTTGTTTAGAGTGGGAAAACACACTTTGTGTCACCGAGTGCATGAAAATGGCTTTCCGAGCGCAGGAGTGCATTCAGTGACGCTTGGAAAGCCCTTTCTGCGCATAAAGCACACGTCTGAGAACGAACATTGATTTCATGTGAAATGAGGGCATTCGTGCATGTCTGACAAGTAACAACTTTCCAGTCGTGTGTTTTTCCTGTTTTCGAAGCTTTTAACCCATTTTAATCGTGTTGTTCATTTTAGCTGTAAACGCCCGTCTGAAACGAGTTTTCAACATAGTACTGTGATCTGCACGTGTTCAGAGTGGGAAAACACACTTTGTGTCACCGAGTGCACCAAAACAGCTTTTCTAAGCGCAGGAGCGCCTTCAGACTGTTTCTAACGCCTTTTCAGAGGATAAACCAAACGTTTGACATGGAACATTGATTTTGAGTGAAATGCGTGCATTCGGGCTTGTATGCCATGTAACAACTTTCTAAGCGTGGCTTTTCATGTTTTCGCGCGTTTAACACATTTTCATCATATTTGTCATTTTAACTGTAAAAGCAGGTGTGAGACGAGTTTTAAACTTGGTATTGTGATATGCGCTTGTTTAGAGTGGGAAAACACACTTTGTGTCACCGAGTGCATGAAAACGGCTTTCCGAGCGCAGGAGTGCATTCAGTGATGCTTGGAAAGCCCTTTCTGCGCATAAAGCACACGTCTGAGAACGAACATTGATTTCATGTGAAATGAGGGCATTCGTGCATGTTTGACAAGTAACAACTTTCCAGTCGTGTGTTTTTCATGTTTTCGAAGCTTTTAACCCATTTTAATCGTGTTGGTCATTTTAGCTGTAAAAGCCCGTCAAAACGAGTTTTCAACATAGTACTGTGATCTGCACGTGTTCAGAGTGGGAAAACACACTTTGTGTCACCGAGTGCACCAAAACAGCTTTTCTAAGCGCAGGAGCGCCTTCAGACTGTTTCTAACGCCTTTTCAGAGGATAAACCAAACGTTTGACATGGAACATTGATTTTGAGTGAAATGCGTGCATTCGGGCTTGTATGCCATGTAACAACTTTCTAAGCGTGGCTTTTCATGTTTTCGCGCGTTTAACACATTTTCATCATATTTGTCATTTTAACTGTAAAAGCAGGTGCGAGACGAGTTTTAAACTTGGTATTGTGATATGCGCTTGTTTAGAGTGGGAAAACACACTTTGTGTCACCGAGTGCATGAAAACGGCTTTCCGAGCGCAGGAGTGCATTCAGTGACGCTTGGAAAGCCCTTTCTGCGCATAAAGCACACGTCTGAGAACGAACATTGATTTCATGTGAAATGAGGGCATTCGTGCATGTCTGACAAGTAACAACTTTCCAGTCGTGTGTTTTTCCTGTTTTCGAAGCTTTTAACCCATTTTAATCGTGTTGTTCATTTTAGCTGTAAACGCCCGTCTGAAACGAGTTTTCAACATAGTACTGTGATCTGCACGTGTTCAGAGTGGGAAAACACACTTTGTGTCACCGAGTGCACCAAAACAGCTTTTCTAAGCGCAGGAGCGCCTTCAGACTGTTTCTAACGCCTTTTCAGAGGATAAACCAAACGTTTGACATGGAACATTGATTTTGAGTGAAATGCGTGCATTCGGGCTTGTATGCCATGTAACAACTTTCTAAGCGTGGCTTTTCATGTTTTCGCGCGTTTAACACATTTTCATCATATTTGTCATTTTAACTGTAAAAGCAGGTGCGAGACGAGTTTTAAACTTGGTATTGTGATATGCGCTTGTTTAGAGTGGGAAAACACACTTTGTGTCACCGAGTGCATGAAAACGGCTTTCCGAGCGCAGGAGTGCATTCAGTGATGCTTGGAAAGCCCTTTCTGCGCATAAAGCACACGTCTGAGAACGAACATTGATTTCATGTGAAATGAGGGCATTCGTGCATGTTTGACAAGTAACAACTTTCCCGTCGTGTGTTTTTCATGTTTTCGAAGCTTTTAACCCATTTTAATCGTGTTGTTCATTTTAGCTGTAAACGCCCGTCTGAAACGAGTTTTCAACATAGTACTGTGATCTGCACGTGTTCAGAGTGGGAAAACACACTTTGTGTCACCGAGTGCACCAAAACAGCTTTTCTAAGCGCAGGAGCGCCTTCAGACTGTTTCTAACGCCTTTTCAGAGGATAAACCAAACGTTTGACATGGAACATTGATTTTGAGTGAAATGCGTGCATTCGGGCTTGTATGCCCTGCAACAACTTTCTAAGCGTGGCTTTTCATGTTTTCGCGCGTTTAACACATTTTCATCATATTTGTCATTTTAACTGTAAAAGCAGGTGTGAGACGAGTTTTAAACTTGGTATTGTGATATGCGCTTGTTTAGAGTGGGAAAACACACTTTGTGTCACCGAGTGCATGAAAACAGCTTTCCGAGCGCAGGAGTGCATTCAGTGACGCTTGGAAAGCCCTTTCTGCGCATAAAGCACACGTCTGAGAACGAACATTGATTTCATGTGAAATGAGGGCATTCGTGCATGTTTGACAAATAACAACTTTCCAGTCGTGTGTTTTTCATGTTTTCGAAGCTTTTAATCGTGTTGTTCATTTTAGCTGTAAAAGCCCGTCTGAAACGAGTTTTCAACATAGTACTGTGATCTGCACGTGTTCAGAGTGGGAAAACACACTTTGTGTCACCGAGTGCACCAAAACAGCTTTTCTAAGCGCAGGAGCGCCTTCAGACTGTTTCTAACGCCTTTTCAGAGGATAAACCAAACGTTTGACATGGAACATTGATTTTGAGTGAAATGCGTGCATTCGGGCTTGTATGCCATGTAACAACTTTCTAAGCGTGGCTTTTCATGTTTTCGCGCGTTTAACACATTTTCATCATATTTGTCATTTTAACTGTAAAAGCAGGTGCGAGACGAGTTTTAAACTTGGTATTGTGATATGCGCTTGTTTAGAGTGGGAAAACACACTTTGTGTCACCGAGTGCATGAAAATGGCTTTCCGAGCGCAGGAGTGCATTCAGTGATGCTTGGAAAGCCCTTTCTGCGCATAAAGCACACGTCTGAGAACGAACATTGATTTCATGTGAAATGAGGGCATTCGTGCATGTTTGACAAATAACAACTTTCCAGTCGTGTGTTTTTCATGTTTTCGAAGCTTTTAACCGTGTTGGTCATTTTAGCTGTAAAAGCCCGTCTGAAACGAGTTTTCAACATAGTACTGTGATCTGCACGTGTTCAGAGTGGGAAAACACACTTTGTGTCACCGAGTGCACCAAAACAGCTTTTCTAAGCGCAGGAGCGCCTTCAGACTGTTTCTAACGCCTTTTCAGAGGATAAACCAAACGTTTGACATGGAACATTGATTTTGAGTGAAATGCGTGCATTCGGGCTTGTATGCCATGTAACAACTTTCTAAGCGTGGCTTTTCATGTTTTCGCGCGTTTAACACATTTTCATCATATTTGTCATTTTAACTGTAAAAGCAGGTGTGAGACGAGTTTTAAACTTGGTATTGTGATATGCGCTTGTTTAGAGTGGGAAAACACACTTTGTGTCACCGAGTGCATGAAAACGGCTTTCCGAGCGCAGGAGTGCATTCAGTGATGCTTGGAAAGCCCTTTCTGCGCATAAAGCACACGTCTGAGAACGAACATTGATTTCATGTGAAATGAGGGCATTCGTGCATGTTTGACAAGTAACAACTTTCCAGTCGTGTGTTTTTCATGTTTTCGAAGCTTTTAACCCATTTTAATCGTGTTGGTCATTTTAGCTGTAAAAGCCCGTCAAAACGAGTTTTCAACATAGTACTGTGATCTGCACGTGTTCAGAGTGGGAAAACACACTTTGTGTCACCGAGTGCACCAAAACAGCTTTTCTAAGCGCAGGAGCGCCTTCAGACTGTTTCTAACGCCTTTTCAGAGGATAAACCAAACGTTTGACATGGAACATTGATTTTGAGTGAAATGCGTGCATTCGGGCTTGTATGCCATGTAACAACTTTCTAAGCGTGGCTTTTCATGTTTTCGCGCGTTTAACACATTTTCATCATATTTGTCATTTTAACTGTAAAAGCAGGTGCGAGACGAGTTTTAAACTTGGTATTGTGATATGCGCTTGTTTAGAGTGGGAAAACACACTTTGTGTCACCGAGTGCATGAAAACGGCTTTCCGAGCGCAGGAGTGCATTCAGTGACGCTTGGAAAGCCCTTTCTGCGCATAAAGCACACGTCTGAGAACGAACATTGATTTCATGTGAAATGAGGGCATTCGTGCATGTCTGACAAGTAACAACTTTCCAGTCGTGTGTTTTTCCTGTTTTCGAAGCTTTTAACCCATTTTAATCGTGTTGTTCATTTTAGCTGTAAACGCCCGTCTGAAACGAGTTTTCAACATAGTACTGTGATCTGCACGTGTTCAGAGTGGGAAAACACACTTTGTGTCACCGAGTGCACCAAAACAGCTTTTCTAAGCGCAGGAGCGCCTTCAGACTGTTTCTAACGCCTTTTCAGAGGATAAACCAAACGTTTGACATGGAACATTGATTTTGAGTGAAATGCGTGCATTCGGGCTTGTATGCCATGTAACAACTTTCTAAGCGTGGCTTTTCATGTTTTCGCGCGTTTAACACATTTTCATCATATTTGTCATTTTAACTGTAAAAGCAGGTGCGAGACGAGTTTTAAACTTGGTATTGTGATATGCGCTTGTTTAGAGTGGGAAAACACACTTTGTGTCACCGAGTGCATGAAAACGGCTTTCCGAGCGCAGGAGTGCATTCAGTGATGCTTGGAAAGCCCTTTCTGCGCATAAAGCACACGTCTGAGAACGAACATTGATTTCATGTGAAATGAGGGCATTCGTGCATGTTTGACAAGTAACAACTTTCCCGTCGTGTGTTTTTCATGTTTTCGAAGCTTTTAACCCATTTTAATCGTGTTGTTCATTTTAGCTGTAAACGCCCGTCTGAAACGAGTTTTCAACATAGTACTGTGATCTGCACGTGTTCAGAGTGGGAAAACACACTTTGTGTCACCGAGTGCACCAAAACAGCTTTTCTAAGCGCAGGAGCGCCTTCAGACTGTTTCTAACGCCTTTTCAGAGGATAAACCAAACGTTTGACATGGAACATTGATTTTGAGTGAAATGCGTGCATTCGGGCTTGTATGCCCTGCAACAACTTTCTAAGCGTGGCTTTTCATGTTTTCGCGCGTTTAACACATTTTCATCATATTTGTCATTTTAACTGTAAAAGCAGGTGTGAGACGAGTTTTAAACTTGGTATTGTGATATGCGCTTGTTTAGAGTGGGAAAACACACTTTGTGTCACCGAGTGCATGAAAACAGCTTTCCGAGCGCAGGAGTGCATTCAGTGACGCTTGGAAAGCCCTTTCTGCGCATAAAGCACACGTCTGAGAACGAACATTGATTTCATGTGAAATGAGGGCATTCGTGCATGTTTGACAAATAACAACTTTCCAGTCGTGTGTTTTTCATGTTTTCGAAGCTTTTAATCGTGTTGTTCATTTTAGCTGTAAAAGCCCGTCTGAAACGAGTTTTCAACATAGTACTGTGATCTGCACGTGTTCAGAGTGGGAAAACACACTTTGTGTCACCGAGTGCACCAAAACAGCTTTTCTAAGCGCAGGAGCGCCTTCAGACTGTTTCTAACGCCTTTTCAGAGGATAAACCAAACGTTTGACATGGAACATTGATTTTGAGTGAAATGCGTGCATTCGGGCTTGTATGCCATGTAACAACTTTCTAAGCGTGGCTTTTCATGTTTTCGCGCGTTTAACACATTTTCATCATATTTGTCATTTTAACTGTAAAAGCAGGTGCGAGACGAGTTTTAAACTTGGTATTGTGATATGCGCTTGTTTAGAGTGGGAAAACACACTTTGTGTCACCGAGTGCATGAAAATGGCTTTCCGAGCGCAGGAGTGCATTCAGTGATGCTTGGAAAGCCCTTTCTGCGCATAAAGCACACGTCTGAGAACGAACATTGATTTCATGTGAAATGAGGGCATTCGTGCATGTTTGACAAATAACAACTTTCCAGTCGTGTGTTTTTCATGTTTTCGAAGCTTTTAACCGTGTTGGTCATTTTAGCTGTAAAAGCCCGTCTGAAACGAGTTTTCAACATAGTACTGTGATCTGCACGTGTTCAGAGTGGGAAAACACACTTTGTGTCACCGAGTGCACCAAAACAGCTTTTCTAAGCGCAGGAGCGCCTTCAGACTGTTTCTAACGCCTTTTCAGAGGATAAACCAAACGTTTGACATGGAACATTGATTTTGAGTGAAATGCGTGCATTCGGGCTTGTATGCCATGTAACAACTTTCTAAGCGTGGCTTTTCATGTTTTCGCGCGTTTAACACATTTTCATCATATTTGTCATTTTAACTGTAAAAGCAGGTGTGAGACGAGTTTTAAACTTGGTATTGTGATATGCGCTTGTTTAGAGTGGGAAAACACACTTTGTGTCACCGAGTGCATGAAAACGGCTTTCCGAGCGCAGGAGTGCATTCAGTGATGCTTGGAAAGCCCTTTCTGCGCATAAAGCACACGTCTGAGAACGAACATTGATTTCATGTGAAATGAGGGCATTCGTGCATGTTTGACAAGTAACAACTTTCCAGTCGTGTGTTTTTCATGTTTTCGAAGCTTTTAACCCATTTTAATCGTGTTGGTCATTTTAGCTGTAAAAGCCCGTCAAAACGAGTTTTCAACATAGTACTGTGATCTGCACGTGTTCAGAGTGGGAAAACACACTTTGTGTCACCGAGTGCACCAAAACAGCTTTTCTAAGCGCAGGAGCGCCTTCAGACTGTTTCTAACGCCTTTTCAGAGGATAAACCAAACGTTTGACATGGAACATTGATTTTGAGTGAAATGCGTGCATTCGGGCTTGTATGCCATGTAACAACTTTCTAAGCGTGGCTTTTCATGTTTTCGCGCGTTTAACACATTTTCATCATATTTGTCATTTTAACTGTAAAAGCAGGTGCGAGACGAGTTTTAAACTTGGTATTGTGATATGCGCTTGTTTAGAGTGGGAAAACACACTTTGTGTCACCGAGTGCATGAAAACGGCTTTCCGAGCGCAGGAGTGCATTCAGTGACGCTTGGAAAGCCCTTTCTGCGCATAAAGCACACGTCTGAGAACGAACATTGATTTCATGTGAAATGAGGGCATTCGTGCATGTCTGACAAGTAACAACTTTCCAGTCGTGTGTTTTTCCTGTTTTCGAAGCTTTTAACCCATTTTAATCGTGTTGTTCATTTTAGCTGTAAACGCCCGTCTGAAACGAGTTTTCAACATAGTACTGTGATCTGCACGTGTTCAGAGTGGGAAAACACACTTTGTGTCACCGAGTGCACCAAAACAGCTTTTCTAAGCGCAGGAGCGCCTTCAGACTGTTTCTAACGCCTTTTCAGAGGATAAACCAAACGTTTGACATGGAACATTGATTTTGAGTGAAATGCGTGCATTCGGGCTTGTATGCCATGTAACAACTTTCTAAGCGTGGCTTTTCATGTTTTCGCGCGTTTAACACATTTTCATCATATTTGTCATTTTAACTGTAAAAGCAGGTGCGAGACGAGTTTTAAACTTGGTATTGTGATATGCGCTTGTTTAGAGTGGGAAAACACACTTTGTGTCACCGAGTGCATGAAAACGGCTTTCCGAGCGCAGGAGTGCATTCAGTGATGCTTGGAAAGCCCTTTCTGCGCATAAAGCACACGTCTGAGAACGAACATTGATTTCATGTGAAATGAGGGCATTCGTGCATGTTTGACAAGTAACAACTTTCCCGTCGTGTGTTTTTCATGTTTTCGAAGCTTTTAACCCATTTTAATCGTGTTGTTCATTTTAGCTGTAAACGCCCGTCTGAAACGAGTTTTCAACATAGTACTGTGATCTGCACGTGTTCAGAGTGGGAAAACACACTTTGTGTCACCGAGTGCACCAAAACAGCTTTTCTAAGCGCAGGAGCGCCTTCAGACTGTTTCTAACGCCTTTTCAGAGGATAAACCAAACGTTTGACATGGAACATTGATTTTGAGTGAAATGCGTGCATTCGGGCTTGTATGCCCTGCAACAACTTTCTAAGCGTGGCTTTTCATGTTTTCGCGCGTTTAACACATTTTCATCATATTTGTCATTTTAACTGTAAAAGCAGGTGTGAGACGAGTTTTAAACTTGGTATTGTGATATGCGCTTGTTTAGAGTGGGAAAACACACTTTGTGTCACCGAGTGCATGAAAATGGCTTTCCGAGCGCAGGAGTGCATTCAGTGACGCTTGGAAAGCCCTTTCTGCGCATAAAGCACACGTCTGAGAACGAACATTGATTTCATGTGAAATGAGGGCATTCGTGCATGTTTGACAAATAACAACTTTCCAGTCGTGTGTTTTTCATGTTTTCGAAGCTTTTAACCGTGTTGGTCATTTTAGCTGTAAAAGCCCGTCTGAAACGAGTTTTCAACATAGTACTGTGATCTGCACGTGTTCAGAGTGGGAAAACACACTTTGTGTCACCGAGTGCACCAAAACAGCTTTTCTAAGCGCAGGAGCGCCTTCAGACTGTTTCTAACGCCTTTTCAGAGGATAAACCAAACGTTTGACATGGAACATTGATTTTGAGTGAAATGCGTGCATTCGGGCTTGTATGCCATGTAACAACTTTCTAAGCGTGGCTTTTCATGTTTTCGCGCGTTTAACACATTTTCATCATATTTGTCATTTTAACTGTAAAAGCAGGTGTGAGACGAGTTTTAAACTTGGTATTGTGATATGCGCTTGTTTAGAGTGGGAAAACACACTTTGTGTCACCGAGTGCATGAAAACGGCTTTCCGAGCGCAGGAGTGCATTCAGTGATGCTTGGAAAGCCCTTTCTGCGCATAAAGCACACGTCTGAGAACGAACATTGATTTCATGTGAAATGAGGGCATTCGTGCATGTTTGACAAGTAACAACTTTCCAGTCGTGTGTTTTTCATGTTTTCGAAGCTTTTAACCCATTTTAATCGTGTTGGTCATTTTAGCTGTAAAAGCCCGTCAAAACGAGTTTTCAACATAGTACTGTGATCTGCACGTGTTCAGAGTGGGAAAACACACTTTGTGTCACCGAGTGCACCAAAACAGCTTTTCTAAGCGCAGGAGCGCCTTCAGACTGTTTCTAACGCCTTTTCAGAGGATAAACCAAACGTTTGACATGGAACATTGATTTTGAGTGAAATGCGTGCATTCGGGCTTGTATGCCATGTAACAACTTTCTAAGCGTGGCTTTTCATGTTTTCGCGCGTTTAACACATTTTCATCATATTTGTCATTTTAACTGTAAAAGCAGGTGCGAGACGAGTTTTAAACTTGGTATTGTGATATGCGCTTGTTTAGAGTGGGAAAACACACTTTGTGTCACCGAGTGCATGAAAACGGCTTTCCGAGCGCAGGAGTGCATTCAGTGACGCTTGGAAAGCCCTTTCTGCGCATAAAGCACACGTCTGAGAACGAACATTGATTTCATGTGAAATGAGGGCATTCGTGCATGTCTGACAAGTAACAACTTTCCAGTCGTGTGTTTTTCCTGTTTTCGAAGCTTTTAACCCATTTTAATCGTGTTGTTCATTTTAGCTGTAAACGCCCGTCTGAAACGAGTTTTCAACATAGTACTGTGATCTGCACGTGTTCAGAGTGGGAAAACACACTTTGTGTCACCGAGTGCACCAAAACAGCTTTTCTAAGCGCAGGAGCGCCTTCAGACTGTTTCTAACGCCTTTTCAGAGGATAAACCAAACGTTTGACATGGAACATTGATTTTGAGTGAAATGCGTGCATTCGGGCTTGTATGCCATGTAACAACTTTCTAAGCGTGGCTTTTCATGTTTTCGCGCGTTTAACACATTTTCATCATATTTGTCATTTTAACTGTAAAAGCAGGTGCGAGACGAGTTTTAAACTTGGTATTGTGATATGCGCTTGTTTAGAGTGGGAAAACACACTTTGTGTCACCGAGTGCATGAAAACGGCTTTCCGAGCGCAGGAGTGCATTCAGTGATGCTTGGAAAGCCCTTTCTGCGCATAAAGCACACGTCTGAGAACGAACATTGATTTCATGTGAAATGAGGGCATTCGTGCATGTTTGACAAGTAACAACTTTCCCGTCGTGTGTTTTTCATGTTTTCGAAGCTTTTAACCCATTTTAATCGTGTTGTTCATTTTAGCTGTAAACGCCCGTCTGAAACGAGTTTTCAACATAGTACTGTGATCTGCACGTGTTCAGAGTGGGAAAACACACTTTGTGTCACCGAGTGCACCAAAACAGCTTTTCTAAGCGCAGGAGCGCCTTCAGACTGTTTCTAACGCCTTTTCAGAGGATAAACCAAGCGTTTGACATGGAACATTGATTTTGAGTGAAATGCGTGCATTCGGGCTTGTATGCCCTGCAACAACTTTCTAAGCGTGGCTTTTCATGTTTTCGCGCGTTTAACACATTTTCATCATATTTGTCATTTTAACTGTAAAAGCAGGTGTGAGACGAGTTTTAAACTTGGTATTGTGATATGCGCTTGTTTAGAGTGGGAAAACACACTTTGTGTCACCGAGTGCATGAAAACAGCTTTCCGAGCGCAGGAGTGCATTCAGTGACGCTTGGAAAGCCCTTTCTGCGCATAAAGCACACGTCTGAGAACGAACATTGATTTCATGTGAAATGAGGGCATTCGTGCATGTTTGACAAATAACAACTTTCCAGTCGTGTGTTTTTCATGTTTTCGAAGCTTTTAACCGTGTTGGTCATTTTAGCTGTAAAAGCCCGTCTGAAACGAGTTTTCAACATAGTACTGTGATCTGCACGTGTTCAGAGTGGGAAAACACACTTTGTGTCACCGAGTGCACCAAAACAGCTTTTCTAAGCGCAGGAGCGCCTTCAGACTGTTTCTAACGCCTTTTCAGAGGATAAACCAAACGTTTGACATGGAACATTGATTTTGAGTGAAATGCGTGCATTCGGGCTTGTATGCCATGTAACAACTTTCTAAGCGTGGCTTTTCATGTTTTCGCGCGTTTAACACATTTTCATCATATTTGTCATTTTAACTGTAAAAGCAGGTGCGAGACGAGTTTTATACTTGGTATTGTGATATGCGCTAGTTTAGAGTGGGAAAACACACTTTGTGTCACCGAGTGCATGAAAATGGCTTTCCGAGCGCAGGAGTGCATTCAGTGACGCTTGGAAAGCCCTTTCTGCGCATAAAGCACACGTCTGAGAACGAACATTGATTTCATGTGAAATGAGGGCATTCGTGCATGTTTGACAAATAACAACTTTCCAGTCGTGTGTTTTTCATGTTTTCGAAGCTTTTAACCGTGTTGGTCATTTTAGCTGTAAAAGCCCGTCTGAAACGAGTTTTCAACATAGTACTGTGATCTGCACGTGTTCAGAGTGGGAAAACACACTTTGTGTCACCGAGTGCACCAAAACAGCTTTTCTAAGCGCAGGAGCGCCTTCAGACTGTTTCTAACGCCTTTTCAGAGGATAAACCAAACGTTTGACATGGAACATTGATTTGAGTGAAATGCGTGCATTCGGGCTTGTATGCCATGTAACAACTTTCTAAGCGTGGCTTTTCATGTTTTCGCGCGTTTAACACATTTTCATCATATTTGTCATTTTAACTGTAAAAGCAGGTGTGAGACGAGTTTTAAACTTGGTATTGTGATATGCGCTTGTTTAGAGTGGGAAAACACACTTTGTGTCACCGAGTGCATGAAAACGGCTTTCCGAGCGCAGGAGTGCATTCAGTGATGCTTGGAAAGCCCTTTCTGCGCATAAAGCACACGTCTGAGAACGAACATTGATTTCATGTGAAATGAGGGCATTCGTGCATGTTTGACAAGTAACAACTTTCCAGTCGTGTGTTTTTCATGTTTTCGAAGCTTTTAACCCATTTTAATCGTGTTGGTCATTTTAGCTGTAAAAGCCCGTCAAAACGAGTTTTCAACATAGTACTGTGATCTGCACGTGTTCAGAGTGGGAAAACACACTTTGTGTCACCGAGTGCACCAAAACAGCTTTTCTAAGCGCAGGAGCGCCTTCAGACTGTTTCTAACGCCTTTTCAGAGGATAAACCAAACGTTTGACATGGAACATTGATTTTGAGTGAAATGCGTGCATTCGGGCTTGTATGCCATGTAACAACTTTCTAAGCGTGGCTTTTCATGTTTTCGCGCGTTTAACACATTTTCATCATATTTGTCATTTTAACTGTAAAAGCAGGTGCGAGACGAGTTTTAAACTTGGTATTGTGATATGCGCTTGTTTAGAGTGGGAAAACACACTTTGTGTCACCGAGTGCATGAAAACGGCTTTCCGAGCGCAGGAGTGCATTCAGTGACGCTTGGAAAGCCCTTTCTGCGCATAAAGCACACGTCTGAGAACGAACATTGATTTCATGTGAAATGAGGGCATTCGTGCATGTCTGACAAGTAACAACTTTCCAGTCGTGTGTTTTTCCTGTTTTCGAAGCTTTTAACCCATTTTAATCGTGTTGTTCATTTTAGCTGTAAACGCCCGTCTGAAACGAGTTTTCAACATAGTACTGTGATCTGCACGTGTTCAGAGTGGGAAAACACACTTTGTGTCACCGAGTGCACCAAAACAGCTTTTCTAAGCGCAGGAGCGCCTTCAGACTGTTTCTAACGCCTTTTCAGAGGATATACCAAACGTTTGACATGGAACATTGATTTTGAGTGAAATGCGTGCATTCGGGCTTGTATGCCATGTAACAACTTTCTAAGCGTGGCTTTTCATGTTTTCGCGCGTTTAACACATTTTCATCATATTTGTCATTTTAACTGTAAAAGCAGGTGCGAGACGAGTTTTAAACTTGGTATTGTGATATGCGCTTGTTTAGAGTGGGAAAACACACTTTGTGTCACCGAGTGCATGAAAACGGCTTTCCGAGCGCAGGAGTGCATTCAGTGATGCTTGGAAAGCCCTTTCTGCGCATAAAGCACACGTCTGAGAACGAACATTGATTTCATGTGAAATGAGGGCATTCGTGCATGTTTGACAAGTAACAACTTTCCCGTCGTGTGTTTTTCATGTTTTCGAAGCTTTTAACCCATTTTAATCGTGTTGTTCATTTTAGCTGTAAACGCCCGTCTGAAACGAGTTTTCAACATAGTACTGTGATCTGCACGTGTTCAGAGTGGGAAAACACACTTTGTGTCACCGAGTGCACCAAAACAGCTTTTCTAAGCGCAGTAGCGCCTTCAGACTGTTTCTAACGCCTTTTCAGAGGATAAACCAAGCGTTTGACATGGAACATTGATTTTGAGTGAAATGCGTGCATTCGGGCTTGTATGCCCTGCAACAACTTTCTAAGCGTGGCTTTTCATGTTTTCGCGCGTTTAACACATTTTCATCATATTTGTCATTTTAACTGTAAAAGCAGGTGTGAGACGAGTTTTAAACTTGGTATTGTGATATGCGCTTGTTTAGAGTGGGAAAACACACTTTGTGTCACCGAGTGCATGAAAACAGCTTTCCGAGCGCAGGAGTGCATTCAGTGACGCTTGGAAAGCCCTTTCTGCGCATAAAGCACACGTCTGAGAACGAACATTGATTTCATGTGAAATGAGGGCATTCGTGCATGTTTGACAAATAACAACTTTCCAGTCGTGTGTTTTTCATGTTTTCGAAGCTTTTAACCGTGTTGGTCATTTTAGCTGTAAAAGCCCGTCTGAAACGAGTTTTCAACATAGTACTGTGATCTGCACGTGTTCAGAGTGGGAAAACACACTTTGTGTCACCGAGTGCACCAAAACAGCTTTTCTAAGCGCAGGAGCGCCTTCAGACTGTTTCTAACGCCTTTTCAGAGGATAAACCAAACGTTTGACATGGAACATTGATTTTGAGTGAAATGCGTGCATTCGGGCTTGTATGCCATGTAACAACTTTCTAAGCGTGGCTTTTCATGTTTTCGCGCGTTTAACACATTTTCATCATATTTGTCATTTTAACTGTAAAAGCAGGTGCGAGACGAGTTTTAAACTTGGTATTGTGATATGCGCTTGTTTAGAGTGGGAAAACACACTTTGTGTCACCGAGTGCATGAAAATGGCTTTCCGAGCGCAGGAGTGCATTCAGTGACGCTTGGAAAGCCCTTTCTGCGCATAAAGCACACGTCTGAGAACGAACATTGATTTCATGTGAAATGAGGGCATTCGTGCATGTTTGACAAATAACAACTTTCCAGTCGTGTGTTTTTCATGTTTTCGAAGCTTTTAACCGTGTTGGTCATTTTAGCTGTAAAAGCCCGTCTGAAACGAGTTTTCAACATAGTACTGTGATCTGCACGTGTTCAGAGTGGGAAAACACACTTTGTGTCACCGAGTGCACCAAAACAGCTTTTCTAAGCGCAGGAGCGCCTTCAGACTGTTTCTAACGCCTTTTCAGAGGATAAACCAAACGTTTGACATGGAACATTGATTTTGAGTGAAATGCGTGCATTCGGGCTTGTATGCCATGTAACAACTTTCTAAGCGTGGCTTTTCATGTTTTCGCGCGTTTAACACATTTTCATCATATTTGTCATTTTAACTGTAAAAGCAGGTGTGAGACGAGTTTTAAACTTGGTATTGTGATATGCGCTTGTTTAGAGTGGGAAAACACACTTTGTGTCACCGAGTGCATGAAAACGGCTTTCCGAGCGCAGGAGTGCATTCAGTGATGCTTGGAAAGCCCTTTCTGCGCATAAAGCACACGTCTGAGAACGAACATTGATTTCATGTGAAATGAGGGCATTCGTGCATGTTTGACAAGTAACAACTTTCCAGTCGTGTGTTTTTCATGTTTTCGAAGCTTTTAACCCATTTTAATCGTGTTGGTCATTTTAGCTGTAAAAGCCCGTCAAAACGAGTTTTCAACATAGTACTGTGATCTGCACGTGTTCAGAGTGGGAAAACACACTTTGTGTCACCGAGTGCACCAAAACAGCTTTTCTAAGCGCAGGAGCGCCTTCAGACTGTTTCTAACGCCTTTTCAGAGGATAAACCAAACGTTTGACATGGAACATTGATTTTGAGTGAAATGCGTGCATTCGGGCTTGTATGCCATGTAACAACTTTCTAAGCGTGGCTTTTCATGTTTTCGCGCGTTTAACACATTTTCATCATATTTGTCATTTTAACTGTAAAAGCAGGTGCGAGACGAGTTTTAAACTTGGTATTGTGATATGCGCTTGTTTAGAGTGGGAAAACACACTTTGTGTCACCGAGTGCATGAAAACGGCTTTCCGAGCGCAGGAGTGCATTCAGTGACGCTTGGAAAGCCCTTTCTGCGCATAAAGCACACGTCTGAGAACGAACATTGATTTCATGTGAAATGAGGGCATTCGTGCATGTCTGACAAGTAACAACTTTCCAGTCGTGTGTTTTTCCTGTTTTCGAAGCTTTTAACCCATTTTAATCGTGTTGTTCATTTTAGCTGTAAACGCCCGTCTGAAACGAGTTTTCAACATAGTACTGTGATCTGCACGTGTTCAGAGTGGGAAAACACACTTTGTGTCACCGAGTGCACCAAAACAGCTTTTCTAAGCGCAGGAGCGCCTTCAGACTGTTTCTAACGCCTTTTCAGAGGATAAACCAAACGTTTGACATGGAACATTGATTTTGAGTGAAATGCGTGCATTCGGGCTTGTATGCCATGTAACAACTTTCTAAGCGTGGCTTTTCATGTTTTCGCGCGTTTAACACATTTTCATCATATTTGTCATTTTAACTGTAAAAGCAGGTGCGAGACGAGTTTTAAACTTGGTATTGTGATATGCGCTTGTTTAGAGTGGGAAAACACACTTTGTGTCACCGAGTGCATGAAAACGGCTTTCCGAGCGCAGGAGTGCATTCAGTGATGCTTGGAAAGCCCTTTCTGCGCATAAAGCACACGTCTGAGAACGAACATTGATTTCATGTGAAATGAGGGCATTCGTGCATGTTTGACAAGTAACAACTTTCCCGTCGTGTGTTTTTCATGTTTTCGAAGCTTTTAACCCATTTTAATCGTGTTGTTCATTTTAGCTGTAAACGCCCGTCTGAAACGAGTTTTCAACATAGTACTGTGATCTGCACGTGTTCAGAGTGGGAAAACACACTTTGTGTCACCGAGTGCACCAAAACAGCTTTTCTAAGCGCAGGAGCGCCTTCAGACTGTTTCTAACGCCTTTTCAGAGGATAAACCAAACGTTTGACATGGAACATTGATTTTGAGTGAAATGCGTGCATTCGGGCTTGTATGCCATGTAACAACTTTCTAAGCGTGGCTTTTCATGTTTTCGCGCGTTTAACACATTTTCATCATATTTGTCATTTTAACTGTAAAAGCAGGTGCGAGACGAGTTTTAAACTTGGTATTGTGATATGCGCTTGTTTAGAGTGGGAAAACACACTTTGTGTCACCGAGTGCATGAAAACAGCTTTCCGAGCACAGGAGTGCATTCAGTGACGCTTGGAAAGCCCTTTCTGCGCATAAAGCACACGTCTGAGAACGAACATTGATTTCATGTGAAATGAGGGCATTCGTGCATGTTTGACAAATAACAACTTTCCAGTCGTGTGTTTTTCATGTTTTCGAAGCTTTTAACCGTGTTGGTCATTTTAGCTGTAAAAGCCCGTCTGAAACGAGTTTTCAACATAGTACTGTGATCTGCACGTGTTCAGAGTGGGAAAACCCACTTTGTGTCACCGAGTGCACCAAAACAGCTTTTCTAAGCGCAGGAGCGCCTTCAGACTGTTTCTAACGCCTTTTCAGAGGATAAACCAAACGTTTGACATGGAACATTGATTTTGAGTGAAATGCGTGCATTCGGGCTTGTATGCCATGTAACAACTTTCTAAGCGTGGCTTTTCATGTTTTCGCGCGTTTAACACATTTTCATCATATTTGTCATTTTAACTGTAAAAGCAGCTGTGAGACGAGTTTTAAACTTGGTATTGTGATATGCGCTTGTTTAGAGTGGGAAAACACACTTTGTGTCACCGAGTGCATGAAAACGGCTTTCCGAGCGCAGGAGTGCATTCAGTGACGCTTGGAAAGCCCTTTCTGCGCATAAAGCACACGTCTGAGAACGAACATTGATTTCATGTGAAATGAGGGCATTCGTGCATGTTTGACAAGTAACAACTTTCCCGTCGTGTGTTTTTCATGTTTTCGAAGCTTTTAACCCATTTTAATCGTGTTGTTCATTTTAGCTGTAAACGCCCGTCTGAAACGAGTTTTCAACATAGTACTGTGATCTGCACGTGTTCAGAGTGGGAAAACACACTTTGTGTCACCGAGTGCACCAAAACAGCTTTTCTAAGCGCAGGAGCGCCTTCAGACTGTTTCTAACGCCTTTTCAGAGGATAAACCAAACGTTTGACATGGAACATTGATTTTGAGTGAAATGCGTGCATTCGGGCTTGTATGCCATGTAACAACTTTCTAAGCGTGGCTTTTCATGTTTTCGCGCGTTTAACACATTTTCATCATATTTGTCATTTTAACTGTAAAAGCAGGTGCGAGACGAGTTTTAAACTTGGTATTGTGATATGCGCTTGTTTAGAGTGGGAAAACACACTTTGTGTCACCGAGTGCATGAAAACAGCTTTCCGAGCACAGGAGTGCATTCAGTGACGCTTGGAAAGCCCTTTCTGCGCATAAAGCACACGTCTGAGAACGAACATTGATTTCATGTGAAATGAGGGCATTCGTGCATGTTTGACAAATAACAACTTTCCAGTCGTGTGTTTTTCATGTTTTCGAAGCTTTTAACCGTGTTGGTCATTTTAGCTGTAAAAGCCCGTCTGAAACGAGTTTTCAACATAGTACTGTGATCTGCACGTGTTCAGAGTGGGAAAACCCACTTTGTGTCACCGAGTGCACCAAAACAGCTTTTCTAAGCGCAGGAGCGCCTTCAGACTGTTTCTAACGCCTTTTCAGAGGATAAACCAAACGTTTGACATGGAACATTGATTTTGAGTGAAATGCGTGCATTCGGGCTTGTATGCCATGTAACAACTTTCTAAGCGTGGCTTTTCATGTTTTCGCGCGTTTAACACATTTTCATCATATTTGTCATTTTAACTGTAAAAGCAGCTGTGAGACGAGTTTTAAACTTGGTATTGTGATATGCGCTTGTTTAGAGTGGGAAAACACACTTTGTGTCACCGAGTGCATGAAAACGGCTTTCCGAGCGCAGGAGTGCATTCAGTGACGCTTGGAAAGCCCTTTCTGCGCATAAAGCACACGTCTGAGAACGAACATTGATTTCATGTGAAATGAGGGCATTCGTGCATGTTTGACAAGTAACAACTTTCCCGTCGTGTGTTTTTCATGTTTTCGAAGCTTTTAACCCATTTTAATCGTGTTGTTCATTTTAGCTGTAAACGCCCGTCTGAAACGAGTTTTCAACATAGTACTGTGATCTGCACGTGTTCAGAGTGGGAAAACACACTTTGTGTCACCGAGTGCACCAAAACAGCTTTTCTAAGCGCAGGAGCGCCTTCAGACTGTTTCTAACGCCTTTTCAGAGGATAAACCAAACGTTTGACATGGAACATTGATTTTGAGTGAAATGCGTGCATTCGGGCTTGTATGCCATGTAACAACTTTCTAAGCGTGGCTTTTCATGTTTTCGCGCGTTTAACACATTTTCATCATATTTGTCATTTTAACTGTAAAAGCAGGTGCGAGACGAGTTTTAAACTTGGTATTGTGATATGCGCTTGTTTAGAGTGGGAAAACACACTTTGTGTCACCGAGTGCATGAAAACAGCTTTCCGAGCACAGGAGTGCATTCAGTGACGCTTGGAAAGCCCTTTCTGCGCATAAAGCACACGTCTGAGAACGAACATTGATTTCATGTGAAATGAGGGCATTCGTGCATGTTTGACAAATAACAACTTTCCAGTCGTGTGTTTTTCATGTTTTCGAAGCTTTTAACCGTGTTGGTCATTTTAGCTGTAAAAGCCCGTCTGAAACGAGTTTTCAACATAGTACTGTGATCTGCACGTGTTCAGAGTGGGAAAACACACTTTGTGTCACCGAGTGCACCAAAACAGCTTTTCTAAGCGCAGGAGCGCCTTCAGACTGTTTCTAACGCCTTTTCAGAGGATAAACCAAACGTTTGACATGGAACATTGATTTTGAGTGAAATGCGTGCATTCGGGCTTGTATGCCATGTAACAACTTTCTAAGCGTGGCTTTTCATGTTTTCGCGCGTTTAACACATTTTCATCATATTTGTCATTTTAACTGTAAAAGCAGGTGCGAGACGAGTTTTAAACTTGGTATTGTGATATGCGCTTGTTTAGAGTGGGAAAACACACTTTGTGTCACCGAGTGCATGAAAACGGCTTTCCGAGCGCAGGAGTGCATTCAGTGACGCTTGGAAAGCCCTTTCTGCGCATAAAGCACACGTCTGAGAACGAACATTGATTTCATGTGAAATGAGGGCATTCGTGCATGTTTGACAAATAACAACTTTCCAGTCGTGTGTTTTTCATGTTTTCGAAGCTTTTAATCGTGTTGGTCATTTTAGCTGTAAAAGCCCGTCTGAAACGAGTTTTCAACATAGTACTGTGATCTGCACGTGTTCAGAGTGGGAAAACACACTTTGTGTCACCGAGTGCACCAAAACAGCTTTTCTAAGCGCAGGAGCGCCTTCAGACTGTTTCTAACGCCTTTTCAGAGGATAAACCAAACGTTTGACATGGAACATTGATTTTGAGTGAAATGCGTGCATTCGGGCTTGTATGCCATGTAACAACTTTCTAAGCGTGGCTTTTCATGTTTTCGCGCGTTTAACACATTTTCATCATATTTGTCATTTTAACTGTAAAAGCAGGTGCGAGACGAGTTTTAAACTTGGTATTGTGATATGCGCTTGTTTAGAGTGGGAAAACACACTTTGTGTCACCGAGTGCATGAAAACGGCTTTCCGAGCGCAGGAGTGCATTCAGTGATGCTTGGAAAGCCCTTTCTGCGCATAAAGCACACGTCTGAGAACGAACATTGATTTCATGTGAAATGAGGGCATTCGTGCATGTTTGACAAGTAACAACTTTCCCGTCGTGTGTTTTTCATGTTTTCGAAGCTTTTAACCCATTTTAATCGTGTTGGTCATTTTAGCTGTAAAAGCCCGTCAAAACGAGTTTTCAACATAGTACTGTGATCTGCACGTGTTCAGAGTGGGAAAACCCACTTTGTGTCACCGAGTGCACCAAAACAGCTTTTCTAAGCGCAGGAGCGCCTTCAGACTGTTTCTAACGCCTTTTCAGAGGATAAACCAAACGTTTGACATGGAACATTGATTTTGAGTGAAATGCGTGCATTCGGGCTTGTATGCCATGTAACAACTTTCTAAGCGTGGCTTTTCATGTTTTCGCGCGTTTAACACATTTTCATCATATTTGTCATTTTAACTGTAAAAGCAGGTGCGAGACGAGTTTTAAACTTGGTATTGTGATATGCGCTTGTTTAGAGTGGGAAAACACACTTTGTGTCACCGAGTGCATGAAAACAGCTTTCCGAGCACAGGAGTGCATTCAGTGACGCTTGGAAAGCCCTTTCTGCGCATAAAGCACACGTCTGAGAACGAACATTGATTTCATGTGAAATGAGGGCATTCGTGCATGTTTGACAAATAACAACTTTCCAGTCGTGTGTTTTTCATGTTTTCGAAGCTTTTAACCGTGTTGGTCATTTTAGCTGTAAAAGCCCGTCTGAAACGAGTTTTCAACATAGTACTGTGATCTGCACGTGTTCAGAGTGGGAAAACACACTTTGTGTCACCGAGTGCACCAAAACAGCTTTTCTAAGCGCAGGAGCGCCTTCAGACTGTTTCTAACGCCTTTTCAGAGGATAAACCAAACGTTTGACATGGAACATTGATTTTGAGTGAAATGCGTGCATTCGGGCTTGTATGCCATGTAACAACTTTCTAAGCGTGGCTTTTCATGTTTTCGCGCGTTTAACACATTTTCATCATATTTGTCATTTTAACTGTAAAAGCAGCTGTGAGACGAGTTTTAAACTTGGTATTGTGATATGCGCTTGTTTAGAGTGGGAAAACACACTTTGTGTCACCGAGTGCATGAAAACGGCTTTCCGAGCGCAGGAGTGCATTCAGTGACGCTTGGAAAGCCCTTTCTGCGCATAAAGCACACGTCTGAGAACGAACATTGATTTCATGTGAAATGAGGGCATTCGTGCATGTTTGACAAGTAACAACTTTCCCGTCGTGTGTTTTTCATGTTTTCGAAGCTTTTAACCCATTTTAATCGTGTTGTTCATTTTAGCTGTAAACGCCCGTCTGAAACGAGTTTTCAACATAGTACTGTGATCTGCACGTGTTCAGAGTGGGAAAACACACTTTGTGTCACCGAGTGCACCAAAACAGCTTTTCTAAGCGCAGGAGCGCCTTCAGACTGTTTCTAACGCCTTTTCAGAGGATAAACCAAACGTTTGACATGGAACATTGATTTTGAGTGAAATGCGTGCATTCGGGCTTGTATGCCATGTAACAACTTTCTAAGCGTGGCTTTTCATGTTTTCGCGCGTTTAACACATTTTCATCATATTTGTCATTTTAACTGTAAAAGCAGGTGCGAGACGAGTTTTAAACTTGGTATTGTGATATGCGCTTGTTTAGAGTGGGAAAACACACTTTGTGTCACCGAGTGCATGAAAACAGCTTTCCGAGCACAGGAGTGCATTCAGTGACGCTTGGAAAGCCCTTTCTGCGCATAAAGCACACGTCTGAGAACGAACATTGATTTCATGTGAAATGAGGGCATTCGTGCATGTTTGACAAATAACAACTTTCCAGTCGTGTGTTTTTCATGTTTTCGAAGCTTTTAACCGTGTTGGTCATTTTAGCTGTAAAAGCCCGTCTGAAACGAGTTTTCAACATAGTACTGTGATCTGCACGTGTTCAGAGTGGGAAAACACACTTTGTGTCACCGAGTGCACCAAAACAGCTTTTCTAAGCGCAGGAGCGCCTTCAGACTGTTTCTAACGCCTTTTCAGAGGATAAACCAAACGTTTGACATGGAACATTGATTTTGAGTGAAATGCGTGCATTCGGGCTTGTATGCCATGTAACAACTTTCTAAGCGTGGCTTTTCATGTTTTCGCGCGTTTAACACATTTTCATCATATTTGTCATTTTAACTGTAAAAGCAGGTGCGAGACGAGTTTTAAACTTGGTATTGTGATATGCGCTTGTTTAGAGTGGGAAAACACACTTTGTGTCACCGAGTGCATGAAAACGGCTTTCCGAGCGCAGGAGTGCATTCAGTGACGCTTGGAAAGCCCTTTCTGCGCATAAAGCACACGTCTGAGAACGAACATTGATTTCATGTGAAATGAGGGCATTCGTGCATGTTTGACAAATAACAACTTTCCAGTCGTGTGTTTTTCATGTTTTCGAAGCTTTTAATCGTGTTGGTCATTTTAGCTGTAAAAGCCCGTCTGAAACGAGTTTTCAACATAGTACTGTGATCTGCACGTGTTCAGAGTGGGAAAACACACTTTGTGTCACCGAGTGCACCAAAACAGCTTTTCTAAGCGCAGGAGCGCCTTCAGACTGTTTCTAACGCCTTTTCAGAGGATAAACCAAACGTTTGACATGGAACATTGATTTTGAGTGAAATGCGTGCATTCGGGCTTGTATGCCATGTAACAACTTTCTAAGCGTGGCTTTTCATGTTTTCGCGCGTTTAACACATTTTCATCATATTTGTCATTTTAACTGTAAAAGCAGGTGCGAGACGAGTTTTAAACTTGGTATTGTGATATGCGCTTGTTTAGAGTGGGAAAACACACTTTGTGTCACCGAGTGCATGAAAACAGCTTTCCGAGCACAGGAGTGCATTCAGTGACGCTTGGAAAGCCCTTTCTGCGCATAAAGCACACGTCTGAGAACGAACATTGATTTCATGTGAAATGAGGGCATTCGTGCATGTTTGACAAATAACAACTTTCCAGTCGTGTGTTTTTCATGTTTTCGAAGCTTTTAACCGTGTTGGTCATTTTAGCTGTAAAAGCCCGTCTGAAACGAGTTTTCAACATAGTACTGTGATCTGCACGTGTTCAGAGTGGGAAAACACACTTTGTGTCACCGAGTGCACCAAAACAGCTTTTCTAAGCGCAGGAGCGCCTTCAGACTGTTTCTAACGCCTTTTCAGAGGATAAACCAAACGTTTGACATGGAACATTGATTTTGAGTGAAATGCGTGCATTCGGGCTTGTATGCCATGTAACAACTTTCTAAGCGTGGCTTTTCATGTTTTCGCGCGTTTAACACATTTTCATCATATTTGTCATTTTAACTGTAAAAGCAGGTGCGAGACGAGTTTTAAACTTGGTATTGTGATATGCGCTTGTTTAGAGTGGGAAAACACACTTTGTGTCACCGAGTGCATGAAAACGGCTTTCCGAGCGCAGGAGTGCATTCAGTGACGCTTGGAAAGCCCTTTCTGCGCATAAAGCACACGTCTGAGAACGAACATTGATTTCATGTGAAATGAGGGCATTCGTGCATGTTTGACAAATAACAACTTTCCAGTCGTGTGTTTTTCATGTTTTCGAAGCTTTTAACCGTGTTGGTCATTTTAGCTGTAAAAGCCCGTCTGAAACGAGTTTTCAACATAGTACTGTGATCTGCACGTGTTCAGAGTGGGAAAACACACTTTGTGTCACCGAGTGCACCAAAACAGCTTTTCTAAGCGCAGGAGCGCCTTCAGACTGTTTCTAACGCCTTTTCAGAGGGTAAACCAAACGTTTGACATGGAACATTGATTTTGAGTGAAATGCGTGCATTCGGGCTTGTATGCCATGTAACAACTTTCTAAGCGTGGCTTTTCATGTTTTCGCGCGTTTAACACATTTTCATCATATTTGTCATTTTAACTGTAAAAGCAGGTGCGAGACGAGTTTTAAACTTGGTATTGTGATATGCGCTTGTTTAGAGTGGGAAAACACACTTTGTGTCACCGAGTGCATGAAAACGGCTTTCCGAGCGCAGGAGTGCATTCAGTGACGCTTGGAAAGCCCTTTCTGCGCATAAAGCACACGTCTGAGAACGAACATTGATTTCATGTGAAATGAGGGCATTCGTGCATGTTTGACAAATAACAACTTTCCAGTCGTGTGTTTTTCATGTTTTCGAAGCTTTTAATCGTGTTGGTCATTTTAGCTGTAAAAGCCCGTCTGAAACGAGTTTTCAACATAGTACTGTGATCTGCACGTGTTCAGAGTGGGAAAACACACTTTGTGTCACCGAGTGCACCAAAACAGCTTTTGTAAGCGCAGGAGCGCCTTCAGACTGTTTCTAACGCCTTTTCAGAGGATAAACCAAACGTTTGACATGGAACATTGATTTTGAGTGAAATGCGTGCATTCGGGCTTGTATGCCATGTAACAACTTTCTAAGCGTGGCTTTTCATGTTTTCGCGCGTTTAACACATTTTCATCATATTTGTCATTTTAACTGTAAAAGCAGGTGCGAGACGAGTTTTAAACTTGGTATTGTGATATGCGCTTGTTTAGAGTGGGAAAACACACTTTGTGTCACCGAGTGCATGAAAACAGCTTTCCGAGCACAGGAGTGCATTCAGTGACGCTTGGAAAGCCCTTTCTGCGCATAAAGCACACGTCTGAGAACGAACATTGATTTCATGTGAAATGAGGGCATTCGTGCATGTTTGACAAATAACAACTTTCCAGTCGTGTGTTTTTCATGTTTTCGAAGCTTTTAACCGTGTTGGTCATTTTAGCTGTAAAAGCCCGTCTGAAACGAGTTTTCAACATAGTACTGTGATCTGCACGTGTTCAGAGTGGGAAAACACACTTTGTGTCACCGAGTGCACCAAAACAGCTTTTCTAAGCGCAGGAGCGCCTTCAGACTGTTTCTAACGCCTTTTCAGAGGATAAACCAAACGTTTGACATGGAACATTGATTTTGAGTGAAATGCGTGCATTCGGGCTTGTATGCCATGTAACAACTTTCTAAGCGTGGCTTTTCATGTTTTCGCGCGTTTAACACATTTTCATCATATTTGTCATTTTAACTGTAAAAGCAGCTGTGAGACGAGTTTTAAACTTGGTATTGTGATATGCGCTTGTTTAGAGTGGGAAAACACACTTTGTGTCACCGAGTGCATGAAAACGGCTTTCCGAGCGCAGGAGTGCATTCAGTGACGCTTGGAAAGCCCTTTCTGCGCATAAAGCACACGTCTGAGAACGAACATTGATTTCATGTGAAATGAGGGCATTCGTGCATGTTTGACAAGTAACAACTTTCCCGTCGTGTGTTTTTCATGTTTTCGAAGCTTTTAACCCATTTTAATCGTGTTGTTCATTTTAGCTGTAAACGCCCGTCTGAAACGAGTTTTCAACATAGTACTGTGATCTGCACGTGTTCAGAGTGGGAAAACACACTTTGTGTCACCGAGTGCACCAAAACAGCTTTTCTAAGCGCAGGAGCGCCTTCAGACTGTTTCTAACGCCTTTTCAGAGGATAAACCAAACGTTTGACATGGAACATTGATTTTGAGTGAAATGCGTGCATTCGGGCTTGTATGCCATGTAACAACTTTCTAAGCGTGGCTTTTCATGTTTTCGCGCGTTTAACACATTTTCATCATATTTGTCATTTTAACTGTAAAAGCAGGTGCGAGACGAGTTTTAAACTTGGTATTGTGATATGCGCTTGTTTAGAGTGGGAAAACACACTTTGTGTCACCGAGTGCATGAAAACAGCTTTCCGAGCACAGGAGTGCATTCAGTGACGCTTGGAAAGCCCTTTCTGCGCATAAAGCACACGTCTGAGAACGAACATTGATTTCATGTGAAATGAGGGCATTCGTGCATGTTTGACAAATAACAACTTTCCAGTCGTGTGTTTTTCATGTTTTCGAAGCTTTTAACCGTGTTGGTCATTTTAGCTGTAAAAGCCCGTCTGAAACGAGTTTTCAACATAGTACTGTGATCTGCACGTGTTCAGAGTGGGAAAACACACTTTGTGTCACCGAGTGCACCAAAACAGCTTTTCTAAGCGCAGGAGCGCCTTCAGACTGTTTCTAACGCCTTTTCAGAGGATAAACCAAACGTTTGACATGGAACATTGATTTTGAGTGAAATGCGTGCATTCGGGCTTGTATGCCATGTAACAACTTTCTAAGCGTGGCTTTTCATGTTTTCGCGCGTTTAACACATTTTCATCATATTTGTCATTTTAACTGTAAAAGCAGGTGCGAGACGAGTTTTAAACTTGGTATTGTGATATGCGCTTGTTTAGAGTGGGAAAACACACTTTGTGTCACCGAGTGCATGAAAACGGCTTTCCGAGCGCAGGAGTGCATTCAGTGATGCTTGGAAAGCCCTTTCTGCGCATAAAGCACACGTCTGAGAACGAACATTGATTTCATGTGAAATGAGGGCATTCGTGCATGTTTGACAAGTAACAACTTTCCCGTCGTGTGTTTTTCATGTTTTCGAAGCTTTTAACCCATTTTAATCGTGTTGGTCATTTTAACTGTAAAAGCCCGTCAAAACGAGTTTTCAACATAGTACTGTGATCTGCACGTGTTCAGAGTGGGAAAACCCACTTTGTGTCACCGAGTGCACCAAAACAGCTTTTCTAAGCGCAGGAGCGCCTTCAGACTGTTTCTAACGCCTTTTCAGAGGATAAACCAAACGTTTGACATGGAACATTGATTTTGAGTGAAATGCGTGCATTCGGGCTTGTATGCCATGTAACAACTTTCTAAGCGTGGCTTTTCATGTTTTCGCGCGTTTAACACATTTTCATCATATTTGTCATTTTAACTGTAAAAGCAGGTGCGAGACGAGTTTTAAACTTGGTATTGTGATATGCACTTGTTTAGAGTGGGAAAACACACTTTGTGTCACCGAGTGCATGAAAACGGCTTTCCGAGCGCAGGAGTGCATTCAGTGATGCTTGGAAAGCCCTTTCTGCGCATAAAGCACACGTCTGAGAACGAACATTGATTTCATGTGAAATGAGGGCATTCGTGCATGTTTGACAAGTAACAACTTTCCCGTCGTGTGTTTTTCATGTTTTCGAAGCTTTTAACCCATTTTAATCGTGTTGGTCATTTTAGCTGTAAAAGCCCGTCAAAACGAGTTTTCAACATAGTACTGTGATCTGCACGTGTTCAGAGTGGGAAAACCCACTTTGTGTCACCGAGTGCACCAAAACAGCTTTTCTAAGCGCAGGAGCGCCTTCAGACTGTTTCTAACGCCTTTTCAGAGGATAAACCAAACGTTTGACATGGAACATTGATTTTGAGTGAAATGCGTGCATTCGGGCTTGTATGCCATGTAACAACTTTCTAAGCGTGGCTTTTCATGTTTTCGCGCGTTTAACACATTTTCATCATATTTGTCATTTTAACTGTAAAAGCAGGTGCGAGACGAGTTTTAAACTTGGTATTGTGATATGCGCTTGTTTAGAGTGGGAAAACACACTTTGTGTCACCGAGTGCATGAAAACAGCTTTCCGAGCACAGGAGTGCATTCAGTGACGCTTGGAAAGCCCTTTCTGCGCATAAAGCACACGTCTGAGAACGAACATTGATTTCATGTGAAATGAGGGCATTCGTGCATGTTTGACAAATAACAACTTTCCAGTCGTGTGTTTTTCATGTTTTCGAAGCTTTTAACCGTGTTGGTCATTTTAGCTGTAAAAGCCCGTCTGAAACGAGTTTTCAACATAGTACTGTGATCTGCACGTGTTCAGAGTGGGAAAACACACTTTGTGTCACCGAGTGCACCAAAACAGCTTTTCTAAGCGCAGGAGCGCCTTCAGACTGTTTCTAACGCCTTTTCAGAGGATAAACCAAACGTTTGACATGGAACATTGATTTTGAGTGAAATGCGTGCATTCGGGCTTGTATGCCATGTAACAACTTTCTAAGCGTGGCTTTTCATGTTTTCGCGCGTTTAACACATTTTCATCATATTTGTCATTTTAACTGTAAAAGCAGGTGCGAGACGAGTTTTAAACTTGGTATTGTGATATGCGCTTGTTTAGAGTGGGAAAACACACTTTGTGTCACCGAGTGCATGAAAACGGCTTTCCGAGCGCAGGAGTGCATTCAGTGACGCTTGGAAAGCCCTTTCTGCGCATAAAGCACACGTCTGAGAACGAACATTGATTTCATGTGAAATGAGGGCATTCGTGCATGTTTGACAAATAACAACTTTCCAGTCGTGTGTTTTTCATGTTTTCGAAGCTTTTAATCGTGTTGGTCATTTTAGCTGTAAAAGCCCGTCTGAAACGAGTTTTCAACATAGTACTGTGATCTGCACGTGTTCAGAGTGGGAAAACACACTTTGTGTCACCGAGTGCACCAAAACAGCTTTTCTAAGCGCAGGAGCGCCTTCAGACTGTTTCTAACGCCTTTTCAGAGGATAAACCAAACGTTTGACATGGAACATTGATTTTGAGTGAAATGCGTGCATTCGGGCTTGTATGCCATGTAACAACTTTCTAAGCGTGGCTTTTCATGTTTTCGCGCGTTTAACACATTTTCATCATATTTGTCATTTTAACTGTAAAAGCAGGTGCGAGACGAGTTTTAAACTTGGTATTGTGATATGCGCTTGTTTAGAGTGGGAAAACACACTTTGTGTCACCGAGTGCATGAAAACAGCTTTCCGAGCACAGGAGTGCATTCAGTGACGCTTGGAAAGCCCTTTCTGCGCATAAAGCACACGTCTGAGAACGAACATTGATTTCATGTGAAATGAGGGCATTCGTGCATGTTTGACAAATAACAACTTTCCAGTCGTGTGTTTTTCATGTTTTCGAAGCTTTTAACCGTGTTGGTCATTTTAGCTGTAAAAGCCCGTCTGAAACGAGTTTTCAACATAGTACTGTGATCTGCACGTGTTCAGAGTGGGAAAACACACTTTGTGTCACCGAGTGCACCAAAACAGCTTTTCTAAGCGCAGGAGCGCCTTCAGACTGTTTCTAACGCCTTTTCAGAGGATAAACCAAACGTTTGACATGGAACATTGATTTTGAGTGAAATGCGTGCATTCGGGCTTGTATGCCATGTAACAACTTTCTAAGCGTGGCTTTTCATGTTTTCGCGCGTTTAACACATTTTCATCATATTTGTCATTTTAACTGTAAAAGCAGCTGTGAGACGAGTTTTAAACTTGGTATTGTGATATGCGCTTGTTTAGAGTGGGAAAACACACTTTGTGTCACCGAGTGCATGAAAACGGCTTTCCGAGCGCAGGAGTGCATTCAGTGACGCTTGGAAAGCCCTTTCTGCGCATAAAGCACACGTCTGAGAACGAACATTGATTTCATGTGAAATGAGGGCATTCGTGCATGTTTGACAAGTAACAACTTTCCCGTCGTGTGTTTTTCATGTTTTCGAAGCTTTTAACCCATTTTAATCGTGTTGTTCATTTTAGCTGTAAACGCCCGTCTGAAACGAGTTTTCAACATAGTACTGTGATCTGCACGTGTTCAGAGTGGGAAAACACACTTTGTGTCACCGAGTGCACCAAAACAGCTTTTCTAAGCGCAGGAGCGCCTTCAGACTGTTTCTAACGCCTTTTCAGAGGATAAACCAAACGTTTGACATGGAACATTGATTTTGAGTGAAATGCGTGCATTCGGGCTTGTATGCCATGTAACAACTTTCTAAGCGTGGCTTTTCATGTTTTCGCGCGTTTAACACATTTTCATCATATTTGTCATTTTAACTGTAAAAGCAGGTGCGAGACGAGTTTTAAACTTGGTATTGTGATATGCGCTTGTTTAGAGTGGGAAAACACACTTTGTGTCACCGAGTGCATGAAAACAGCTTTCCGAGCACAGGAGTGCATTCAGTGACGCTTGGAAAGCCCTTTCTGCGCATAAAGCACACGTCTGAGAACGAACATTGATTTCATGTGAAATGAGGGCATTCGTGCATGTTTGACAAATAACAACTTTCCAGTCGTGTGTTTTTCATGTTTTCGAAGCTTTTAACCGTGTTGGTCATTTTAGCTGTAAAAGCCCGTCTGAAACGAGTTTTCAACATAGTACTGTGATCTGCACGTGTTCAGAGTGGGAAAACACACTTTGTGTCACCGAGTGCACCAAAACAGCTTTTCTAAGCGCAGGAGCGCCTTCAGACTGTTTCTAACGCCTTTTCAGAGGATAAACCAAACGTTTGACATGGAACATTGATTTTGAGTGAAATGCGTGCATTCGGGCTTGTATGCCATGTAACAACTTTCTAAGCGTGGCTTTTCATGTTTTCGCGCGTTTAACACATTTTCATCATATTTGTCATTTTAACTGTAAAAGCAGGTGCGAGACGAGTTTTAAACTTGGTATTGTGATATGCGCTTGTTTAGAGTGGGAAAACACACTTTGTGTCACCGAGTGCATGAAAACGGCTTTCCGAGCGCAGGAGTGCATTCAGTGATGCTTGGAAAGCCCTTTCTGCGCATAAAGCACACGTCTGAGAACGAACATTGATTTCATGTGAAATGAGGGCATTCGTGCATGTTTGACAAGTAACAACTTTCCCGTCGTGTGTTTTTCATGTTTTCGAAGCTTTTAACCCATTTTAATCGTGTTGGTCATTTTAACTGTAAAAGCCCGTCAAAACGAGTTTTCAACATAGTACTGTGATCTGCACGTGTTCAGAGTGGGAAAACCCACTTTGTGTCACCGAGTGCACCAAAACAGCTTTTCTAAGCGCAGGAGCGCCTTCAGACTGTTTCTAACGCCTTTTCAGAGGATAAACCAAACGTTTGACATGGAACATTGATTTTGAGTGAAATGCGTGCATTCGGGCTTGTATGCCATGTAACAACTTTCTAAGCGTGGCTTTTCATGTTTTCGCGCGTTTAACACATTTTCATCATATTTGTCATTTTAACTGTAAAAGCAGGTGCGAGACGAGTTTTAAACTTGGTATTGTGATATGCGCTTGTTTAGAGTGGGAAAACACACTTTGTGTCACCGAGTGCATGAAAACGGCTTTCCGAGCGCAGGAGTGCATTCAGTGATGCTTGGAAAGCCCTTTCTGCGCATAAAGCACACGTCTGAGAACGAACATTGATTTCATGTGAAATGAGGGCATTCGTGCATGTTTGACAAGTAACAACTTTCCCGTCGTGTGTTTTTCATGTTTTCGAAGCTTTTAACCCATTTTAATCGTGTTGGTCATTTTAGCTGTAAAAGCCCGTCAAAACGAGTTTTCAACATAGTACTGTGATCTGCACGTGTTCAGAGTGGGAAAACCCACTTTGTGTCACCGAGTGCACCAAAACAGCTTTTCTAAGCGCAGGAGCGCCTTCAGACTGTTTCTAACGCCTTTTCAGAGGATAAACCAAACGTTTGACATGGAACATTGATTTTGAGTGAAATGCGTGCATTCGGGCTTGTATGCCATGTAACAACTTTCTAAGCGTGGCTTTTCATGTTTTCGCGCGTTTAACACATTTTCATCATATTTGTCATTTTAACTGTAAAAGCAGGTGCGAGACGAGTTTTAAACTTGGTATTGTGATATGCGCTTGTTTAGAGTGGGAAAACACACTTTGTGTCACCGAAAACAGCTTTCCGAGCACAGGAGTGCATTCAGTGACGCTTGGAAAGCCCTTTCTGCGCATAAAGCACACGTCTGAGAACGAACATTGATTTCATGTGAAATGAGGGCATTCGTGCATGTTTGACAAATAACAACTTTCCAGTCGTGTGTTTTTCATGTTTTCGAAGCTTTTAACCGTGTTGGTCATTTTAGCTGTAAAAGCCCGTCTGAAACGAGTTTTCAACATAGTACTGTGATCTGCACGTGTTCAGAGTGGGAAAACACACTTTGTGTCACCGAGTGCACCAAAACAGCTTTTCTAAGCGCAGGAGCGCCTTCAGACTGTTTCTAACGCCTTTTCAGAGGATAAACCAAACGTTTGACATGGAACATTGATTTTGAGTGAAATGCGTGCATTCGGGCTTGTATGCCATGTAACAACTTTCTAAGCGTGGCTTTTCATGTTTTCGCGCGTTTAACACATTTTCATCATATTTGTCATTTTAACTGTAAAAGCAGCTGTGAGACGAGTTTTAAACTTGGTATTGTGATATGCGCTTGTTTAGAGTGGGAAAACACACTTTGTGTCACCGAGTGCATGAAAACGGCTTTCCGAGCGCAGGAGTGCATTCAGTGACGCTTGGAAAGCCCTTTCTGCGCATAAAGCACACGTCTGAGAACGAACATTGATTTCATGTGAAATGAGGGCATTCGTGCATGTTTGACAAGTAACAACTTTCCCGTCGTGTGTTTTTCATGTTTTCGAAGCTTTTAACCCATTTTAATCGTGTTGTTCATTTTAGCTGTAAACGCCCGTCTGAAACGAGTTTTCAACATAGTACTGTGATCTGCACGTGTTCAGAGTGGGAAAACACACTTTGTGTCACCGAGTGCACCAAAACAGCTTTTCTAAGCGCAGGAGCGCCTTCAGACTGTTTCTAACGCCTTTTCAGAGGATAAACCAAACGTTTGACATGGAACATTGATTTTGAGTGAAATGCGTGCATTCGGGCTTGTATGCCATGTAACAACTTTCTAAGCGTGGCTTTTCATGTTTTCGCGCGTTTAACACATTTTCATCATATTTGTCATTTTAACTGTAAAAGCAGGTGCGAGACGAGTTTTAAACTTGGTATTGTGATATGCGCTTGTTTAGAGTGGGAAAACACACTTTGTGTCACCGAGTGCATGAAAACAGCTTTCCGAGCACAGGAGTGCATTCAGTGACGCTTGGAAAGCCCTTTCTGCGCATAAAGCACACGTCTGAGAACGAACATTGATTTCATGTGAAATGAGGGCATTCGTGCATGTTTGACAAATAACAACTTTCC
Organism: Neoarius graeffei; assembly: GCF_027579695.1. Lineage (NCBI taxonomy): Eukaryota > Metazoa > Chordata > Actinopteri > Siluriformes > Ariidae > Neoarius > Neoarius graeffei. Next base: position 68,211,504 of record NC_083583.1, read on the forward strand.
AGTCGTGTGTTTTTCATGTTTTCGAAGCTTTTAACCGTGTTGGTCATTTTAGCTGTAAAAGCCCGTCTGAAACGAGTTTTCAACATAGTACTGTGATCTGCACGTGTTCAGAGTGGGAAAACACACTTTGTGTCACCGAGTGCACCAAAACAGCTTTTCTAAGCGCAGGAGCGCCTTCAGACTGTTTCTAACGCCTTTTCAGAGGATAAACCAAACGTTTGACATGGAACATTGATTTTGAGTGAAATGCGTGCATTCGGGCTTGTATGCCATGTAACAACTTTCTAAGCGTGGCTTTTCATGTTTTCGCGCGTTTAACACATTTTCATCATATTTGTCATTTTAACTGTAAAAGCAGGTGCGAGACGAGTTTTAAACTTGGTATTGTGATATGCGCTTGTTTAGAGTGGGAAAACACACTTTGTGTCACCGAGTGCATGAAAACGGCTTTCCGAGCGCAGGAGTGCATTCAGTGACGCTTGGAAAGCCCTTTCTGCGCATAAAGCACACGTCTGAGAACGAACATTGATTTCATGTGAAATGAGGGCATTCGTGCATGTTTGACAAATAACAACTTTCCAGTCGTGTGTTTTTCATGTTTTCGAAGCTTTTAATCGTGTTGGTCATTTTAGCTGTAAAAGCCCGTCTGAAACGAGTTTTCAACATAGTACTGTGATCTGCACGTGTTCAGAGTGGGAAAACACACTTTGTGTCACCGAGTGCACCAAAACAGCTTTTCTAAGCGCAGGAGCGCCTTCAGACTGTTTCTAACGCCTTTTCAGAGGATAAACCAAACGTTTGACATGGAACATTGATTTTGAGTGAAATGCGTGCATTCGGGCTTGTATGCCATGTAACAACTTTCTAAGCGTGGCTTTTCATGTTTTCGCGCGTTTAACACATTTTCATCATATTTGTCATTTTAACTGTAAAAGCAGGTGCGAGACGAGTTTTAAACTTGGTATTGTGATATGCGCTTGTTTAGAGTGGGAAAACACACTTTGTGTCACCGAGTGCATGAAAACAGCTTTCCGAGCACAGGAGTGCATTCAGTGACGCTTGGAAAGCCCTTTCTGCGCATAAAGCACACGTCTGAGAACGAACATTGATTTCATGTGAAATGAGGGCATTCGTGCATGTTTGACAAATAACAACTTTCCAGTCGTGTGTTTTTCATGTTTTCGAAGCTTTTAACCGTGTTGGTCATTTTAGCTGTAAAAGCCCGTCTGAAACGAGTTTTCAACATAGTACTGTGATCTGCACGTGTTCAGAGTGGGAAAACACACTTTGTGTCACCGAGTGCACCAAAACAGCTTTTCTAAGCGCAGGAGCGCCTTCAGACTGTTTCTAACGCCTTTTCAGAGGATAAACCAAACGTTTGACATGGAACATTGATTTTGAGTGAAATGCGTGCATTCGGGCTTGTATGCCATGTAACAACTTTCTAAGCGTGGCTTTTCATGTTTTCGCGCGTTTAACACATTTTCATCATATTTGTCATTTTAACTGTAAAAGCAGCTGTGAGACGAGTTTTAAACTTGGTATTGTGATATGCGCTTGTTTAGAGTGGGAAAACACACTTTGTGTCACCGAGTGCATGAAAACGGCTTTCCGAGCGCAGGAGTGCATTCAGTGACGCTTGGAAAGCCCTTTCTGCGCATAAAGCACACGTCTGAGAACGAACATTGATTTCATGTGAAATGAGGGCATTCGTGCATGTTTGACAAGTAACAACTTTCCCGTCGTGTGTTTTTCATGTTTTCGAAGCTTTTAACCCATTTTAATCGTGTTGTTCATTTTAGCTGTAAACGCCCGTCTGAAACGAGTTTTCAACATAGTACTGTGATCTGCACGTGTTCAGAGTGGGAAAACACACTTTGTGTCACCGAGTGCACCAAAACAGCTTTTCTAAGCGCAGGAGCGCCTTCAGACTGTTTCTAACGCCTTTTCAGAGGATAAACCAAACGTTTGACATGGAACATTGATTTTGAGTGAAATGCGTGCATTCGGGCTTGTATGCCATGTAACAACTTTCTAAGCGTGGCTTTTCATGTTTTCGCGCGTTTAACACATTTTCATCATATTTGTCATTTTAACTGTAAAAGCAGGTGCGAGACGAGTTTTAAACTTGGTATTGTGATATGCGCTTGTTTAGAGTGGGAAAACACACTTTGTGTCACCGAGTGCATGAAAACAGCTTTCCGAGCACAGGAGTGCATTCAGTGACGCTTGGAAAGCCCTTTCTGCGCATAAAGCACACGTCTGAGAACGAACATTGATTTCATGTGAAATGAGGGCATTCGTGCATGTTTGACAAATAACAACTTTCCAGTCGTGTGTTTTTCATGTTTTCGAAGCTTTTAACCGTGTTGGTCATTTTAGCTGTAAAAGCCCGTCTGAAACGAGTTTTCAACATAGTACTGTGATCTGCACGTGTTCAGAGTGGGAAAACACACTTTGTGTCACCGAGTGCACCAAAACAGCTTTTCTAAGCGCAGGAGCGCCTTCAGACTGTTTCTAACGCCTTTTCAGAGGATAAACCAAACGTTTGACATGGAACATTGATTTTGAGTGAAATGCGTGCATTCGGGCTTGTATGCCATGTAACAACTTTCTAAGCGTGGCTTTTCATGTTTTCGCGCGTTTAACACATTTTCATCATATTTGTCATTTTAACTGTAAAAGCAGGTGCGAGACGAGTTTTAAACTTGGTATTGTGATATGCGCTTGTTTAGAGTGGGAAAACACACTTTGTGTCACCGAGTGCATGAAAACAGCTTTCCGAGCACAGGAGTGCATTCAGTGACGCTTGGAAAGCCCTTTCTGCGCATAAAGCACACGTCTGAGAACGAACATTGATTTCATGTGAAATGAGGGCATTCGTGCATGTTTGACAAATAACAACTTTCCAGTCGTGTGTTTTTCATGTTTTCGAAGCTTTTAACCGTGTTGGTCATTTTAGCTGTAAAAGCCCGTCTGAAACGAGTTTTCAACATAGTACTGTGATCTGCACGTGTTCAGAGTGGGAAAACACACTTTGTGTCACCGAGTGCACCAAAACAGCTTTTCTAAGCGCAGGAGCGCCTTCAGACTGTTTCTAACGCCTTTTCAGAGGATAAACCAAACGTTTGACATGGAACATTGATTTTGAGTGAAATGCGTGCATTCGGGCTTGTATGCCATGTAACAACTTTCTAAGCGTGGCTTTTCATGTTTTCGCGCGTTTAACACATTTTCATCATATTTGTCATTTTAACTGTAAAAGCAGGTGCGAGACGAGTTTTAAACTTGGTATTGTGATATGCGCTTGTTTAGAGTGGGAAAACACACTTTGTGTCACCGAGTGCATGAAAACGGCTTTCCGAGCGCAGGAGTGCATTCAGTGATGCTTGGAAAGCCCTTTCTGCGCATAAAGCACACGTCTGAGAACGAACATTGATTTCATGTGAAATGAGGGCATTCGTGCATGTTTGACAAGTAACAACTTTCCCGTCGTGTGTTTTTCATGTTTTCGAAGCTTTTAACCCATTTTAATCGTGTTGGTCATTTTAACTGTAAAAGCCCGTCAAAACGAGTTTTCAACATAGTACTGTGATCTGCACGTGTTCAGAGTGGGAAAACCCACTTTGTGTCACCGAGTGCACCAAAACAGCTTTTCTAAGCGCAGGAGCGCCTTCAGACTGTTTCTAACGCCTTTTCAGAGGATAAACCAAACGTTTGACATGGAACATTGATTTTGAGTGAAATGCGTGCATTCGGGCTTGTATGCCATGTAACAACTTTCTAAGCGTGGCTTTTCATGTTTTCGCGCGTTTAACACATTTTCATCATATTTGTCATTTTAACTGTAAAAGCAGGTGCGAGACGAGTTTTAAACTTGGTATTGTGATATGCGCTTGTTTAGAGTGGGAAAACACACTTTGTGTCACCGAGTGCATGAAAACGGCTTTCCGAGCGCAGGAGTGCATTCAGTGATGCTTGGAAAGCCCTTTCTGCGCATAAAGCACACGTCTGAGAACGAACATTGATTTCATGTGAAATGAGGGCATTCGTGCATGTTTGACAAGTAACAACTTTCCCGTCGTGTGTTTTTCATGTTTTCGAAGCTTTTAACCCATTTTAATCGTGTTGGTCATTTTAGCTGTAAAAGCCCGTCAAAACGAGTTTTCAACATAGTACTGTGATCTGCACGTGTTCAGAGTGGGAAAACCCACTTTGTGTCACCGAGTGCACCAAAACAGCTTTTCTAAGCGCAGGAGCGCCTTCAGACTGTTTCTAACGCCTTTTCAGAGGATAAACCAAACGTTTGACATGGAACATTGATTTTGAGTGAAATGCGTGCATTCGGGCTTGTATGCCATGTAACAACTTTCTAAGCGTGGCTTTTCATGTTTTCGCGCGTTTAACACATTTTCATCATATTTGTCATTTTAACTGTAAAAGCAGGTGCGAGACGAGTTTTAAACTTGGTATTGTGATATGCGCTTGTTTAGAGTGGGAAAACACACTTTGTGTCACCGAGTGCATGAAAACAGCTTTCCGAGCACAGGAGTGCATTCAGTGACGCTTGGAAAGCCCTTTCTGCGCATAAAGCACACGTCTGAGAACGAACATTGATTTCATGTGAAATGAGGGCATTCGTGCATGTTTGACAAATAACAACTTTCCAGTCGTGTGTTTTTCATGTTTTCGAAGCTTTTAACCGTGTTGGTCATTTTAGCTGTAAAAGCCCGTCTGAAACGAGTTTTCAACATAGTACTGTGATCTGCACGTGTTCAGAGTGGGAAAACACACTTTGTGTCACCGAGTGCACCAAAACAGCTTTTCTAAGCGCAGGAGCGCCTTCAGACTGTTTCTAACGCCTTTTCAGAGGATAAACCAAACGTTTGACATGGAACATTGATTTTGAGTGAAATGCGTGCATTCGGGCTTGTATGCCATGTAACAACTTTCTAAGCGTGGCTTTTCATGTTTTCGCGCGTTTAACACATTTTCATCATATTTGTCATTTTAACTGTAAAAGCAGCTGTGAGACGAGTTTTAAACTTGGTATTGTGATATGCGCTTGTTTAGAGTGGGAAAACACACTTTGTGTCACCGAGTGCATGAAAACGGCTTTCCGAGCGCAGGAGTGCATTCAGTGACGCTTGGAAAGCCCTTTCTGCGCATAAAGCACACGTCTGAGAACGAACATTGATTTCATGTGAAATGAGGGCATTCGTGCATGTTTGACAAGTAACAACTTTCCCGTCGTGTGTTTTTCATGTTTTCGAAGCTTTTAACCCATTTTAATCGTGTTGTTCATTTTAGCTGTAAACGCCCGTCTGAAACGAGTTTTCAACATAGTACTGTGATCTGCACGTGTTCAGAGTGGGAAAACACACTTTGTGTCACCGAGTGCACCAAAACAGCTTTTCTAAGCGCAGGAGCGCCTTCAGACTGTTTCTAACGCCTTTTCAGAGGATAAACCAAACGTTTGACATGGAACATTGATTTTGAGTGAAATGCGTGCATTCGGGCTTGTATGCCATGTAACAACTTTCTAAGCGTGGCTTTTCATGTTTTCGCGCGTTTAACACATTTTCATCATATTTGTCATTTTAACTGTAAAAGCAGGTGCGAGACGAGTTTTAAACTTGGTATTGTGATATGCGCTTGTTTAGAGTGGGAAAACACACTTTGTGTCACCGAGTGCATGAAAACAGCTTTCCGAGCACAGGAGTGCATTCAGTGACGCTTGGAAAGCCCTTTCTGCGCATAAAGCACACGTCTGAGAACGAACATTGATTTCATGTGAAATGAGGGCATTCGTGCATGTTTGACAAATAACAACTTTCCAGTCGTGTGTTTTTCATGTTTTCGAAGCTTTTAACCGTGTTGGTCATTTTAGCTGTAAAAGCCCGTCTGAAACGAGTTTTCAACATAGTACTGTGATCTGCACGTGTTCAGAGTGGGAAAACACACTTTGTGTCACCGAGTGCACCAAAACAGCTTTTCTAAGCGCAGGAGCGCCTTCAGACTGTTTCTAACGCCTTTTCAGAGGATAAACCAAACGTTTGACATGGAACATTGATTTTGAGTGAAATGCGTGCATTCGGGCTTGTATGCCATGTAACAACTTTCTAAGCGTGGCTTTTCATGTTTTCGCGCGTTTAACACATTTTCATCATATTTGTCATTTTAACTGTAAAAGCAGGTGCGAGACGAGTTTTAAACTTGGTATTGTGATATGCGCTTGTTTAGAGTGGGAAAACACACTTTGTGTCACCGAGTGCATGAAAACAGCTTTCCGAGCACAGGAGTGCATTCAGTGACGCTTGGAAAGCCCTTTCTGCGCATAAAGCACACGTCTGAGAACGAACATTGATTTCATGTGAAATGAGGGCATTCGTGCATGTTTGACAAATAACAACTTTCCAGTCGTGTGTTTTTCATGTTTTCGAAGCTTTTAACCGTGTTGGTCATTTTAGCTGTAAAAGCCCGTCTGAAACGAGTTTTCAACATAGTACTGTGATCTGCACGTGTTCAGAGTGGGAAAACACACTTTGTGTCACCGAGTGCACCAAAACAGCTTTTCTAAGCGCAGGAGCGCCTTCAGACTGTTTCTAACGCCTTTTCAGAGGATAAACCAAACGTTTGACATGGAACATTGATTTTGAGTGAAATGCGTGCATTCGGGCTTGTATGCCATGTAACAACTTTCTAAGCGTGGCTTTTCATGTTTTCGCGCGTTTAACACATTTTCATCATATTTGTCATTTTAACTGTAAAAGCAGCTGTGAGACGAGTTTTAAACTTGGTATTGTGATATGCGCTTGTTTAGAGTGGGAAAACACACTTTGTGTCACCGAGTGCATGAAAACGGCTTTCCGAGCGCAGGAGTGCATTCAGTGACGCTTGGAAAGCCCTTTCTGCGCATAAAGCACACGTCTGAGAACGAACATTGATTTCATGTGAAATGAGGGCATTCGTGCATGTTTGACAAGTAACAACTTTCCCGTCGTGTGTTTTTCATGTTTTCGAAGCTTTTAACCCATTTTAATCGTGTTGTTCATTTTAGCTGTAAACGCCCGTCTGAAACGAGTTTTCAACATAGTACTGTGATCTGCACGTGTTCAGAGTGGGAAAACACACTTTGTGTCACCGAGTGCACCAAAACAGCTTTTCTAAGCGCAGGAGCGCCTTCAGACTGTTTCTAACGCCTTTTCAGAGGATAAACCAAACGTTTGACATGGAACATTGATTTTGAGTGAAATGCGTGCATTCGGGCTTGTATGCCATGTAACAACTTTCTAAGCGTGGCTTTTCATGTTTTCGCGCGTTTAACACATTTTCATCATATTTGTCATTTTAACTGTAAAAGCAGGTGCGAGACGAGTTTTAAACTTGGTATTGTGATATGCGCTTGTTTAGAGTGGGAAAACACACTTTGTGTCACCGAGTGCATGAAAACAGCTTTCCGAGCACAGGAGTGCATTCAGTGACGCTTGGAAAGCCCTTTCTGCGCATAAAGCACACGTCTGAGAACGAACATTGATTTCATGTGAAATGAGGGCATTCGTGCATGTTTGACAAATAACAACTTTCCAGTCGTGTGTTTTTCATGTTTTCGAAGCTTTTAACCGTGTTGGTCATTTTAGCTGTAAAAGCCCGTCTGAAACGAGTTTTCAACATAGTACTGTGATCTGCACGTGTTCAGAGTGGGAAAACACACTTTGTGTCACCGAGTGCACCAAAACAGCTTTTCTAAGCGCAGGAGCGCCTTCAGACTGTTTCTAACGCCTTTTCAGAGGATAAACCAAACGTTTGACATGGAACATTGATTTTGAGTGAAATGCGTGCATTCGGGCTTGTATGCCATGTAACAACTTTCTAAGCGTGGCTTTTCATGTTTTCGCGCGTTTAACACATTTTCATCATATTTGTCATTTTAACTGTAAAAGCAGGTGCGAGACGAGTTTTAAACTTGGTATTGTGATATGCGCTTGTTTAGAGTGGGAAAACACACTTTGTGTCACCGAGTGCATGAAAACAGCTTTCCGAGCACAGGAGTGCATTCAGTGACGCTTGGAAAGCCCTTTCTGCGCATAAAGCACACGTCTGAGAACGAACATTGATTTCATGTGAAATGAGGGCATTCGTGCATGTTTGACAAATAACAACTTTCCAGTCGTGTGTTTTTCATGTTTTCGAAGCTTTTAACCGTGTTGGTCATTTTAGCTGTAAAAGCCCGTCTGAAACGAGTTTTCAACATAGTACTGTGATCTGCACGTGTTCAGAGTGGGAAAACACACTTTGTGTCACCGAGTGCACCAAAACAGCTTTTCTAAGCGCAGGAGCGCCTTCAGACTGTTTCTAACGCCTTTTCAGAGGATAAACCAAACGTTTGACATGGAACATTGATTTTGAGTGAAATGCGTGCATTCGGGCTTGTATGCCATGTAACAACTTTCTAAGCGTGGCTTTTCATGTTTTCGCGCGTTTAACACATTTTCATCATATTTGTCATTTTAACTGTAAAAGCAGGTGCGAGACGAGTTTTAAACTTGGTATTGTGATATGCGCTTGTTTAGAGTGGGAAAACACACTTTGTGTCACCGAGTGCATGAAAACGGCTTTCCGAGCGCAGGAGTGCATTCAGTGATGCTTGGAAAGCCCTTTCTGCGCATAAAGCACACGTCTGAGAACGAACATTGATTTCATGTGAAATGAGGGCATTCGTGCATGTTTGACAAGTAACAACTTTCCCGTCGTGTGTTTTTCATGTTTTCGAAGCTTTTAACCCATTTTAATCGTGTTGGTCATTTTAACTGTAAAAGCCCGTCAAAACGAGTTTTCAACATAGTACTGTGATCTGCACGTGTTCAGAGTGGGAAAACCCACTTTGTGTCACCGAGTGCACCAAAACAGCTTTTCTAAGCGCAGGAGCGCCTTCAGACTGTTTCTAACGCCTTTTCAGAGGATAAACCAAACGTTTGACATGGAACATTGATTTTGAGTGAAATGCGTGCATTCGGGCTTGTATGCCATGTAACAACTTTCTAAGCGTGGCTTTTCATGTTTTCGCGCGTTTAACACATTTTCATCATATTTGTCATTTTAACTGTAAAAGCAGGTGCGAGACGAGTTTTAAACTTGGTATTGTGATATGCGCTTGTTTAGAGTGGGAAAACACACTTTGTGTCACCGAGTGCATGAAAACGGCTTTCCGAGCGCAGGAGTGCATTCAGTGATGCTTGGAAAGCCCTTTCTGCGCATAAAGCACACGTCTGAGAACGAACATTGATTTCATGTGAAATGAGGGCATTCGTGCATGTTTGACAAGTAACAACTTTCCCGTCGTGTGTTTTTCATGTTTTCGAAGCTTTTAACCCATTTTAATCGTGTTGGTCATTTTAGCTGTAAAAGCCCGTCAAAACGAGTTTTCAACATAGTACTGTGATCTGCACGTGTTCAGAGTGGGAAAACCCACTTTGTGTCACCGAGTGCACCAAAACAGCTTTTCTAAGCGCAGGAGCGCCTTCAGACTGTTTCTAACGCCTTTTCAGAGGATAAACCAAACGTTTGACATGGAACATTGATTTTGAGTGAAATGCGTGCATTCGGGCTTGTATGCCATGTAACAACTTTCTAAGCGTGGCTTTTCATGTTTTCGCGCGTTTAACACATTTTCATCATATTTGTCATTTTAACTGTAAAAGCAGGTGCGAGACGAGTTTTAAACTTGGTATTGTGATATGCGCTTGTTTAGAGTGGGAAAACACACTTTGTGTCACCGAGTGCATGAAAACAGCTTTCCGAGCACAGGAGTGCATTCAGTGACGCTTGGAAAGCCCTTTCTGCGCATAAAGCACACGTCTGAGAACGAACATTGATTTCATGTGAAATGAGGGCATTCGTGCATGTTTGACAAATAACAACTTTCCAGTCGTGTGTTTTTCATGTTTTCGAAGCTTTTAACCGTGTTGGTCATTTTAGCTGTAAAAGCCCGTCTGAAACGAGTTTTCAACATAGTACTGTGATCTGCACGTGTTCAGAGTGGGAAAACACACTTTGTGTCACCGAGTGCACCAAAACAGCTTTTCTAAGCGCAGGAGCGCCTTCAGACTGTTTCTAACGCCTTTTCAGAGGATAAACCAAACGTTTGACATGGAACATTGATTTTGAGTGAAATGCGTGCATTCGGGCTTGTATGCCATGTAACAACTTTCTAAGCGTGGCTTTTCATGTTTTCGCGCGTTTAACACATTTTCATCATATTTGTCATTTTAACTGTAAAAGCAGGTGCGAGATGAGTTTTAAACTTGGTATTGTGATATGCGCTTGTTTAGAGTGGGAAAACACACTTTGTGTCACCGAGTGCATGAAAACGGCTTTCCGAGCGCAGGAGTGCATTCAGTGACGCTTGGAAAGCCCTTTCTGCGCATAAAGCACACGTCTGAGAACGAACATTGATTTCATGTGAAATGAGGGCATTCGTGCATGTTTGACAAGTAACAACTTTCCCGTCGTGTGTTTTTCATGTTTTCGAAGCTTTTAACCCATTTTAATCGTGTTGTTCATTTTAGCTGTAAACGCCCGTCTGAAACGAGTTTTCAACATAGTACTGTGATCTGCACGTGTTCAGAGTGGGAAAACACACTTTGTGTCACCGAGTGCACCAAAACAGCTTTTCTAAGCGCAGGAGCGCCTTCAGACTGTTTCTAACGCCTTTTCAGAGGATAAACCAAACGTTTGACATGGAACATTGATTTTGAGTGAAATGCGTGCATTCGGGCTTGTATGCCATGTAACAACTTTCTAAGCGTGGCTTTTCATGTTTTCGCGCGTTTAACACATTTTCATCATATTTGTCATTTTAACTGTAAAAGCAGGTGCGAGACGAGTTTTAAACTTGGTATTGTGATATGCGCTTGTTTAGAGTGGGAAAACACACTTTGTGTCACCGAGTGCATGAAAACAGCTTTCCGAGCACAGGAGTGCATTCAGTGACGCTTGGAAAGCCCTTTCTGCGCATAAAGCACACGTCTGAGAACGAACATTGATTTCATGTGAAATGAGGGCATTCGTGCATGTTTGACAAATAACAACTTTCCAGTCGTGTGTTTTTCATGTTTTCGAAGCTTTTAACCGTGTTGGTCATTTTAGCTGTAAAAGCCCGTCTGAAACGAGTTTTCAACATAGTACTGTGATCTGCACGTGTTCAGAGTGGGAAAACACACTTTGTGTCACCGAGTGCACCAAAACAGCTTTTCTAAGCGCAGGAGCGCCTTCAGACTGTTTCTAACGCCTTTTCAGAGGATAAACCAAACGTTTGACATGGAACATTGATTTTGAGTGAAATGCGTGCATTCGGGCTTGTATGCCATGTAACAACTTTCTAAGCGTGGCTTTTCATGTTTTCGCGCGTTTAACACATTTTCATCATATTTGTCATTTTAACTGTAAAAGCAGCTGTGAGACGAGTTTTAAACTTGGTATTGTGATATGCGCTTGTTTAGAGTGGGAAAACACACTTTGTGTCACCGAGTGCATGAAAACGGCTTTCCGAGCGCAGGAGTGCATTCAGTGACGCTTGGAAAGCCCTTTCTGCGCATAAAGCACACGTCTGAGAACGAACATTGATTTCATGTGAAATGAGGGCATTCGTGCATGTTTGACAAGTAACAACTTTCCCGTCGTGTGTTTTTCATGTTTTCGAAGCTTTTAACCCATTTTAATCGTGTTGTTCATTTTAGCTGTAAACGCCCGTCTGAAACGAGTTTTCAACATAGTACTGTGATCTGCACGTGTTCAGAGTGGGAAAACACACTTTGTGTCACCGAGTGCACCAAAACAGCTTTTCTAAGCGCAGGAGCGCCTTCAGACTGTTTCTAACGCCTTTTCAGAGGATAAACCAAACGTTTGACATGGAACATTGATTTTGAGTGAAATGCGTGCATTCGGGCTTGTATGCCATGTAACAACTTTCTAAGCGTGGCTTTTCATGTTTTCGCGCGTTTAACACATTTTCATCATATTTGTCATTTTAACTGTAAAAGCAGGTGCGAGACGAGTTTTAAACTTGGTATTGTGATATGCGCTTGTTTAGAGTGGGAAAACACACTTTGTGTCACCGAGTGCATGAAAACAGCTTTCCGAGCACAGGAGTGCATTCAGTGACGCTTGGAAAGCCCTTTCTGCGCATAAAGCACACGTCTGAGAACGAACATTGATTTCATGTGAAATGAGGGCATTCGTGCATGTTTGACAAATAACAACTTTCCAGTCGTGTGTTTTTCATGTTTTCGAAGCTTTTAACCGTGTTGGTCATTTTAGCTGTAAAAGCCCGTCTGAAACGAGTTTTCAACATAGTACTGTGATCTGCACGTGTTCAGAGTGGGAAAACACACTTTGTGTCACCGAGTGCACCAAAACAGCTTTTCTAAGCGCAGGAGCGCCTTCAGACTGTTTCTAACGCCTTTTCAGAGGATAAACCAAACGTTTGACATGGAACATTGATTTTGAGTGAAATGCGTGCATTCGGGCTTGTATGCCATGTAACAACTTTCTAAGCGTGGCTTTTCATGTTTTCGCGCGTTTAACACATTTTCATCATATTTGTCATTTTAACTGTAAAAGCAGGTGCGAGACGAGTTTTAAACTTGGTATTGTGATATGCGCTTGTTTAGAGTGGGAAAACACACTTTGTGTCACCGAGTGCATGAAAACGGCTTTCCGAGCGCAGGAGTGCATTCAGTGACGCTTGGAAAGCCCTTTCTGCGCATAAAGCACACGTCTGAGAACGAACATTGATTTCATGTGAAATGAGGGCATTCGTGCATGTTTGACAAATAACAACTTTCCAGTCGTGTGTTTTTCATGTTTTCGAAGCTTTTAATCGTGTTGGTCATTTTAGCTGTAAAAGCCCGTCTGAAACGAGTTTTCAACATAGTACTGTGATCTGCACGTGTTCAGAGTGGGAAAACACACTTTGTGTCACCGAGTGCACCAAAACAGCTTTTCTAAGCGCAGGAGCGCCTTCAGACTGTTTCTAACGCCTTTTCAGAGGATAAACCAAACGTTTGACATGGAACATTGATTTTGAGTGAAATGCGTGCATTCGGGCTTGTATGCCATGTAACAACTTTCTAAGCGTGGCTTTTCATGTTTTCGCGCGTTTAACACATTTTCATCATATTTGTCATTTTAACTGTAAAAGCAGGTGCGAGACGAGTTTTAAACTTGGTATTGTGATATGCGCTTGTTTAGAGTGGGAAAACACACTTTGTGTCACCGAGTGCATGAAAACAGCTTTCCGAGCACAGGAGTGCATTCAGTGACGCTTGGAAAGCCCTTTCTGCGCATAAAGCACACGTCTGAGAACGAACATTGATTTCATGTGAAATGAGGGCATTCGTGCATGTTTGACAAATAACAACTTTCCAGTCGTGTGTTTTTCATGTTTTCGAAGCTTTTAACCGTGTTGGTCATTTTAGCTGTAAAAGCCCGTCTGAAACGAGTTTTCAACATAGTACTGTGATCTGCACGTGTTCAGAGTGGGAAAACACACTTTGTGTCACCGAGTGCACCAAAACAGCTTTTCTAAGCGCAGGAGCGCCTTCAGACTGTTTCTAACGCCTTTTCAGAGGATAAACCAAACGTTTGACATGGAACATTGATTTTGAGTGAAATGCGTGCATTCGGGCTTGTATGCCATGTAACAACTTTCTAAGCGTGGCTTTTCATGTTTTCGCGCGTTTAACACATTTTCATCATATTTGTCATTTTAACTGTAAAAGCAGCTGTGAGACGAGTTTTAAACTTGGTATTGTGATATGCGCTTGTTTAGAGTGGGAAAACACACTTTGTGTCACCGAGTGCATGAAAACGGCTTTCCGAGCGCAGGAGTGCATTCAGTGACGCTTGGAAAGCCCTTTCTGCGCATAAAGCACACGTCTGAGAACGAACATTGATTTCATGTGAAATGAGGGCATTCGTGCATGTTTGACAAGTAACAACTTTCCCGTCGTGTGTTTTTCATGTTTTCGAAGCTTTTAACCCATTTTAATCGTGTTGTTCATTTTAGCTGTAAACGCCCGTCTGAAACGAGTTTTCAACATAGTACTGTGATCTGCACGTGTTCAGAGTGGGAAAACACACTTTGTGTCACCGAGTGCACCAAAACAGCTTTTCTAAGCGCAGGAGCGCCTTCAGACTGTTTCTAACGCCTTTTCAGAGGATAAACCAAACGTTTGACATGGAACATTGATTTTGAGTGAAATGCGTGCATTCGGGCTTGTATGCCATGTAACAACTTTCTAAGCGTGGCTTTTCATGTTTTCGCGCGTTTAACACATTTTCATCATATTTGTCATTTTAACTGTAAAAGCAGGTGCGAGACGAGTTTTAAACTTGGTATTGTGATATGCGCTTGTTTAGAGTGGGAAAACACACTTTGTGTCACCGAGTGCATGAAAACAGCTTTCCGAGCACAGGAGTGCATTCAGTGACGCTTGGAAAGCCCTTTCTGCGCATAAAGCACACGTCTGAGAACGAACATTGATTTCATGTGAAATGAGGGCATTCGTGCATGTTTGACAAATAACAACTTTCCAGTCGTGTGTTTTTCATGTTTTCGAAGCTTTTAACCGTGTTGGTCATTTTAGCTGTAAAAGCCCGTCTGAAACGAGTTTTCAACATAGTACTGTGATCTGCACGTGTTCAGAGTGGGAAAACACACTTTGTGTCACCGAGTGCACCAAAACAGCTTTTCTAAGCGCAGGAGCGCCTTCAGACTGTTTCTAACGCCTTTTCAGAGGATAAACCAAACGTTTGACATGGAACATTGATTTTGAGTGAAATGCGTGCATTCGGGCTTGTATGCCATGTAACAACTTTCTAAGCGTGGCTTTTCATGTTTTCGCGCGTTTAACACATTTTCATCATATTTGTCATTTTAACTGTAAAAGCAGCTGTGAGACGAGTTTTAAACTTGGTATTGTGATATGCGCTTGTTTAGAGTGGGAAAACACACTTTGTGTCACCGAGTGCATGAAAACGGCTTTCCGAGCGCAGGAGTGCATTCAGTGACGCTTGGAAAGCCCTTTCTGCGCATAAAGCACACGTCTGAGAACGAACATTGATTTCATGTGAAATGAGGGCATTCGTGCATGTTTGACAAGTAACAACTTTCCCGTCGTGTGTTTTTCATGTTTTCGAAGCTTTTAACCCATTTTAATCGTGTTGTTCATTTTAGCTGTAAACGCCCGTCAAAACGAGTTTTCAACATAGTACTGTGATCTGCACGTGTTCAGAGTGGGAAAACACACTTTGTGTCACCGAGTGCACCAAAACAGCTTTTCTAAGCGCAGGAGCGCCTTCAGACTGTTTCTAACGCCTTTTCAGAGGATAAACCAAACGTTTGACATGGAACATTGATTTTGAGTGAAATGCGTGCATTCGGGCTTGTATGCCATGTAACAACTTTCTAAGCGTGGCTTTTCATGTTTTCGCGCGTTTAACACATTTTCATCATATTTGTCATTTTAACTGTAAAAGCAGGTGCGAGACGAGTTTTAAACTTGGTATTGTGATATGCGCTTGTTTAGAGTGGGAAAACACACTTTGTGTCACCGAGTGCATGAAAACAGCTTTCCGAGCACAGGAGTGCATTCAGTGACGCTTGGAAAGCCCTTTCTGCGCATAAAGCACACGTCTGAGAACGAACATTGATTTCATGTGAAATGAGGGCATTCGTGCATGTTTGACAAATAACAACTTTCCAGTCGTGTGTTTTTCATGTTTTCGAAGCTTTTAACCGTGTTGGTCATTTTAGCTGTAAAAGCCCGTCTGAAACGAGTTTTCAACATAGTACTGTGATCTGCACGTGTTCAGAGTGGGAAAACACACTTTGTGTCACCGAGTGCACCAAAACAGCTTTTCTAAGCGCAGGAGCGCCTTCAGACTGTTTCTAACGCCTTTTCAGAGGATAAACCAAACGTTTGACATGGAACATTGATTTTGAGTGAAATGCGTGCATTCGGGCTTGTATGCCATGTAACAACTTTCTAAGCGTGGCTTTTCATGTTTTCGCGCGTTTAACACATTTTCATCATATTTGTCATTTTAACTGTAAAAGCAGGTGCGAGACGAGTTTTAAACTTGGTATTGTGATATGCGCTTGTTTAGAGTGGGAAAACACACTTTGTGTCACCGAGTGCATGAAAACGGCTTTCCGAGCGCAGGAGTGCATTCAGTGACGCTTGGAAAGCCCTTTCTGCGCATAAAGCACACGTCTGAGAACGAACATTGATTTCATGTGAAATGAGGGCATTCGTGCATGTTTGACAAATAACAACTTTCCAGTCGTGTGTTTTTCATGTTTTCGAAGCTTTTAATCGTGTTGGTCATTTTAGCTGTAAAAGCCCGTCTGAAACGAGTTTTCAACATAGTACTGTGATCTGCACGTGTTCAGAGTGGGAAAACACACTTTGTGTCACCGAGTGCACCAAAACAGCTTTTCTAAGCGCAGGAGCGCCTTCAGACTGTTTCTAACGCCTTTTCAGAGGATAAACCAAACGTTTGACATGGAACATTGATTTTGAGTGAAATGCGTGCATTCGGGCTTGTATGCCATGTAACAACTTTCTAAGCGTGGCTTTTCATGTTTTCGCGCGTTTAACACATTTTCATCATATTTGTCATTTTAACTGTAAAAGCAGGTGCGAGACGAGTTTTAAACTTGGTATTGTGATATGCGCTTGTTTAGAGTGGGAAAACACACTTTGTGTCACCGAGTGCATGAAAACAGCTTTCCGAGCACAGGAGTGCATTCAGTGACGCTTGGAAAGCCCTTTCTGCGCATAAAGCACACGTCTGAGAACGAACATTGATTTCATGTGAAATGAGGGCATTCGTGCATGTTTGACAAATAACAACTTTCCAGTCGTGTGTTTTTCATGTTTTCGAAGCTTTTAACCGTGTTGGTCATTTTAGCTGTAAAAGCCCGTCTGAAACGAGTTTTCAACATAGTACTGTGATCTGCACGTGTTCAGAGTGGGAAAACACACTTTGTGTCACCGAGTGCACCAAAACAGCTTTTCTAAGCGCAGGAGCGCCTTCAGACTGTTTCTAACGCCTTTTCAGAGGATAAACCAAACGTTTGACATGGAACATTGATTTTGAGTGAAATGCGTGCATTCGGGCTTGTATGCCATGTAACAACTTTCTAAGCGTGGCTTTTCATGTTTTCGCGCGTTTAACACATTTTCATCATATTTGTCATTTTAACTGTAAAAGCAGCTGTGAGACGAGTTTTAAACTTGGTATTGTGATATGCGCTTGTTTAGAGTGGGAAAACACACTTTGTGTCACCGAGTGCATGAAAACGGCTTTCCGAGCGCAGGAGTGCATTCAGTGACGCTTGGAAAGCCCTTTCTGCGCATAAAGCACACGTCTGAGAACGAACATTGATTTCATGTGAAATGAGGGCATTCGTGCATGTTTGACAAGTAACAACTTTCCCGTCGTGTGTTTTTCATGTTTTCGAAGCTTTTAACCCATTTTAATCGTGTTGGTCATTTTAGCTGTAAACGCCCGTCTGAAACGAGTTTTCAACATAGTACTGTGATCTGCACGTGTTCAGAGTGGGAAAACACACTTTGTGTCACCGAGTGCACCAAAACAGCTTTTCTAAGCGCAGGAGCGCCTTCAGACTGTTTCTAACGCCTTTTCAGAGGATAAACCAAACGTTTGACATGGAACATTGATTTTGAGTGAAATGCGTGCATTCGGGCTTGTATGCCATGTAACAACTTTCTAAGCGTGGCTTTTCATGTTTTCGCGCGTTTAACACATTTTCATCATATTTGTCATTTTAACTGTAAAAGCAGGTGCGAGACGAGTTTTAAACTTGGTATTGTGATATGCGCTTGTTTAGAGTGGGAAAACACACTTTGTGTCACCGAGTGCATGAAAACAGCTTTCCGAGCACAGGAGTGCATTCAGTGACGCTTGGAAAGCCCTTTCTGCGCATAAAGCACACGTCTGAGAACGAACATTGATTTCATGTGAAATGAGGGCATTCGTGCATGTTTGACAAATAACAACTTTCCAGTCGTGTGTTTTTCATGTTTTCGAAGCTTTTAACCGTGTTGGTCATTTTAGCTGTAAAAGCCCGTCTGAAACGAGTTTTCAACATAGTACTGTGATCTGCACGTGTTCAGAGTGGGAAAACACACTTTGTGTCACCGAGTGCACCAAAACAGCTTTTCTAAGCGCAGGAGCGCCTTCAGACTGTTTCTAACGCCTTTTCAGAGGATAAACCAAACGTTTGACATGGAACATTGATTTTGAGTGAAATGCGTGCATTCGGGCTTGTATGCCATGTAACAACTTTCTAAGCGTGGCTTTTCATGTTTTCGCGCGTTTAACACATTTTCATCATATTTGTCATTTTAACTGTAAAAGCAGCTGTGAGACGAGTTTTAAACTTGGTATTGTGATATGCGCTTGTTTAGAGTGGGAAAACACACTTTGTGTCACCGAGTGCATGAAAACGGCTTTCCGAGCGCAGGAGTGCATTCAGTGACGCTTGGAAAGCCCTTTCTGCGCATAAAGCACACGTCTGAGAACGAACATTGATTTCATGTGAAATGAGGGCATTCGTGCATGTTTGACAAGTAACAACTTTCCCGTCGTGTGTTTTTCATGTTTTCGAAGCTTTTAACCCATTTTAATCGTGTTGTTCATTTTAGCTGTAAACGCCCGTCTGAAACGAGTTTTCAACATAGTACTGTGATCTGCACGTGTTCAGAGTGGGAAAACACACTTTGTGTCACCGAGTGCACCAAAACAGCTTTTCTAAGCGCAGGAGCGCCTTCAGACTGTTTCTAACGCCTTTTCAGAGGATAAACCAAACGTTTGACATGGAACATTGATTTTGAGTGAAATGCGTGCATTCGGGCTTGTATGCCATGTAACAACTTTCTAAGCGTGGCTTTTCATGTTTTCGCGCGTTTAACACATTTTCATCATATTTGTCATTTTAACTGTAAAAGCAGGTGCGAGACGAGTTTTAAACTTGGTATTGTGATATGCGCTTGTTTAGAGTGGGAAAACACACTTTGTGTCACCGAGTGCATGAAAACAGCTTTCCGAGCACAGGAGTGCATTCAGTGACGCTTGGAAAGCCCTTTCTGCGCATAAAGCACACGTCTGAGAACGAACATTGATTTCATGTGAAATGAGGGCATTCGTGCATGTTTGACAAATAACAACTTTCCAGTCGTGTGTTTTTCATGTTTTCGAAGCTTTTAACCGTGTTGGTCATTTTAGCTGTAAAAGCCCGTCTGAAACGAGTTTTCAACATAGTACTGTGATCTGCACGTGTTCAGAGTGGGAAAACACACTTTGTGTCACCGAGTGCACCAAAACAGCTTTTCTAAGCGCAGGAGCGCCTTCAGACTGTTTCTAACGCCTTTTCAGAGGATAAACCAAACGTTTGACATGGAACATTGATTTTGAGTGAAATGCGTGCATTCGGGCTTGTATGCCATGTAACAACTTTCTAAGCGTGGCTTTTCATGTTTTCGCGCGTTTAACACATTTTCATCATATTTGTCATTTTAACTGTAAAAGCAGGTGCGAGACGAGTTTTAAACTTGGTATTGTGATATGCGCTTGTTTAGAGTGGGAAAACACACTTTGTGTCACCGAGTGCATGAAAACAGCTTTCCGAGCACAGGAGTGCATTCAGTGACGCTTGGAAAGCCCTTTCTGCGCATAAAGCACACGTCTGAGAACGAACATTGATTTCATGTGAAATGAGGGCATTCGTGCATGTTTGACAAATAACAACTTTCCAGTCGTGTGTTTTTCATGTTTTCGAAGCTTTTAACCGTGTTGGTCATTTTAGCTGTAAAAGCCCGTCTGAAACGAGTTTTCAACATAGTACTGTGATCTGCACGTGTTCAGAGTGGGAAAACACACTTTGTGTCACCGAGTGCACCAAAACAGCTTTTCTAAGCGCAGGAGCGCCTTCAGACTGTTTCTAACGCCTTTTCAGAGGATAAACCAAACGTTTGACATGGAACATTGATTTTGAGTGAAATGCGTGCATTCGGGCTTGTATGCCATGTAACAACTTTCTAAGCGTGGCTTTTCATGTTTTCGCGCGTTTAACACATTTTCATCATATTTGTCATTTTAACTGTAAAAGCAGCTGTGAGACGAGTTTTAAACTTGGTATTGTGATATGCGCTTGTTTAGAGTGGGAAAACACACTTTGTGTCACCGAGTGCATGAAAACGGCTTTCCGAGCGCAGGAGTGCATTCAGTGACGCTTGGAAAGCCCTTTCTGCGCATAAAGCACACGTCTGAGAACGAACATTGATTTCATGTGAAATGAGGGCATTCGTGCATGTTTGACAAGTAACAACTTTCCCGTCGTGTGTTTTTCATGTTTTCGAAGCTTTTAACCCATTTTAATCGTGTTGTTCATTTTAGCTGTAAACGCCCGTCTGAAACGAGTTTTCAACATAGTACTGTGATCTGCACGTGTTCAGAGTGGGAAAACACACTTTGTGTCACCGAGTGCACCAAAACAGCTTTTCTAAGCGCAGGAGCGCCTTCAGACTGTTTCTAACGCCTTTTCAGAGGATAAACCAAAAGTTTGACATGGAACATTGATTTTGAGTGAAATGCGTGCATTCGGGCTTGTATGCCATGTAACAACTTTCTAAGCGTGGCTTTTCATGTTTTCGCGCGTTTAACACATTTTCATCATATTTGTCATTTTAACTGTAAAAGCAGGTGTGAGACGAGTTTTAAACTTGGTATTGTGATATGCGCTTGTTTAGAGTGGGAAAACACACTTTGTGTCACCGAGTGCATGAAAACAGCTTTCCGAGCGCAGGAGTGCATTCAGTGATGCTTGGAAAGCCCTTTCTGCGCATAAAGCACACGTCTGAGAATGAACATTGATTTCATGTGAAATGAGGGCATTCGTGCATGTTTGACAAGTAACAACTTTCCAGTCGTGTGTTTTTCATGTTTTCGAAGCTTTTAACCCATTTTAATCGTGTTGGTCATTTTAGCTGTAAAAGCCCGTCAAAACGAGTTTTCAACATAGTACTGTGATCTGCACGTGTTCAGAGTGGGAAAACACACTTTGTGTCACCGAGTGCACCAAAACAGCTTTTCTAAGCGCAGGAGCGCCTTCAGACTGTTTCTAACGCCTTTTCAGAGGATAAACCAAACGTTTGACATGGAACATTGATTTTGAGTGAAATGCGTGCATTCGGGCTTGTATGCCATGTAACAACTTTCTAAGCGTGGCTTTTCATGTTTTCGCGCGTTTAACACATTTTCATCATATTTGTCATTTTAACTGTAAAAGCAGGTGCGAGACGAGTTTTAAACTTGGTATTGTGATATGCGCTTGTTTAGAGTGGGAAAACACACTTTGTGTCACCGAGTGCATGAAAACGGCTTTCCGAGCACAGGAGTGCATTCAGTGACGCTTGGAAAGCCCTTTCTGCGCATAAAGCACACGTCTGAGAACGAACATTGATTTCATGTGAAATGAGGGCATTCGTGCATGTTTGACAAATAACAACTTTCCAGTCGTGTGTTTTTCATGTTTTCGAAGCTTTTAATCGTGTTGGTCATTTTAGCTGTAAAAGCCCGTCTGAAACGAGTTTTCAACATAGTACTGTGATCTGCACGTGTTCAGAGTGGGAAAACACACTTTGTGTCACCGAGTGCACCAAAACAGCTTTTCTAAGCGCAGGAGCGCCTTCAGACTGTTTCAAACGCCTTTTCAGAGGATAAACCAAACGTTTGACATGGAACATTGATTTTGAGTGAAATGCGTGCATTCGGGCTTGTATGCAATGTAACAACTTTCTAAGCGTGGCTTTTCATGTTTTCGCGCGTTTAACACATTTTCATCAAATTTGTCATTTTAACTGTAAAAGCAGGTGCGAGACGAGTTTTAAACTTGGTATTGTGATATGCGCTTGTTTAGAGTGGGAAAACACACTTTGTGTCACCGAGTGCATGAAAACGGCTTTCCGAGCGCAGGAGTGCATTCAGTGACGCTTGGAAAGCCCTTTCTGCGCATAAAGCACACGTCTGAGAACGAACATTGATTTCATGTGAAATGAGGGCATTCGTGCATGTCTGACAAGTAACAACTTTCCAGTCGTGTGTTTTTCCTGTTTTCGAAGCTTTTAACCCATTTTAATCGTGTTGGTCATTTTAGCTGTAAACGCCCGTCTGAAACGAGTTTTCAACATAGTACTGTGATCTGCACGTGTTCAGAGTGGGAAAACACACTTTGTGTCACCGAGTGCACCAAAACAGCTTTTCTAAGCGCAGGAGCGCCTTCAGACTGTTTCTAACGCCTTTTCAGAGGATAAACCAAACGTTTGACATGGAACATTGATTTTGAGTGAAATGCGTGCATTCGGGCTTGTATGCCATGTAACAACTTTCTAAGCGTGGCTTTTCATGTTTTCGCGCGTTTAACACATTTTCATCATATTTGTCATTTTAACTGTAAAAGCAGGTGCGAGACGAGTTTTAAACTTGGTATTGTGATATGCGCTTGTTTAGAGTGGGAAAACACACTTTGTGTCACCGAGTGCATGAAAACGGCTTTCCGAGCGCAGGAGTGCATTCAGTGATGCTTGGAAAGCCCTTTCTGCGCATAAAGCACACGTCTGAGAACGAACATTGATTTCATGTGAAATGAGGGCATTCGTGCATGTTTGACAAGTAACAACTTTCCCGTCGTGTGTTTTTCATGTTTTCGAAGCTTTTAACCCATTTTAATCGTGTTGGTCATTTTAACTGTAAAAGCCCGTCAAAACGAGTTTTCAACATAGTACTGTGATCTGCACGTGTTCAGAGTGGGAAAACACACTTTGTGTCACCGAGTGCACCAAAACAGCTTTTCTAAGCGCAGGAGCGCCTTCAGACTGTTTCTAACGCCTTTTCAGAGGATAAACCAAACGTTTGACATGGAACATTGATTTTGAGTGAAATGCGTGCATTCGGGCTTGTATGCCATGTAACAACTTTCTAAGCGTGGCTTTTCATGTTTTCGCGCGTTTAACACATTTTCATCATATTTGTCATTTTAACTGTAAAAGCAGGTGCGAGACGAGTTTTAAACTTGGTATTGTGATATGCGCTTGTTTAGAGTGGGAAAACACACTTTGTGTCACCGAGTGCATGAAAACGGCTTTCCGAGCACAGGAGTGCATTCAGTGACGCTTGGAAAGCCCTTTCTGCGCATAAAGCACACGTCTGAGAACGAACATTGATTTCATGTGAAATGAGGGCATTCGTGCATGTTTGACAAATAACAACTTTCCAGTCGTGTGTTTTTCATGTTTTCGAAGCTTTTAACCGTGTTGGTCATTTTAGCTGTAAAAGCCCGTCTGAAACGAGTTTTCAACATAGTACTGTGATCTGCACGTGTTCAGAGTGGGAAAACACACTTTGTGTCACCGAGTGCACCAAAACAGCTTTTCTAAGCGCAGGAGCGCCTTCAGACTGTTTCTAACGCCTTTTCAGAGGATAAACCAAACGTTTGACATGGAACATTGATTTTGAGTGAAATGCGTGCATTCGGGCTTGTATGCCATGTAACAACTTTCTAAGCGTGGCTTTTCATGTTTTCGCGCGTTTAACACATTTTCATCATATTTGTCATTTTAACTGTAAAAGCAGCTGTGAGACGAGTTTTAAACTTGGTATTGTGATATGCGCTTGTTTAGAGTGGGAAAACACACTTTGTGTCACCGAGTGCATGAAAACGGCTTTCCGAGCGCAGGAGTGCATTCAGTGACGCTTGGAAAGCCCTTTCTGCGCATAAAGCACACGTCTGAGAACGAACATTGATTCCATGTGAAATGAGGGCATTCGTGCATGTCTGACAAGTAACAACTTTCCAGTCGTGTGTTTTTCCTGTTTTCGAAGCTTTTAACCCATTTTAATCGTGTTGTTCATTTTAGCTGTAAACGCCCGTCTGAAACGAGTTTTCAACATAGTACTGTGATCTGCACGTGTTCAGAGTGGGAAAACACACTTTGTGTCACCGAGTGCACCAAAACAGCTTTTCTAAGCGCAGGAGCGCCTTCAGACTGTTTCTAACGCCTTTTCAGAGGATAAACCAAACGTTTGACATGGAACATTGATTTTGAGTGAAATGCGTGCATTCGGGCTTGTATGCCATGTAACAACTTTCTAAGCGTGGCTTTTCATGTTTTCGCGCGTTTAACACATTTTCATCATATTTGTCATTTTAACTGTAAAAGCAGGTGCGAGACGAGTTTTAAACTTGGTATTGTGATATGCGCTTGTTTAGAGTGGGAAAACACACTTTGTGTCACCGAGTGCATGAAAACGGCTTTCCGAGCGCAGGAGTGCATTCAGTGACGCTTGGAAAGCCCTTTCTGCGCATAAAGCACACGTCTGAGAACGAACATTGATTTCATGTGAAATGAGGGCATTCGTGCATGTTTGACAAATAACAACTTTCCAGTCGTGTGTTTTTCATGTTTTCGAAGCTTTTAACCGTGTTGGTCATTTTAGCTGTAAAAGCCCGTCTGAAACGAGTTTTCAACATAGTACTGTGATCTGCACGTGTTCAGAGTGGGAAAACACACTTTGTGTCACCGAGTGCACCAAAACAGCTTTTCTAAGCGCAGGAGCGCCTTCAGACTGTTTCTAACGCCTTTTCAGAGGATAAACCAAACGTTTGACATGGAACATTGATTTTGAGTGAAATGCGTGCATTCGGGCTTGTATGCCATGTAACAACTTTCTAAGCGTGGCTTTTCATGTTTTCGCGCGTTTAACACATTTTCATCATATTTGTCATTTTAACTGTAAAAGCAGGTGCGAGACGAGTTTTAAACTTGGTATTGTGATATGCGCTTGTTTAGAGTGGGAAAACACACTTTGTGTCACCGAGTGCATGAAAACGGCTTTCCGAGCGCAGGAGTGCATTCAGTGACGCTTGGAAAGCCCTTTCTGCGCATAAAGCACACGTCTGAGAACGAACATTGATTTCATGTGAAATGAGGGCATTCGTGCATGTTTGACAAATAACAACTTTCCAGTCGTGTGTTTTTCATGTTTTCGAAGCTTTTAATCGTGTTGGTCATTTTAGCTGTAAAAGCCCGTCTGAAACGAGTTTTCAACATAGTACTGTGATCTGCACGTGTTCAGAGTGGGAAAACACACTTTGTGTCACCGAGTGCACCAAAACAGCTTTTCTAAGCGCAGGAGCGCCTTCAGACTGTTTCTAACGCCTTTTCAGAGGATAAACCAAACGTTTGACATGGAACATTGATTTTGAGTGAAATGCGTGCATTCGGGCTTGTATGCCATGTAACAACTTTCTAAGCGTGGCTTTTCATGTTTTCGCGCGTTTAACACATTTTCATCATATTTGTCATTTTAACTGTAAAAGCAGGTGCGAGACGAGTTTTAAACTTGGTATTGTGATATGCGCTTGTTTAGAGTGGGAAAACACACTTTGTGTCACCGAGTGCATGAAAACAGCTTTCCGAGCACAGGAGTGCATTCAGTGACGCTTGGAAAGCCCTTTCTGCGCATAAAGCACACGTCTGAGAACGAACATTGATTTCATGTGAAATGAGGGCATTCGTGCATGTTTGACAAATAACAACTTTCCAGTCGTGTGTTTTTCATGTTTTCGAAGCTTTTAACCGTGTTGGTCATTTTAGCTGTAAAAGCCCGTCTGAAACGAGTTTTCAACATAGTACTGTGATCTGCACGTGTTCAGAGTGGGAAAACACACTTTGTGTCACCGAGTGCACCAAAACAGCTTTTCTAAGCGCAGGAGCGCCTTCAGACTGTTTCTAACGCCTTTTCAGAGGATAAACCAAACGTTTGACATGGAACATTGATTTTGAGTGAAATGCGTGCATTCGGGCTTGTATGCCATGTAACAACTTTCTAAGCGTGGCTTTTCATGTTTTCGCGCGTTTAACACATTTTCATCATATTTGTCATTTTAACTGTAAAAGCAGGTGCGAGACGAGTTTTAAACTTGGTATTGTGATATGCGCTTGTTTAGAGTGGGAAAACACACTTTGTGTCACCGAGTGCATGAAAACGGCTTTCCGAGCGCAGGAGTGCATTCAGTGACGCTTGGAAAGCCCTTTCTGCGCATAAAGCACACGTCTGAGAACGAACATTGATTTCATGTGAAATGAGGGCATTCGTGCATGTTTGACAAATAACAACTTTCCAGTCGTGTGTTTTTCATGTTTTCGAAGCTTTTAATCGTGTTGGTCATTTTAGCTGTAAAAGCCCGTCTGAAACGAGTTTTCAACATAGTACTGTGATCTGCACGTGTTCAGAGTGGGAAAACACACTTTGTGTCACCGAGTGCACCAAAACAGCTTTTCTAAGCGCAGGAGCGCCTTCAGACTGTTTCTAACGCCTTTTCAGAGGATAAACCAAACGTTTGACATGGAACATTGATTTTGAGTGAAATGCGTGCATTCGGGCTTGTATGCCATGTAACAACTTTCTAAGCGTGGCTTTTCATGTTTTCGCGCGTTTAACACATTTTCATCATATTTGTCATTTTAACTGTAAAAGCAGGTGCGAGACGAGTTTTAAACTTGGTATTGTGATATGCGCTTGTTTAGAGTGGGAAAACACACTTTGTGTCACCGAGTGCATGAAAACAGCTTTCCGAGCACAGGAGTGCATTCAGTGACGCTTGGAAAGCCCTTTCTGCGCATAAAGCACACGTCTGAGAACGAACATTGATTTCATGTGAAATGAGGGCATTCGTGCATGTTTGACAAATAACAACTTTCCAGTCGTGTGTTTTTCATGTTTTCGAAGCTTTTAACCGTGTTGGTCATTTTAGCTGTAAAAGCCCGTCTGAAACGAGTTTTCAACATAGTACTGTGATCTGCACGTGTTCAGAGTGGGAAAACACACTTTGTGTCACCGAGTGCACCAAAACAGCTTTTCTAAGCGCAGGAGCGCCTTCAGACTGTTTCTAACGCCTTTTCAGAGGATAAACCAAACGTTTGACATGGAACATTGATTTTGAGTGAAATGCGTGCATTCGGGCTTGTATGCCATGTAACAACTTTCTAAGCGTGGCTTTTCATGTTTTCGCGCGTTTAACACATTTTCATCATATTTGTCATTTTAACTGTAAAAGCAGGTGCGAGACGAGTTTTAAACTTGGTATTGTGATATGCGCTTGTTTAGAGTGGGAAAACACACTTTGTGTCACCGAGTGCATGAAAACGGCTTTCCGAGCGCAGGAGTGCATTCAGTGACGCTTGGAAAGCCCTTTCTGCGCATAAAGCACACGTCTGAGAACGAACATTGATTTCATGTGAAATGAGGGCATTCGTGCATGTTTGACAAATAACAACTTTCCAGTCGTGTGTTTTTCATGTTTTCGAAGCTTTTAACCGTGTTGGTCATTTTAGCTGTAAAAGCCCGTCTGAAACGAGTTTTCAACATAGTACTGTGATCTGCACGTGTTCAGAGTGGGAAAACACACTTTGTGTCACCGAGTGCACCAAAACAGCTTTTCTAAGCGCAGGAGCGCCTTCAGACTGTTTCTAACGCCTTTTCAGAGGATAAACCAAACGTTTGACATGGAACATTGATTTTGAGTGAAATGCGTGCATTCGGGCTTGTATGCCATGTAACAACTTTCTAAGCGTGGCTTTTCATGTTTTCGCGCGTTTAACACATTTTCATCATATTTGTCATTTTAACTGTAAAAGCAGGTGCGAGACGAGTTTTAAACTTGGTATTGTGATATGCGCTTGTTTAGAGTGGGAAAACACACTTTGTGTCACCGAGTGCATGAAAACAGCTTTCCGAGCACAGGAGTGCATTCAGTGACGCTTGGAAAGCCCTTTCTGCGCATAAAGCACACGTCTGAGAACGAACATTGATTTCATGTGAAATGAGGGCATTCGTGCATGTTTGACAAATAACAACTTTCCAGTCGTGTGTTTTTCATGTTTTCGAAGCTTTTAACCGTGTTGGTCATTTTAGCTGTAAAAGCCCGTCTGAAACGAGTTTTCAACATAGTACTGTGATCTGCACGTGTTCAGAGTGGGAAAACACACTTTGTGTCACCGAGTGCACCAAAACAGCTTTTCTAAGCGCAGGAGCGCCTTCAGACTGTTTCTAACGCCTTTTCAGAGGATAAACCAAACGTTTGACATGGAACATTGATTTTGAGTGAAATGCGTGCATTCGGGCTTGTATGCCATGTAACAACTTTCTAAGCGTGGCTTTTCATGTTTTCGCGCGTTTAACACATTTTCATCATATTTGTCATTTTAACTGTAAAAGCAGGTGCGAGACGAGTTTTAAACTTGGTATTGTGATATGCGCTTGTTTAGAGTGGGAAAACACACTTTGTGTCACCGAGTGCATGAAAACGGCTTTCCGAGCGCAGGAGTGCATTCAGTGATGCTTGGAAAGCCCTTTCTGCGCATAAAGCACACGTCTGAGAACGAACATTGATTTCATGTGAAATGAGGGCATTCGTGCATGTTTGACAAGTAACAACTTTCCCGTCGTGTGTTTTTCATGTTTTCGAAGCTTTTAACCCATTTTAATCGTGTTGGTCATTTTAACTGTAAAAGCCCGTCAAAACGAGTTTTCAACATAGTACTGTGATCTGCACGTGTTCAGAGTGGGAAAACCCACTTTGTGTCACCGAGTGCACCAAAACAGCTTTTCTAAGCGCAGGAGCGCCTTCAGACTGTTTCTAACGCCTTTTCAGAGGATAAACCAAACGTTTGACATGGAACATTGATTTTGAGTGAAATGCGTGCATTCGGGCTTGTATGCCATGTAACAACTTTCTAAGCGTGGCTTTTCATGTTTTCGCGCGTTTAACACATTTTCATCATATTTGTCATTTTAACTGTAAAAGCAGGTGCGAGACGAGTTTTAAACTTGGTATTGTGATATGCGCTTGTTTAGAGTGGGAAAACACACTTTGTGTCACCGAGTGCATGAAAACGGCTTTCCGAGCGCAGGAGTGCATTCAGTGATGCTTGGAAAGCCCTTTCTGCGCATAAAGCACACGTCTGAGAACGAACATTGATTTCATGTGAAATGAGGGCATTCGTGCATGTTTGACAAGTAACAACTTTCCCGTCGTGTGTTTTTCATGTTTTCGAAGCTTTTAACCCATTTTAATCGTGTTGGTCATTTTAGCTGTAAAAGCCCGTCAAAACGAGTTTTCAACATAGTACTGTGATCTGCACGTGTTCAGAGTGGGAAAACCCACTTTGTGTCACCGAGTGCACCAAAACAGCTTTTCTAAGCGCAGGAGCGCCTTCAGACTGTTTCTAACGCCTTTTCAGAGGATAAACCAAACGTTTGACATGGAACATTGATTTTGAGTGAAATGCGTGCATTCGGGCTTGTATGCCATGTAACAACTTTCTAAGCGTGGCTTTTCATGTTTTCGCGCGTTTAACACATTTTCATCATATTTGTCATTTTAACTGTAAAAGCAGGTGCGAGACGAGTTTTAAACTTGGTATTGTGATATGCGCTTGTTTAGAGTGGGAAAACACACTTTGTGTCACCGAGTGCATGAAAACAGCTTTCCGAGCACAGGAGTGCATTCAGTGACGCTTGGAAAGCCCTTTCTGCGCATAAAGCACACGTCTGAGAACGAACATTGATTTCATGTGAAATGAGGGCATTCGTGCATGTTTGACAAATAACAACTTTCCAGTCGTGTGTTTTTCATGTTTTCGAAGCTTTTAACCGTGTTGGTCATTTTAGCTGTAAAAGCCCGTCTGAAACGAGTTTTCAACATAGTACTGTGATCTGCACGTGTTCAGAGTGGGAAAACACACTTTGTGTCACCGAGTGCACCAAAACAGCTTTTCTAAGCGCAGGAGCGCCTTCAGACTGTTTCTAACGCCTTTTCAGAGGATAAACCAAACGTTTGACATGGAACATTGATTTTGAGTGAAATGCGTGCATTCGGGCTTGTATGCCATGTAACAACTTTCTAAGCGTGGCTTTTCATGTTTTCGCGCGTTTAACACATTTTCATCATATTTGTCATTTTAACTGTAAAAGCAGCTGTGAGACGAGTTTTAAACTTGGTATTGTGATATGCGCTTGTTTAGAGTGGGAAAACACACTTTGTGTCACCGAGTGCATGAAAACGGCTTTCCGAGCGCAGGAGTGCATTCAGTGACGCTTGGAAAGCCCTTTCTGCGCATAAAGCACACGTCTGAGAACGAACATTGATTTCATGTGAAATGAGGGCATTCGTGCATGTTTGACAAGTAACAACTTTCCCGTCGTGTGTTTTTCATGTTTTCGAAGCTTTTAACCCATTTTAATCGTGTTGTTCATTTTAGCTGTAAACGCCCGTCTGAAACGAGTTTTCAACATAGTACTGTGATCTGCACGTGTTCAGAGTGGGAAAACACACTTTGTGTCACCGAGTGCACCAAAACAGCTTTTCTAAGCGCAGGAGCGCCTTCAGACTGTTTCTAACGCCTTTTCAGAGGATAAACCAAACGTTTGACATGGAACATTGATTTTGAGTGAAATGCGTGCATTCGGGCTTGTATGCCATGTAACAACTTTCTAAGCGTGGCTTTTCATGTTTTCGCGCGTTTAACACATTTTCATCATATTTGTCATTTTAACTGTAAAAGCAGGTGCGAGACGAGTTTTAAACTTGGTATTGTGATATGCGCTTGTTTAGAGTGGGAAAACACACTTTGTGTCACCGAGTGCATGAAAACAGCTTTCCGAGCACAGGAGTGCATTCAGTGACGCTTGGAAAGCCCTTTCTGCGCATAAAGCACACGTCTGAGAACGAACATTGATTTCATGTGAAATGAGGGCATTCGTGCATGTTTGACAAATAACAACTTTCCAGTCGTGTGTTTTTCATGTTTTCGAAGCTTTTAACCGTGTTGGTCATTTTAGCTGTAAAAGCCCGTCTGAAACGAGTTTTCAACATAGTACTGTGATCTGCACGTGTTCAGAGTGGGAAAACACACTTTGTGTCACCGAGTGCACCAAAACAGCTTTTCTAAGCGCAGGAGCGCCTTCAGACTGTTTCTAACGCCTTTTCAGAGGATAAACCAAACGTTTGACATGGAACATTGATTTTGAGTGAAATGCGTGCATTCGGGCTTGTATGCCATGTAACAACTTTCTAAGCGTGGCTTTTCATGTTTTCGCGCGTTTAACACATTTTCATCATATTTGTCATTTTAACTGTAAAAGCAGGTGCGAGACGAGTTTTAAACTTGGTATTGTGATATGCGCTTGTTTAGAGTGGGAAAACACACTTTGTGTCACCGAGTGCATGAAAACAGCTTTCCGAGCACAGGAGTGCATTCAGTGACGCTTGGAAAGCCCTTTCTGCGCATAAAGCACACGTCTGAGAACGAACATTGATTTCATGTGAAATGAGGGCATTCGTGCATGTTTGACAAATAACAACTTTCCAGTCGTGTGTTTTTCATGTTTTCGAAGCTTTTAACCGTGTTGGTCATTTTAGCTGTAAAAGCCCGTCTGAAACGAGTTTTCAACATAGTACTGTGATCTGCACGTGTTCAGAGTGGGAAAACACACTTTGTGTCACCGAGTGCACCAAAACAGCTTTTCTAAGCGCAGGAGCGCCTTCAGACTGTTTCTAACGCCTTTTCAGAGGATAAACCAAACGTTTGACATGGAACATTGATTTTGAGTGAAATGCGTGCATTCGGGCTTGTATGCCATGTAACAACTTTCTAAGCGTGGCTTTTCATGTTTTCGCGCGTTTAACACATTTTCATCATATTTGTCATTTTAACTGTAAAAGCAGCTGTGAGACGAGTTTTAAACTTGGTATTGTGATATGCGCTTGTTTAGAGTGGGAAAACACACTTTGTGTCACCGAGTGCATGAAAACGGCTTTCCGAGCGCAGGAGTGCATTCAGTGACGCTTGGAAAGCCCTTTCTGCGCATAAAGCACACGTCTGAGAACGAACATTGATTTCATGTGAAATGAGGGCATTCGTGCATGTTTGACAAGTAACAACTTTCCCGTCGTGTGTTTTTCATGTTTTCGAAGCTTTTAACCCATTTTAATCGTGTTGTTCATTTTAGCTGTAAAAGCCCGTCTGAAACGAGTTTTCAACATAGTACTGTGATCTGCACGTGTTCAGAGTGGGAAAACACACTTTGTGTCACCGAGTGCACCAAAACAGCTTTTCTAAGCGCAGGAGCGCCTTCAGACTGTTTCTAACGCCTTTTCAGAGGATAAACCAAACGTTTGACATGGAACATTGATTTTGAGTGAAATGCGTGCATTCGGGCTTGTATGCCATGTAACAACTTTCTAAGCGTGGCTTTTCATGTTTTCGCGCGTTTAACACATTTTCATCATATTTGTCATTTTAACTGTAAAAGCAGGTGCGAGACGAGTTTTAAACTTGGTATTGTGATATGCGCTTGTTTAGAGTGGGAAAACACACTTTGTGTCACCGAGTGCATGAAAACAGCTTTCCGAGCACAGGAGTGCATTCAGTGACGCTTGGAAAGCCCTTTCTGCGCATAAAGCACACGTCTGAGAACGAACATTGATTTCATGTGAAATGAGGGCATTCGTGCATGTTTGACAAATAACAACTTTCCAGTCGTGTGTTTTTCATGTTTTCGAAGCTTTTAACCGTGTTGGTCATTTTAGCTGTAAAAGCCCGTCTGAAACGAGTTTTCAACATAGTACTGTGATCTGCACGTGTTCAGAGTGGGAAAACACACTTTGTGTCACCGAGTGCACCAAAACAGCTTTTCTAAGCGCAGGAGCGCCTTCAGACTGTTTCTAACGCCTTTTCAGAGGATAAACCAAACGTTTGACATGGAACATTGATTTTGAGTGAAATGCGTGCATTCGGGCTTGTATGCCATGTAACAACTTTCTAAGCGTGGCTTTTCATGTTTTCGCGCGTTTAACACATTTTCATCATATTTGTCATTTTAACTGTAAAAGCAGGTGCGAGACGAGTTTTAAACTTGGTATTGTGATATGCGCTTGTTTAGAGTGGGAAAACACACTTTGTGTCACCGAGTGCATGAAAACAGCTTTCCGAGCACAGGAGTGCATTCAGTGACGCTTGGAAAGCCCTTTCTGCGCATAAAGCACACGTCTGAGAACGAACATTGATTTCATGTGAAATGAGGGCATTCCTGCATGTTTGACAAATAACAACTTTCCAGTCGTGTGTTTTTCATGTTTTCGAAGCTTTTAACCGTGTTGGTCATTTTAGCTGTAAAAGCCCGTCTGAAACGAGTTTTCAACATAGTACTGTGATCTGCACGTGTTCAGAGTGGGAAAACACACTTTGTGTCACCGAGTGCACCAAAACAGCTTTTCTAAGCGCAGGAGCGCCTTCAGACTGTTTCTAACGCCTTTTCAGAGGATAAACCAAACGTTTGACATGGAACATTGATTTTGAGTGAAATGCGTGCATTCGGGCTTGTATGCCATGTAACAACTTTCTAAGCGTGGCTTTTCATGTTTTCGCGCGTTTAACACATTTTCATCATATTTGTCATTTTAACTGTAAAAGCAGGTGCGAGACGAGTTTTAAACTTGGTATTGTGATATGCGCTTGTTTAGAGTGGGAAAACACACTTTGTGTCACCGAGTGCATGAAAACGGCTTTCCGAGCGCAGGAGTGCATTCAGTGATGCTTGGAAAGCCCTTTCTGCGCATAAAGCACACGTCTGAGAACGAACATTGATTTCATGTGAAATGAGGGCATTCGTGCATGTTTGACAAGTAACAACTTTCCCGTCGTGTGTTTTTCATGTTTTCGAAGCTTTTAACCCATTTTAATCGTGTTGTTCATTTTAGCTGTAAACGCCCGTCTGAAACGAGTTTTCAACATAGTACTGTGATCTGCACGTGTTCAGAGTGGGAAAACACACTTTGTGTCACCGAGTGCACCAAAACAGCTTTTCTAAGCGCAGGAGCGCCTTCAGACTGTTTCTAACGCCTTTTCAGAGGATAAACCAAACGTTTGACATGGAACATTGATTTTGAGTGAAATGCGTGCATTCGGGCTTGTATGCCATGTAACAACTTTCTAAGCGTGGCTTTTCATGTTTTCGCGCGTTTAACACATTTTCATCATATTTGTCATTTTAACTGTAAAAGCAGGTGCGAGACGAGTTTTAAACTTGGTATTGTGATATGCGCTTGTTTAGAGTGGGAAAACACACTTTGTGTCACCGAGTGCATGAAAACAGCTTTCCGAGCACAGGAGTGCATTCAGTGACGCTTGGAAAGCCCTTTCTGCGCATAAAGCACACGTCTGAGAACGAACATTGATTTCATGTGAAATGAGGGCATTCGTGCATGTTTGACAAATAACAACTTTCCAGTCGTGTGTTTTTCATGTTTTCGAAGCTTTTAACCGTGTTGGTCATTTTAGCTGTAAAAGCCCGTCTGAAACGAGTTTTCAACATAGTACTGTGATCTGCACGTGTTCAGAGTGGGAAAACACACTTTGTGTCACCGAGTGCACCAAAACAGCTTTTCTAAGCGCAGGAGCGCCTTCAGACTGTTTCTAACGCCTTTTCAGAGGATAAACCAAACGTTTGACATGGAACATTGATTTTGAGTGAAATGCGTGCATTCGGGCTTGTATGCCATGTAACAACTTTCTAAGCGTGGCTTTTCATGTTTTCGCGCGTTTAACACATTTTCATCATATTTGTCATTTTAACTGTAAAAGCAGGTGCGAGACGAGTTTTAAACTTGGTATTGTGATATGCGCTTGTTTAGAGTGGGAAAACACACTTTGTGTCACCGAGTGCATGAAAACGGCTTTCCGAGCGCAGGAGTGCATTCAGTGACGCTTGGAAAGCCCTTTCTGCGCATAAAGCACACGTCTGAGAACGAACATTGATTTCATGTGAAATGAGGGCATTCGTGCATGTTTGACAAATAACAACTTTCCAGTCGTGTGTTTTTCATGTTTTCGAAGCTTTTAATCGTGTTGGTCATTTTAGCTGTAAAAGCCCGTCTGAAACGAGTTTTCAACATAGTACTGTGATCTGCACGTGTTCAGAGTGGGAAAACACACTTTGTGTCACCGAGTGCACCAAAACAGCTTTTCTAAGCGCAGGAGCGCCTTCAGACTGTTTCTAACGCCTTTTCAGAGGATAAACCAAACGTTTGACATGGAACATTGATTTTGAGTGAAATGCGTGCATTCGGGCTTGTATGCCATGTAACAACTTTCTAAGCGTGGCTTTTCATGTTTTCGCGCGTTTAACACATTTTCATCATATTTGTCATTTTAACTGTAAAAGCAGGTGCGAGACGAGTTTTAAACTTGGTATTGTGATATGCGCTTGTTTAGAGTGGGAAAACACACTTTGTGTCACCGAGTGCATGAAAACAGCTTTCCGAGCACAGGAGTGCATTCAGTGACGCTTGGAAAGCCCTTTCTGCGCATAAAGCACACGTCTGAGAACGAACATTGATTTCATGTGAAATGAGGGCATTCGTGCATGTTTGACAAATAACAACTTTCCAGTCGTGTGTTTTTCATGTTTTCGAAGCTTTTAACCGTGTTGGTCATTTTAGCTGTAAAAGCCCGTCTGAAACGAGTTTTCAACATAGTACTGTGATCTGCACGTGTTCAGAGTGGGAAAACACACTTTGTGTCACCGAGTGCACCAAAACAGCTTTTCTAAGCGCAGGAGCGCCTTCAGACTGTTTCTAACGCCTTTTCAGAGGATAAACCAAACGTTTGACATGGAACATTGATTTTGAGTGAAATGCGTGCATTCGGGCTTGTATGCCATGTAACAACTTTCTAAGCGTGGCTTTTCATGTTTTCGCGCGTTTAACACATTTTCATCATATTTGTCATTTTAACTGTAAAAGCAGGTGCGAGACGAGTTTTAAACTTGGTATTGTGATATGCGCTTGTTTAGAGTGGGAAAACACACTTTGTGTCACCGAGTGCATGAAAACGGCTTTCCGAGCGCAGGAGTGCATTCAGTGACGCTTGGAAAGCCCTTTCTGCGCATAAAGCACACGTCTGAGAACGAACATTGATTTCATGTGAAATGAGGGCATTCGTGCATGTTTGACAAATAACAACTTTCCAGTCGTGTGTTTTTCATGTTTTCGAAGCTTTTAATCGTGTTGGTCATTTTAGCTGTAAAAGCCCGTCTGAAACGAGTTTTCAACATAGTACTGTGATCTGCACGTGTTCAGAGTGGGAAAACACACTTTGTGTCACCGAGTGCACCAAAACAGCTTTTCTAAGCGCAGGAGCGCCTTCAGACTGTTTCTAACGCCTTTTCAGAGGATAAACCAAACGTTTGACATGGAACATTGATTTTGAGTGAAATGCGTGCATTCGGGCTTGTATGCCATGTAACAACTTTCTAAGCGTGGCTTTTCATGTTTTCGCGCGTTTAACACATTTTCATCATATTTGTCATTTTAACTGTAAAAGCAGGTGCGAGACGAGTTTTAAACTTGGTATTGTGATATGCGCTTGTTTAGAGTGGGAAAACACACTTTGTGTCACCGAGTGCATGAAAACAGCTTTCCGAGCACAGGAGTGCATTCAGTGACGCTTGGAAAGCCCTTTCTGCGCATAAAGCACACGTCTGAGAACGAACATTGATTTCATGTGAAATGAGGGCATTCGTGCATGTTTGACAAATAACAACTTTCCAGTCGTGTGTTTTTCATGTTTTCGAAGCTTTTAACCGTGTTGGTCATTTTAGCTGTAAAAGCCCGTCTGAAACGAGTTTTCAACATAGTACTGTGATCTGCACGTGTTCAGAGTGGGAAAACACACTTTGTGTCACCGAGTGCACCAAAACAGCTTTTCTAAGCGCAGGAGCGCCTTCAGACTGTTTCTAACGCCTTTTCAGAGGATAAACCAAACGTTTGACATGGAACATTGATTTTGAGTGAAATGCGTGCATTCGGGCTTGTATGCCATGTAACAACTTTCTAAGCGTGGCTTTTCATGTTTTCGCGCGTTTAACACATTTTCATCATATTTGTCATTTTAACTGTAAAAGCAGGTGCGAGACGAGTTTTAAACTTGGTATTGTGATATGCGCTTGTTTAGAGTGGGAAAACACACTTTGTGTCACCGAGTGCATGAAAACGGCTTTCCGAGCGCAGGAGTGCATTCAGTGACGCTTGGAAAGCCCTTTCTGCGCATAAAGCACACGTCTGAGAACGAACATTGATTTCATGTGAAATGAGGGCATTCGTGCATGTTTGACAAATAACAACTTTCCAGTCGTGTGTTTTTCATGTTTTCGAAGCTTTTAACCGTGTTGGTCATTTTAGCTGTAAAAGCCCGTCTGAAACGAGTTTTCAACATAGTACTGTGATCTGCACGTGTTCAGAGTGGGAAAACACACTTTGTGTCACCGAGTGCACCAAAACAGCTTTTCTAAGCGCAGGAGCGCCTTCAGACTGTTTCTAACGCCTTTTCAGAGGATAAACCAAACGTTTGACATGGAACATTGATTTTGAGTGAAATGCGTGCATTCGGGCTTGTATGCCATGTAACAACTTTCTAAGCGTGGCTTTTCATGTTTTCGCGCGTTTAACACATTTTCATCATATTTGTCATTTTAACTGTAAAAGCAGGTGCGAGACGAGTTTTAAACTTGGTATTGTGATATGCGCTTGTTTAGAGTGGGAAAACACACTTTGTGTCACCGAGTGCATGAAAACAGCTTTCCGAGCACAGGAGTGCATTCAGTGACGCTTGGAAAGCCCTTTCTGCGCATAAAGCACACGTCTGAGAACGAACATTGATTTCATGTGAAATGAGGGCATTCGTGCATGTTTGACAAATAACAACTTTCCAGTCGTGTGTTTTTCATGTTTTCGAAGCTTTTAACCGTGTTGGTCATTTTAGCTGTAAAAGCCCGTCTGAAACGAGTTTTCAACATAGTACTGTGATCTGCACGTGTTCAGAGTGGGAAAACACACTTTGTGTCACCGAGTGCACCAAAACAGCTTTTCTAAGCGCAGGAGCGCCTTCAGACTGTTTCTAACGCCTTTTCAGAGGATAAACCAAACGTTTGACATGGAACATTGATTTTGAGTGAAATGCGTGCATTCGGGCTTGTATGCCATGTAACAACTTTCTAAGCGTGGCTTTTCATGTTTTCGCGCGTTTAACACATTTTCATCATATTTGTCATTTTAACTGTAAAAGCAGGTGCGAGACGAGTTTTAAACTTGGTATTGTGATATGCGCTTGTTTAGAGTGGGAAAACACACTTTGTGTCACCGAGTGCATGAAAACGGCTTTCCGAGCGCAGGAGTGCATTCAGTGATGCTTGGAAAGCCCTTTCTGCGCATAAAGCACACGTCTGAGAACGAACATTGATTTCATGTGAAATGAGGGCATTCGTGCATGTTTGACAAGTAACAACTTTCCCGTCGTGTGTTTTTCATGTTTTCGAAGCTTTTAACCCATTTTAATCGTGTTGGTCATTTTAACTGTAAAAGCCCGTCAAAACGAGTTTTCAACATAGTACTGTGATCTGCACGTGTTCAGAGTGGGAAAACCCACTTTGTGTCACCGAGTGCACCAAAACAGCTTTTCTAAGCGCAGGAGCGCCTTCAGACTGTTTCTAACGCCTTTTCAGAGGATAAACCAAACGTTTGACATGGAACATTGATTTTGAGTGAAATGCGTGCATTCGGGCTTGTATGCCATGTAACAACTTTCTAAGCGTGGCTTTTCATGTTTTCGCGCGTTTAACACATTTTCATCATATTTGTCATTTTAACTGTAAAAGCAGGTGCGAGACGAGTTTTAAACTTGGTATTGTGATATGCGCTTGTTTAGAGTGGGAAAACACACTTTGTGTCACCGAGTGCATGAAAACGGCTTTCCGAGCGCAGGAGTGCATTCAGTGATGCTTGGAAAGCCCTTTCTGCGCATAAAGCACACGTCTGAGAACGAACATTGATTTCATGTGAAATGAGGGCATTCGTGCATGTTTGACAAGTAACAACTTTCCCGTCGTGTGTTTTTCATGTTTTCGAAGCTTTTAACCCATTTTAATCGTGTTGGTCATTTTAGCTGTAAAAGCCCGTCAAAACGAGTTTTCAACATAGTACTGTGATCTGCACGTGTTCAGAGTGGGAAAACCCACTTTGTGTCACCGAGTGCACCAAAACAGCTTTTCTAAGCGCAGGAGCGCCTTCAGACTGTTTCTAACGCCTTTTCAGAGGATAAACCAAACGTTTGACATGGAACATTGATTTTGAGTGAAATGCGTGCATTCGGGCTTGTATGCCATGTAACAACTTTCTAAGCGTGGCTTTTCATGTTTTCGCGCGTTTAACACATTTTCATCATATTTGTCATTTTAACTGTAAAAGCAGGTGCGAGACGAGTTTTAAACTTGGTATTGTGATATGCGCTTGTTTAGAGTGGGAAAACACACTTTGTGTCACCGAGTGCATGAAAACAGCTTTCCGAGCACAGGAGTGCATTCAGTGACGCTTGGAAAGCCCTTTCTGCGCATAAAGCACACGTCTGAGAACGAACATTGATTTCATGTGAAATGAGGGCATTCGTGCATGTTTGACAAATAACAACTTTCCAGTCGTGTGTTTTTCATGTTTTCGAAGCTTTTAACCGTGTTGGTCATTTTAGCTGTAAAAGCCCGTCTGAAACGAGTTTTCAACATAGTACTGTGATCTGCACGTGTTCAGAGTGGGAAAACACACTTTGTGTCACCGAGTGCACCAAAACAGCTTTTCTAAGCGCAGGAGCGCCTTCAGACTGTTTCTAACGCCTTTTCAGAGGATAAACCAAACGTTTGACATGGAACATTGATTTTGAGTGAAATGCGTGCATTCGGGCTTGTATGCCATGTAACAACTTTCTAAGCGTGGCTTTTCATGTTTTCGCGCGTTTAACACATTTTCATCATATTTGTCATTTTAACTGTAAAAGCAGCTGTGAGACGAGTTTTAAACTTGGTATTGTGATATGCGCTTGTTTAGAGTGGGAAAACACACTTTGTGTCACCGAGTGCATGAAAACGGCTTTCCGAGCGCAGGAGTGCATTCAGTGACGCTTGGAAAGCCCTTTCTGCGCATAAAGCACACGTCTGAGAACGAACATTGATTTCATGTGAAATGAGGGCATTCGTGCATGTTTGACAAGTAACAACTTTCCCGTCGTGTGTTTTTCATGTTTTCGAAGCTTTTAACCCATTTTAATCGTGTTGTTCATTTTAGCTGTAAACGCCCGTCTGAAACGAGTTTTCAACATAGTACTGTGATCTGCACGTGTTCAGAGTGGGAAAACACACTTTGTGTCACCGAGTGCACCAAAACAGCTTTTCTAAGCGCAGGAGCGCCTTCAGACTGTTTCTAACGCCTTTTCAGAGGATAAACCAAACGTTTGACATGGAACATTGATTTTGAGTGAAATGCGTGCATTCGGGCTTGTATGCCATGTAACAACTTTCTAAGCGTGGCTTTTCATGTTTTCGCGCGTTTAACACATTTTCATCATATTTGTCATTTTAACTGTAAAAGCAGGTGCGAGACGAGTTTTAAACTTGGTATTGTGATATGCGCTTGTTTAGAGTGGGAAAACACACTTTGTGTCACCGAGTGCATGAAAACAGCTTTCCGAGCACAGGAGTGCATTCAGTGACGCTTGGAAAGCCCTTTCTGCGCATAAAGCACACGTCTGAGAACGAACATTGATTTCATGTGAAATGAGGGCATTCGTGCATGTTTGACAAATAACAACTTTCCAGTCGTGTGTTTTTCATGTTTTCGAAGCTTTTAACCGTGTTGGTCATTTTAGCTGTAAAAGCCCGTCTGAAACGAGTTTTCAACATAGTACTGTGATCTGCACGTGTTCAGAGTGGGAAAACACACTTTGTGTCACCGAGTGCACCAAAACAGCTTTTCTAAGCGCAGGAGCGCCTTCAGACTGTTTCTAACGCCTTTTCAGAGGATAAACCAAACGTTTGACATGGAACATTGATTTTGAGTGAAATGCGTGCATTCGGGCTTGTATGCCATGTAACAACTTTCTAAGCGTGGCTTTTCATGTTTTCGCGCGTTTAACACATTTTCATCATATTTGTCATTTTAACTGTAAAAGCAGGTGCGAGACGAGTTTTAAACTTGGTATTGTGATATGCGCTTGTTTAGAGTGGGAAAACACACTTTGTGTCACCGAGTGCATGAAAACAGCTTTCCGAGCACAGGAGTGCATTCAGTGACGCTTGGAAAGCCCTTTCTGCGCATAAAGCACACGTCTGAGAACGAACATTGATTTCATGTGAAATGAGGGCATTCGTGCATGTTTGACAAATAACAACTTTCCAGTCGTGTGTTTTTCATGTTTTCGAAGCTTTTAACCGTGTTGGTCATTTTAGCTGTAAAAG
The DNA here is from genome assembly GCF_027579695.1 of Neoarius graeffei. Classification (NCBI taxonomy): domain Eukaryota; kingdom Metazoa; phylum Chordata; class Actinopteri; order Siluriformes; family Ariidae; genus Neoarius; species Neoarius graeffei. Next base: position 68,252,994 of record NC_083583.1, read on the forward strand.
CCCGTCTGAAACGAGTTTTCAACATAGTACTGTGATCTGCACGTGTTCAGAGTGGGAAAACACACTTTGTGTCACCGAGTGCACCAAAACAGCTTTTCTAAGCGCAGGAGCGCCTTCAGACTGTTTCTAACGCCTTTTCAGAGGATAAACCAAACGTTTGACATGGAACATTGATTTTGAGTGAAATGCGTGCATTCGGGCTTGTATGCCATGTAACAACTTTCTAAGCGTGGCTTTTCATGTTTTCGCGCGTTTAACACATTTTCATCATATTTGTCATTTTAACTGTAAAAGCAGCTGTGAGACGAGTTTTAAACTTGGTATTGTGATATGCGCTTGTTTAGAGTGGGAAAACACACTTTGTGTCACCGAGTGCATGAAAACGGCTTTCCGAGCGCAGGAGTGCATTCAGTGACGCTTGGAAAGCCCTTTCTGCGCATAAAGCACACGTCTGAGAACGAACATTGATTTCATGTGAAATGAGGGCATTCGTGCATGTTTGACAAGTAACAACTTTCCCGTCGTGTGTTTTTCATGTTTTCGAAGCTTTTAACCCATTTTAATCGTGTTGTTCATTTTAGCTGTAAACGCCCGTCTGAAACGAGTTTTCAACATAGTACTGTGATCTGCACGTGTTCAGAGTGGGAAAACACACTTTGTGTCACCGAGTGCACCAAAACAGCTTTTCTAAGCGCAGGAGCGCCTTCAGACTGTTTCTAACGCCTTTTCAGAGGATAAACCAAACGTTTGACATGGAACATTGATTTTGAGTGAAATGCGTGCATTCGGGCTTGTATGCCATGTAACAACTTTCTAAGCGTGGCTTTTCATGTTTTCGCGCGTTTAACACATTTTCATCATATTTGTCATTTTAACTGTAAAAGCAGGTGCGAGACGAGTTTTAAACTTGGTATTGTGATATGCGCTTGTTTAGAGTGGGAAAACACACTTTGTGTCACCGAGTGCATGAAAACAGCTTTCCGAGCACAGGAGTGCATTCAGTGACGCTTGGAAAGCCCTTTCTGCGCATAAAGCACACGTCTGAGAACGAACATTGATTTCATGTGAAATGAGGGCATTCGTGCATGTTTGACAAATAACAACTTTCCAGTCGTGTGTTTTTCATGTTTTCGAAGCTTTTAACCGTGTTGGTCATTTTAGCTGTAAAAGCCCGTCTGAAACGAGTTTTCAACATAGTACTGTGATCTGCACGTGTTCAGAGTGGGAAAACACACTTTGTGTCACCGAGTGCACCAAAACAGCTTTTCTAAGCGCAGGAGCGCCTTCAGACTGTTTCTAACGCCTTTTCAGAGGATAAACCAAACGTTTGACATGGAACATTGATTTTGAGTGAAATGCGTGCATTCGGGCTTGTATGCCATGTAACAACTTTCTAAGCGTGGCTTTTCATGTTTTCGCGCGTTTAACACATTTTCATCATATTTGTCATTTTAACTGTAAAAGCAGGTGCGAGACGAGTTTTAAACTTGGTATTGTGATATGCGCTTGTTTAGAGTGGGAAAACACACTTTGTGTCACCGAGTGCATGAAAACGGCTTTCCGAGCGCAGGAGTGCATTCAGTGATGCTTGGAAAGCCCTTTCTGCGCATAAAGCACACGTCTGAGAACGAACATTGATTTCATGTGAAATGAGGGCATTCGTGCATGTTTGACAAGTAACAACTTTCCCGTCGTGTGTTTTTCATGTTTTCGAAGCTTTTAACCCATTTTAATCGTGTTGGTCATTTTAACTGTAAAAGCCCGTCAAAACGAGTTTTCAACATAGTACTGTGATCTGCACGTGTTCAGAGTGGGAAAACCCACTTTGTGTCACCGAGTGCACCAAAACAGCTTTTCTAAGCGCAGGAGCGCCTTCAGACTGTTTCTAACGCCTTTTCAGAGGATAAACCAAACGTTTGACATGGAACATTGATTTTGAGTGAAATGCGTGCATTCGGGCTTGTATGCCATGTAACAACTTTCTAAGCGTGGCTTTTCATGTTTTCGCGCGTTTAACACATTTTCATCATATTTGTCATTTTAACTGTAAAAGCAGGTGCGAGACGAGTTTTAAACTTGGTATTGTGATATGCGCTTGTTTAGAGTGGGAAAACACACTTTGTGTCACCGAGTGCATGAAAACGGCTTTCCGAGCGCAGGAGTGCATTCAGTGATGCTTGGAAAGCCCTTTCTGCGCATAAAGCACACGTCTGAGAACGAACATTGATTTCATGTGAAATGAGGGCATTCGTGCATGTTTGACAAGTAACAACTTTCCCGTCGTGTGTTTTTCATGTTTTCGAAGCTTTTAACCCATTTTAATCGTGTTGGTCATTTTAGCTGTAAAAGCCCGTCAAAACGAGTTTTCAACATAGTACTGTGATCTGCACGTGTTCAGAGTGGGAAAACCCACTTTGTGTCACCGAGTGCACCAAAACAGCTTTTCTAAGCGCAGGAGCGCCTTCAGACTGTTTCTAACGCCTTTTCAGAGGATAAACCAAACGTTTGACATGGAACATTGATTTTGAGTGAAATGCGTGCATTCGGGCTTGTATGCCATGTAACAACTTTCTAAGCGTGGCTTTTCATGTTTTCGCGCGTTTAACACATTTTCATCATATTTGTCATTTTAACTGTAAAAGCAGGTGCGAGACGAGTTTTAAACTTGGTATTGTGATATGCGCTTGTTTAGAGTGGGAAAACACACTTTGTGTCACCGAGTGCATGAAAACAGCTTTCCGAGCACAGGAGTGCATTCAGTGACGCTTGGAAAGCCCTTTCTGCGCATAAAGCACACGTCTGAGAACGAACATTGATTTCATGTGAAATGAGGGCATTCGTGCATGTTTGACAAATAACAACTTTCCAGTCGTGTGTTTTTCATGTTTTCGAAGCTTTTAACCGTGTTGGTCATTTTAGCTGTAAAAGCCCGTCTGAAACGAGTTTTCAACATAGTACTGTGATCTGCACGTGTTCAGAGTGGGAAAACACACTTTGTGTCACCGAGTGCACCAAAACAGCTTTTCTAAGCGCAGGAGCGCCTTCAGACTGTTTCTAACGCCTTTTCAGAGGATAAACCAAACGTTTGACATGGAACATTGATTTTGAGTGAAATGCGTGCATTCGGGCTTGTATGCCATGTAACAACTTTCTAAGCGTGGCTTTTCATGTTTTCGCGCGTTTAACACATTTTCATCATATTTGTCATTTTAACTGTAAAAGCAGCTGTGAGACGAGTTTTAAACTTGGTATTGTGATATGCGCTTGTTTAGAGTGGGAAAACACACTTTGTGTCACCGAGTGCATGAAAACGGCTTTCCGAGCGCAGGAGTGCATTCAGTGACGCTTGGAAAGCCCTTTCTGCGCATAAAGCACACGTCTGAGAACGAACATTGATTTCATGTGAAATGAGGGCATTCGTGCATGTTTGACAAGTAACAACTTTCCCGTCGTGTGTTTTTCATGTTTTCGAAGCTTTTAACCCATTTTAATCGTGTTGTTCATTTTAGCTGTAAACGCCCGTCTGAAACGAGTTTTCAACATAGTACTGTGATCTGCACGTGTTCAGAGTGGGAAAACACACTTTGTGTCACCGAGTGCACCAAAACAGCTTTTCTAAGCGCAGGAGCGCCTTCAGACTGTTTCTAACGCCTTTTCAGAGGATAAACCAAACGTTTGACATGGAACATTGATTTTGAGTGAAATGCGTGCATTCGGGCTTGTATGCCATGTAACAACTTTCTAAGCGTGGCTTTTCATGTTTTCGCGCGTTTAACACATTTTCATCATATTTGTCATTTTAACTGTAAAAGCAGGTGCGAGACGAGTTTTAAACTTGGTATTGTGATATGCGCTTGTTTAGAGTGGGAAAACACACTTTGTGTCACCGAGTGCATGAAAACAGCTTTCCGAGCACAGGAGTGCATTCAGTGACGCTTGGAAAGCCCTTTCTGCGCATAAAGCACACGTCTGAGAACGAACATTGATTTCATGTGAAATGAGGGCATTCGTGCATGTTTGACAAATAACAACTTTCCAGTCGTGTGTTTTTCATGTTTTCGAAGCTTTTAACCGTGTTGGTCATTTTAGCTGTAAAAGCCCGTCTGAAACGAGTTTTCAACATAGTACTGTGATCTGCACGTGTTCAGAGTGGGAAAACACACTTTGTGTCACCGAGTGCACCAAAACAGCTTTTCTAAGCGCAGGAGCGCCTTCAGACTGTTTCTAACGCCTTTTCAGAGGATAAACCAAACGTTTGACATGGAACATTGATTTTGAGTGAAATGCGTGCATTCGGGCTTGTATGCCATGTAACAACTTTCTAAGCGTGGCTTTTCATGTTTTCGCGCGTTTAACACATTTTCATCATATTTGTCATTTTAACTGTAAAAGCAGGTGCGAGACGAGTTTTAAACTTGGTATTGTGATATGCGCTTGTTTAGAGTGGGAAAACACACTTTGTGTCACCGAGTGCATGAAAACGGCTTTCCGAGCGCAGGAGTGCATTCAGTGACGCTTGGAAAGCCCTTTCTGCGCATAAAGCACACGTCTGAGAACGAACATTGATTTCATGTGAAATGAGGGCATTCGTGCATGTTTGACAAATAACAACTTTCCAGTCGTGTGTTTTTCATGTTTTCGAAGCTTTTAATCGTGTTGGTCATTTTAGCTGTAAAAGCCCGTCTGAAACGAGTTTTCAACATAGTACTGTGATCTGCACGTGTTCAGAGTGGGAAAACACACTTTGTGTCACCGAGTGCACCAAAACAGCTTTTCTAAGCGCAGGAGCGCCTTCAGACTGTTTCTAACGCCTTTTCAGAGGATAAACCAAACGTTTGACATGGAACATTGATTTTGAGTGAAATGCGTGCATTCGGGCTTGTATGCCATGTAACAACTTTCTAAGCGTGGCTTTTCATGTTTTCGCGCGTTTAACACATTTTCATCATATTTGTCATTTTAACTGTAAAAGCAGGTGCGAGACGAGTTTTAAACTTGGTATTGTGATATGCGCTTGTTTAGAGTGGGAAAACACACTTTGTGTCACCGAGTGCATGAAAACAGCTTTCCGAGCACAGGAGTGCATTCAGTGACGCTTGGAAAGCCCTTTCTGCGCATAAAGCACACGTCTGAGAACGAACATTGATTTCATGTGAAATGAGGGCATTCGTGCATGTTTGACAAATAACAACTTTCCAGTCGTGTGTTTTTCATGTTTTCGAAGCTTTTAACCGTGTTGGTCATTTTAGCTGTAAAAGCCCGTCTGAAACGAGTTTTCAACATAGTACTGTGATCTGCACGTGTTCAGAGTGGGAAAACACACTTTGTGTCACCGAGTGCACCAAAACAGCTTTTCTAAGCGCAGGAGCGCCTTCAGACTGTTTCTAACGCCTTTTCAGAGGATAAACCAAACGTTTGACATGGAACATTGATTTTGAGTGAAATGCGTGCATTCGGGCTTGTATGCCATGTAACAACTTTCTAAGCGTGGCTTTTCATGTTTTCGCGCGTTTAACACATTTTCATCATATTTGTCATTTTAACTGTAAAAGCAGCTGTGAGACGAGTTTTAAACTTGGTATTGTGATATGCGCTTGTTTAGAGTGGGAAAACACACTTTGTGTCACCGAGTGCATGAAAACGGCTTTCCGAGCGCAGGAGTGCATTCAGTGACGCTTGGAAAGCCCTTTCTGCGCATAAAGCACACGTCTGAGAACGAACATTGATTTCATGTGAAATGAGGGCATTCGTGCATGTTTGACAAGTAACAACTTTCCCGTCGTGTGTTTTTCATGTTTTCGAAGCTTTTAACCCATTTTAATCGTGTTGTTCATTTTAGCTGTAAACGCCCGTCTGAAACGAGTTTTCAACATAGTACTGTGATCTGCACGTGTTCAGAGTGGGAAAACACACTTTGTGTCACCGAGTGCACCAAAACAGCTTTTCTAAGCGCAGGAGCGCCTTCAGACTGTTTCTAACGCCTTTTCAGAGGATAAACCAAACGTTTGACATGGAACATTGATTTTGAGTGAAATGCGTGCATTCGGGCTTGTATGCCATGTAACAACTTTCTAAGCGTGGCTTTTCATGTTTTCGCGCGTTTAACACATTTTCATCATATTTGTCATTTTAACTGTAAAAGCAGGTGCGAGACGAGTTTTAAACTTGGTATTGTGATATGCGCTTGTTTAGAGTGGGAAAACACACTTTGTGTCACCGAGTGCATGAAAACAGCTTTCCGAGCACAGGAGTGCATTCAGTGACGCTTGGAAAGCCCTTTCTGCGCATAAAGCACACGTCTGAGAACGAACATTGATTTCATGTGAAATGAGGGCATTCGTGCATGTTTGACAAATAACAACTTTCCAGTCGTGTGTTTTTCATGTTTTCGAAGCTTTTAACCGTGTTGGTCATTTTAGCTGTAAAAGCCCGTCTGAAACGAGTTTTCAACATAGTACTGTGATCTGCACGTGTTCAGAGTGGGAAAACACACTTTGTGTCACCGAGTGCACCAAAACAGCTTTTCTAAGCGCAGGAGCGCCTTCAGACTGTTTCTAACGCCTTTTCAGAGGATAAACCAAACGTTTGACATGGAACATTGATTTTGAGTGAAATGCGTGCATTCGGGCTTGTATGCCATGTAACAACTTTCTAAGCGTGGCTTTTCATGTTTTCGCGCGTTTAACACATTTTCATCATATTTGTCATTTTAACTGTAAAAGCAGCTGTGAGACGAGTTTTAAACTTGGTATTGTGATATGCGCTTGTTTAGAGTGGGAAAACACACTTTGTGTCACCGAGTGCATGAAAACGGCTTTCCGAGCGCAGGAGTGCATTCAGTGACGCTTGGAAAGCCCTTTCTGCGCATAAAGCACACGTCTGAGAACGAACATTGATTTCATGTGAAATGAGGGCATTCGTGCATGTTTGACAAGTAACAACTTTCCCGTCGTGTGTTTTTCATGTTTTCGAAGCTTTTAACCCATTTTAATCGTGTTGTTCATTTTAGCTGTAAACGCCCGTCTGAAACGAGTTTTCAACATAGTACTGTGATCTGCACGTGTTCAGAGTGGGAAAACACACTTTGTGTCACCGAGTGCACCAAAACAGCTTTTCTAAGCGCAGGAGCGCCTTCAGACTGTTTCTAACGCCTTTTCAGAGGATAAACCAAACGTTTGACATGGAACATTGATTTTGAGTGAAATGCGTGCATTCGGGCTTGTATGCCATGTAACAACTTTCTAAGCGTGGCTTTTCATGTTTTCGCGCGTTTAACACATTTTCATCATATTTGTCATTTTAACTGTAAAAGCAGGTGCGAGACGAGTTTTAAACTTGGTATTGTGATATGCGCTTGTTTAGAGTGGGAAAACACACTTTGTGTCACCGAGTGCATGAAAACAGCTTTCCGAGCACAGGAGTGCATTCAGTGACGCTTGGAAAGCCCTTTCTGCGCATAAAGCACACGTCTGAGAACGAACATTGATTTCATGTGAAATGAGGGCATTCGTGCATGTTTGACAAATAACAACTTTCCAGTCGTGTGTTTTTCATGTTTTCGAAGCTTTTAACCGTGTTGGTCATTTTAGCTGTAAAAGCCCGTCTGAAACGAGTTTTCAACATAGTACTGTGATCTGCACGTGTTCAGAGTGGGAAAACACACTTTGTGTCACCGAGTGCACCAAAACAGCTTTTCTAAGCGCAGGAGCGCCTTCAGACTGTTTCTAACGCCTTTTCAGAGGATAAACCAAACGTTTGACATGGAACATTGATTTTGAGTGAAATGCGTGCATTCGGGCTTGTATGCCATGTAACAACTTTCTAAGCGTGGCTTTTCATGTTTTCGCGCGTTTAACACATTTTCATCATATTTGTCATTTTAACTGTAAAAGCAGGTGCGAGACGAGTTTTAAACTTGGTATTGTGATATGCGCTTGTTTAGAGTGGGAAAACACACTTTGTGTCACCGAGTGCATGAAAACAGCTTTCCGAGCACAGGAGTGCATTCAGTGACGCTTGGAAAGCCCTTTCTGCGCATAAAGCACACGTCTGAGAACGAACATTGATTTCATGTGAAATGAGGGCATTCGTGCATGTTTGACAAATAACAACTTTCCAGTCGTGTGTTTTTCATGTTTTCGAAGCTTTTAACCGTGTTGGTCATTTTAGCTGTAAAAGCCCGTCTGAAACGAGTTTTCAACATAGTACTGTGATCTGCACGTGTTCAGAGTGGGAAAACACACTTTGTGTCACCGAGTGCACCAAAACAGCTTTTCTAAGCGCAGGAGCGCCTTCAGACTGTTTCTAACGCCTTTTCAGAGGATAAACCAAACGTTTGACATGGAACATTGATTTTGAGTGAAATGCGTGCATTCGGGCTTGTATGCCATGTAACAACTTTCTAAGCGTGGCTTTTCATGTTTTCGCGCGTTTAACACATTTTCATCATATTTGTCATTTTAACTGTAAAAGCAGCTGTGAGACGAGTTTTAAACTTGGTATTGTGATATGCGCTTGTTTAGAGTGGGAAAACACACTTTGTGTCACCGAGTGCATGAAAACGGCTTTCCGAGCGCAGGAGTGCATTCAGTGACGCTTGGAAAGCCCTTTCTGCGCATAAAGCACACGTCTGAGAACAAACATTGATTTCATGTGAAATGAGGGCATTCGTGCATGTTTGACAAGTAACAACTTTCCCGTCGTGTGTTTTTCATGTTTTCGAAGCTTTTAACCCATTTTAATCGTGTTGTTCATTTTAGCTGTAAACGCCCGTCTGAAACGAGTTTTCAACATAGTACTGTGATCTGCACGTGTTCAGAGTGGGAAAACACACTTTGTGTCACCGAGTGCACCAAAACAGCTTTTCTAAGCGCAGGAGCGCCTTCAGACTGTTTCTAACGCCTTTTCAGAGGATAAACCAAAAGTTTGACATGGAACATTGATTTTGAGTGAAATGCGTGCATTCGGGCTTGTATGCCATGTAACAACTTTCTAAGCGTGGCTTTTCATGTTTTCGCGCGTTTAACACATTTTCATCATATTTGTCATTTTAACTGTAAAAGCAGGTGTGAGACGAGTTTTAAACTTGGTATTGTGATATGCGCTTGTTTAGAGTGGGAAAACACACTTTGTGTCACCGAGTGCATGAAAACAGCTTTCCGAGCGCAGGAGTGCATTCAGTGATGCTTGGAAAGCCCTTTCTGCGCATAAAGCACACGTCTGAGAATGAACATTGATTTCATGTGAAATGAGGGCATTCGTGCATGTTTGACAAGTAACAACTTTCCAGTCGTGTGTTTTTCATGTTTTCGAAGCTTTTAACCCATTTTAATCGTGTTGGTCATTTTAGCTGTAAAAGCCCGTCAAAACGAGTTTTCAACATAGTACTGTGATCTGCACGTGTTCAGAGTGGGAAAACACACTTTGTGTCACCGAGTGCACCAAAACAGCTTTTCTAAGCGCAGGAGCGCCTTCAGACTGTTTCTAACGCCTTTTCAGAGGATAAACCAAACGTTTGACATGGAACATTGATTTTGAGTGAAATGCGTGCATTCGGGCTTGTATGCCATGTAACAACTTTCTAAGCGTGGCTTTTCATGTTTTCGCGCGTTTAACACATTTTCATCATATTTGTCATTTTAACTGTAAAAGCAGGTGCGAGACGAGTTTTAAACTTGGTATTGTGATATGCGCTTGTTTAGAGTGGGAAAACACACTTTGTGTCACCGAGTGCATGAAAACGGCTTTCCGAGCACAGGAGTGCATTCAGTGACGCTTGGAAAGCCCTTTCTGCGCATAAAGCACACGTCTGAGAACGAACATTGATTTCATGTGAAATGAGGGCATTCGTGCATGTTTGACAAATAACAACTTTCCAGTCGTGTGTTTTTCATGTTTTCGAAGCTTTTAATCGTGTTGGTCATTTTAGCTGTAAAAGCCCGTCTGAAACGAGTTTTCAACATAGTACTGTGATCTGCACGTGTTCATAGTGGGAAAACACACTTTGTGTCACCGAGTGCACCAAAACAGCTTTTCTAAGCGCAGGAGCGCCTTCAGACTGTTTCAAACGCCTTTTCAGAGGATAAACCAAACGTTTGACATGGAACATTGATTTTGAGTGAAATGCGTGCATTCGGGCTTGTATGCAATGTAACAACTTTCTAAGCGTGGCTTTTCATGTTTTCGCGCGTTTAACACATTTTCATCAAATTTGTCATTTTAACTGTAAAAGCAGGTGCGAGACGAGTTTTAAACTTGGTATTGTGATATGCGCTTGTTTAGAGTGGGAAAACACACTTTGTGTCACCGAGTGCATGAAAACGGCTTTCCGAGCGCAGGAGTGCATTCAGTGACGCTTGGAAAGCCCTTTCTGCGCATAAAGCACACGTCTGAGAACGAACATTGATTTCATGTGAAATGAGGGCATTCGTGCATGTCTGACAAGTAACAACTTTCCAGTCGTGTGTTTTTCCTGTTTTCGAAGCTTTTAACCCATTTTAATCGTGTTGGTCATTTTAGCTGTAAACGCCCGTCTGAAACGAGTTTTCAACATAGTACTGTGATCTGCACGTGTTCAGAGTGGGAAAACACACTTTGTGTCACCGAGTGCACCAAAACAGCTTTTCTAAGCGCAGGAGCGCCTTCAGACTGTTTCTAACGCCTTTTCAGAGGATAAACCAAACGTTTGACATGGAACATTGATTTTGAGTGAAATGCGTGCATTCGGGCTTGTATGCCATGTAACAACTTTCTAAGCGTGGCTTTTCATGTTTTCGCGCGTTTAACACATTTTCATCATATTTGTCATTTTAACTGTAAAAGCAGGTGCGAGACGAGTTTTAAACTTGGTATTGTGATATGCGCTTGTTTAGAGTGGGAAAACACACTTTGTGTCACCGAGTGCATGAAAACGGCTTTCCGAGCGCAGGAGTGCATTCAGTGATGCTTGGAAAGCCCTTTCTGCGCATAAAGCACACGTCTGAGAACGAACATTGATTTCATGTGAAATGAGGGCATTCGTGCATGTTTGACAAGTAACAACTTTCCCGTCGTGTGTTTTTCATGTTTTCGAAGCTTTTAACCCATTTTAATCGTGTTGGTCATTTTAACTGTAAAAGCCCGTCAAAACGAGTTTTCAACATAGTACTGTGATCTGCACGTGTTCAGAGTGGGAAAACACACTTTGTGTCACCGAGTGCACCAAAACAGCTTTTCTAAGCGCAGGAGCGCCTTCAGACTGTTTCTAACGCCTTTTCAGAGGATAAACCAAACGTTTGACATGGAACATTGATTTTGAGTGAAATGCGTGCATTCGGGCTTGTATGCCATGTAACAACTTTCTAAGCGTGGCTTTTCATGTTTTCGCGCGTTTAACACATTTTCATCATATTTGTCATTTTAACTGTAAAAGCAGGTGCGAGACGAGTTTTAAACTTGGTATTGTGATATGCGCTTGTTTAGAGTGGGAAAACACACTTTGTGTCACCGAGTGCATGAAAACGGCTTTCCGAGCACAGGAGTGCATTCAGTGACGCTTGGAAAGCCCTTTCTGCGCATAAAGCACACGTCTGAGAACGAACATTGATTTCATGTGAAATGAGGGCATTCGTGCATGTTTGACAAATAACAACTTTCCAGTCGTGTGTTTTTCATGTTTTCGAAGCTTTTAACCGTGTTGGTCATTTTAGCTGTAAAAGCCCGTCTGAAACGAGTTTTCAACATAGTACTGTGATCTGCACGTGTTCAGAGTGGGAAAACACACTTTGTGTCACCGAGTGCACCAAAACAGCTTTTCTAAGCGCAGGAGCGCCTTCAGACTGTTTCTAACGCCTTTTCAGAGGATAAACCAAACGTTTGACATGGAACATTGATTTTGAGTGAAATGCGTGCATTCGGGCTTGTATGCCATGTAACAACTTTCTAAGCGTGGCTTTTCATGTTTTCGCGCGTTTAACACATTTTCATCATATTTGTCATTTTAACTGTAAAAGCAGCTGTGAGACGAGTTTTAAACTTGGTATTGTGATATGCGCTTGTTTAGAGTGGGAAAACACACTTTGTGTCACCGAGTGCATGAAAACGGCTTTCCGAGCGCAGGAGTGCATTCAGTGACGCTTGGAAAGCCCTTTCTGCGCATAAAGCACACGTCTGAGAACGAACATTGATTTCATGTGAAATGAGGGCATTCGTGCATGTCTGACAAGTAACAACTTTCCAGTCGTGTGTTTTTCCTGTTTTCGAAGCTTTTAACCCATTTTAATCGTGTTGTTCATTTTAGCTGTAAACGCCCGTCTGAAACGAGTTTTCAACATAGTACTGTGATCTGCACGTGTTCAGAGTGGGAAAACACACTTTGTGTCACCGAGTGCACCAAAACAGCTTTTCTAAGCGCAGGAGCGCCTTCAGACTGTTTCTAACGCCTTTTCAGAGGATAAACCAAACGTTTGACATGGAACATTGATTTTGAGTGAAATGCGTGCATTCGGGCTTGTATGCCATGTAACAACTTTCTAAGCGTGGCTTTTCATGTTCTCGCGCGTTTAACACATTTTCATCATATTTGTCATTTTAACTGTAAAAGCAGGTGTGAGACGAGTTTTAAACCTGGTATTGTGATATGCGCTTGTTTAGAGTGGGAAAACACACTTTGTGTCACCGAGTGCATGAAAACAGCTTTCCGAGCGCAGGAGTGCATTCAGTGACGCTTGGAAAGCCCTTTCTGCGCATAAAGCACACGTCTGAGAACGAACATTGATTTCATGTGAAATGAGGGCATTCGTGCATGTTTGACAAATAACAACTTTCCAGTCGTGTGTTTTTCATGTTTTCGAAGCTTTTAATCGTGTTGGTCATTTTAGCTGTAAAAGCCCGTCTGAAACGAGTTTTCAACATAGTACTGTGATCTGCACGTGTTCAGAGTGGGAAAACCCACTTTGTGTCACCGAGTGCACCAAAACAGCTTTTCTAAGCGCAGGAGCGCCTTCAGACTGTTTCTAACGCCTTTTCAGAGGATAAACCAAACGTTTGACATGGAACATTGATTTTGAGTGAAATGCGTGCATTCGGGCTTGTATGCCATGTAACAACTTTCTAAGCGTGGCTTTTCATGTTTTCGCGCGTTTAACACATTTTCATCATATTTGTCATTTTAACTGTAAAAGCAGGTGTGAGACGAGTTTTAAACTTGGTATTGTGATATGCGCTTGTTTAGAGTGGGAAAACACACTTTGTGTCACCGAGTGCATGAAACCGGCTTTCCGAGCGCAGGAGTGCATTCAGTGATGCTTGGAAAGCCCTTTCTGCGCATAAAGCACACGTCTGAGAATGAACATTGATTTCATGTGAAATGAGGGCATTCGTGCATGTTTGACAAGTAACAACTTTCCAGTCGTGTGTTTTTCATGTTTTCGAAGCTTTTAACCCATTTTAATCGTGTTGGTCATTTTAGCTGTAAAAGCCCGTCAAAACGAGTTTTCAACATAGTACTGTGATCTGCACGTGTTCAGAGTGGGAAAACACACTTTGTGTCACCGAGTGCACCAAAACAGCTTTTCTAAGCGCAGGAGCGCCTTCAGACTGTTTCTAACGCCTTTTCAGAGGATAAACCAAACGTTTGACATGGAACATTGATTTTGAGTGAAATGCGTGCATTCGGGCTTGTATGCCATGTAACAACTTTCTAAGCGTGGCTTTTCATGTTTTCGCGCGTTTAACACATTTTCATCATATTTGTCATTTTAACTGTAAAAGCAGCTGTGAGACGAGTTTTAAACTTGGTATTGTGATATGCGCTTGTTTAGAGTGGGAAAACACACTTTGTGTCACCGAGGGCATGAAAACGGCTTTCCGAGCGCAGGAGTGCATTCAGTGACGCTTGGAAAGCCCTTTCTGCGCATAAAGCACACGTCTGAGAACGAACATTGATTTCATGTGAAATGAGGGCATTCGTGCATGTTTGACAAATAACAACTTTCCAGTCGTGTGTTTTTCATGTTTTCGAAGCTTTTAACCGTGTTGGTCATTTTAGCTGTAAAAGCCCGTCTGAAACGAGTTTTCAACATAGTACTGTGATCTGCACGTGTTCAGAGTGGGAAAACACACTTTGTGTCACCGAGTGCACCAAAACAGCTTTTCTAAGCGCAGGAGCGCCTTCAGACTGTTTCTAACGCCTTTTCAGAGGATAAACCAAACGTTTGACATGGAACATTGATTTTGAGTGAAATGCGTGCATTCGGGCTTGTATGCCATGTAACAACTTTCTAAGCGTGGCTTTTCATGTTTTCGCGCGTTTAACACATTTTCATCATATTTGTCATTTTAACTGTAAAAGCAGCTGTGAGACGAGTTTTAAACTTGGTATTGTGATATGCGCTTGTTTAGAGTGGGAAAACACACTTTGTGTCACCGAGGGCATGAAAACGGCTTTCCGAGCGCAGGAGTGCATTCAGTGACGCTTGGAAAGCCCTTTCTGCGCATAAAGCACACGTCTGAGAACGAACATTGATTTCATGTGAAATGAGGGCATTCGTGCATGTTTGACAAATAACAACTTTCCAGTCGTGTGTTTTTCATGTTTTCGAAGCTTTTAACCGTGTTGGTCATTTTAGCTGTAAAAGCCCGTCTGAAACGAGTTTTCAACATAGTACTGTGATCTGCACGTGTTCAGAGTGGGAAAACACACTTTGTGTCACCGAGTGCACCAAAACAGCTTTTCTAAGCGCAGGAGCGCCTTCAGACTGTTTCTAACGCCTTTTCAGAGGATAAACCAAACGTTTGACATGGAACATTGATTTTGAGTGAAATGCGTGCATTCGGGCTTGTATGCCATGTAACAACTTTCTAAGCGTGGCTTTTCATGTTTTCGCGCGTTTAACACATTTTCATCATATTTGTCATTTTAACTGTAAAAGCAGCTGTGAGACGAGTTTTAAACTTGGTATTGTGATATGCGCTTGTTTAGAGTGGGAAAACACACTTTGTGTCACCGAGTGCATGAAAACGGCTTTCCGAGCGCAGGAGTGCATTCAGTGACGCTTGGAAAGCCCTTTCTGCGCATAAAGCACACGTCTGAGAACGAACATTGATTTCATGTGAAATGAGGGCATTCGTGCATGTTTGACAAGTAACAACTTTCCCGTCGTGTGTTTTTCATGTTTTCGAAGCTTTTAACCCATTTTAATCGTGTTGTTCATTTTAGCTGTAAACGCCCGTCTGAAACGAGTTTTCAACATAGTACTGTGATCTGCACGTGTTCAGAGTGGGAAAACACACTTTGTGTCACCGAGTGCACCAAAACAGCTTTTCTAAGCGCAGGAGCGCCTTCAGACTGTTTCTAACGCCTTTTCAGAGGATAAACCAAACGTTTGACATGGAACATTGATTTTGAGTGAAATGCGTGCATTCGGGCTTGTATGCCATGTAACAACTTTCTAAGCGTGGCTTTTCATGTTTTCGCGCGTTTAACACATTTTCATCATATTTGTCATTTTAACTGTAAAAGCAGGTGCGAGACGAGTTTTAAACTTGGTATTGTGATATGCGCTTGTTTAGAGTGGGAAAACACACTTTGTGTCACCGAGTGCATGAAAACGGCTTTCCGAGCACAGGAGTGCATTCAGTGACGCTTGGAAAGCCCTTTCTGCGCATAAAGCACACGTCTGAGAACGAACATTGATTTCATGTGAAATGAGGGCATTCGTGCATGTTTGACAAATAACAACTTTCCAGTCGTGTGTTTTTCATGTTTTCGAAGCTTTTAATCGTGTTGGTCATTTTAGCTGTAAAAGCCCGTCTGAAACGAGTTTTCAACATAGTACTGTGATCTGCACGTGTTCAGAGTGGGAAAACACACTTTGTGTCACCGAGTGCACCAAAACAGCTTTTCTAAGCGCAGGAGCGCCTTCAGACTGTTTCAAACGCCTTTTCAGAGGATAAACCAAACGTTTGACATGGAACATTGATTTTGAGTGAAATGCGTGCATTCGGGCTTGTATGCAATGTAACAACTTTCTAAGCGTGGCTTTTCATGTTTTCGCGCGTTTAACACATTTTCATCAAATTTGTCATTTTAACTGTAAAAGCAGGTGCGAGACGAGTTTTAAACTTGGTATTGTGATATGCGCTTGTTTAGAGTGGGAAAACACACTTTGTGTCACCGAGTGCATGAAAACGGCTTTCCGAGCGCAGGAGTGCATTCAGTGACGCTTGGAAAGCCCTTTCTGCGCATAAAGCACACGTCTGAGAACGAACATTGATTTCATGTGAAATGAGGGCATTCGTGCATGTCTGACAAGTAACAACTTTCCAGTCGTGTGTTTTTCCTGTTTTCGAAGCTTTTAACCCATTTTAATCGTGTTGGTCATTTTAGCTGTAAACGCCCGTCTGAAACGAGTTTTCAACATAGTACTGTGATCTGCACGTGTTCAGAGTGGGAAAACACACTTTGTGTCACCGAGTGCACCAAAACAGCTTTTCTAAGCGCAGGAGCGCCTTCAGACTGTTTCTAACGCCTTTTCAGAGGATAAACCAAACGTTTGACATGGAACATTGATTTTGAGTGAAATGCGTGCATTCGGGCTTGTATGCCATGTAACAACTTTCTAAGCGTGGCTTTTCATGTTTTCGCGCGTTTAACACATTTTCATCATATTTGTCATTTTAACTGTAAAAGCAGGTGCGAGACGAGTTTTAAACTTGGTATTGTGATATGCGCTTGTTTAGAGTGGGAAAACACACTTTGTGTCACCGAGTGCATGAAAACGGCTTTCCGAGCGCAGGAGTGCATTCAGTGATGCTTGGAAAGCCCTTTCTGCGCATAAAGCACACGTCTGAGAACGAACATTGATTTCATGTGAAATGAGGGCATTCGTGCATGTTTGACAAGTAACAACTTTCCCGTCGTGTGTTTTTCATGTTTTCGAAGCTTTTAACCCATTTTAATCGTGTTGGTCATTTTAACTGTAAAAGCCCGTCAAAACGAGTTTTCAACATAGTACTGTGATCTGCACGTGTTCAGAGTGGGAAAACCCACTTTGTGTCACCGAGTGCACCAAAACAGCTTTTCTAAGCGCAGGAGCGCCTTCAGACTGTTTCTAACGCCTTTTCAGAGGATAAACCAAACGTTTGACATGGAACATTGATTTTGAGTGAAATGCGTGCATTCGGGCTTGTATGCCATGTAACAACTTTCTAAGCGTGGCTTTTCATGTTTTCGCGCGTTTAACACATTTTCATCATATTTGTCATTTTAACTGTAAAAGCAGGTGCGAGACGAGTTTTAAACTTGGTATTGTGATATGCGCTTGTTTAGAGTGGGAAAACACACTTTGTGTCACCGAGTGCATGAAAACGGCTTTCCGAGCACAGGAGTGCATTCAGTGACGCTTGGAAAGCCCTTTCTGCGCATAAAGCACACGTCTGAGAACGAACATTGATTTCATGTGAAATGAGGGCATTCGTGCATGTTTGACAAATAACAACTTTCCAGTCGTGTGTTTTTCATGTTTTCGAAGCTTTTAACCGTGTTGGTCATTTTAGCTGTAAAAGCCCGTCTGAAACGAGTTTTCAACATAGTACTGTGATCTGCACGTGTTCAGAGTGGGAAAACACACTTTGTGTCACCGAGTGCACCAAAACAGCTTTTCTAAGCGCAGGAGCGCCTTCAGACTGTTTCTAACGCCTTTTCAGAGGATAAACCAAACGTTTGACATGGAACATTGATTTTGAGTGAAATGCGTGCATTCGGGCTTGTATGCCATGTAACAACTTTCTAAGCGTGGCTTTTCATGTTTTCGCGCGTTTAACACATTTTCATCATATTTGTCATTTTAACTGTAAAAGCAGCTGTGAGACGAGTTTTAAACTTGGTATTGTGATATGCGCTTGTTTAGAGTGGGAAAACACACTTTGTGTCACCGAGTGCATGAAAACGGCTTTCCGAGCGCAGGAGTGCATTCAGTGACGCTTGGAAAGCCCTTTCTGCGCATAAAGCACACGTCTGAGAACGAACATTGATTTCATGTGAAATGAGGGCATTCGTGCATGTTTGACAAGTAACAACTTTCCCGTCGTGTGTTTTTCATGTTTTCGAAGCTTTTAACCCATTTTAATCGTGTTGTTCATTTTAGCTGTAAACGCCCGTCTGAAACGAGTTTTCAACATAGTACTGTGATCTGCACGTGTTCAGAGTGGGAAAACACACTTTGTGTCACCGAGTGCACCAAAACAGCTTTTCTAAGCGCAGGAGCGCCTTCAGACTGTTTCTAACGCCTTTTCAGAGGATAAACCAAAAGTTTGACATGGAACATTGATTTTGAGTGAAATGCGTGCATTCGGGCTTGTATGCCATGTAACAACTTTCTAAGCGTGGCTTTTCATGTTTTCGCGCGTTTAACACATTTTCATCATATTTGTCATTTTAACTGTAAAAGCAGGTGTGAGACGAGTTTTAAACTTGGTATTGTGATATGCGCTTGTTTAGAGTGGGAAAACACACTTTGTGTCACCGAGTGCATGAAAACGGCTTTCCGAGCGCAGGAGTGCATTCAGTGACGCTTGGAAAGCCCTTTCTGCGCATAAAGCACACGTCTGAGAACGAACATTGATTTCATGTGAAATGAGGGCATTCGTGCATGTCTGACAAGTAACAACTTTCCAGTCGTGTGTTTTTCCTGTTTTCGAAGCTTTTAACCCATTTTAATCGTGTTGGTCATTTTAGCTGTAAACGCCCGTCTGAAACGAGTTTTCAACATAGTACTGTGATCTGCACGTGTTCAGAGTGGGAAAACACACTTTGTGTCACCGAGTGCACCAAAACAGCTTTTCTAAGCGCAGGAGCGCCTTCAGACTGTTTCTAACGCCTTTTCAGAGGATAAACCAAACGTTTGACATGGAACATTGATTTTGAGTGAAATGCGTGCATTCGGGCTTGTATGCCATGTAACAACTTTCTAAGCGTGGCTTTTCATGTTTTCGCGCGTTTAACACATTTTCATCATATTTGTCATTTTAACTGTAAAAGCAGGTGCGAGACGAGTTTTAAACTTGGTATTGTGATATGCGCTTGTTTAGAGTGGGAAAACACACTTTGTGTCACCGAGTGCATGAAAACGGCTTTCCGAGCGCAGGAGTGCATTCAGTGATGCTTGGAAAGCCCTTTCTGCGCATAAAGCACACGTCTGAGAACGAACATTGATTTCATGTGAAATGAGGGCATTCGTGCATGTTTGACAAGTAACAACTTTCCCGTCGTGTGTTTTTTATGTTTTCGAAGCTTTTAACCCATTTTAATCGTGTTGGTCATTTTAACTGTAAAAGCCCGTCAAAACGAGTTTTCAACATAGTACTGTGATCTGCACGTGTTCAGAGTGGGAAAACCCACTTTGTGTCACCGAGTGCACCAAAACAGCTTTTCTAAGCGCAGGAGCGCCTTCAGACTGTTTCTAACGCCTTTTCAGAGGATAAACCAAACGTTTGACATGGAACATTGATTTTGAGTGAAATGCGTGCATTCGGGCTTGTATGCCATGTAACAACTTTCTAAGCGTGGCTTTTCATGTTTTCGCGCGTTTAACACATTTTCATCATATTTGTCATTTTAACTGTAAAAGCAGGTGCGAGACGAGTTTTAAACTTGGTATTGTGATATGCGCTTGTTTAGAGTGGGAAAACACACTTTGTGTCACCGAGTGCATGAAAACGGCTTTCCGAGCACAGGAGTGCATTCAGTGACGCTTGGAAAGCCCTTTCTGCGCATAAAGCACACGTCTGAGAACGAACATTGATTTCATGTGAAATGAGGGCATTCGTGCATGTTTGACAAATAACAACTTTCCAGTCGTGTGTTTTTCATGTTTTCGAAGCTTTTAACCGTGTTGGTCATTTTAGCTGTAAAAGCCCGTCTGAAACGAGTTTTCAACATAGTACTGTGATCTGCACGTGTTCAGAGTGGGAAAACACACTTTGTGTCACCGAGTGCACCAAAACAGCTTTTCTAAGCGCAGGAGCGCCTTCAGACTGTTTCTAACGCCTTTTCAGAGGATAAACCAAACGTTTGACATGGAACATTGATTTTGAGTGAAATGCGTGCATTCGGGCTTGTATGCCATGTAACAACTTTCTAAGCGTGGCTTTTCATGTTTTCGCGCGTTTAACACATTTTCATCATATTTGTCATTTTAACTGTAAAAGCAGCTGTGAGACGAGTTTTAAACTTGGTATTGTGATATGCGCTTGTTTAGAGTGGGAAAACACACTTTGTGTCACCGAGTGCATGAAAACGGCTTTCCGAGCGCAGGAGTGCATTCAGTGACGCTTGGAAAGCCCTTTCTGCGCATAAAGCACACGTCTGAGAACGAACATTGATTTCATGTGAAATGAGGGCATTCGTGCATGTCTGACAAGTAACAACTTTCCAGTCGTGTGTTTTTCCTGTTTTCGAAGCTTTTAACCCATTTTAATCGTGTTGTTCATTTTAGCTGTAAACGCCCGTCTGAAACGAGTTTTCAACATAGTACTGTGATCTGCACGTGTTCAGAGTGGGAAAACACACTTTGTGTCACCGAGTGCACCAAAACAGCTTTTCAAAGCGCAGGAGCGCCTTCAGACTGTTTCTAACGCCTTTTCAGAGGATAAACCAAACGTTTGACATGGAACATTGATTTTGAGTGAAATGCGTGCATTCGGGCTTGTATGCCATGTAACAACTTTCTAAGCGTGGCTTTTCATGTTCTCGCGCGTTTAACACATTTTCATCATATTTGTCATTTTAACTGTAAAAGCAGGTGTGAGACGAGTTTTAAACCTGGTATTGTGATATGCGCTTGTTTAGAGTGGGAAAACACACTTTGTGTCACCGAGTGCATGAAAACAGCTTTCCGAGCGCAGGAGTGCATTCAGTGACGCTTGGAAAGCCCTTTCTGCGCATAAAGCACACGTCTGAGAACGAACATTGATTTCATGTGAAATGAGGGCATTCGTGCATGTTTGACAAGTAACAACTTTCCCGTCGTGTGTTTTTCATGTTTTCGAAGCTTTTAACCCATTTTAATCGTGTTGTTTAATTTTAGCTGTAAACGCACGTCTGAAACGAGTTTTCAACATAGTACTGTGATCTGCACGTGTTCAGAGTGGGAAAACCCACTTTGTGTCACCGAGTGCACCAAAACAGCTTTTCTAAGCGCAGGAGCGCCTTCAGACTGTTTCTAACGCCTTTTCAGAGGATAAACCAAACGTTTGACATGGAACATTGATTTTGAGTGAAATGCGTGCATTCGGGCTTGTATGCCATGTAACAACTTTCTAAGCGTGGCTTTTCATGTTTTCGCGCGTTTAACACATTTTCATCATATTTGTCATTTTAACTGTAAAAGCAGGTGTGAGACGAGTTTTAAACTTGGTATTGTGATATGCGCTTGTTTAGAGTGGGAAAACACACTTTGTGTCACCAAGTGCATGAAACCGGCTTTCCGAGCGCAGGAGTGCATTCAGTGATGCTTGGAAAGCCCTTTCTGCGCATAAAGCACACGTCTGAGAATGAACATTGATTTCATGTGAAATGAGGGCATTCGTGCATGTTTGACAAGTAACAACTTTCCAGTCGTGTGTTTTTCATGTTTTCGAAGCTTTTAACCCATTTTAATCGTGTTGGTCATTTTAGCTGTAAAAGCCCGTCAAAACGAGTTTTCAACATAGTACTGTGATCTGCACGTGTTCAGAGTGGGAAAACACACTTTGTGTCACCGAGTGCACCAAAACAGCTTTTCTAAGCGCAGGAGCGCCTTCAGACTGTTTCTAACGCCTTTTCAGAGGATAAACCAAACGTTTGACATGGAACATTGATTTTGAGTGAAATGCGTGCATTCGGGCTTGTATGCCATGTAACAACTTTCTAAGCGTGGCTTTTCATGTTTTCGCGCGTTTAACACATTTTCATCATATTTGTCATTTTAACTGTAAAAGCAGCTGTGAGACGAGTTTTAAACTTGGTATTGTGATATGCGCTTGTTTAGAGTGGGAAAACACACTTTGTGTCACCGAGTGCATGAAAACGGCTTTCCGAGCGCAGGAGTGCATTCAGTGACGCTTGGAAAGCCCTTTCTGCGCATAAAGCACACGTCTGAGAACGAACATTGATTTCATGTGAAATGAGGGCATTCGTGCATGTTTGACAAATAACAACTTTCCAGTCGTGTGTTTTTCATGTTTTCGAAGCTTTTAACCGTGTTGGTCATTTTAGCTGTAAAAGCCCGTCTGAAACGAGTTTTCAACATAGTACTGTGATCTGCACGTGTTCAGAGTGGGAAAACACACTTTGTGTCACCGAGTGCACCAAAACAGCTTTTCTAAGCGCAGGAGCGCCTTCAGACTGTTTCAAACGCCTTTTCAGAGGATAAACCAAACGTTTGACATGGAACATTGATTTTGAGTGAAATGCGTGCATTCGGGCTTGTATGCAATGTAACAACTTTCTAAGCGTGGCTTTTCATGTTTTCGCGCGTTTAACACATTTTCATCAAATTTGTCATTTTAACTGTAAAAGCAGGTGCGAGACGAGTTTTAAACTTGGTATTGTGATATGCGCTTGTTTAGAGTGGGAAAACACACTTTGTGTCACCGAGTGCATGAAAACGGCTTTCCGAGCGCAGGAGTGCATTCAGTGACGCTTGGAAAGCCCTTTCTGCGCATAAAGCACACGTCTGAGAACGAACATTGATTTCATGTGAAATGAGGGCATTCGTGCATGTCTGACAAGTAACAACTTTCCAGTCGTGTGTTTTTCCTGTTTTCGAAGCTTTTAACCCATTTTAATCGTGTTGGTCATTTTAGCTGTAAACGCCCGTCTGAAACGAGTTTTCAACATAGTACTGTGATCTGCACGTGTTCAGAGTGGGAAAACACACTTTGTGTCACCGAGTGCACCAAAACAGCTTTTCTAAGCGCAGGAGCGCCTTCAGACTGTTTCTAACGCCTTTTCAGAGGATAAACCAAACGTTTGACATGGAACATTGATTTTGAGTGAAATGCGTGCATTCGGGCTTGTATGCCATGTAACAACTTTCTAAGCGTGGCTTTTCATGTTTTCGCGCGTTTAACACATTTTCATCATATTTGTCATTTTAACTGTAAAAGCAGGTGCGAGACGAGTTTTAAACTTGGTATTGTGATATGCGCTTGTTTAGAGTGGGAAAACACACTTTGTGTCACCGAGTGCATGAAAACGGCTTTCCGAGCGCAGGAGTGCATTCAGTGATGCTTGGAAAGCCCTTTCTGCGCATAAAGCACACGTCTGAGAACGAACATTGATTTCATGTGAAATGAGGGCATTCGTGCATGTTTGACAAGTAACAACTTTCCCGTCGTGTGTTTTTCATGTTTTCGAAGCTTTTAACCCATTTTAATCGTGTTGGTCATTTTAACTGTAAAAGCCCGTCAAAACGAGTTTTCAACATAGTACTGTGATCTGCACGTGTTCAGAGTGGGAAAACCCACTTTGTGTCACCGAGTGCACCAAAACAGCTTTTCTAAGCGCAGGAGCGCCTTCAGACTGTTTCTAACGCCTTTTCAGAGGATAAACCAAACGTTTGACATGGAACATTGATTTTGAGTGAAATGCGTGCATTCGGGCTTGTATGCCATGTAACAACTTTCTAAGCGTGGCTTTTCATGTTTTCGCGCGTTTAACACATTTTCATCATATTTGTCATTTTAACTGTAAAAGCAGGTGCGAGACGAGTTTTAAACTTGGTATTGTGATATGCGCTTGTTTAGAGTGGGAAAACACACTTTGTGTCACCGAGTGCATGAAAACGGCTTTCCGAGCACAGGAGTGCATTCAGTGACGCTTGGAAAGCCCTTTCTGCGCATAAAGCACACGTCTGAGAACGAACATTGATTTCATGTGAAATGAGGGCATTCGTGCATGTTTGACAAATAACAACTTTCCAGTCGTGTGTTTTTCATGTTTTCGAAGCTTTTAACCGTGTTGGTCATTTTAGCTGTAAAAGCCCGTCTGAAACGAGTTTTCAACATAGTACTGTGATCTGCACGTGTTCAGAGTGGGAAAACACACTTTGTGTCACCGAGTGCACCAAAACAGCTTTTCTAAGCGCAGGAGCGCCTTCAGACTGTTTCTAACGCCTTTTCAGAGGATAAACCAAACGTTTGACATGGAACATTGATTTTGAGTGAAATGCGTGCATTCGGGCTTGTATGCCATGTAACAACTTTCTAAGCGTGGCTTTTCATGTTTTCGCGCGTTTAACACATTTTCATCATATTTGTCATTTTAACTGTAAAAGCAGCTGTGAGACGAGTTTTAAACTTGGTATTGTGATATGCGCTTGTTTAGAGTGGGAAAACACACTTTGTGTCACCGAGTGCATGAAAACGGCTTTCCGAGCGCAGGAGTGCATTCAGTGACGCTTGGAAAGCCCTTTCTGCGCATAAAGCACACGTCTGAGAACGAACATTGATTTCATGTGAAATGAGGGCATTCGTGCATGTCTGACAAGTAACAACTTTCCAGTCGTGTGTTTTTCCTGTTTTCGAAGCTTTTAACCCATTTTAATCGTGTTGTTCATTTTAGCTGTAAACGCCCGTCTGAAACGAGTTTTCAACATAGTACTGTGATCTGCACGTGTTCAGAGTGGGAAAACACACTTTGTGTCACCGAGTGCACCAAAACAGCTTTTCAAAGCGCAGGAGCGCCTTCAGACTGTTTCTAACGCCTTTTCAGAGGATAAACCAAACGTTTGACATGGAACATTGATTTTGAGTGAAATGCGTGCATTCGGGCTTGTATGCCATGTAACAACTTTCTAAGCGTGGCTTTTCATGTTCTCGCGCGTTTAACACATTTTCATCATATTTGTCATTTTAACTGTAAAAGCAGGTGTGAGACGAGTTTTAAACCTGGTATTGTGATATGCGCTTGTTTAGAGTGGGAAAACACACTTTGTGTCACCGAGTGCATGAAAACAGCTTTCCGAGCGCAGGAGTGCATTCAGTGACGCTTGGAAAGCCCTTTCTGCGCATAAAGCACACGTCTGAGAACGAACATTGATTTCATGTGAAATGAGGGCATTCGTGCATGTTTGACAAATAACAACTTTCCAGTCGTGTGTTTTTCATGTTTTCGAAGCTTTTAATCGTGTTGGTCATTTTAGCTGTAAAAGCCCGTCTGAAACGAGTTTTCAACATAGTACTGTGATCTGCACGTGTTCAGAGTGGGAAAACACACTTTGTGTCACCGAGTGCACCAAAACAGCTTTTCTAAGCGCAGGAGCGCCTTCAGACTGTTTCAAACGCCTTTTCAGAGGATAAACCAAACGTTTGACATGGAACATTGATTTTGAGTGAAATGCGTGCATTCGGGCTTGTATGCAATGTAACAACTTTCTAAGCGTGGCTTTTCATGTTTTCGCGCGTTTAACACATTTTCATCAAATTTGTCATTTTAACTGTAAAAGCAGGTGCGAGACTAGTTTTAAACTTGGTATTGTGATATGCGCTTGTTTAGAGTGGGAAAACACACTTTGTGTCACCGAGTGCATGAAAACGGCTTTCCGAGCGCAGGAGTGCATTCAGTGATGCTTGGAAAGCCCTTTCTGCGCATAAAGCACACGTCTGAGAACGAACATTGATTTCATGTGAAATGAGGGCATTCGTGCATGTTTGACAAGTAACAACTTTCCCGTCGTGTGTTTTTCATGTTTTCGAAGCTTTTAACCCATTTTAATCGTGTTGTTTAATTTTAGCTGTAAACGCACGTCTGAAACGAGTTTTCAACATAGTACTGTGATCTGCACGTGTTCAGAGTGGGAAAACCCACTTTGTGTCACCGAGTGCACCAAAACAGCTTTTCTAAGCGCAGGAGCGCCTTCAGACTGTTTCTAACGCCTTTTCAGAGGATAAACCAAACGTTTGACATGGAACATTGATTTTGAGTGAAATGCGTGCATTCGGGCTTGTATGCCATGTAACAACTTTCTAAGCGTGGCTTTTCATGTTTTCGCGCGTTTAACACATTTTCATCATATTTGTCATTTTAACTGTAAAAGCAGGTGTGAGACGAGTTTTAAACTTGGTATTGTGATATGCGCTTGTTTAGAGTGGGAAAACACACTTTGTGTCACCGAGTGCATGAAACCGGCTTTCCGAGCGCAGGAGTGCATTCAGTGATGCTTGGAAAGCCCTTTCTGCGCATAAAGCACACGTCTGAGAATGAACATTGATTTCATGTGAAATGAGGGCATTCGTGCATGTTTGACAAGTAACAACTTTCCAGTCGTGTGTTTTTCATGTTTTCGAAGCTTTTAACCCATTTTAATCGTGTTGGTCATTTTAGCTGTAAAAGCCCGTCAAAACGAGTTTTCAACATAGTACTGTGATCTGCACGTGTTCAGAGTGGGAAAACACACTTTGTGTCACCGAGTGCACCAAAACAGCTTTTCTAAGCGCAGGAGCGCCTTCAGACTGTTTCTAACGCCTTTTCAGAGGATAAACCAAACGTTTGACATGGAACATTGATTTTGAGTGAAATGCGTGCATTCGGGCTTGTATGCCATGTAACAACTTTCTAAGCGTGGCTTTTCATGTTTTCGCGCGTTTAACACATTTTCATCATATTTGTCATTTTAACTGTAAAAGCAGCTGTGAGACGAGTTTTAAACTTGGTATTGTGATATGCGCTTGTTTAGAGTGGGAAAACACACTTTGTGTCACCGAGTGCATGAAAACGGCTTTCCGAGCGCAGGAGTGCATTCAGTGACGCTTGGAAAGCCCTTTCTGCGCATAAAGCACACGTCTGAGAACGAACATTGATTTCATGTGAAATGAGGGCATTCGTGCATGTTTGACAAATAACAACTTTCCAGTCGTGTGTTTTTCATGTTTTCGAAGCTTTTAACCGTGTTGGTCATTTTAGCTGTAAAAGCCCGTCTGAAACGAGTTTTCAACATAGTACTGTGATCTGCACGTGTTCAGAGTGGGAAAACACACTTTGTGTCACCGAGTGCACCAAAACAGCTTTTCTAAGCGCAGGAGCGCCTTCAGACTGTTTCTAACGCCTTTTCAGAGGATAAACCAAACGTTTGACATGGAACATTGATTTTGAGTGAAATGCGTGCATTCGGGCTTGTATGCCATGTAACAACTTTCTAAGCGTGGCTTTTCATGTTTTCGCGCGTTTAACACATTTTCATCATATTTGTCATTTTAACTGTAAAAGCAGCTGTGAGACGAGTTTTAAACTTGGTATTGTGATATGCGCTTGTTTAGAGTGGGAAAACACACTTTGTGTCACCGAGTGCATGAAAACGGCTTTCCGAGCGCAGGAGTGCATTCAGTGACGCTTGGAAAGCCCTTTCTGCGCATAAAGCACACGTCTGAGAACGAACATTGATTTCATGTGAAATGAGGGCATTCGTGCATGTTTGACAAGTAACAACTTTCCCGTCGTGTGTTTTTCATGTTTTCGAAGCTTTTAACCCATTTTAATCGTGTTGTTCATTTTAGCTGTAAACGCCCGTCTGAAACGAGTTTTCAACATAGTACTGTGATCTGCACGTGTTCAGAGTGGGAAAACACACTTTGTGTCACCGAGTGCACCAAAACAGCTTTTCTAAGCGCAGGAGCGCCTTCAGACTGTTTCTAACGCCTTTTCAGAGGATAAACCAAAAGTTTGACATGGAACATTGATTTTGAGTGAAATGCGTGCATTCGGGCTTGTATGCCATGTAACAACTTTCTAAGCGTGGCTTTTCATGTTTTCGCGCGTTTAACACATTTTCATCATATTTGTCATTTTAACTGTAAAAGCAGGTGTGAGACGAGTTTTAAACTTGGTATTGTGATATGCGCTTGTTTAGAGTGGGAAAACACACTTTGTGTCACCGAGTGCATGAAAACAGCTTTCCGAGCGCAGGAGTGCATTCAGTGATGCTTGGAAAGCCCTTTCTGCGCATAAAGCACACGTCTGAGAATGAACATTGATTTCATGTGAAATGAGGGCATTCGTGCATGTTTGACAAGTAACAACTTTCCAGTCGTGTGTTTTTCATGTTTTCGAAGCTTTTAACCCATTTTAATCGTGTTGGTCATTTTAGCTGTAAAAGCCCGTCAAAACGAGTTTTCAACATAGTACTGTGATCTGCACGTGTTCAGAGTGGGAAAACACACTTTGTGTCACCGAGTGCACCAAAACAGCTTTTCTAAGCGCAGGAGCGCCTTCAGACTGTTTCTAACGCCTTTTCAGAGGATAAACCAAACGTTTGACATGGAACATTGATTTTGAGTGAAATGCGTGCATTCGGGCTTGTATGCCATGTAACAACTTTCTAAGCGTGGCTTTTCATGTTTTCGCGCGTTTAACACATTTTCATCATATTTGTCATTTTAACTGTAAAAGCAGGTGCGAGACGAGTTTTAAACTTGGTATTGTGATATGCGCTTGTTTAGAGTGGGAAAACACACTTTGTGTCACCGAGTGCATGAAAACGGCTTTCCGAGCACAGGAGTGCATTCAGTGACGCTTGGAAAGCCCTTTCTGCGCATAAAGCACACGTCTGAGAACGAACATTGATTTCATGTGAAATGAGGGCATTCGTGCATGTTTGACAAATAACAACTTTCCAGTCGTGTGTTTTTCATGTTTTCGAAGCTTTTAATCGTGTTGGTCATTTTAGCTGTAAAAGCCCGTCTGAAACGAGTTTTCAACATAGTACTGTGATCTGCACGTGTTCAGAGTGGGAAAACACACTTTGTGTCACCGAGTGCACCAAAACAGCTTTTCTAAGCGCAGGAGCGCCTTCAGACTGTTTCAAACGCCTTTTCAGAGGATAAACCAAACGTTTGACATGGAACATTGATTTTGAGTGAAATGCGTGCATTCGGGCTTGTATGCAATGTAACAACTTTCTAAGCGTGGCTTTTCATGTTTTCGCGCGTTTAACACATTTTCATCAAATTTGTCATTTTAACTGTAAAAGCAGGTGCGAGACGAGTTTTAAACTTGGTATTGTGATATGCGCTTGTTTAGAGTGGGAAAACACACTTTGTGTCACCGAGTGCATGAAAACGGCTTTCCGAGCGCAGGAGTGCATTCAGTGACGCTTGGAAAGCCCTTTCTGCGCATAAAGCACACGTCTGAGAACGAACATTGATTTCATGTGAAATGAGGGCATTCGTGCATGTCTGACAAGTAACAACTTTCCAGTCGTGTGTTTTTCCTGTTTTCGAAGCTTTTAACCCATTTTAATCGTGTTGGTCATTTTAGCTGTAAACGCCCGTCTGAAACGAGTTTTCAACATAGTACTGTGATCTGCACGTGTTCAGAGTGGGAAAACACACTTTGTGTCACCGAGTGCACCAAAACAGCTTTTCTAAGCGCAGGAGCGCCTTCAGACTGTTTCAAACGCCTTTTCAGAGGATAAACCAAACGTTTGACATGGAACATTGATTTTGAGTGAAATGCGTGCATTCGGGCTTGTATGCAATGTAACAACTTTCTAAGCGTGGCTTTTCATGTTTTCGCGCGTTTAACACATTTTCATCAAATTTGTCATTTTAACTGTAAAAGCAGGTGCGAGACTAGTTTTAAACTTGGTATTGTGATATGCGCTTGTTTAGAGTGGGAAAACACACTTTGTGTCACCGAGTGCATGAAAACGGCTTTCCGAGCGCAGGAGTGCATTCAGTGATGCTTGGAAAGCCCTTTCTGCGCATAAAGCACACGTCTGAGAACGAACATTGATTTCATGTGAAATGAGGGCATTCGTGCATGTTTGACAAGTAACAACTTTCCCGTCGTGTGTTTTTCATGTTTTCGAAGCTTTTAACCCATTTTAATCGTGTTGTTTAATTTTAGCTGTAAACGCACGTCTGAAACGAGTTTTCAACATAGTACTGTGATCTGCACGTGTTCAGAGTGGGAAAACCCACTTTGTGTCACCGAGTGCACCAAAACAGCTTTTCTAAGCGCAGGAGCGCCTTCAGACTGTTTCTAACGCCTTTTCAGAGGATAAACCAAACGTTTGACATGGAACATTGATTTTGAGTGAAATGCGTGCATTCGGGCTTGTATGCCATGTAACAACTTTCTAAGCGTGGCTTTTCATGTTTTCGCGCGTTTAACACATTTTCATCATATTTGTCATTTTAACTGTAAAAGCAGGTGTGAGACGAGTTTTAAACTTGGTATTGTGATATGCGCTTGTTTAGAGTGGGAAAACACACTTTGTGTCACCGAGTGCATGAAACCGGCTTTCCGAGCGCAGGAGTGCATTCAGTGATGCTTGGAAAGCCCTTTCTGCGCATAAAGCACACGTCTGAGAATGAACATTGATTTCATGTGAAATGAGGGCATTCGTGCATGTTTGACAAGTAACAACTTTCCAGTCGTGTGTTTTTCATGTTTTCGAAGCTTTTAACCCATTTTAATCGTGTTGGTCATTTTAGCTGTAAAAGCCCGTCAAAACGAGTTTTCAACATAGTACTGTGATCTGCACGTGTTCAGAGTGGGAAAACACACTTTGTGTCACCGAGTGCACCAAAACAGCTTTTCTAAGCGCAGGAGCGCCTTCAGACTGTTTCTAACGCCTTTTCAGAGGATAAACCAAACGTTTGACATGGAACATTGATTTTGAGTGAAATGCGTGCATTCGGGCTTGTATGCCATGTAACAACTTTCTAAGCGTGGCTTTTCATGTTTTCGCGCGTTTAACACATTTTCATCATATTTGTCATTTTAACTGTAAAAGCAGCTGTGAGACGAGTTTTAAACTTGGTATTGTGATATGCGCTTGTTTAGAGTGGGAAAACACACCTTGTGTCACCGAGTGCATGAAAACGGCTTTCCGAGCGCAGGAGTGCATTCAGTGACGCTTGGAAAGCCCTTTCTGCGCATAAAGCACACGTCTGAGAACGAACATTGATTTCATGTGAAATGAGGGCATTCGTGCATGTTTGACAAATAACAACTTTCCAGTCGTGTGTTTTTCATGTTTTCGAAGCTTTTAATCGTGTTGGTCATTTTAGCTGTAAAAGCCCGTCTGAAACGAGTTTTCAACATAGTACTGTGATCTGCACGTGTTCAGAGTGGGAAAACACACTTTGTGTCACCGAGTGCACCAAAACAGCTTTTCTAAGCGCAGGAGCGCCTTCAGACTGTTTCAAACGCCTTTTCAGAGGATAAACCAAACGTTTGACATGGAACATTGATTTTGAGTGAAATGCGTGCATTCGGGCTTGTATGCAATGTAACAACTTTCTAAGCGTGGCTTTTCATGTTTTCGCGCGTTTAACACATTTTCATCAAATTTGTCATTTTAACTGTAAAAGCAGGTGCGAGACGAGTTTTAAACTTGGTATTGTGATATGCGCTTGTTTAGAGTGGGAAAACACACTTTGTGTCACCGAGTGCATGAAAACGGCTTTCCGAGCGCAGGAGTGCATTCAGTGACGCTTGGAAAGCCCTTTCTGCGCATAAAGCACACGTCTGAGAACGAACATTGATTTCATGTGAAATGAGGGCATTCGTGCATGTCTGACAAGTAACAACTTTCCAGTCGTGTGTTTTTCCTGTTTTCGAAGCTTTTAACCCATTTTAATCGTGTTGGTCATTTTAGCTGTAAACGCCCGTCTGAAACGAGTTTTCAACATAGTACTGTGATCTGCACGTGTTCAGAGTGGGAAAACACACTTTGTGTCACCGAGTGCACCAAAACAGCTTTTCTAAGCGCAGGAGCGCCTTCAGACTGTTTCTAACGCCTTTTCAGAGGATAAACCAAACGTTTGACATGGAACATTGATTTTGAGTGAAATGCGTGCATTCGGGCTTGTATGCCATGTAACAACTTTCTAAGCGTGGCTTTTCATGTTTTCGCGCGTTTAACACATTTTCATCATATTTGTCATTTTAACTGTAAAAGCAGGTGCGAGACGAGTTTTAAACTTGGTATTGTGATATGCGCTTGTTTAGAGTGGGAAAACACACTTTGTGTCACCGAGTGCATGAAAACGGCTTTCCGAGCGCAGGAGTGCATTCAGTGATGCTTGGAAAGCCCTTTCTGCGCATAAAGCACACGTCTGAGAACGAACATTGATTTCATGTGAAATGAGGGCATTCGTGCATGTTTGACAAGTAACAACTTTCCCGTCGTGTGTTTTTCATGTTTTCGAAGCTTTTAACCCATTTTAATCGTGTTGGTCATTTTAACTGTAAAAGCCCGTCAAAACGAGTT
This sequence comes from Neoarius graeffei, assembly GCF_027579695.1. NCBI lineage: Eukaryota > Metazoa > Chordata > Actinopteri > Siluriformes > Ariidae > Neoarius > Neoarius graeffei. The sequence continues at coordinate 68,285,231 of NC_083583.1, forward strand.
TTCAACATAGTACTGTGATCTGCACGTGTTCAGAGTGGGAAAACCCACTTTGTGTCACCGAGTGCACCAAAACAGCTTTTCTAAGCGCAGGAGCGCCTTCAGACTGTTTCTAACGCCTTTTCAGAGGATAAACCAAACGTTTGACATGGAACATTGATTTTGAGTGAAATGCGTGCATTCGGGCTTGTATGCCATGTAACAACTTTCTAAGCGTGGCTTTTCATGTTTTCGCGCGTTTAACACATTTTCATCATATTTGTCATTTTAACTGTAAAAGCAGGTGCGAGACGAGTTTTAAACTTGGTATTGTGATATGCGCTTGTTTAGAGTGGGAAAACACACTTTGTGTCACCGAGTGCATGAAAACGGCTTTCCGAGCACAGGAGTGCATTCAGTGACGCTTGGAAAGCCCTTTCTGCGCATAAAGCACACGTCTGAGAACGAACATTGATTTCATGTGAAATGAGGGCATTCGTGCATGTTTGACAAATAACAACTTTCCAGTCGTGTGTTTTTCATGTTTTCGAAGCTTTTAACCGTGTTGGTCATTTTAGCTGTAAAAGCCCGTCTGAAACGAGTTTTCAACATAGTACTGTGATCTGCACGTGTTCAGAGTGGGAAAACACACTTTGTGTCACCGAGTGCACCAAAACAGCTTTTCTAAGCGCAGGAGCGCCTTCAGACTGTTTCTAACGCCTTTTCAGAGGATAAACCAAACGTTTGACATGGAACATTGATTTTGAGTGAAATGCGTGCATTCGGGCTTGTATGCCATGTAACAACTTTCTAAGCGTGGCTTTTCATGTTTTCGCGCGTTTAACACATTTTCATCATATTTGTCATTTTAACTGTAAAAGCAGCTGTGAGACGAGTTTTAAACTTGGTATTGTGATATGCGCTTGTTTAGAGTGGGAAAACACACTTTGTGTCACCGAGTGCATGAAAACGGCTTTCCGAGCGCAGGAGTGCATTCAGTGACGCTTGGAAAGCCCTTTCTGCGCATAAAGCACACGTCTGAGAACGAACATTGATTTCATGTGAAATGAGGGCATTCGTGCATGTCTGACAAGTAACAACTTTCCAGTCGTGTGTTTTTCCTGTTTTCGAAGCTTTTAACCCATTTTAATCGTGTTGTTCATTTTAGCTGTAAACGCCCGTCTGAAACGAGTTTTCAACATAGTACTGTGATCTGCACGTGTTCAGAGTGGGAAAACACACTTTGTGTCACCGAGTGCACCAAAACAGCTTTTCAAAGCGCAGGAGCGCCTTCAGACTGTTTCTAACGCCTTTTCAGAGGATAAACCAAACGTTTGACATGGAACATTGATTTTGAGTGAAATGCGTGCATTCGGGCTTGTATGCCATGTAACAACTTTCTAAGCGTGGCTTTTCATGTTCTCGCGCGTTTAACACATTTTCATCATATTTGTCATTTTAACTGTAAAAGCAGGTGTGAGACGAGTTTTAAACCTGGTATTGTGATATGCGCTTGTTTAGAGTGGGAAAACACACTTTGTGTCACCGAGTGCATGAAAACAGCTTTCCGAGCGCAGGAGTGCATTCAGTGACGCTTGGAAAGCCCTTTCTGCGCATAAAGCACACGTCTGAGAACGAACATTGATTTCATGTGAAATGAGGGCATTCGTGCATGTTTGACAAATAACAACTTTCCAGTCGTGTGTTTTTCATGTTTTCGAAGCTTTTAATCGTGTTGGTCATTTTAGCTGTAAAAGCCCGTCTGAAACGAGTTTTCAACATAGTACTGTGATCTGCACGTGTTCAGAGTGGGAAAACACACTTTGTGTCACCGAGTGCACCAAAACAGCTTTTCTAAGCGCAGGAGCGCCTTCAGACTGTTTCAAACGCCTTTTCAGAGGATAAACCAAACGTTTGACATGGAACATTGATTTTGAGTGAAATGCGTGCATTCGGGCTTGTATGCAATGTAACAACTTTCTAAGCGTGGCTTTTCATGTTTTCGCGCGTTTAACACATTTTCATCAAATTTGTCATTTTAACTGTAAAAGCAGGTGCGAGACTAGTTTTAAACTTGGTATTGTGATATGCGCTTGTTTAGAGTGGGAAAACACACTTTGTGTCACCGAGTGCATGAAAACGGCTTTCCGAGCGCAGGAGTGCATTCAGTGATGCTTGGAAAGCCCTTTCTGCGCATAAAGCACACGTCTGAGAACGAACATTGATTTCATGTGAAATGAGGGCATTCGTGCATGTTTGACAAGTAACAACTTTCCCTCGTGTGTTTTTCATGTTTTCGAAGCTTTTAACCCATTTTAATCGTGTTGTTTAATTTTAGCTGTAAACGCACGTCTGAAACGAGTTTTCAACATAGTACTGTGATCTGCACGTGTTCAGAGTGGGAAAACCCACTTTGTGTCACCGAGTGCACCAAAACAGCTTTTCTAAGCGCAGGAGCGCCTTCAGACTGTTTCTAACGCCTTTTCAGAGGATAAACCAAACGTTTGACATGGAACATTGATTTTGAGTGAAATGCGTGCATTCGGGCTTGTATGCCATGTAACAACTTTCTAAGCGTGGCTTTTCATGTTTTCGCGCGTTTAACACATTTTCATCATATTTGTCATTTTAACTGTAAAAGCAGGTGTGAGACGAGTTTTAAACTTGGTATTGTGATATGCGCTTGTTTAGAGTGGGAAAACACACTTTGTGTCACCGAGTGCATGAAACCGGCTTTCCGAGCGCAGGAGTGCATTCAGTGATGCTTGGAAAGCCCTTTCTGCGCATAAAGCACACGTCTGAGAATGAACATTGATTTCATGTGAAATGAGGGCATTCGTGCATGTTTGACAAGTAACAACTTTCCAGTCGTGTGTTTTTCATGTTTTCGAAGCTTTTAACCCATTTTAATCGTGTTGGTCATTTTAGCTGTAAAAGCCCGTCAAAACGAGTTTTCAACATAGTACTGTGATCTGCACGTGTTCAGAGTGGGAAAACACACTTTGTGTCACCGAGTGCACCAAAACAGCTTTTCTAAGCGCAGGAGCGCCTTCAGACTGTTTCTAACGCCTTTTCAGAGGATAAACCAAACGTTTGACATGGAACATTGATTTTGAGTGAAATGCGTGCATTCGGGCTTGTATGCCATGTAACAACTTTCTAAGCGTGGCTTTTCATGTTTTCGCGCGTTTAACACATTTTCATCATATTTGTCATTTTAACTGTAAAAGCAGCTGTGAGACGAGTTTTAAACTTGGTATTGTGATATGCGCTTGTTTAGAGTGGGAAAACACACCTTGTGTCACCGAGTGCATGAAAACGGCTTTCCGAGCGCAGGAGTGCATTCAGTGACGCTTGGAAAGCCCTTTCTGCGCATAAAGCACACGTCTGAGAACGAACATTGATTTCATGTGAAATGAGGGCATTCGTGCATGTCTGACAAGTAACAACTTTCCAGTCGTGTGTTTTTCCTGTTTTCGAAGCTTTTAACCCATTTTAATCGTGTTGTTCATTTTAGCTGTAAACGCCCGTCTGAAACGAGTTTTCAACATAGTACTGTGATCTGCACGTGTTCAGAGTGGGAAAACACACTTTGTGTCACCGAGTGCACCAAAACAGCTTTTCTAAGCGCAGGAGCGCCTTCAGACTGTTTCTAACGCCTTTTCAGAGGATAAACCAAACGTTTGACATGGAACATTGATTTTGAGTGAAATGCGTGCATTCGGGCTTGTATGCCATGTAACAACTTTCTAAGCGTGGCTTTTCATGTTTTCGCGCGTTTAACACATTTTCATCATATTTGTCATTTTAACTGTAAAAGCAGGTGTGAGACGAGTTTTAAACTTGGTATTGTGATATGCGCTTGTTTAGAGTGGGAAAACACACTTTGTGTCACCGAGTGCATGAAAACGGCTTTCCGAGCGCAGGAGTGCATTCAGTGATGCTTGGAAAGCCCTTTCTGCGCATAAAGCACACGTCTGAGAACGAACATTGATTTCATGTGAAATGAGGGCATTCGTGCATGTTTGACAAGTAACAACTTTCCCGTCGTGTGTTTTTCATGTTTTCGAAGCTTTTAACCCATTTTAATCGTGTTGTTCATTTTAGCTGTAAACGCCCGTCTGAAACGAGTTTTCAACATAGTACTGTGATCTGCACGTGTTCAGAGTGGGAAAACACACTTTGTGTCACCGAGTGCACCAAAACAGCTTTTCTAAGCGCAGGAGCGCCTTCAGACTGTTTCTAACGCCTTTTCAGAGGATAAACCAAACGTTTGACATGGAACATTGATTTTGAGTGAAATGCGTGCATTCGGGCTTGTATGCCATGTAACAACTTTCTAAGCGTGGCTTTTCATGTTTTCGCGCGTTTAACACATTTTCATCATATTTGTCATTTTAACTGTAAAAGCAGCTGTGAGACGAGTTTTAAACTTGGTATTGTGATATGCGCTTGTTTAGAGTGGGAAAACACACTTTGTGTCACCGAGTGCATGAAAACGGCTTTCCGAGCGCAGGAGTGCATTCAGTGACGCTTGGAAAGCCCTTTCTGCGCATAAAGCACACGTCTGAGAACGAACATTGATTTCATGTGAAATGAGGGCATTCGTGCATGTTTGACAAATAACAACTTTCCAGTCGTGTGTTTTTCATGTTTTCGAAGCTTTTAACCGTGTTGGTCATTTTAGCTGTAAAAGCCCGTCTGAAACGAGTTTTCAACATAGTACTGTGATCTGCACGTGTTCAGAGTGGGAAAACACACTTTGTGTCACCGAGTGCACCAAAACAGCTTTTCTAAGCGCAGGAGCGCCTTCAGACTGTTTCTAACGCCTTTTCAGAGGATAAACCAAACGTTTGACATGGAACATTGATTTTGAGTGAAATGCGTGCATTCGGGCTTGTATGCCATGTAACAACTTTCTAAGCGTGGCTTTTCATGTTTTCGCGCGTTTAACACATTTTCATCATATTTGTCATTTTAACTGTAAAAGCAGCTGTGAGACGAGTTTTAAACTTGGTATTGTGATATGCGCTTGTTTAGAGTGGGAAAACACACTTTGTGTCACCGAGTGCATGAAAACGGCTTTCCGAGCGCAGGAGTGCATTCAGTGACGCTTGGAAAGCCCTTTCTGCGCATAAAGCACACGTCTGAGAACGAACATTGATTTCATGTGAAATGAGGGCATTCGTGCATGTCTGACAAGTAACAACTTTCCAGTCGTGTGTTTTTCCTGTTTTCGAAGCTTTTAACCCATTTTAATCGTGTTGTTCATTTTAGCTGTAAACGCCCGTCTGAAACGAGTTTTCAACATAGTACTGTGATCTGCACGTGTTCAGAGTGGGAAAACACACTTTGTGTCACCGAGTGCACCAAAACAGCTTTTCTAAGCGCAGGAGCGCCTTCAGACTGTTTCTAACGCCTTTTCAGAGGATAAACCAAACGTTTGACATGGAACATTGATTTTGAGTGAAATGCGTGCATTCGGGCTTGTATGCCATGTAACAACTTTCTAAGCGTGGCTTTTCATGTTCTCGCGCGTTTAACACATTTTCATCATATTTGTCATTTTAACTGTAAAAGCAGGTGTGAGACGAGTTTTAAACCTGGTATTGTGATATGCGCTTGTTTAGAGTGGGAAAACACACTTTGTGTCACCGAGTGCATGAAAACAGCTTTCCGAGCGCAGGAGTGCATTCAGTGACGCTTGGAAAGCCCTTTCTGCGCATAAAGCACACGTCTGAGAACGAACATTGATTTCATGTGAAATGAGGGCATTCGTGCATGTTTGACAAATAACAACTTTCCAGTCGTGTGTTTTTCATGTTTTCGAAGCTTTTAATCGTGTTGGTCATTTTAGCTGTAAAAGCCCGTCTGAAACGAGTTTTCAACATAGTACTGTGATCTGCACGTGTTCAGAGTGGGAAAACACACTTTGTGTCACCGAGTGCACCAAAACAGCTTTTCTAAGCGCAGGAGCGCCTTCAGACTGTTTCAAACGCCTTTTCAGAGGATAAACCAAACGTTTGACATGGAACATTGATTTTGAGTGAAATGCGTGCATTCGGGCTTGTATGCAATGTAACAACTTTCTAAGCGTGGCTTTTCATGTTTTCGCGCGTTTAACACATTTTCATCAAATTTGTCATTTTAACTGTAAAAGCAGGTGCGAGACTAGTTTTAAACTTGGTATTGTGATATGCGCTTGTTTAGAGTGGGAAAACACACTTTGTGTCACCGAGTGCATGAAAACGGCTTTCCGAGCGCAGGAGTGCATTCAGTGATGCTTGGAAAGCCCTTTCTGCGCATAAAGCACACGTCTGAGAACGAACATTGATTTCATGTGAAATGAGGGCATTCGTGCATGTTTGACAAGTAACAACTTTCCCGTCGTGTGTTTTTCATGTTTTCGAAGCTTTTAACCCATTTTAATCGTGTTGTTTAATTTTAGCTGTAAACGCACGTCTGAAACGAGTTTTCAACATAGTACTGTGATCTGCACGTGTTCAGAGTGGGAAAACCCACTTTGTGTCACCGAGTGCACCAAAACAGCTTTTCTAAGCGCAGGAGCGCCTTCAGACTGTTTCTAACGCCTTTTCAGAGAATAAACCAAACGTTTGACATGGAACATTGATTTTGAGTGAAATGCGTGCATTCGGGCTTGTATGCCATGTAACAACTTTCTAAGCGTGGCTTTTCATGTTTTCGCGCGTTTAACACATTTTCATCATATTTGTCATTTTAACTGTAAAAGCAGGTGTGAGACGAGTTTTAAACTTGGTATTGTGATATGCGCTTGTTTAGAGTGGGAAAACACACTTTGTGTCACCGAGTGCATGAAACCGGCTTTCCGAGCGCAGGAGTGCATTCAGTGATGCTTGGAAAGCCCTTTCTGCGCATAAAGCACACGTCTGAGAATGAACATTGATTTCATGTGAAATGAGGGCATTCGTGCATGTTTGACAAGTAACAACTTTCCAGTCGTGTGTTTTTCATGTTTTCGAAGCTTTTAACCCATTTTAATCGTGTTGGTCATTTTAGCTGTAAAAGCCCGTCAAAACGAGTTTTCAACATAGTACTGTGATCTGCACGTGTTCAGAGTGGGAAAACACACTTTGTGTCACCGAGTGCACCAAAACAGCTTTTCTAAGCGCAGGAGCGCCTTCAGACTGTTTCTAACGCCTTTTCAGAGGATAAACCAAACGTTTGACATGGAACATTGATTTTGAGTGAAATGCGTGCATTCGGGCTTGTATGCCATGTAACAACTTTCTAAGCGTGGCTTTTCATGTTTTCGCGCGTTTAACACATTTTCATCATATTTGTCATTTTAACTGTAAAAGCAGCTGTGAGACGAGTTTTAAACTTGGTATTGTGATATGCGCTTGTTTAGAGTGGGAAAACACACTTTGTGTCACCGAGTGCATGAAAACGGCTTTCCGAGCGCAGGAGTGCATTCAGTGACGCTTGGAAAGCCCTTTCTGCGCATAAAGCACACGTCTGAGAACGAACATTGATTTCATGTGAAATGAGGGCATTCGTGCATGTCTGACAAGTAACAACTTTCCAGTCGTGTGTTTTTCCTGTTTTCGAAGCTTTTAACCCATTTTAATCGTGTTGTTCATTTTAGCTGTAAACGCCCGTCTGAAACGAGTTTTCAACATAGTACTGTGATCTGCACGTGTTCAGAGTGGGAAAACACACTTTGTGTCACCGAGTGCACCAAAACAGCTTTTCTAAGCGCAGGAGCGCCTTCAGACTGTTTCTAACGCCTTTTCAGAGGATAAACCAAACGTTTGACATGGAACATTGATTTTGAGTGAAATGCGTGCATTCGGGCTTGTATGCCATGTAACAACTTTCTAAGCGTGGCTTTTCATGTTCTCGCGCGTTTAACACATTTTCATCATATTTGTCATTTTAACTGTAAAAGCAGGTGTGAGACGAGTTTTAAACCTGGTATTGTGATATGCGCTTGTTTAGAGTGGGAAAACACACTTTGTGTCACCGAGTGCATGAAAACAGCTTTCCGAGCGCAGGAGTGCATTCAGTGACGCTTGGAAAGCCCTTTCTGCGCATAAAGCACACGTCTGAGAACGAACATTGATTTCATGTGAAATGAGGGCATTCGTGCATGTTTGACAAATAACAACTTTCCAGTCGTGTGTTTTTCATGTTTTCGAAGCTTTTAATCGTGTTGGTCATTTTAGCTGTAAAAGCCCGTCTGAAACGAGTTTTCAACATAGTACTGTGATCTGCACGTGTTCAGAGTGGGAAAACACACTTTGTGTCACCGAGTGCACCAAAACAGCTTTTCTAAGCGCAGGAGCGCCTTCAGACTGTTTCAAACGCCTTTTCAGAGGATAAACCAAACGTTTGACATGGAACATTGATTTTGAGTGAAATGCGTGCATTCGGGCTTGTATGCAATGTAACAACTTTCTAAGCGTGGCTTTTCATGTTTTCGCGCGTTTAACACATTTTCATCAAATTTGTCATTTTAACTGTAAAAGCAGGTGCGAGACTAGTTTTAAACTTGGTATTGTGATATGCGCTTGTTTAGAGTGGGAAAACACACTTTGTGTCACCGAGTGCATGAAAACGGCTTTCCGAGCGCAGGAGTGCATTCAGTGATGCTTGGAAAGCCCTTTCTGCGCATAAAGCACACGTCTGAGAACGAACATTGATTTCATGTGAAATGAGGGCATTCGTGCATGTTTGACAAGTAACAACTTTCCCGTCGTGTGTTTTTCATGTTTTCGAAGCTTTTAACCCATTTTAATCGTGTTGTTTAATTTTAGCTGTAAACGCACGTCTGAAACGAGTTTTCAACATAGTACTGTGATCTGCACGTGTTCAGAGTGGGAAAACCCACTTTGTGTCACCGAGTGCACCAAAACAGCTTTTCTAAGCGCAGGAGCGCCTTCAGACTGTTTCTAACGCCTTTTCAGAGGATAAACCAAACGTTTGACATGGAACATTGATTTTGAGTGAAATGCGTGCATTCGGGCTTGTATGCCATGTAACAACTTTCTAAGCGTGGCTTTTCATGTTTTCGCGCGTTTAACACATTTTCATCATATTTGTCATTTTAACTGTAAAAGCAGGTGTGAGACGAGTTTTAAACTTGGTATTGTGATATGCGCTTGTTTAGAGTGGGAAAACACACTTTGTGTCACCGAGTGCATGAAACCGGCTTTCCGAGCGCAGGAGTGCATTCAGTGATGCTTGGAAAGCCCTTTCTGCGCATAAAGCACACGTCTGAGAATGAACATTGATTTCATGTGAAATGAGGGCATTCGTGCATGTTTGACAAGTAACAACTTTCCAGTCGTGTGTTTTTCATGTTTTCGAAGCTTTTAACCCATTTTAATCGTGTTGGTCATTTTAGCTGTAAAAGCCCGTCAAAACGAGTTTTCAACATAGTACTGTGATCTGCACGTGTTCAGAGTGGGAAAACACACTTTGTGTCACCGAGTGCACCAAAACAGCTTTTCTAAGCGCAGGAGCGCCTTCAGACTGTTTCTAACGCCTTTTCAGAGGATAAACCAAACGTTTGACATGGAACATTGATTTTGAGTGAAATGCGTGCATTCGGGCTTGTATGCCATGTAACAACTTTCTAAGCGTGGCTTTTCATGTTTTCGCGCGTTTAACACATTTTCATCATATTTGTCATTTTAACTGTAAAAGCAGCTGTGAGACGAGTTTTAAACTTGGTATTGTGATATGCGCTTGTTTAGAGTGGGAAAACACACTTTGTGTCACCGAGTGCATGAAAACGGCTTTCCGAGCGCAGGAGTGCATTCAGTGACGCTTGGAAAGCCCTTTCTGCGCATAAAGCACACGTCTGAGAACGAACATTGATTTCATGTGAAATGAGGGCATTCGTGCATGTTTGACAAATAACAACTTTCCAGTCGTGTGTTTTTCATGTTTTCGAAGCTTTTAACCGTGTTGGTCATTTTAGCTGTAAAAGCCCGTCTGAAACGAGTTTTCAACATAGTACTGTGATCTGCACGTGTTCAGAGTGGGAAAACACACTTTGTGTCACCGAGTGCACCAAAACAGCTTTTCTAAGCGCAGGAGCGCCTTCAGACTGTTTCTAACGCCTTTTCAGAGGATAAACCAAACGTTTGACATGGAACATTGATTTTGAGTGAAATGCGTGCATTCGGGCTTGTATGCCATGTAACAACTTTCTAAGCGTGGCTTTTCATGTTTTCGCGCGTTTAACACATTTTCATCATATTTGTCATTTTAACTGTAAAAGCAGCTGTGAGACGAGTTTTAAACTTGGTATTGTGATATGCGCTTGTTTAGAGTGGGAAAACACACTTTGTGTCACCGAGTGCATGAAAACGGCTTTCCGAGCGCAGGAGTGCATTCAGTGACGCTTGGAAAGCCCTTTCTGCGCATAAAGCACACGTCTGAGAACGAACATTGATTTCATGTGAAATGAGGGCATTCGTGCATGTTTGACAAGTAACAACTTTCCCGTCGTGTGTTTTTCATGTTTTCGAAGCTTTTAACCCATTTTAATCGTGTTGTTCATTTTAGCTGTAAACGCCCGTCTGAAACGAGTTTTCAACATAGTACTGTGATCTGCACGTGTTCAGAGTGGGAAAACACACTTTGTGTCACCGAGTGCACCAAAACAGCTTTTCTAAGCGCAGGAGCGCCTTCAGACTGTTTCTAACGCCTTTTCAGAGGATAAACCAAAAGTTTGACATGGAACATTGATTTTGAGTGAAATGCGTGCATTCGGGCTTGTATGCCATGTAACAACTTTCTAAGCGTGGCTTTTCATGTTTTCGCGCGTTTAACACATTTTCATCATATTTGTCATTTTAACTGTAAAAGCAGGTGTGAGACGAGTTTTAAACTTGGTATTGTGATATGCGCTTGTTTAGAGTGGGAAAACACACTTTGTGTCACCGAGTGCATGAAAACAGCTTTCCGAGCGCAGGAGTGCATTCAGTGATGCTTGGAAAGCCCTTTCTGCGCATAAAGCACACGTCTGAGAATGAACATTGATTTCATGTGAAATGAGGGCATTCGTGCATGTTTGACAAGTAACAACTTTCCAGTCGTGTGTTTTTCATGTTTTCGAAGCTTTTAACCCATTTTAATCGTGTTGGTCATTTTAGCTGTAAAAGCCCGTCAAAACGAGTTTTCAACATAGTACTGTGATCTGCACGTGTTCAGAGTGGGAAAACACACTTTGTGTCACCGAGTGCACCAAAACAGCTTTTCTAAGCGCAGGAGCGCCTTCAGACTGTTTCTAACGCCTTTTCAGAGGATAAACCAAACGTTTGACATGGAACATTGATTTTGAGTGAAATGCGTGCATTCGGGCTTGTATGCCATGTAACAACTTTCTAAGCGTGGCTTTTCATGTTTTCGCGCGTTTAACACATTTTCATCATATTTGTCATTTTAACTGTAAAAGCAGGTGCGAGACGAGTTTTAAACTTGGTATTGTGATATGCGCTTGTTTAGAGTGGGAAAACACACTTTGTGTCACCGAGTGCATGAAAACGGCTTTCCGAGCACAGGAGTGCATTCAGTGACGCTTGGAAAGCCCTTTCTGCGCATAAAGCACACGTCTGAGAACGAACATTGATTTCATGTGAAATGAGGGCATTCGTGCATGTTTGACAAATAACAACTTTCCAGTCGTGTGTTTTTCATGTTTTCGAAGCTTTTAATCGTGTTGGTCATTTTAGCTGTAAAAGCCCGTCTGAAACGAGTTTTCAACATAGTACTGTGATCTGCACGTGTTCAGAGTGGGAAAACACACTTTGTGTCACCGAGTGCACCAAAACAGCTTTTCTAAGCGCAGGAGCGCCTTCAGACTGTTTCAAACGCCTTTTCAGAGGATAAACCAAACGTTTGACATGGAACATTGATTTTGAGTGAAATGCGTGCATTCGGGCTTGTATGCAATGTAACAACTTTCTAAGCGTGGCTTTTCATGTTTTCGCGCGTTTAACACATTTTCATCAAATTTGTCATTTTAACTGTAAAAGCAGGTGCGAGACGAGTTTTAAACTTGGTATTGTGATATGCGCTTGTTTAGAGTGGGAAAACACACTTTGTGTCACCGAGTGCATGAAAACGGCTTTCCGAGCGCAGGAGTGCATTCAGTGACGCTTGGAAAGCCCTTTCTGCGCATAAAGCACACGTCTGAGAACGAACATTGATTTCATGTGAAATGAGGGCATTCGTGCATGTCTGACAAGTAACAACTTTCCAGTCGTGTGTTTTTCCTGTTTTCGAAGCTTTTAACCCATTTTAATCGTGTTGGTCATTTTAGCTGTAAACGCCCGTCTGAAACGAGTTTTCAACATAGTACTGTGATCTGCACGTGTTCAGAGTGGGAAAACACACTTTGTGTCACCGAGTGCACCAAAACAGCTTTTCTAAGCGCAGGAGCGCCTTCAGACTGTTTCTAACGCCTTTTCAGAGGATAAACCAAACGTTTGACATGGAACATTGATTTTGAGTGAAATGCGTGCATTCGGGCTTGTATGCCATGTAACAACTTTCTAAGCGTGGCTTTTCATGTTTTCGCGCGTTTAACACATTTTCATCATATTTGTCATTTTAACTGTAAAAGCAGGTGCGAGACGAGTTTTAAACTTGGTATTGTGATATGCGCTTGTTTAGAGTGGGAAAACACACTTTGTGTCACCGAGTGCATGAAAACGGCTTTCCGAGCGCAGGAGTGCATTCAGTGATGCTTGGAAAGCCCTTTCTGCGCATAAAGCACACGTCTGAGAACGAACATTGATTTCATGTGAAATGAGGGCATTCGTGCATGTTTGACAAGTAACAACTTTCCCGTCGTGTGTTTTTCATGTTTTCGAAGCTTTTAACCCATTTTAATCGTGTTGGTCATTTTAACTGTAAAAGCCCGTCAAAACGAGTTTTCAACATAGTACTGTGATCTGCACGTGTTCAGAGTGGGAAAACCCACTTTGTGTCACCGAGTGCACCAAAACAGCTTTTCTAAGCGCAGGAGCGCCTTCAGACTGTTTCTAACGCCTTTTCAGAGGATAAACCAAACGTTTGACATGGAACATTGATTTTGAGTGAAATGCGTGCATTCGGGCTTGTATGCCATGTAACAACTTTCTAAGCGTGGCTTTTCATGTTTTCGCGCGTTTAACACATTTTCATCATATTTGTCATTTTAACTGTAAAAGCAGGTGCGAGACGAGTTTTAAACTTGGTATTGTGATATGCGCTTGTTTAGAGTGGGAAAACACACTTTGTGTCACCGAGTGCATGAAAACGGCTTTCCGAGCACAGGAGTGCATTCAGTGACGCTTGGAAAGCCCTTTCTGCGCATAAAGCACACGTCTGAGAACGAACATTGATTTCATGTGAAATGAGGGCATTCGTGCATGTTTGACAAATAACAACTTTCCAGTCGTGTGTTTTTCATGTTTTCGAAGCTTTTAACCGTGTTGGTCATTTTAGCTGTAAAAGCCCGTCTGAAACGAGTTTTCAACATAGTACTGTGATCTGCACGTGTTCAGAGTGGGAAAACACACTTTGTGTCACCGAGTGCACCAAAACAGCTTTTCTAAGCGCAGGAGCGCCTTCAGACTGTTTCTAACGCCTTTTCAGAGGATAAACCAAACGTTTGACATGGAACATTGATTTTGAGTGAAATGCGTGCATTCGGGCTTGTATGCCATGTAACAACTTTCTAAGCGTGGCTTTTCATGTTTTCGCGCGTTTAACACATTTTCATCATATTTGTCATTTTAACTGTAAAAGCAGCTGTGAGACGAGTTTTAAACTTGGTATTGTGATATGCGCTTGTTTAGAGTGGGAAAACACACTTTGTGTCACCGAGTGCATGAAAACGGCTTTCCGAGCGCAGGAGTGCATTCAGTGACGCTTGGAAAGCCCTTTCTGCGCATAAAGCACACGTCTGAGAACGAACATTGATTTCATGTGAAATGAGGGCATTCGTGCATGTCTGACAAGTAACAACTTTCCAGTCGTGTGTTTTTCCTGTTTTCGAAGCTTTTAACCCATTTTAATCGTGTTGTTCATTTTAGCTGTAAACGCCCGTCTGAAACGAGTTTTCAACATAGTACTGTGATCTGCACGTGTTCAGAGTGGGAAAACACACTTTGTGTCACCGAGTGCACCAAAACAGCTTTTCAAAGCGCAGGAGCGCCTTCAGACTGTTTCTAACGCCTTTTCAGAGGATAAACCAAACGTTTGACATGGAACATTGATTTTGAGTGAAATGCGTGCATTCGGGCTTGTATGCCATGTAACAACTTTCTAAGCGTGGCTTTTCATGTTCTCGCGCGTTTAACACATTTTCATCATATTTGTCATTTTAACTGTAAAAGCAGGTGTGAGACGAGTTTTAAACCTGGTATTGTGATATGCGCTTGTTTAGAGTGGGAAAACACACTTTGTGTCACCGAGTGCATGAAAACAGCTTTCCGAGCGCAGGAGTGCATTCAGTGACGCTTGGAAAGCCCTTTCTGCGCATAAAGCACACGTCTGAGAACGAACATTGATTTCATGTGAAATGAGGGCATTCGTGCATGTTTGACAAATAACAACTTTCCAGTCGTGTGTTTTTCATGTTTTCGAAGCTTTTAATCGTGTTGGTCATTTTAGCTGTAAAAGCCCGTCTGAAACGAGTTTTCAACATAGTACTGTGATCTGCACGTGTTCAGAGTGGGAAAACACACTTTGTGTCACCGAGTGCACCAAAACAGCTTTTCTAAGCGCAGGAGCGCCTTCAGACTGTTTCAAACGCCTTTTCAGAGGATAAACCAAACGTTTGACATGGAACATTGATTTTGAGTGAAATGCGTGCATTCGGGCTTGTATGCAATGTAACAACTTTCTAAGCGTGGCTTTTCATGTTTTCGCGCGTTTAACACATTTTCATCAAATTTGTCATTTTAACTGTAAAAGCAGGTGCGAGACTAGTTTTAAACTTGGTATTGTGATATGCGCTTGTTTAGAGTGGGAAAACACACTTTGTGTCACCGAGTGCATGAAAACGGCTTTCCGAGCGCAGGAGTGCATTCAGTGATGCTTGGAAAGCCCTTTCTGCGCATAAAGCACACGTCTGAGAACGAACATTGATTTCATGTGAAATGAGGGCATTCGTGCATGTTTGACAAGTAACAACTTTCCCTCGTGTGTTTTTCATGTTTTCGAAGCTTTTAACCCATTTTAATCGTGTTGTTTAATTTTAGCTGTAAACGCACGTCTGAAACGAGTTTTCAACATAGTACTGTGATCTGCACGTGTTCAGAGTGGGAAAACCCACTTTGTGTCACCGAGTGCACCAAAACAGCTTTTCTAAGCGCAGGAGCGCCTTCAGACTGTTTCTAACGCCTTTTCAGAGGATAAACCAAACGTTTGACATGGAACATTGATTTTGAGTGAAATGCGTGCATTCGGGCTTGTATGCCATGTAACAACTTTCTAAGCGTGGCTTTTCATGTTTTCGCGCGTTTAACACATTTTCATCATATTTGTCATTTTAACTGTAAAAGCAGCTGTGAGACGAGTTTTAAACTTGGTATTGTGATATGCGCTTGTTTAGAGTGGGAAAACACACTTTGTGTCACCGAGTGCATGAAAACGGCTTTCCGAGCGCAGGAGTGCATTCAGTGACGCTTGGAAAGCCCTTTCTGCGCATAAAGCACACGTCTGAGAACGAACATTGATTTCATGTGAAATGAGGGCATTCGTGCATGTTTGACAAATAACAACTTTCCAGTCGTGTGTTTTTCATGTTTTCGAAGCTTTTAACCGTGTTGGTCATTTTAGCTGTAAAAGCCCGTCTGAAACGAGTTTTCAACATAGTACTGTGATCTGCACGTGTTCAGAGTGGGAAAACACACTTTGTGTCACCGAGTGCACCAAAACAGCTTTTCTAAGCGCAGGAGCGCCTTCAGACTGTTTCTAACGCCTTTTCAGAGGATAAACCAAACGTTTGACATGGAACATTGATTTTGAGTGAAATGCGTGCATTCGGGCTTGTATGCCATGTAACAACTTTCTAAGCGTGGCTTTTCATGTTTTCGCGCGTTTAACACATTTTCATCATATTTGTCATTTTAACTGTAAAAGCAGCTGTGAGACGAGTTTTAAACTTGGTATTGTGATATGCGCTTGTTTAGAGTGGGAAAACACACTTTGTGTCACCGAGTGCATGAAAACGGCTTTCCGAGCGCAGGAGTGCATTCAGTGACGCTTGGAAAGCCCTTTCTGCGCATAAAGCACACGTCTGAGAACGAACATTGATTTCATGTGAAATGAGGGCATTCGTGCATGTTTGACAAGTAACAACTTTCCCGTCGTGTGTTTTTCATGTTTTCGAAGCTTTTAACCCATTTTAATCGTGTTGTTCATTTTAGCTGTAAACGCCCGTCTGAAACGAGTTTTCAACATAGTACTGTGATCTGCACGTGTTCAGAGTGGGAAAACACACTTTGTGTCACCGAGTGCACCAAAACAGCTTTTCTAAGCGCAGGAGCGCCTTCAGACTGTTTCTAACGCCTTTTCAGAGGATAAACCAAAAGTTTGACATGGAACATTGATTTTGAGTGAAATGCGTGCATTCGGGCTTGTATGCCATGTAACAACTTTCTAAGCGTGGCTTTTCATGTTTTCGCGCGTTTAACACATTTTCATCATATTTGTCATTTTAACTGTAAAAGCAGGTGTGAGACGAGTTTTAAACTTGGTATTGTGATATGCGCTTGTTTAGAGTGGGAAAACACACTTTGTGTCACCGAGTGCATGAAAACAGCTTTCCGAGCGCAGGAGTGCATTCAGTGATGCTTGGAAAGCCCTTTCTGCGCATAAAGCACACGTCTGAGAATGAACATTGATTTCATGTGAAATGAGGGCATTCGTGCATGTTTGACAAGTAACAACTTTCCAGTCGTGTGTTTTTCATGTTTTCGAAGCTTTTAACCCATTTTAATCGTGTTGGTCATTTTAGCTGTAAAAGCCCGTCAAAACGAGTTTTCAACATAGTACTGTGATCTGCACGTGTTCAGAGTGGGAAAACACACTTTGTGTCACCGAGTGCACCAAAACAGCTTTTCTAAGCGCAGGAGCGCCTTCAGACTGTTTCTAACGCCTTTTCAGAGGATAAACCAAACGTTTGACATGGAACATTGATTTTGAGTGAAATGCGTGCATTCGGGCTTGTATGCCATGTAACAACTTTCTAAGCGTGGCTTTTCATGTTTTCGCGCGTTTAACACATTTTCATCATATTTGTCATTTTAACTGTAAAAGCAGGTGCGAGACGAGTTTTAAACTTGGTATTGTGATATGCGCTTGTTTAGAGTGGGAAAACACACTTTGTGTCACCGAGTGCATGAAAACGGCTTTCCGAGCACAGGAGTGCATTCAGTGACGCTTGGAAAGCCCTTTCTGCGCATAAAGCACACGTCTGAGAACGAACATTGATTTCATGTGAAATGAGGGCATTCGTGCATGTTTGACAAATAACAACTTTCCAGTCGTGTGTTTTTCATGTTTTCGAAGCTTTTAATCGTGTTGGTCATTTTAGCTGTAAAAGCCCGTCTGAAACGAGTTTTCAACATAGTACTGTGATCTGCACGTGTTCAGAGTGGGAAAACACACTTTGTGTCACCGAGTGCACCAAAACAGCTTTTCTAAGCGCAGGAGCGCCTTCAGACTGTTTCAAACGCCTTTTCAGAGGATAAACCAAACGTTTGACATGGAACATTGATTTTGAGTGAAATGCGTGCATTCGGGCTTGTATGCAATGTAACAACTTTCTAAGCGTGGCTTTTCATGTTTTCGCGCGTTTAACACATTTTCATCAAATTTGTCATTTTAACTGTAAAAGCAGGTGCGAGACGAGTTTTAAACTTGGTATTGTGATATGCGCTTGTTTAGAGTGGGAAAACACACTTTGTGTCACCGAGTGCATGAAAACGGCTTTCCGAGCGCAGGAGTGCATTCAGTGACGCTTGGAAAGCCCTTTCTGCGCATAAAGCACACGTCTGAGAACGAACATTGATTTCATGTGAAATGAGGGCATTCGTGCATGTCTGACAAGTAACAACTTTCCAGTCGTGTGTTTTTCCTGTTTTCGAAGCTTTTAACCCATTTTAATCGTGTTGGTCATTTTAGCTGTAAACGCCCGTCTGAAACGAGTTTTCAACATAGTACTGTGATCTGCACGTGTTCAGAGTGGGAAAACACACTTTGTGTCACCGAGTGCACCAAAACAGCTTTTCTAAGCGCAGGAGCGCCTTCAGACTGTTTCTAACGCCTTTTCAGAGGATAAACCAAACGTTTGACATGGAACATTGATTTTGAGTGAAATGCGTGCATTCGGGCTTGTATGCCATGTAACAACTTTCTAAGCGTGGCTTTTCATGTTTTCGCGCGTTTAACACATTTTCATCATATTTGTCATTTTAACTGTAAAAGCAGGTGCGAGACGAGTTTTAAACTTGGTATTGTGATATGCGCTTGTTTAGAGTGGGAAAACACACTTTGTGTCACCGAGTGCATGAAAACGGCTTTCCGAGCGCAGGAGTGCATTCAGTGATGCTTGGAAAGCCCTTTCTGCGCATAAAGCACACGTCTGAGAACGAACATTGATTTCATGTGAAATGAGGGCATTCGTGCATGTTTGACAAGTAACAACTTTCCCGTCGTGTGTTTTTCATGTTTTCGAAGCTTTTAACCCATTTTAATCGTGTTGGTCATTTTAACTGTAAAAGCCCGTCAAAACGAGTTTTCAACATAGTACTGTGATCTGCACGTGTTCAGAGTGGGAAAACCCACTTTGTGTCACCGAGTGCACCAAAACAGCTTTTCTAAGCGCAGGAGCGCCTTCAGACTGTTTCTAACGCCTTTTCAGAGGATAAACCAAACGTTTGACATGGAACATTGATTTTGAGTGAAATGCGTGCATTCGGGCTTGTATGCCATGTAACAACTTTCTAAGCGTGGCTTTTCATGTTTTCGCGCGTTTAACACATTTTCATCATATTTGTCATTTTAACTGTAAAAGCAGGTGCGAGACGAGTTTTAAACTTGGTATTGTGATATGCGCTTGTTTAGAGTGGGAAAACACACTTTGTGTCACCGAGTGCATGAAAACGGCTTTCCGAGCACAGGAGTGCATTCAGTGACGCTTGGAAAGCCCTTTCTGCGCATAAAGCACACGTCTGAGAACGAACATTGATTTCATGTGAAATGAGGGCATTCGTGCATGTTTGACAAATAACAACTTTCCAGTCGTGTGTTTTTCATGTTTTCGAAGCTTTTAACCGTGTTGGTCATTTTAGCTGTAAAAGCCCGTCTGAAACGAGTTTTCAACATAGTACTGTGATCTGCACGTGTTCAGAGTGGGAAAACACACTTTGTGTCACCGAGTGCACCAAAACAGCTTTTCTAAGCGCAGGAGCGCCTTCAGACTGTTTCTAACGCCTTTTCAGAGGATAAACCAAACGTTTGACATGGAACATTGATTTTGAGTGAAATGCGTGCATTCGGGCTTGTATGCCATGTAACAACTTTCTAAGCGTGGCTTTTCATGTTTTCGCGCGTTTAACACATTTTCATCATATTTGTCATTTTAACTGTAAAAGCAGCTGTGAGACGAGTTTTAAACTTGGTATTGTGATATGCGCTTGTTTAGAGTGGGAAAACACACTTTGTGTCACCGAGTGCATGAAAACGGCTTTCCGAGCGCAGGAGTGCATTCAGTGACGCTTGGAAAGCCCTTTCTGCGCATAAAGCACACGTCTGAGAACGAACATTGATTTCATGTGAAATGAGGGCATTCGTGCATGTCTGACAAGTAACAACTTTCCAGTCGTGTGTTTTTCCTGTTTTCGAAGCTTTTAACCCATTTTAATCGTGTTGTTCATTTTAGCTGTAAACGCCCGTCTGAAACGAGTTTTCAACATAGTACTGTGATCTGCACGTGTTCAGAGTGGGAAAACACACTTTGTGTCACCGAGTGCACCAAAACAGCTTTTCAAAGCGCAGGAGCGCCTTCAGACTGTTTCTAACGCCTTTTCAGAGGATAAACCAAACGTTTGACATGGAACATTGATTTTGAGTGAAATGCGTGCATTCGGGCTTGTATGCCATGTAACAACTTTCTAAGCGTGGCTTTTCATGTTCTCGCGCGTTTAACACATTTTCATCATATTTGTCATTTTAACTGTAAAAGCAGGTGTGAGACGAGTTTTAAACCTGGTATTGTGATATGCGCTTGTTTAGAGTGGGAAAACACACTTTGTGTCACCGAGTGCATGAAAACAGCTTTCCGAGCGCAGGAGTGCATTCAGTGACGCTTGGAAAGCCCTTTCTGCGCATAAAGCACACGTCTGAGAACGAACATTGATTTCATGTGAAATGAGGGCATTCGTGCATGTTTGACAAATAACAACTTTCCAGTCGTGTGTTTTTCATGTTTTCGAAGCTTTTAATCGTGTTGGTCATTTTAGCTGTAAAAGCCCGTCTGAAACGAGTTTTCAACATAGTACTGTGATCTGCACGTGTTCAGAGTGGGAAAACACACTTTGTGTCACCGAGTGCACCAAAACAGCTTTTCTAAGCGCAGGAGCGCCTTCAGACTGTTTCAAACGCCTTTTCAGAGGATAAACCAAACGTTTGACATGGAACATTGATTTTGAGTGAAATGCGTGCATTCGGGCTTGTATGCAATGTAACAACTTTCTAAGCGTGGCTTTTCATGTTTTCGCGCGTTTAACACATTTTCATCAAATTTGTCATTTTAACTGTAAAAGCAGGTGCGAGACTAGTTTTAAACTTGGTATTGTGATATGCGCTTGTTTAGAGTGGGAAAACACACTTTGTGTCACCGAGTGCATGAAAACGGCTTTCCGAGCGCAGGAGTGCATTCAGTGATGCTTGGAAAGCCCTTTCTGCGCATAAAGCACACGTCTGAGAACGAACATTGATTTCATGTGAAATGAGGGCATTCGTGCATGTTTGACAAGTAACAACTTTCCCGTCGTGTGTTTTTCATGTTTTCGAAGCTTTTAACCCATTTTAATCGTGTTGTTTAATTTTAGCTGTAAACGCACGTCTGAAACGAGTTTTCAACATAGTACTGTGATCTGCACGTGTTCAGAGTGGGAAAACCCACTTTGTGTCACCGAGTGCACCAAAACAGCTTTTCTAAGCGCAGGAGCGCCTTCAGACTGTTTCTAACGCCTTTTCAGAGGATAAACCAAACGTTTGACATGGAACATTGATTTTGAGTGAAATGCGTGCATTCGGGCTTGTATGCCATGTAACAACTTTCTAAGCGTGGCTTTTCATGTTTTCGCGCGTTTAACACATTTTCATCATATTTGTCATTTTAACTGTAAAAGCAGGTGTGAGACGAGTTTTAAACTTGGTATTGTGATATGCGCTTGTTTAGAGTGGGAAAACACACTTTGTGTCACCGAGTGCATGAAACCGGCTTTCCGAGCGCAGGAGTGCATTCAGTGATGCTTGGAAAGCCCTTTCTGCGCATAAAGCACACGTCTGAGAATGAACATTGATTTCATGTGAAATGAGGGCATTCGTGCATGTTTGACAAGTAACAACTTTCCAGTCGTGTGTTTTTCATGTTTTCGAAGCTTTTAACCCATTTTAATCGTGTTGGTCATTTTAGCTGTAAAAGCCCGTCAAAACGAGTTTTCAACATAGTACTGTGATCTGCACGTGTTCAGAGTGGGAAAACACACTTTGTGTCACCGAGTGCACCAAAACAGCTTTTCTAAGCGCAGGAGCGCCTTCAGACTGTTTCTAACGCCTTTTCAGAGGATAAACCAAACGTTTGACATGGAACATTGATTTTGAGTGAAATGCGTGCATTCGGGCTTGTATGCCATGTAACAACTTTCTAAGCGTGGCTTTTCATGTTTTCGCGCGTTTAACACATTTTCATCATATTTGTCATTTTAACTGTAAAAGCAGCTGTGAGACGAGTTTTAAACTTGGTATTGTGATATGCGCTTGTTTAGAGTGGGAAAACACACCTTGTGTCACCGAGTGCATGAAAACGGCTTTCCGAGCGCAGGAGTGCATTCAGTGACGCTTGGAAAGCCCTTTCTGCGCATAAAGCACACGTCTGAGAACGAACATTGATTTCATGTGAAATGAGGGCATTCGTGCATGTCTGACAAGTAACAACTTTCCAGTCGTGTGTTTTTCCTGTTTTCGAAGCTTTTAACCCATTTTAATCGTGTTGTTCATTTTAGCTGTAAACGCCCGTCTGAAACGAGTTTTCAACATAGTACTGTGATCTGCACGTGTTCAGAGTGGGAAAACACACTTTGTGTCACCGAGTGCACCAAAACAGCTTTTCTAAGCGCAGGAGCGCCTTCAGACTGTTTCTAACGCCTTTTCAGAGGATAAACCAAACGTTTGACATGGAACATTGATTTTGAGTGAAATGCGTGCATTCGGGCTTGTATGCCATGTAACAACTTTCTAAGCGTGGCTTTTCATGTTTTCGCGCGTTTAACACATTTTCATCATATTTGTCATTTTAACTGTAAAAGCAGGTGTGAGACGAGTTTTAAACTTGGTATTGTGATATGCGCTTGTTTAGAGTGGGAAAACACACTTTGTGTCACCGAGTGCATGAAAACGGCTTTCCGAGCGCAGGAGTGCATTCAGTGATGCTTGGAAAGCCCTTTCTGCGCATAAAGCACACGTCTGAGAACGAACATTGATTTCATGTGAAATGAGGGCATTCGTGCATGTTTGACAAGTAACAACTTTCCCGTCGTGTGTTTTTCATGTTTTCGAAGCTTTTAACCCATTTTAATCGTGTTGTTCATTTTAGCTGTAAACGCCCGTCTGAAACGAGTTTTCAACATAGTACTGTGATCTGCACGTGTTCAGAGTGGGAAAACACACTTTGTGTCACCGAGTGCACCAAAACAGCTTTTCTAAGCGCAGGAGCGCCTTCAGACTGTTTCTAACGCCTTTTCAGAGGATAAACCAAACGTTTGACATGGAACATTGATTTTGAGTGAAATGCGTGCATTCGGGCTTGTATGCCATGTAACAACTTTCTAAGCGTGGCTTTTCATGTTTTCGCGCGTTTAACACATTTTCATCATATTTGTCATTTTAACTGTAAAAGCAGGTGCGAGACGAGTTTTAAACTTGGTATTGTGATATGCGCTTGTTTAGAGTGGGAAAACACACTTTGTGTCACCGAGTGCATGAAAACGGCTTTCCGAGCGCAGGAGTGCATTCAGTGATGCTTGGAAAGCCCTTTCTGCGCATAAAGCACACGTCTGAGAACGAACATTGATTTCATGTGAAATGAGGGCATTCGTGCATGTTTGACAAGTAACAACTTTCCCGTCGTGTGTTTTTCATGTTTTCGAAGCTTTTAACCCATTTTAATCGTGTTGTTCATTTTAGCTGTAAACGCCCGTCTGAAACGAGTTTTCAACATAGTACTGTGATCTGCACGTGTTCAGAGTGGGAAAACACACTTTGTGTCACCGAGTGCACCAAAACAGCTTTTCTAAGCGCAGGAGCGCCTTCAGACTGTTTCTAACGCCTTTTCAGAGGATAAACCAAACGTTTGACATGGAACATTGATTTTGAGTGAAATGCGTGCATTCGGGCTTGTATGCCATGTAACAACTTTCTAAGCGTGGCTTTTCATGTTTTCGCGCGTTTAACACATTTTCATCATATTTGTCATTTTAACTGTAAAAGCAGGTGCGAGACGAGTTTTAAACTTGGTATTGTGATATGCGCTTGTTTAGAGTGGGAAAACACACTTTGTGTCACCGAGTGCATGAAAACGGCTTTCCGAGCGCAGGAGTGCATTCAGTGATGCTTGGAAAGCCCTTTCTGCGCATAAAGCACACGTCTGAGAACGAACATTGATTTCATGTGAAATGAGGGCATTCGTGCATGTTTGACAAGTAACAAATTTCCAGTCGTGTGTTTTTCATGTTTTCGAAGCTTTTAACCCATTTTAATCGTGTTGGTCATTTTAGCTGTAAAAGCCCGTCAAAACGAGTTTTCAACATAGTACTGTGATCTGCACGTGTTCAGAGTGGGAAAACCCACTTTGTGTCACCGAGTGCACCAAAACAGCTTTTCTAAGCGCAGGAGCGCCTTCAGACTGTTTCTAACGCCTTTTCAGAGGATAAACCAAACGTTTGACATGGAACATTGATTTTGAGTGAAATGCGTGCATTCGGGCTTGTATGCCATGTAACAACTTTCTAAGCGTGGCTTTTCATGTTTTCGCGCGTTTAACACATTTTCATCATATTTGTCATTTTAACTGTAAAAGCAGGTGTGAGACGAGTTTTAAACTTGGTATTGTGATATGCGCTTGTTTAGAGTGGGAAAACACACTTTGTGTCACCGAGTGCATGAAACCGGCTTTCCGAGCGCAGGAGTGCATTCAGTGATGCTTGGAAAGCCCTTTCTGCGCATAAAGCACACGTCTGAGAATGAACATTGATTTCATGTGAAATGAGGGCATTCGTGCATGTTTGACAAGTAACAACTTTCCAGTCGTGTGTTTTTCATGTTTTCGAAGCTTTTAACCCATTTTAATCGTGTTGGTCATTTTAGCTGTAAAAGCCCGTCAAAACGAGTTTTCAACATAGTACTGTGATCTGCACGTGTTCAGAGTGGGAAAACACACTTTGTGTCACCGAGTGCACCAAAACAGCTTTTCTAAGCGCAGGAGCGCCTTCAGACTGTTTCTAACGCCTTTTCAGAGGATAAACCAAACGTTTGACATGGAACATTGATTTTGAGTGAAATGCGTGCATTCGGGCTTGTATGCCATGTAACAACTTTCTAAGCGTGGCTTTTCATGTTTTCGCGCGTTTAACACATTTTCATCATATTTGTCATTTTAACTGTAAAAGCAGCTGTGAGACGAGTTTTAAACTTGGTATTGTGATATGCGCTTGTTTAGAGTGGGAAAACACACTTTGTGTCACCGAGTGCATGAAAACGGCTTTCCGAGCGCAGGAGTGCATTCAGTGACGCTTGGAAAGCCCTTTCTGCGCATAAAGCACACGTCTGAGAACGAACATTGATTTCATGTGAAATGAGGGCATTCGTGCATGTCTGACAAGTAACAACTTTCCAGTCGTGTGTTTTTCCTGTTTTCGAAGCTTTTAACCCATTTTAATCGTGTTGTTCATTTTAGCTGTAAACGCCCGTCTGAAACGAGTTTTCAACATAGTACTGTGATCTGCACGTGTTCAGAGTGGGAAAACACACTTTGTGTCACCGAGTGCACCAAAACAGCTTTTCAAAGCGCAGGAGCGCCTTCAGACTGTTTCTAACGCCTTTTCAGAGGATAAACCAAACGTTTGACATGGAACATTGATTTTGAGTGAAATGCGTGCATTCGGGCTTGTATGCCATGTAACAACTTTCTAAGCGTGGCTTTTCATGTTTTCGCGCGTTTAACACATTTTCATCATATTTGTCATTTTAACTGTAAAAGCAGGTGTGAGACGAGTTTTAAACTTGGTATTGTGATATGCGCTTGTTTAGAGTGGGAAAACACACTTTGTGTCACCGAGTGCATGAAAACGGCTTTCCGAGCGCAGGAGTGCATTCAGTGATGCTTGGAAAGCCCTTTCTGCGCATAAAGCACACGTCTGAGAACGAACATTGATTTCATGTGAAATGAGGGCATTCGTGCATGTTTGACAAGTAACAACTTTCCCGTCGTGTGTTTTTCATGTTTTCGAAGCTTTTAACCCATTTTAATCGTGTTGTTCATTTTAGCTGTAAACGCCCGTCTGAAACGAGTTTTCAACATAGTACTGTGATCTGCACGTGTTCAGAGTGGGAAAACACACTTTGTGTCACCGAGTGCACCAAAACAGCTTTTCTAAGCGCAGGAGCGCCTTCAGACTGTTTCTAACGCCTTTTCAGAGGATAAACCAAACGTTTGACATGGAACATTGATTTTGAGTGAAATGCGTGCATTCGGGCTTGTATGCCATGTAACAACTTTCTAAGCGTGGCTTTTCATGTTTTCGCGCGTTTAACACATTTTCATCATATTTGTCATTTTAACTGTAAAAGCAGGTGCGAGACGAGTTTTAAACTTGGTATTGTGATATGCGCTTGTTTAGAGTGGGAAAACACACTTTGTGTCACCGAGTGCATGAAAACGGCTTTCCGAGCGCAGGAGTGCATTCAGTGATGCTTGGAAAGCCCTTTCTGCGCATAAAGCACACGTCTGAGAACGAACATTGATTTCATGTGAAATGAGGGCATTCGTGCATGTTTGACAAGTAACAACTTTCCCGTCGTGTGTTTTTCATGTTTTCGAAGCTTTTAACCCATTTTAATCGTGTTGTTCATTTTAGCTGTAAACGCCCGTCTGAAACGAGTTTTCAACATAGTACTGTGATCTGCACGTGTTCAGAGTGGGAAAACACACTTTGTGTCACCGAGTGCACCAAAACAGCTTTTCTAAGCGCAGGAGCGCCTTCAGACTGTTTCTAACGCCTTTTCAGAGGATAAACCAAACGTTTGACATGGAACATTGATTTTGAGTGAAATGCGTGCATTCGGGCTTGTATGCCATGTAACAACTTTCTAAGCGTGGCTTTTCATGTTTTCGCGCGTTTAACACATTTTCATCATATTTGTCATTTTAACTGTAAAAGCAGGTGCGAGACGAGTTTTAAACTTGGTATTGTGATATGCGCTTGTTTAGAGTGGGAAAACACACTTTGTGTCACCGAGTGCATGAAAACGGCTTTCCGAGCGCAGGAGTGCATTCAGTGATGCTTGGAAAGCCCTTTCTGCGCATAAAGCACACGTCTGAGAACGAACATTGATTTCATGTGAAATGAGGGCATTCGTGCATGTTTGACAAGTAACAAATTTCCAGTCGTGTGTTTTTCATGTTTTCGAAGCTTTTAACCCATTTTAATCGTGTTGGTCATTTTAGCTGTAAAAGCCCGTCAAAACGAGTTTTCAACATAGTACTGTGATCTGCACGTGTTCAGAGTGGGAAAACCCACTTTGTGTCACCGAGTGCACCAAAACAGCTTTTCTAAGCGCAGGAGCGCCTTCAGACTGTTTCTAACGCCTTTTCAGAGGATAAACCAAACGTTTGACATGGAACATTGATTTTGAGTGAAATGCGTGCATTCGGGCTTGTATGCCATGTAACAACTTTCTAAGCGTGGCTTTTCATGTTTTCGCGCGTTTAACACATTTTCATCATATTTGTCATTTTAACTGTAAAAGCAGCTGTGAGACGAGTTTTAAACTTGGTATTGTGATATGCGCTTGTTTAGAGTGGGAAAACACACTTTGTGTCACCGAGTGCATGAAAACGGCTTTCCGAGCGCAGGAGTGCATTCAGTGACGCTTGGAAAGCCCTTTCTGCGCATAAAGCACACGTCTGAGAACGAACATTGATTTCATGTGAAATGAGGGCATTCGTGCATGTCTGACAAGTAACAACTTTCCAGTCGTGTGTTTTTCCTGTTTTCGAAGCTTTTAACCCATTTTAATCGTGTTGTTCATTTTAGCTGTAAACGCCCGTCTGAAACGAGTTTTCAACATAGTACTGTGATCTGCACGTGTTCAGAGTGGGAAAACACACTTTGTGTCACCGAGTGCACCAAAACAGCTTTTCTAAGCGCAGGAGCGCCTTCAGACTGTTTCTAACGCCTTTTCAGAGGATAAACCAAACGTTTGACATGGAACATTGATTTTGAGTGAAATGCGTGCATTCGGGCTTGTATGCCATGTAACAACTTTCTAAGCGTGGCTTTTCATGTTTTCGCGCGTTTAACACATTTTCATCATATTTGTCATTTTAACTGTAAAAGCAGGTGCGAGACGAGTTTTAAACTTGGTATTGTGATATGCGCTTGTTTAGAGTGGGAAAACACACTTTGTGTCACCGAGTGCATGAAAACGGCTTTCCGAGCGCAGGAGTGCATTCAGTGATGCTTGGAAAGCCCTTTCTGCGCATAAAGCACACGTCTGAGAACGAACATTGATTTCATGTGAAATGAGGGCATTCGTGCATGTTTGACAAGTAACAAATTTCCAGTCGTGTGTTTTTCATGTTTTCGAAGCTTTTAACCCATTTTAATCGTGTTGGTCATTTTAGCTGTAAAAGCCCGTCAAAACGAGTTTTCAACATAGTACTGTGATCTGCACGTGTTCAGAGTGGGAAAACCCACTTTGTGTCACCGAGTGCACCAAAACAGCTTTTCTAAGCGCAGGAGCGCCTTCAGACTGTTTCTAACGCCTTTTCAGAGGATAAACCAAACGTTTGACATGGAACATTGATTTTGAGTGAAATGCGTGCATTCGGGCTTGTATGCCATGTAACAACTTTCTAAGCGTGGCTTTTCATGTTTTCGCGCGTTTAACACATTTTCATCATATTTGTCATTTTAACTGTAAAAGCAGGTGTGAGACGAGTTTTAAACTTGGTATTGTGATATGCGCTTGTTTAGAGTGGGAAAACACACTTTGTGTCACCGAGTGCATGAAACCGGCTTTCCGAGCGCAGGAGTGCATTCAGTGATGCTTGGAAAGCCCTTTCTGCGCATAAAGCACACGTCTGAGAATGAACATTGATTTCATGTGAAATGAGGGCATTCGTGCATGTTTGACAAGTAACAACTTTCCAGTCGTGTGTTTTTCATGTTTTCGAAGCTTTTAACCCATTTTAATCGTGTTGGTCATTTTAGCTGTAAAAGCCCGTCAAAACGAGTTTTCAACATAGTACTGTGATCTGCACGTGTTCAGAGTGGGAAAACACACTTTGTGTCACCGAGTGCACCAAAACAGCTTTTCTAAGCGCAGGAGCGCCTTCAGACTGTTTCTAACGCCTTTTCAGAGGATAAACCAAACGTTTGACATGGAACATTGATTTTGAGTGAAATGCGTGCATTCGGGCTTGTATGCCATGTAACAACTTTCTAAGCGTGGCTTTTCATGTTTTCGCGCGTTTAACACATTTTCATCATATTTGTCATTTTAACTGTAAAAGCAGCTGTGAGACGAGTTTTAAACTTGGTATTGTGATATGCGCTTGTTTAGAGTGGGAAAACACACTTTGTGTCACCGAGTGCATGAAAACGGCTTTCCGAGCGCAGGAGTGCATTCAGTGACGCTTGGAAAGCCCTTTCTGCGCATAAAGCACACGTCTGAGAACGAACATTGATTTCATGTGAAATGAGGGCATTCGTGCATGTCTGACAAGTAACAACTTTCCAGTCGTGTGTTTTTCCTGTTTTCGAAGCTTTTAACCCATTTTAATCGTGTTGTTCATTTTAGCTGTAAACGCCCGTCTGAAACGAGTTTTCAACATAGTACTGTGATCTGCACGTGTTCAGAGTGGGAAAACACACTTTGTGTCACCGAGTGCACCAAAACAGCTTTTCTAAGCGCAGGAGCGCCTTCAGACTGTTTCTAACGCCTTTTCAGAGGATAAACCAAACGTTTGACATGGAACATTGATTTTGAGTGAAATGCGTGCATTCGGGCTTGTATGCCATGTAACAACTTTCTAAGCGTGGCTTTTCATGTTTTCGCGCGTTTAACACATTTTCATCATATTTGTCATTTTAACTGTAAAAGCAGGTGTGAGACGAGTTTTAAACTTGGTATTGTGATATGCGCTTGTTTAGAGTGGGAAAACACACTTTGTGTCACCGAGTGCATGAAAACGGCTTTCCGAGCGCAGGAGTGCATTCAGTGATGCTTGGAAAGCCCTTTCTGCGCATAAAGCACACGTCTGAGAACGAACATTGATTTCATGTGAAATGAGGGCATTCGTGCATGTTTGACAAGTAACAACTTTCCCGTCGTGTGTTTTTCATGTTTTCGAAGCTTTTAACCCATTTTAATCGTGTTGTTCATTTTAGCTGTAAACGCCCGTCTGAAACGAGTTTTCAACATAGTACTGTGATCTGCACGTGTTCAGAGTGGGAAAACCCACTTTGTGTCACCGAGTGCACCAAAACAGCTTTTCTAAGCGCAGGAGCGCCTTCAGACTGTTTCTAACGCCTTTTCAGAGGATAAACCAAACGTTTGACATGGAACATTGATTTTGAGTGAAATGCGTGCATTCGGGCTTGTATGCCATGTAACAACTTTCTAAGCGTGGCTTTTCATGTTTTCGCGCGTTTAACACATTTTCATCATATTTGTCATTTTAACTGTAAAAGCAGGTGCGAGACGAGTTTTAAACTTGGTATTGTGATATGCGCTTGTTTAGAGTGGGAAAACACACTTTGTGTCACCGAGTGCATGAAAACGGCTTTCCGAGCGCAGGAGTGCATTCAGTGATGCTTGGAAAGCCCTTTCTGCGCATAAAGCACACGTCTGAGAACGAACATTGATTTCATGTGAAATGAGGGCATTCGTGCATGTTTGACAAGTAACAAATTTCCAGTCGTGTGTTTTTCATGTTTTCGAAGCTTTTAACCCATTTTAATCGTGTTGGTCATTTTAGCTGTAAAAGCCCGTCAAAACGAGTTTTCAACATAGTACTGTGATCTGCACGTGTTCAGAGTGGGAAAACCCACTTTGTGTCACCGAGTGCACCAAAACAGCTTTTCTAAGCGCAGGAGCGCCTTCAGACTGTTTCTAACGCCTTTTCAGAGGATAAACCAAACGTTTGACATGGAACATTGATTTTGAGTGAAATGCGTGCATTCGGGCTTGTATGCCATGTAACAACTTTCTAAGCGTGGCTTTTCATGTTTTCGCGCGTTTAACACATTTTCATCATATTTGTCATTTTAACTGTAAAAGCAGGTGTGAGACGAGTTTTAAACTTGGTATTGTGATATGCGCTTGTTTAGAGTGGGAAAACACACTTTGTGTCACCGAGTGCATGAAAACGGCTTTCCGAGCGCAGGAGTGCATTCAGTGATGCTTGGAAAGCCCTTTCTGCGCATAAAGCACACGTCTGAGAATGAACATTGATTTCATGTGAAATGAGGGCATTCGTGCATGTTTGACAAGTAACAACTTTCCAGTCGTGTGTTTTTCATGTTTTCGAAGCTTTTAACCCATTTTAATCGTGTTGGTCATTTTAGCTGTAAAAGCCCGTCAAAACGAGTTTTCAACATAGTACTGTGATCTGCACGTGTTCAGAGTGGGAAAACACACTTTGTGTCACCGAGTGCACCAAAACAGCTTTTCTAAGCGCAGGAGCGCCTTCAGACTGTTTCTAACGCCTTTTCAGAGGATAAACCAAACGTTTGACATGGAACATTGATTTTGAGTGAAATGCGTGCATTCGGGCTTGTATGCCCTGCAACAACTTTCTAAGCGTGGCTTTTCATGTTTTCGCGCGTTTAACACATTTTCATCATATTTGTCATTTTGACTGTAAAAGCAGGTGTGAGACGAGTTTTAAACCTGGTATTGTGATATGCGCTTGTTTAGAGTGGGAAAACACACTTTGTGTCACCGAGTGCATGAAAACAGCTTTCCGAGCGCAGGAGTGCATTCAGTGACGCTTGGAAAGCCCTTTCTGCGCATAAAGCACACGTCTGAGAACGAACATTGATTTCATGTGAAATGAGGGCATTCGTGCATGTTTCACAAATAACAACTTTCCAGTCGTGTGTTTTTCATGTTTTCGAAGCTTTTAATCGTGTTGGTCATTTTAGCTGTAAAAGCCCGTCTGAAACGAGTTTTCAACATAGTACTGTGATCTGCACGTGTTCAGAGTGGGAAAACACACTTTGTGTCACCGAGTGCACCAAAACAGCTTTTCTAAGCGCAGGAGCGCCTTCAGACTGTTTCTAACGCCTTTTCAGAGGATAAACCAAACGTTTGACATGGAACATTGATTTTGAGTGAAATGCGTGCATTCGGGCTTGTATGCCATGTAACAACTTTCTAAGCGTGGCTTTTCATGTTTTCGCGCGTTTAACACATTTTCATCATATTTGTCATTTTAACTGTAAAAGCAGGTGTGAGACGAGTTTTAAACTTGGTATTGTGATATGCGCTTGTTTAGAGTGGGAAAACACACTTTGTGTCACCGAGTGCATGAAAACGGCTTTCCGAGCGCAGGAGTGCATTCAGTGATGCTTGGAAAGCCCTTTCTGCGCATAAAGCACACGTCTGAGAATGAACATTGATTTCATGTGAAATGAGGGCATTCGTGCATGTTTGACAAGTAACAACTTTCCCGTCGTGTGTTTTTCATGTTTTCGAAGCTTTTAACCCATTTTAATCGTGTTGGTCATTTTAGCTGTAAAAGCCCGTCAAAACGAGTTTTCAACATAGTACTGTGATCTGCACGTGTTCAGAGTGGGAAAACACACTTTGTGTCACCGAGTGCACCAAAACAGCTTTTCTAAGCGCAGGAGCGCCTTCAGACTGTTTCTAACGCCTTTTCAGAGGATAAACCAAACGTTTGACATGGAACATTGATTTTGAGTGAAATGCGTGCATTCGGGCTTGTATGCCATGTAACAACTTTCTAAGCGTGGCTTTTCATGTTTTCGCGCGTTTAACACATTTTCATCATATTTGTCATTTTAACTGTAAAAGCAGCTGTGAGACGAGTTTTAAACTTGGTATTGTGATATGCGCTTGTTTAGAGTGGGAAAACACACTTTGTGTCACCGAGTGCATGAAAACGGCTTTCCGAGCGCAGGAGTGCATTCAGTGACGCTTGGAAAGCCCTTTCTGCGCATAAAGCACACGTCTGAGAACGAACATTGATTTCATGTGAAATGAGGGCATTCGTGCATGTCTGACAAGTAACAACTTTCCAGTCGTGTGTTTTTCCTGTTTTCGAAGCTTTTAACCCATTTTAACCGTGTTGGTCATTTTAGCTGTAAAAGCCCGTCTGAAACGAGTTTTCAACATAGTACTGTGATCTGCACGTGTTCAGAGTGGGAAAACACACTTTGTGTCACCGAGTGCACCAAAACAGCTTTTCTAAGCGCAGGAGCGCCTTCAGACTGTTTCTAACGCCTTTTCAGAGGATAAACCAAACGTTTGACATGGAACATTGATTTTGAGTGAAATGCGTGCATTCGGGCTTGTATGCCATGTAACAACTTTCTAAGCGTGGCTTTTCATGTTTTCGCGCGTTTAACACATTTTCATCATATTTGTCATTTTAACTGTAAAAGCAGCTGTGAGACGAGTTTTAAACTTGGTATTGTGATATGCGCTTGTTTAGAGTGGGAAAACACACTTTGTGTCACCGAGTGCATGAAAACGGCTTTCCGAGCGCAGGAGTGCATTCAGTGATGCTTGGAAAGCCCTTTCTGCGCATAAAGCACACGTCTGAGAACGAACATTGATTTCATGTGAAATGAGGGCATTCGTGCATGTTTGACAAGTAACAACTTTCCCGTCGTGTGTTTTTCATGTTTTCGAAGCTTTTAACCCATTTTAATCGTGTTGTTCATTTTAGCTGTAAACGCCCGTCTGAAACGAGTTTTCAACATAGTACTGTGATCTGCACGTGTTCAGAGTGGGAAAACACACTTTGTGTCACCGAGTGCACCAAAACAGCTTTTCTAAGCGCAGGAGCGCCTTCAGACTGTTTCTAACGCCTTTTCAGAGGATAAACCAAACGTTTGACATGGAACATTGATTTTGAGTGAAATGCGTGCATTCGGGCTTGTATGCCATGTAACAACTTTCTAAGCGTGGCTTTTCATGTTTTCGCGCGTTTAACACATTTTCATCATATTTGTCATTTTAACTGTAAAAGCAGCTGTGAGACGAGTTTTAAACTTGGTATTGTGATATGCGCTTGTTTAGAGTGGGAAAACACACTTTGTGTCACCGAGTGCATGAAAACGGCTTTCCGAGCGCAGGAGTGCATTCAGTGATGCTTGGAAAGCCCTTTCTGCGCATAAAGCACACGTCTGAGAATGAACATTGATTTCATGTGAAATGAGGGCATTCGTGCATGTTTGACAAGTAACAACTTTCCAGTCGTGTGTTTTTCATGTTTTCGAAGCTTTTAACCCATTTTAATCGTGTTGGTCATTTTAGCTGTAAAAGCCCGTCAAAACGAGTTTTCAACATAGTACTGTGATCTGCACGTGTTCAGAGTGGGAAAACACACTTTGTGTCACCGAGTGCACCAAAACAGCTTTTCTAAGCGCAGGAGCGCCTTCAGACTGTTTCTAACGCCTTTTCAGAGGATAAACCAAACGTTTGACATGGAACATTGATTTTGAGTGAAATGCGTGCATTCGGGCTTGTATGCCATGTAACAACTTTCTAAGCGTGGCTTTTCATGTTTTCGCGCGTTTAACACATTTTCATCATATTTGTCATTTTAACTGTAAAAGCAGGTGTGAGACGAGTTTTAAACTTGGTATTGTGATATGCGCTTGTTTAGAGTGGGAAAACACACTTTGTGTCACCGAGTGCATGAAAACGGCTTTCCGAGCGCAGGAGTGCATTCAGTGATGCTTGGAAAGCCCTTTCTGCGCATAAAGCACACGTCTGAGAACGAACATTGATTTCATGTGAAATGAGGGCATTCGTGCATGTTTGACAAGTAACAACTTTCCAGTCGTGTGTTTTTCATGTTTTCGAAGCTTTTAACCCATTTTAATCGTGTTGGTCATTTTAGCTGTAAAAGCCCGTCAAAACGAGTTTTCAACATAGTACTGTGATCTGCACGTGTTCAGAGTGGGAAAACACACTTTGTGTCACCGAGTGCACCAAAACAGCTTTTCTAAGCGCAGGAGCGCCTTCAGACTGTTTCTAACGCCTTTTCAGAGGATAAACCAAACGTTTGACATGGAACATTGATTTTGAGTGAAATGCGTGCATTCGGGCTTGTATGCCATGTAACAACTTTCTAAGCGTGGCTTTTCATGTTTTCGCGCGTTTAACACATTTTCATCATATTTGTCATTTTAACTGTAAAAGCAGGTGCGAGACGAGTTTTAAACTTGGTATTGTGATATGCGCTTGTTTAGAGTGGGAAAACACACTTTGTGTCACCGAGTGCATGAAAACGGCTTTCCGAGCGCAGGAGTGCATTCAGTGATGCTTGGAAAGCCCTTTCTGCGCATAAAGCACACGTCTGAGAACGAACATTGATTTCATGTGAAATGAGGGCATTCGTGCATGTTTGACAAGTAACAACTTTCCCGTCGTGTGTTTTTCATGTTTTCGAAGCTTTTAACCCATTTTAATCGTGTTGTTCATTTTAGCTGTAAACGCCCGTCTGAAACGAGTTTTCAACATAGTACTGTGATCTGCACGTGTTCAGAGTGGGAAAACACACTTTGTGTCACCGAGTGCACCAAAACAGCTTTTCTAAGCGCAGGAGCGCCTTCAGACTGTTTCTAACGCCTTTTCAGAGGATAAACCAAACGTTTGACATGGAACATTGATTTTGAGTGAAATGCGTGCATTCGGGCTTGTATGCCATGTAACAACTTTCTAAGCGTGGCTTTTCATGTTTTCGCGTGTTTAACACATTTTCATCATATTTGTCATTTTAACTGTAAAAGCAGGTGCGAGACGAGTTTTAAACTTGGTATTGTGATATGCGCTTGTTTAGAGTGGGAAAACACACTTTGTGTCACCGAGTGCATGAAAACGGCTTTCCGAGCGCAGGAGTGCATTCAGTGATGCTTGGAAAGCCCTTTCTGCGCATAAAGCACACGTCTGAGAACGAACATTGATTTCATGTGAAATGAGGGCATTCGTGCATGTTTGACAAGTAACAAATTTCCAGTCGTGTGTTTTTCATGTTTTCGAAGCTTTTAACCCATTTTAATCGTGTTGGTCATTTTAGCTGTAAAAGCCCGTCAAAACGAGTTTTCAACATAGTACTGTGATCTGCACGTGTTCAGAGTGGGAAAACCCACTTTGTGTCACCGAGTGCACCAAAACAGCTTTTCTAAGCGCAGGAGCGCCTTCAGACTGTTTCTAACGCCTTTTCAGAGGATAAACCAAACGTTTGACATGGAACATTGATTTTGAGTGAAATGCGTGCATTCGGGCTTGTATGCCATGTAACAACTTTCTAAGCGTGGCTTTTCATGTTTTCGCGCGTTTAACACATTTTCATCATATTTGTCATTTTAACTGTAAAAGCAGGTGTGAGACGAGTTTTAAACTTGGTATTGTGATATGCGCTTGTTTAGAGTGGGAAAACACACTTTGTGTCACCGAGTGCATGAAAACGGCTTTCCGAGCGCAGGAGTGCATTCAGTGATGCTTGGAAAGCCCTTTCTGCGCATAAAGCACACGTCTGAGAATGAACATTGATTTCATGTGAAATGAGGGCATTCGTGCATGTTTGACAAGTAACAACTTTCCAGTCGTGTGTTTTTCATGTTTTCGAAGCTTTTAACCCATTTTAATCGTGTTGGTCATTTTAGCTGTAAAAGCCCGTCAAAACGAGTTTTCAACATAGTACTGTGATCTGCACGTGTTCAGAGTGGGAAAACACACTTTGTGTCACCGAGTGCACCAAAACAGCTTTTCTAAGCGCAGGAGCGCCTTCAGACTGTTTCTAACGCCTTTTCAGAGGATAAACCAAACGTTTGACATGGAACATTGATTTTGAGTGAAATGCGTGCATTCGGGCTTGTATGCCCTGCAACAACTTTCTAAGCGTGGCTTTTCATGTTTTCGCGCGTTTAACACATTTTCATCATATTTGTCATTTTGACTGTAAAAGCAGGTGTGAGACGAGTTTTAAACCTGGTATTGTGATATGCGCTTGTTTAGAGTGGGAAAACACACTTTGTGTCACCGAGTGCATGAAAACAGCTTTCCGAGCGCAGGAGTGCATTCAGTGACGCTTGGAAAGCCCTTTC
The DNA here is from genome assembly GCF_027579695.1 of Neoarius graeffei. NCBI lineage: Eukaryota > Metazoa > Chordata > Actinopteri > Siluriformes > Ariidae > Neoarius > Neoarius graeffei. The sequence continues at coordinate 68,322,070 of NC_083583.1, forward strand.
TGCGCATAAAGCACACGTCTGAGAACGAACATTGATTTCATGTGAAATGAGGGCATTCGTGCATGTTTCACAAATAACAACTTTCCAGTCGTGTGTTTTTCATGTTTTCGAAGCTTTTAATCGTGTTGGTCATTTTAGCTGTAAAAGCCCGTCTGAAACGAGTTTTCAACATAGTACTGTGATCTGCACGTGTTCAGAGTGGGAAAACACACTTTGTGTCACCGAGTGCACCAAAACAGCTTTTCTAAGCGCAGGAGCGCCTTCAGACTGTTTCTAACGCCTTTTCAGAGGATAAACCAAACGTTTGACATGGAACATTGATTTTGAGTGAAATGCGTGCATTCGGGCTTGTATGCCATGTAACAACTTTCTAAGCGTGGCTTTTCATGTTTTCGCGCGTTTAACACATTTTCATCATATTTGTCATTTTAACTGTAAAAGCAGCTGTGAGACGAGTTTTAAACTTGGTATTGTGATATGCGCTTGTTTAGAGTGGGAAAACACACTTTGTGTCACCGAGTGCATGAAAACGGCTTTCCGAGCGCAGGAGTGCATTCAGTGACGCTTGGAAAGCCCTTTCTGCGCATAAAGCACACGTCTGAGAACGAACATTGATTTCATGTGAAATGAGGGCATTCGTGCATGTCTGACAAGTAACAACTTTCCAGTCGTGTGTTTTTCCTGTTTTCGAAGCTTTTAACCCATTTTAATCGTGTTGGTCATTTTAGCTGTAAACGCCCGTCTGAAACGAGTTTTCAACATAGTACTGTGATCTGCACGTGTTCAGAGTGGGAAAACACACTTTGTGTCACCGAGTGCACCAAAACAGCTTTTCTAAGCGCAGGAGCGCCTTCAGACTGTTTCTAACGCCTTTTCAGAGGATAAACCAAACGTTTGACATGGAACATTGATTTTGAGTGAAATGCGTGCATTCGGGCTTGTATGCCATGTAACAACTTTCTAAGCGTGGCTTTTCATGTTTTCGCGCGTTTAACACATTTTCATCATATTTGTCATTTTAACTGTAAAAGCAGGTGTGAGACGAGTTTTAAACTTGGTATTGTGATATGCGCTTGTTTAGAGTGGGAAAACACACTTTGTGTCACCGAGTGCATGAAAACGGCTTTCCGAGCGCAGGAGTGCATTCAGTGATGCTTGGAAAGCCCTTTCTGCGCATAAAGCACACGTCTGAGAACGAACATTGATTTCATGTGAAATGAGGGCATTCGTGCATGTTTGACAAGTAACAACTTTCCCGTCGTGTGTTTTTCATGTTTTCGAAGCTTTTAACCCATTTTAATCGTGTTGTTCATTTTAGCTGTAAACGCCCGTCTGAAACGAGTTTTCAACATAGTACTGTGATCTGCACGTGTTCAGAGTGGGAAAACACACTTTGTGTCACCGAGTGCACCAAAACAGCTTTTCTAAGCGCAGGAGCGCCTTCAGACTGTTTCTAACGCCTTTTCAGAGGATAAACCAAACGTTTGACATGGAACATTGATTTTGAGTGAAATGCGTGCATTCGGGCTTGTATGCCATGTAACAACTTTCTAAGCGTGGCTTTTCATGTTTTCGCGCGTTTAACACATTTTCATCATATTTGTCATTTTAACTGTAAAAGCAGCTGTGAGACGAGTTTTAAACTTGGTATTGTGATATGCGCTTGTTTAGAGTGGGAAAACACACTTTGTGTCACCGAGTGCATGAAAACGGCTTTCCGAGCGCAGGAGTGCATTCAGTGATGCTTGGAAAGCCCTTTCTGCGCATAAAGCACACGTCTGAGAATGAACATTGATTTCATGTGAAATGAGGGCATTCGTGCATGTTTGACAAGTAACAACTTTCCAGTCGTGTGTTTTTCATGTTTTCGAAGCTTTTAACCCATTTTAATCGTGTTGTTTAATTTTAGCTGTAAACGCACGTCTGAAACGAGTTTTCAACATAGTACTGTGATCTGCACGTGTTCAGAGTGGGAAAACACACTTTGTGTCACCGAGTGCACCAAAACAGCTTTTCTAAGCGCAGGAGCGCCTTCAGACTGTTTCTAACGCCTTTTCAGAGGATAAACCAAACGTTTGACATGGAACATTGATTTTGAGTGAAATGCGTGCATTCGGGCTTGTATGCCATGTAACAACTTTCTAAGCGTGGCTTTTCATGTTTTCGCGCGTTTAACACATTTTCATCATATTTGTCATTTTAACTGTAAAAGCAGGTGTGAGACGAGTTTTAAACTTGGTATTGTGATATGCGCTTGTTTAGAGTGGGAAAACACACTTTGTGTCACCGAGTGCATGAAAACGGCTTTCCGAGCGCAGGAGTGCATTCAGTGATGCTTGGAAAGCCCTTTCTGCGCATAAAGCACACGTCTGAGAACGAACATTGATTTCATGTGAAATGAGGGCATTCGTGCATGTTTGACAAGTAACAACTTTCCCGTCGTGTGTTTTTCATGTTTTCGAAGCTTTTAACCCATTTTAATCGTGTTGTTTAATTTTCGCTGTAAACGCCCGTCTGAAACGAGTTTTCAACATAGTACTGTGATCTGCACGTGTTCAGAGTGGGAAAACACACTTTGTGTCACCGAGTGCACCAAAACAGCTTTTCTAAGCGCAGGAGCGCCTTCAGACTGTTTCTAACGCCTTTTCAGAGGATAAACCAAACGTTTGACATGGAACATTGATTTTGAGTGAAATGCGTGCATTCGGGCTTGTATGCCATGTAACAACTTTCTAAGCGTGGCTTTTCATGTTTTCGCGCGTTTAACACATTTTCATCATATTTGTCATTTTAACTGTAAAAGCAGGTGTGAGACGAGTTTTAAACTTGGTATTGTGATATGCGCTTGTTTAGAGTGGGAAAACACACTTTGTGTCACCGAGTGCATGAAAACGGCTTTCCGAGCGCAGGAGTGCATTCAGTGATGCTTGGAAAGCCCTTTCTGCGCATAAAGCACACGTCTGAGAACGAACATTGATTTCATGTGAAATGAGGGCATTCGTGCATGTTTGACAAGTAACAACTTTCCAGTCGTGTGTTTTTCCTGTTTTCGAAGCTTTTAACCCATTTTAATCGTGTTGTTCATTTTAGCTGTAAACGCCCGTCTGAAACGAGTTTTCAACATAGTACTGTGATCTGCACGTGTTCAGAGTGGGAAAACACACTTTGTGTCACCGAGTGCACCAAAACAGCTTTTCTAAGCGCAGGAGCGCCTTCAGACTGTTTCTAACGCCTTTTCAGAGGATAAACCAAACGTTTGACATGGAACATTGATTTGAGTGAAATGCGTGCATTCGGGCTTGTATGCCATGTAACAACTTTCTAAGCGTGGCTTTTCATGTTTTCGCGCGTTTAACACATTTTCATCATATTTGTCATTTTAACTGTAAAAGCAGGTGTGAGACGAGTTTTAAACTTGGTATTGTGATATGCGCTTGTTTAGAGTGGGAAAACACACTTTGTGTCACCGAGTGCATGAAAACGGCTTTCCGAGCGCAGGAGTGCATTCAGTGATGCTTGGAAAGCCCTTTCTGCGCATAAAGCACACGTCTGAGAACGAACATTGATTTCATGTGAAATGAGGGCATTCGTGCATGTTTGACAAGTAACAACTTTCCAGTCGTGTGTTTTTCATGTTTTCGAAGCTTTTAACCCATTTTAATCGTGTTGGTCATTTTAGCTGTAAAAGCCCGTCAAAACGAGTTTTCAACATAGTACTGTGATCTGCACGTGTTCAGAGTGGGAAAACACACTTTGTGTCACCGAGTGCACCAAAACAGCTTTTCTAAGCGCAGGAGCGCCTTCAGACTGTTTCTAACGCCTTTTCAGAGGATAAACCAAACGTTTGACATGGAACATTGATTTTGAGTGAAATGCGTGCATTCGGGCTTGTATGCCATGTAACAACTTTCTAAGCGTGGCTTTTCATGTTTTCGCGCGTTTAACACATTTTCATCATATTTGTCATTTTAACTGTAAAAGCAGGTGCGAGACGAGTTTTAAACTTGGTATTGTGATATGCGCTTGTTTAGAGTGGGAAAACACACTTTGTGTCACCGAGTGCATGAAAACGGCTTTCCGAGCGCAGGAGTGCATTCAATGACGCTTGGAAAGCCCTTTCTGCGCATAAAGCACACGTCTGAGAACGAACATTGATTTCATGTGAAATGAGGGCATTCGTTAATGTCTGACAAGTAACAACTTTCCAGTCGTGTGTTTTTCCTGTTTTCGAAGCTTTTAACCCATTTTAATCGTGTTGTTCATTTTAGCTGTAAACGCCCGTCTGAAACGAGTTTTCAACATAGTACTGTGATCTGCACGTGTTCAGAGTGGGAAAACACACTTTGTGTCAACGAGTGCACCAAAACAGCTTTTCTAAGCGCAGGAGCGCCTTCAGACTGTTTCTAACGCCTTTTCAGAGGATAAACCAAACGTTTGACATGGAACATTGATTTTGAGTGAAATGCGTGCATTCGGGCTTGTATGCCCTGCAACAACTTTCTAAGCGTGGCTTTTCATGTTTTCGCGCGTTTAACACATTTTCATCATATTTGTCATTTTAACTGTAAAAGCAGGTGCGAGACGAGTTTTAAACTTGGTATTGTGATATGCGCTTGTTTAGAGTGGGAAAACACACTTTGTGTCACCGAGTGCATGAAAACGGCTTTCCGAGCGCAGGAGTGCATTCAGTGATGCTTGGAAAGCCCTTTCTGCGCATAAAGCACACGTCTGAGAACGAACATTGATTTCATGTGAAATGAGGGCATTCGTGCATGTCTGACAAGTAACAACTTTCCAGTCGTGTGTTTTTCCTGTTTTCGAAGCTTTTAACCCATTTTAATCGTGTTGTTCATTTTAGCTGTAAACGCCCGTCTGAAACGAGTTTTCAACATAGTACTGTGATCTGCACATGTTCAGAGTGGGAAAACACACTTTGTGTCACCGAGTGCACCAAAACAGCTTTTCTAAGCGCAGGAGCGCCTTCAGACTGTTTCTAACGCCTTTTCAGAGGATAAACCAAAGGTTTGACATGGAACTAAGATTTTGAGTGAAATGCGTGCATTCGGGCTTGTATGCCCTGCAACAACTTTCTAAGCGTGGCTTTTCATGTTTTCGCGCGTTTAACACATTTTCATCATATTTGTCATTTTAACTGTAAAAGCAGGTGTGAGACGAGTTTTAAACTTGGTATTGTGATATGCGCTTGTTTAGAGTGGGAAAACACACTTTGTGTCACCGAGTGCATGAAAACAGCTTTCCGAGCGCAGGAGTGCATTCAGTGACGCTTGGAAAGCCCTTTCTGCGCATAAAGCACACGTCTGAGAACGAACATTGATTTCATGTGAAATGAGGGCATTCGTGCATGTTTGACAAATAACAACTTTCCAGTCGTGTGTTTTTCATGTTTTCGAAGCTTTTAATCGTGTTGTTCATTTTAGCTGTAAAAGCCCGTCTGAAACGAGTTTTCAACATAGTACTGTGATCTGCACGTGTTCAGAGTGGGAAAACACACTTTGTGTCACCGAGTGCACCAAAACAGCTTTTCTAAGCGCAGGAGCGCCTTCAGACTGTTTCTAACGCCTTTTCAGAGGATAAACCAAACGTTTGACATGGAACATTGATTTTGAGTGAAATGCGTGCATTCGGGCTTGTATGCCATGTAACAACTTTCTAAGCGTGGCTTTTCATGTTTTCGCGCGTTTAACACATTTTCATCATATTTGTCATTTTAACTGTAAAAGCAGGTGCGAGACGAGTTTTAAACTTGGTATTGTGATATGCGCTTGTTTAGAGTGGGAAAACACACTTTGTGTCACCGAGTGCATGAAAATGGCTTTCCGAGCGCAGGAGTGCATTCAGTGATGCTTGGAAAGCCCTTTCTGCGCATAAAGCACACGTCTGAGAACGAACATTGATTTCATGTGAAATGAGGGCATTCGTGCATGTTTGACAAATAACAACTTTCCAGTCGTGTGTTTTTCATGTTTTCGAAGCTTTTAACCGTGTTGGTCATTTTAGCTGTAAAAGCCCGTCTGAAACGAGTTTTCAACATAGTACTGTGATCTGCACGTGTTCAGAGTGGGAAAACACACTTTGTGTCACCGAGTGCACCAAAACAGCTTTTCTAAGCGCAGGAGCGCCTTCAGACTGTTTCTAACGCCTTTTCAGAGGATAAACCAAACGTTTGACATGGAACATTGATTTTGAGTGAAATGCGTGCATTCGGGCTTGTATGCCATGTAACAACTTTCTAAGCGTGGCTTTTCATGTTTTCGCGCGTTTAACACATTTTCATCATATTTGTCATTTTAACTGTAAAAGCAGGTGCGAGACGAGTTTTAAACTTGGTATTGTGATATGCGCTTGTTTAGAGTGGGAAAACACACTTTGTGTCACCGAGTGCATGAAAACGGCTTTCCGAGCGCAGGAGTGCATTCAGTGATGCTTGGAAAGCCCTTTCTGCGCATAAAGCACACGTCTGAGAACGAACATTGATTTCATGTGAAATGAGGGCATTCGTGCATGTCTGACAAGTAACAACTTTCCAGTCGTGTGTTTTTCCTGTTTTCGAAGCTTTTAACCCATTTTAATCGTGTTGTTCATTTTAGCTGTAAACGCCCGTCTGAAACGAGTTTTCAACATAGTACTGTGATCTGCACATGTTCAGAGTGGGAAAACACACTTTGTGTCACCGAGTGCACCAAAACAGCTTTTCTAAGCGCAGGAGCGCCTTCAGACTGTTTCTAACGCCTTTTCAGAGGATAAACCAAACGTTTGACATGGAACATTGATTTTGAGTGAAATGCGTGCATTCGGGCTTGTATGCCATGTAACAACTTTCTAAGCGTGGCATTTCATGTTTTCGCGCGTTTAACACATTTTCATCATATTTGTCATTTTAACTGTAAAAGCAGGTGCGAGACGAGTTTTAAACTTGGTATTGTGATATGCGCTTGTTTAGAGTGGGAAAACACACTTTGTGTCACCGAGTGCATGAAAACGGCTTTCCGAGCGCAGGAGTGCATTCAGTGATGCTTGGAAAGCCCTTTCTGCGCATAAAGCACACGTCTGAGAACGAACATTGATTTCATGTGAAATGAGGGCATTCGTGCATGTTTGACAAGTAACAACTTTCCCGTCGTGTGTTTTTCATGTTTTCGAAGCTTTTAACCCATTTTAATCGTGTTGTTCATTTTAGCTGTAAACGCCCGTCTGAAACGAGTTTTCAACATAGTACTGTGATCTGCACGTGTTCAGAGTGGGAAAACACACTTTGTGTCACCGAGTGCACCAAAACAGCTTTTCTAAGCGCAGGAGCGCCTTCAGACTGTTTCTAACGCCTTTTCAGAGGATAAACCAAACGTTTGACATGGAACATTGATTTTGAGTGAAATGCGTGCATTCGGGCTTGTATGCCCTGCAACAACTTTCTAAGCGTGGCTTTTCATGTTTTCGCGCGTTTAACACATTTTCATCATATTTGTCATTTTAACTGTAAAAGCAGGTGTGAGACGAGTTTTAAACTTGGTATTGTGATATGCGCTTGTTTAGAGTGGGAAAACACACTTTGTGTCACCGAGTGCATGAAAATGGCTTTCCGAGCGCAGGAGTGCATTCAGTGACGCTTGGAAAGCCCTTTCTGCGCATAAAGCACACGTCTGAGAACGAACATTGATTTCATGTGAAATGAGGGCATTCGTGCATGTTTGACAAATAACAACTTTCCAGTCGTGTGTTTTTCATGTTTTCGAAGCTTTTAACCGTGTTGGTCATTTTAGCTGTAAAAGCCTGTCTGAAACGAGTTTTCAACAAAGTACTGTGATCTGCACGTGTTCAGAGTGGGAAAACACACTTTGTGTCACCGAGTGCACCAAAACAGCTTTTCTAAGCGCAGGAGCGCCTTCAGACTGTTTCTAACGCCTTTTCAGAGGATAAACCAAACGTTTGACATGGAACATTGATTTTGAGTGAAATGCGTGCATTCGGGCTTGTATGCCATGTAACAACTTTCTAAGCGTGGCTTTTCATGTTTTCGCGCGTTTAACACATTTTCATCATATTTGTCATTTTAACTGTAAAAGCAGGTGTGAGACGAGTTTTAAACTTGGTATTGTGATATGCGCTTGTTTAGAGTGGGAAAACACACTTTGTGTCACCGAGTGCATGAAAACGGCTTTCCGAGCGCAGGAGTGCATTCAGTGATGCTTGGAAAGCCCTTTCTGCGCATAAAGCACACGTCTGAGAACGAACATTGATTTCATGTGAAATGAGGGCATTCGTGCATGTTTGACAAGTAACAACTTTCCAGTCGTGTGTTTTTCATGTTTTCGAAGCTTTTAACCCATTTTAATCGTGTTGTTCATTTTAGCTGTAAAAGCCCGTCAAAACGAGTTTTCAACATAGTACTGTGATCTGCACGTGTTCAGAGTGGGAAAACCCACTTTGTGTCACCGAGTGCACCAAAACAGCTTTTCTAAGCGCAGGAGCGCCTTCAGACTGTTTCTAACGCCTTTTCAGAGGATAAACCAAACGTTTGACATGGAACATTGATTTTGAGTGAAATGCGTGCATTCGGGCTTGTATGCCATGTAACAACTTTCTAAGCGTGGCTTTTCATGTTTTCGCGCGTTTAACACATTTTCATCATATTTGTCATTTTAACTGTAAAAGCAGGTGCGAGACGAGTTTTAAACTTGGTATTGTGATATGCGCTTGTTTAGAGTGGGAAAACACACTTTGTGTCACCGAGTGCATGAAAACGGCTTTCCGAGCGCAGGAGTGCATTCAGTGACGCTTGGAAAGCCCTTTCTGCGCATAAAGCACACGTCTGAGAACGAACATTGATTTCATGTGAAATGAGGGCATTCGTGCATGTCTGACAAGTAACAACTTTCCAGTCGTGTGTTTTTCCTGTTTTCGAAGCTTTTAACCCATTTTAATCGTGTTGTTCATTTTAGCTGTAAACGCCCGTCTGAAACGAGTTTTCAACATAGTACTGTGATCTGCACGTGTTCAGAGTGGGAAAACACACTTTGTGTCACCGAGTGCACCAAAACAGCTTTTCTAAGCGCAGGAGCGCCTTCAGACTGTTTCTAACGCCTTTTCAGAGGATAAACCAAACGTTTGACATGGAACATTGATTTTGAGTGAAATGCGTGCATTCGGGCTTGTATGCCATGTAACAACTTTCTAAGCGTGGCTTTTCATGTTTTCGCGCGTTTAACACATTTTCATCATATTTGTCATTTTAACTGTAAAAGCAGCTGTGAGACGAGTTTTAAACTTGGTATTGTGATATGCGCTTGTTTAGAGTGGGAAAACACACTTTGTGTCACCGAGTGCATGAAAACGGCTTTCCGAGCGCAGGAGTGCATTCAGTGACGCTTGGAAAGCCCTTTCTGCGCATAAAGCACACGTCTGAGAATGAACATTGATTTCATGTGAAATGAGGGCATTCGTGCATGTTTGACAAGTAACAACTTTGCAGTCATGTGTTTTTCATGTTTTCGAAGCTTTTAACCCATTTTAATCGTGTTGGTCATTTTAGCTGTAAAAGCCCGTCAAAACGAGTTTTCAACATAGTACTGTGATCTGCACGTGTTCAGAGTGGGAAAACACACTTTGTGTCACCGAGTGCACCAAAACAGCTTTTCTAAGCGCAGGAGCGCCTTCAGACTGTTTCTAATGCCTTTTCAGAGGATAAACCAAACGTTTGACATGGAACATTGATTTTGAGTGAAATGCGTGCATTCGGGCTTGTATGCCATGTAACAACTTTCTAAGCGTGGCTTTTCATGTTTTCGCGCGTTTAACACATTTTCATCATATTTGTCATTTTAACTGTAAAAGCAGGTGCGAGACGAGTTTTAAACTTGGTATTGTGATATGCGCTTGTTTAGAGTGGGAAAACACACTTTGTGTCACCGAGTGCATGAAAACAGCTTTCCGAGCACAGGAGTGCATTCAGTGACGCTTGGAAAGCCCTTTCTGCGCATAAAGCACACGTCTGAGAACGAACATTGATTTCATGTGAAATGAGGGCATTCGTGCATGTTTGACAAATAACAACTTTCCAGTCGTGTGTTTTTCATGTTTTCGAAGCTTTTAACCGTGTTGGTCATTTTAGCTGTAAAAGCCCGTCTGAAACGAGTTTTCAACATAGTACTGTGATCTGCACGTGTTCAGAGTGGGAAAACACACTTTGTGTCACCGAGTGCACCAAAACAGCTTTTCTAAGCGCAGGAGCGCCTTCAGACTGTTTCTAACGCCTTTTCAGAGGATAAACCAAACGTTTGACATGGAACATTGATTTTGAGTGAAATGCGTGCATTCGGGCTTGTATGCCATGTAACAACTTTCTAAGCGTGGCTTTTCATGTTTTCGCGCGTTTAACACATTTTCATCATATTTGTCATTTTAACTGTAAAAGCAGCTGTGAGACGAGTTTTAAACTTGGTATTGTGATATGCGCTTGTTTAGAGTGGGAAAACACACTTTGTGTCACCGAGTGCATGAAAACGGCTTTCCGAGCGCAGGAGTGCATTCAGTGACGCTTGGAAAGCCCTTTCTGCGCATAAAGCACACGTCTGAGAACGAACATTGATTTCATGTGAAATGAGGGCATTCGTGCATGTCTGACAAGTAACAACTTTCCAGTCGTGTGTTTTTCCTGTTTTCGAAGCTTTTAACCCATTTTAATCGTGTTGTTCATTTTAGCTGTAAACGCCTGTCTGAAATGAGTTTTCAACATAGTACTGTGATCTGCACGTGTTCAGAGTGGGAAAACACACTTTGTGTCACCGAGTGCACCAAAACAGCTTTTCTAAGCGCAGGAGCGCCTTCAGACTGTTTCTAACGCCTTTTCAGAGGATAAACCAAACGTTTGACATGGAACATTGATTTTGAGTGAAATGCGTGCATTCGGGCTTGTATGCCATGTAACAACTTTCTAAGCGTGGCTTTTCATGTTTTCGCGCGTTTAACACATTTTCATCATATTTGTCATTTTAACTGTAAAAGCAGGTGTGAGAGGAGTTTTAAACTTGGTATTGTGATATGCGCTTGTTTAGAGTGGGAAAACACACTTTGTGTCACCGAGTGCATGAAAACGGCTTTCCGAGCGCAGGAGTGCATTCAGTGATGCTTGGAAAGCCCTTTCTGCGCATAAAGCACACGTCTGAGAACGAACATTAATTTCATGTGAAATGAGGGCATTCGTGCATGTTTGACAAGTAACAACTTTCCCGTCGTGTGTTTTTCATGTTTTCGAAGCTTTTAACCCATTTTAATCGTGTTGTTTAATTTTAGCTGTAAACGCCCGTCTGAAACGAGTTTTCAACATAGTACTGTGATCTGCACGTGTTCAGAGTGGGAAAACACACTTTGTGTCACCGAGTGCACCAAAACAGCTTTTCTAAGCGCAGGAGCGCCTTCAGACTGTTTCTAACGCCTTTTCAGAGGATAAACCAAACGTTTGACATGGAACATTGATTTTGAGTGAAATGCGTGCATTCGGGCTTGTATGCCATGTAACAACTTTCTAAGCGTGGCTTTTCATGTTTTCGCGCGTTTAACACATTTTCATCATATTTGTCATTTTAACTGTAAAAGCAGGTGTGAGACGAGTTTTAAACTTGGTATTGTGATATGCGCTTGTTTAGAGTGGGAAAACACACTTTGTGTCACCGAGTGCATGAAAACGGCTTTCCGAGCGCAGGAGTGCATTCAGTGATGCTTGGAAAGCCCTTTCTGCGCATAAAGCACACGTCTGAGAACGAACATTGATTTCATGTGAAATGAGGGCATTCGTGCATGTTTGACAAATAACAACTTTCCAGTCGTGTGTTTTTCATGTTTTCGAAGCTTTTAACCGTGTTGGTCATTTTAGCTGTAAAAGCCCGTCTGAAACGAGTTTTCAACATAGTACTGTGATCTGCACGTGTTCAGAGTGGGAAAACACACTTTGTGTCACCGAGTGCACCAAAACAGCTTTTCTAAGCGCAGGAGCGCCTTCAGACTGTTTCTAACGCCTTTTCAGAGGATAAACCAAACGTTTGACATGGAACATTGATTTTGAGTGAAATGCGTGCATTCGGGCTTGTATGCCATGTAACAACTTTCTAAGCGTGGCTTTTCATGTTTTCGCGCGTTTAACACATTTTCATCATATTTGTCATTTTAACTGTAAAAGCAGCTGTGAGACGAGTTTTAAACTTGGTATTGTGATATGCGCTTGTTTAGAGTGGGAAAACACACTTTGTGTCACCGAGTGCATGAAAACGGCTTTCCGAGCGCAGGAGTGCATTCAGTGACGCTTGGAAAGCCCTTTCTGCGCATAAAGCACACGTCTGAGAACGAACATTGATTTCATGTGAAATGAGGGCATTCGTGCATGTCTGACAAGTAACAACTTTCCAGTCGTGTGTTTTTCCTGTTTTCGAAGCTTTTAACCCATTTTAATCGTGTTGTTCATTTTAGCTGTAAACGCCCGTCTGAAACGAGTTTTCAACATAGTACTGTGATCTGCACGTGTTCAGAGTGGGAAAACACACTTTGTGTCACCGAGTGCACCAAAACAGCTTTTCTAAGCGCAGGAGCGCCTTCAGACTGTTTCTAACGCCTTTTCAGAGGATAAACCAAACGTTTGACATGGAACATTGATTTTGAGTGAAATGCGTGCATTCGGGCTTGTATGCCATGTAACAACTTTCTAAGCGTGGCTTTTCATGTTTTCGCGCGTTTAACACATTTTCATCATATTTGTCATTTTAACTGTAAAAGCAGGTGTGAGACGAGTTTTAAACTTGGTATTGTGATATGCGCTTGTTTAGAGTGGGAAAACACACTTTGTGTCACCGAGTGCATGAAAACGGCTTTCCGAGCGCAGGAGTGCATTCAGTGATGCTTGGAAAGCCCTTTCTGCGCATAAAGCACACGTCTGAGAACGAACATTGATTTCATGTGAAATGAGGGCATTCGTGCATGTTTGACAAATAACAACTTTCCAGTCGTGTGTTTTTCATGTTTTCGAAGCTTTTAACCGTGTTGGTCATTTTAGCTGTAAAAGCCCGTCTGAAACGAGTTTTCAACATAGTACTGTGATCTGCACGTGTTCAGAGTGGGAAAACACACTTTGTGTCACCGAGTGCACCAAAACAGCTTTTCTAAGCGCAGGAGCGCCTTCAGACTGTTTCTAACGCCTTTTCAGAGGATAAACCAAACGTTTGACATGGAACATTGATTTTGAGTGAAATGCGTGCATTCGGGCTTGTATGCCATGTAACAACTTTCTAAGCGTGGCTTTTCATGTTTTCGCGCGTTTAACACATTTTCATCATATTTGTCATTTTAACTGTAAAAGCAGCTGTGAGACGAGTTTTAAACTTGGTATTGTGATATGCGCTTGTTTAGAGTGGGAAAACACACTTTGTGTCACCGAGTGCATGAAAACGGCTTTCCGAGCGCAGGAGTGCATTCAGTGACGCTTGGAAAGCCCTTTCTGCGCATAAAGCACACGTCTGAGAACGAATATTGATTTCATGTGAAATGAGGGCATTCGTGCATGTCTGACAAGTAACAACTTTCCAGTCGTGTGTTTTTCCTGTTTTCGAAGCTTTTAACCCATTTTAATCGTGTTGTTCATTTTAGCTGTAAACGCCCGTCTGAAACGAGTTTTCAACATAGTACTGTGATCTGCACGTGTTCAGAGTGGGAAAACACACTTTGTGTCACCGAGTGCACCAAAACAGCTTTTCTAAGCGCAGGAGCGCCTTCAGACTGTTTCTAACGCCTTTTCAGAGGATAAACCAAACGTTTGACATGGAACATTGATTTTGAGTGAAATGCGTGCATTCGGGCTTGTATGCCATGTAACAACTTTCTAAGCGTGGCTTTTCATGTTTTCGCGCGTTTAACACATTTTCATCATATTTGTCATTTTAACTGTAAAAGCAGGTGTGAGACGAGTTTTAAACTTGGTATTGTGATATGCGCTTGTTTAGAGTGGGAAAACACACTTTGTGTCACCGAGTGCATGAAAACGGCTTTCCGAGCGCAGGAGTGCATTCAGTGATGCTTGGAAAGCCCTTTCTGCGCATAAAGCACACGTCTGAGAATGAACATTGATTTCATGTGAAATGAGGGCATTCGTGCATGTTTGACAAGTAACAACTTTGCAGTCGTGTGTTTTTCATGTTTTCGAAGCTTTTAACCCATTTTAATCGTGTTGGTCATTTTAGCTGTAAAAGCCCGTCAAAACGAGTTTTCAACATAGTACTGTGATCTGCACGTGTTCAGAGTGGGAAAACACACTTTGTGTCACCGAGTGCACCAAAACAGCTTTTCTAAGCGCAGGAGCGCCTTCAGACTGTTTCTAATGCCTTTTCAGAGGATAAACCAAACGTTTGACATGGAACATTGATTTTGAGTGAAATGCGTGCATTCGGGCTTGTATGCCATGTAACAACTTTCTAAGCGTGGCTTTTCATGTTTTCGCGCGTTTAACACATTTTCATCATATTTGTCATTTTAACTGTAAAAGCAGGTGCGAGACGAGTTTTAAACTTGGTATTGTGATATGCGCTTGTTTAGAGTGGGAAAACACACTTTGTGTCACCGAGTGCATGAAAACAGCTTTCCGAGCACAGGAGTGCATTCAGTGACGCTTGGAAAGCCCTTTCTGCGCATAAAGCACACGTCTGAGAACGAACATTGATTTCATGTGAAATGAGGGCATTCGTGCATGTTTGACAAATAACAACTTTCCAGTCGTGTGTTTTTCATGTTTTCGAAGCTTTTAACCGTGTTGGTCATTTTAGCTGTAAAAGCCCGTCTGAAACGAGTTTTCAACATAGTACTGTGATCTGCACGTGTTCAGAGTGGGAAAACACACTTTGTGTCACCGAGTGCACCAAAACAGCTTTTCTAAGCGCAGGAGCGCCTTCAGACTGTTTCTAACGCCTTTTCAGAGGATAAACCAAACGTTTGACATGGAACATTGATTTTGAGTGAAATGCGTGCATTCGGGCTTGTATGCCATGTAACAACTTTCTAAGCGTGGCTTTTCATGTTTTCGCGCGTTTAACACATTTTCATCATATTTGTCATTTTAACTGTAAAAGCAGCTGTGAGACGAGTTTTAAACTTGGTATTGTGATATGCGCTTGTTTAGAGTGGGAAAACACACTTTGTGTCACCGAGTGCATGAAAACGGCTTTCCGAGCGCAGGAGTGCATTCAGTGATGCTTGGAAAGCCCTTTCTGCGCATAAAGCACACGTCTGAGAACGAACATTGATTTCATGTGAAATGAGGGCATTCGTGCATGTTTGACAAATAACAACTTTCCAGTCGTGTGTTTTTCATGTTTTCGAAGCTTTTAACCGTGTTGGTCATTTTAGCTGTAAAAGCCCGTCTGAAACGAGTTTTCAACATAGTACTGTGATCTGCACGTGTTCAGAGTGGGAAAACACACTTTGTGTCACCGAGTGCACCAAAACAGCTTTTCTAAGCGCAGGAGCGCCTTCAGACTGTTTCTAACGCCTTTTCAGAGGATAAACCAAACGTTTGACATGGAACATTGATTTTGAGTGAAATGCGTGCATTCGGGCTTGTATGCCATGTAACAACTTTCTAAGCGTGGCTTTTCATGTTTTCGCGCGTTTAACACATTTTCATCATATTTGTCATTTTAACTGTAAAAGCAGCTGTGAGACGAGTTTTAAACTTGGTATTGTGATATGCGCTTGTTTAGAGTGGGAAAACACACTTTGTGTCACCGAGTGCATGAAAACGGCTTTCCGAGCGCAGGAGTGCATTCAGTGACGCTTGGAAAGCCCTTTCTGCGCATAAAGCACACGTCTGAGAACGAACATTGATTTCATGTGAAATGAGGGCATTCGTGCATGTCTGACAAGTAACAACTTTCCAGTCGTGTGTTTTTCCTGTTTTCGAAGCTTTTAACCCATTTTAATCGTGTTGTTCATTTTAGCTGTAAACGCCCGTCTGAAACGAGTTTTCAACATAGTACTGTGATCTGCACGTGTTCAGAGTGGGAAAACACACTTTGTGTCACCGAGTGCACCAAAACAGCTTTTCTAAGCGCAGGAGCGCCTTCAGACTGTTTCTAACGCCTTTTCAGAGGATAAACCAAACGTTTGACATGGAACATTGATTTTGAGTGAAATGCGTGCATTCGGGCTTGTATGCCATGTAACAACTTTCTAAGCGTGGCTTTTCATGTTTTCGCGCGTTTAACACATTTTCATCATATTTGTCATTTTAACTGTAAAAGCAGGTGTGAGACGAGTTTTAAACTTGGTATTGTGATATGCGCTTGTTTAGAGTGGGAAAACACACTTTGTGTCACCGAGTGCATGAAAACGGCTTTCCGAGCGCAGGAGTGCATTCAGTGATGCTTGGAAAGCCCTTTCTGCGCATAAAGCACACGTCTGAGAACGAACATTGATTTCATGTGAAATGAGGGCATTCGTGCATGTTTGACAAGTAACAACTTTCCCGTCGTGTGTTTTTCATGTTTTCGAAGCTTTTAACCCATTTTAATCGTGTTGTTTAATTTTAGCTGTAAACGCCCGTCTGAAACGAGTTTTCAACATAGTACTGTGATCTGCACGTGTTCAGAGTGGGAAAACACACTTTGTGTCACCGAGTGCACCAAAACAGCTTTTCTAAGCGCAGGAGCGCCTTCAGACTGTTTCTAACGCCTTTTCAGAGGATAAACCAAACGTTTGACATGGAACATTGATTTTGAGTGAAATGCGTGCTTTCGGGCTTGTATGCCATGTAACAACTTTCTAAGCGTGGCTTTTCATGTCTTCGCGCGTTTAACACATTTTCATCATATTTGTCATTTTAACTGTAAAAGCAGGTGTGAGACGAGTTTTAAACTTGGTATTGTGATATGCGCTTGTTTAGAGTGGGAAAACACACTTTGTGTCACCGAGTGCATGAAAACGGCTTTCCGAGCGCAGGAGTGCATTCAGTGATGCTTGGAAAGCCCTTTCTGCGCATAAAGCACACGTCTGAGAATGAACATTGATTTCATGTGAAATGAGGGCATTCGTGCATGTTTGACAAGTAACAACTTTGCAGTCGTGTGTTTTTCATGTTTTCGAAGCTTTTAACCCATTTTAATCGTGTTGGTCATTTTAGCTGTAAAAGCCCGTCAAAACGAGTTTTCAACATAGTACTGTGATCTGCACGTGTTCAGAGTGGGAAAACACACTTTGTGTCACCGAGTGCACCAAAACAGCTTTTCTAAGCGCAGGAGCGCCTTCAGACTGTTTCTAATGCCTTTTCAGAGGATAAACCAAACGTTTGACATGGAACATTGATTTTGAGTGAAATGCGTGCATTCGGGCTTGTATGCCATGTAACAACTTTCTAAGCGTGGCTTTTCATGTTTTCGCGCGTTTAACACATTTTCATCATATTTGTCATTTTAACTGTAAAAGCAGCTGTGAGACGAGTTTTAAACTTGGTATTGTGATATGCGCTTGTTTAGAGTGGGAAAACACACTTTGTGTCACCGAGTGCATGAAAACGGCTTTCCGAGCGCAGGAGTGCATTCAGTGACGCTTGGAAAGCCCTTTCTGCGCATAAAGCACACGTCTGAGAACGAACATTGATTTCATGTGAAATGAGGGCATTCGTGCATGTCTGACAAGTAACAACTTTCCAGTCGTGTGTTTTTCCTGTTTTCGAAGCTTTTAACCCATTTTAATCGTGTTGTTCATTTTAGCTGTAAACGCCCGTCTGAAACGAGTTTTCAACATAGTACTGTGATCTGCACGTGTTCAGAGTGGGAAAACACACTTTGTGTCACCGAGTGCACCAAAACAGCTTTTCTAAGCGCAGGAGCGCCTTCAGACTGTTTCTAACGCCTTTTCAGAGGATAAACCAAACGTTTGACATGGAACATTGATTTTGAGTGAAATGCGTGCATTCGGGCTTGTATGCCATGTAACAACTTTCTAAGCGTGGCTTTTCATGTTTTCGCGCGTTTAACACATTTTCATCATATTTGTCATTTTAACTGTAAAAGCAGGTGTGAGAGGAGTTTTAAACTTGGTATTGTGATATGCGCTTGTTTAGAGTGGGAAAACACACTTTGTGTCACCGAGTGCATGAAAACGGCTTTCCGAGCGCAGGAGTGCATTCAGTGATGCTTGGAAAGCCCTTTCTGCGCATAAAGCACACGTCTGAGAACGAACATTGATTTCATGTGAAATGAGGGCATTCGTGCATGTTTGACAAGTAACAACTTTCCCGTCGTGTGTTTTTCATGTTTTCGAAGCTTTTAACCCATTTTAATCGTGTTGTTTAATTTTAGCTGTAAACGCCCGTCTGAAACGAGTTTTCAACATAGTACTGTGATCTGCACGTGTTCAGAGTGGGAAAACACACTTTGTGTCACCGAGTGCACCAAAACAGCTTTTCTAAGCGCAGGAGCGCCTTCAGACTGTTTCTAACGCCTTTTCAGAGGATAAACCAAACGTTTGACATGGAACATTGATTTTGAGTGAAATGCGTGCTTTCGGGCTTGTATGCCATGTAACAACTTTCTAAGCGTGGCTTTTCATGTTTTCGCGCGTTTAACACATTTTCATCATATTTGTCATTTTAACTGTAAAAGCAGGTGTGAGACGAGTTTTAAACTTGGTATTGTGATATGCGCTTGTTTAGAGTGGGAAAACACACTTTGTGTCACCGAGTGCATGAAAACGGCTTTCCGAGCGCAGGAGTGCATTCAGTGATGCTTGGAAAGCCCTTTCTGCGCATAAAGCACACGTCTGAGAATGAACATTGATTTCATGTGAAATGAGGGCATTCGTGCATGTTTGACAAGTAACAACTTTGCAGTCGTGTGTTTTTCATGTTTTCGAAGCTTTTAACCCATTTTAATCGTGTTGGTCATTTTAGCTGTAAAAGCCCGTCAAAACGAGTTTTCAACATAGTACTGTGATCTGCACGTGTTCAGAGTGGGAAAACACACTTTGTGTCACCGAGTGCACCAAAACAGCTTTTCTAAGCGCAGGAGCGCCTTCAGACTGTTTCTAATGCCTTTTCAGAGGATAAACCAAACGTTTGACATGGAACATTGATTTTGAGTGAAATGCGTGCATTCGGGCTTGTATGCCATGTAACAACTTTCTAAGCGTGGCTTTTCATGTTTTCGCGCGTTTAACACATTTTCATCATATTTGTCATTTTAACTGTAAAAGCAGCTGTGAGACGAGTTTTAAACTTGGTATTGTGATATGCGCTTGTTTAGAGTGGGAAAACACACTTTGTGTCACCGAGTGCATGAAAACGGCTTTCCGAGCGCAGGAGTGCATTCAGTGACGCTTGGAAAGCCCTTTCTGCGCATAAAGCACACGTCTGAGAACGAACATTGATTTCATGTGAAATGAGGGCATTCGTGCATGTCTGACAAGTAACAACTTTCCAGTCGTGTGTTTTTCCTGTTTTCGAAGCTTTTAACCCATTTTAATCGTGTTGTTCATTTTAGCTGTAAACGCCCGTCTGAAACGAGTTTTCAACATAGTACTGTGATCTGCACGTGTTCAGAGTGGGAAAACACACTTTGTGTCACCGAGTGCACCAAAACAGCTTTTCTAAGCGCAGGAGCGCCTTCAGACTGTTTCTAACGCCTTTTCAGAGGATAAACCAAACGTTTGACATGGAACATTGATTTTGAGTGAAATGCGTGCATTCGGGCTTGTATGCCATGTAACAACTTTCTAAGCGTGGCTTTTCATGTTTTCGCGCGTTTAACACATTTTCATCATATTTGTCATTTTAACTGTAAAAGCAGGTGTGAGAGGAGTTTTAAACTTGGTATTGTGATATGCGCTTGTTTAGAGTGGGAAAACACACTTTGTGTCACCGAGTGCATGAAAACGGCTTTCCGAGCGCAGGAGTGCATTCAGTGATGCTTGGAAAGCCCTTTCTGCGCATAAAGCACACGTCTGAGAACGAACATTAATTTCATGTGAAATGAGGGCATTCGTGCATGTTTGACAAGTAACAACTTTCCCGTCATGTGTTTTTCATGTTTTCGAAGCTTTTAACCCATTTTAATCGTGTTGTTTAATTTTAGCTGTAAACGCCCGTCTGAAACGAGTTTTCAACATAGTACTGTGATCTGCACGTGTTCAGAGTGGGAAAACACACTTTGTGTCACCGAGTGCACCAAAACAGCTTTTCTAAGCGCAGGAGCGCCTTCAGACTGTTTCTAACGCCTTTTCAGAGGATAAACCAAACGTTTGACATGGAACATTGATTTTGAGTGAAATGCGTGCATTCGGGCTTGTATGCCATGTAACAACTTTCTAAGCGTGGCTTTTCATGTTTTCGCGCGTTTAACACATTTTCATCATATTTGTCATTTTAACTGTAAAAGCAGGTGTGAGACGAGTTTTAAACTTGGTATTGTGATATGCGCTTGTTTAGAGTGGGAAAACACACTTTGTGTCACCGAGTGCATGAAAACGGCTTTCCGAGCGCAGGAGTGCATTCAGTGATGCTTGGAAAGCCCTTTCTGCGCATAAAGCACACGTCTGAGAATGAACATTGATTTCATGTGAAATGAGGGCATTCGTGCATGTTTGACAAGTAACAACTTTGCAGTCGTGTGTTTTTCATGTTTTCGAAGCTTTTAACCCATTTTAATCGTGTTGGTCATTTTAGCTGTAAAAGCCCGTCAAAACGAGTTTTGAACATAGTACTGTGATCTGCACGTGTTCAGAGTGGGAAAACACACTTTGTGTCACCGAGTGCACCAAAACAGCTTTTCTAAGCGCAGGAGCGCCTTCAGACTGTTTCTAACGCCTTTTCAGAGGATAAACCAAACGTTTGACATGGAACATTGATTTTGAGTGAAATGCGTGCATTCGGGCTTGTATGCCATGTAACAACTTTCTAAGCGTGGCTTTTCATGTTTTCGCGCGTTTAACACATTTTCATCATATTTGTCATTTTAACTGTAAAAGCAGGTGCGAGACGAGTTTTAAACTTGGTATTGTGATATGCGCTTGTTTAGAGTGGGAAAACACACTTTGTGTCACCGAGTGCATGAAAACAGCTTTCCGAGCACAGGAGTGCATTCAGTGACGCTTGGAAAGCCCTTTCTGCGCATAAAGCACACGTCTGAGAACGAACATTGATTTCATGTGAAATGAGGGCATTCGTGCATGTTTGACAAATAACAACTTTCCAGTCGTGTGTTTTTCATGTTTTCGAAGCTTTTAACCGTGTTGGTCATTTTAGCTGTAAAAGCCCGTCTGAAACGAGTTTTCAACATAGTACTGTGATCTGCACGTGTTCAGAGTGGGAAAACACACTTTGTGTCACCGAGTGCACCAAAACAGCTTTTCTAAGCGCAGGAGCGCCTTCAGACTGTTTCTAACGCCTTTTCAGAGGATAAACCAAACGTTTGACATGGAACATTGATTTTGAGTGAAATGCGTGCATTCGGGCTTGTATGCCATGTAACAACTTTCTAAGCGTGGCTTTTCATGTTTTCGCGCGTTTAACACATTTTCATCATATTTGTCATTTTAACTGTAAAAGCAGGTGTGAGACGAGTTTTAAACTTGGTATTGTGATATGCGCTTGTTTAGAGTGGGAAAACACACTTTGTGTCACCGAGTGCATGAAAACGGCTTTCCGAGCGCAGGAGTGCATTCAGTGATGCTTGGAAAGCCCTTTCTGCGCATAAAGCACACGTCTGAGAACGAACATTGATTTCATGTGAAATGAGGGCATTCGTGCATGTTTGACAAATAACAACTTTCCAGTCGTGTGTTTTTCATGTTTTCGAAGCTTTTAACCGTGTTGGTCATTTTAGCTGTAAAAGCCCGTCTGAAACGAGTTTTCAACATAGTACTGTGATCTGCACGTGTTCAGAGTGGGAAAACACACTTTGTGTCACCGAGTGCACCAAAACAGCTTTTCTAAGCGCAGGAGCGCCTTCAGACTGTTTCTAACGCCTTTTCAGAGGATAAACCAAACGTTTGACATGGAACATTGATTTTGAGTGAAATGCGTGCATTCGGGCTTGTATGCCATGTAACAACTTTCTAAGCGTGGCTTTTCATGTTTTCGCGCGTTTAACACATTTTCATCATATTTGTCATTTTAACTGTAAAAGCAGCTGTGAGACGAGTTTTAAACTTGGTATTGTGATATGCGCTTGTTTAGAGTGGGAAAACACACTTTGTGTCACCGAGTGCATGAAAACGGCTTTCCGAGCGCAGGAGTGCATTCAGTGACGCTTGGAAAGCCCTTTCTGCGCATAAAGCACACGTCTGAGAACGAACATTGATTTCATGTGAAATGAGGGCATTCGTGCATGTCTGACAAGTAACAACTTTCCAGTCGTGTGTTTTTCCTGTTTTCGAAGCTTTTAACCCATTTTAATCGTGTTGTTCATTTTAGCTGTAAACGCCCGTCTGAAACGAGTTTTCAACATAGTACTGTGATCTGCACGTGTTCAGAGTGGGAAAACACACTTTGTGTCACCGAGTGCACCAAAACAGCTTTTCTAAGCGCAGGAGCGCCTTCAGACTGTTTCTAACGCCTTTTCAGAGGATAAACCAAACGTTTGACATGGAACATTGATTTTGAGTGAAATGCGTGCATTCGGGCTTGTATGCCATGTAACAACTTTCTAAGCGTGGCTTTTCATGTTTTCGCGCGTTTAACACATTTTCATCATATTTGTCATTTTAACTGTAAAAGCAGGTGTGAGACGAGTTTTAAACTTGGTATTGTGATATGCGCTTGTTTAGAGTGGGAAAACACACTTTGTGTCACCGAGTGCATGAAAACGGCTTTCCGAGCGCAGGAGTGCATTCAGTGATGCTTGGAAAGCCCTTTCTGCGCATAAAGCACACGTCTGAGAACGAACATTGATTTCATGTGAAATGAGGGCATTCGTGCATGTTTGACAAGTAACAACTTTCCCGTCGTGTGTTTTTCATGTTTTCGAAGCTTTTAACCCATTTTAATCGTGTTGTTTAATTTTAGCTGTAAACGCCCGTCTGAAACGAGTTTTCAACATAGTACTGTGATCTGCACGTGTTCAGAGTGGGAAAACACACTTTGTGTCACCGAGTGCACCAAAACAGCTTTTCTAAGCGCAGGAGCGCCTTCAGACTGTTTCTAACGCCTTTTCAGAGGATAAACCAAACGTTTGACATGGAACATTGATTTTGAGTGAAATGCGTGCTTTCGGGCTTGTATGCCATGTAACAACTTTCTAAGCGTGGCTTTTCATGTTTTCGCGCGTTTAACACATTTTCATCATATTTGTCATTTTAACTGTAAAAGCAGGTGTGAGACGAGTTTTAAACTTGGTATTGTGATATGCGCTTGTTTAGAGTGGGAAAACACACTTTGTGTCACCGAGTGCATGAAAACGGCTTTCCGAGCGCAGGAGTGCATTCAGTGATGCTTGGAAAGCCCTTTCTGCGCATAAAGCACACGTCTGAGAATGAACATTGATTTCATGTGAAATGAGGGCATTCGTGCATGTTTGACAAGTAACAACTTTGCAGTCGTGTGTTTTTCATGTTTTCGAAGCTTTTAACCCATTTTAATCGTGTTGGTCATTTTAGCTGTAAAAGCCCGTCAAAACGAGTTTTCAACATAGTACTGTGATCTGCACGTGTTCAGAGTGGGAAAACACACTTTGTGTCACCGAGTGCACCAAAACAGCTTTTCTAAGCGCAGGAGCGCCTTCAGACTGTTTCTAACGCCTTTTCAGAGGATAAACCAAACGTTTGACATGGAACATTGATTTTGAGTGAAATGCGTGCATTCGGGCTTGTATGCCATGTAACAACTTTCTAAGCGTGGCTTTTCATGTTTTCGCGCGTTTAACACATTTTCATCATATTTGTCATTTTAACTGTAAAAGCAGCTGTGAGACGAGTTTTAAACTTGGTATTGTGATATGCGCTTGTTTAGAGTGGGAAAACACACTTTGTGTCACCGAGTGCATGAAAACGGCTTTCCGAGCGCAGGAGTGCATTCAGTGACGCTTGGAAAGCCCTTTCTGCGCATAAAGCACACGTCTGAGAACGAACATTGATTTCATGTGAAATGAGGGCATTCGTGCATGTCTGACAAGTAACAACTTTCCAGTCGTGTGTTTTTCCTGTTTTCGAAGCTTTTAACCCATTTTAATCGTGTTGTTCATTTTAGCTGTAAACGCCCGTCTGAAACGAGTTTTCAACATAGTACTGTGATCTGCACGTGTTCAGAGTGGGAAAACACACTTTGTGTCACCGAGTGCACCAAAACAGCTTTTCTAAGCGCAGGAGCGCCTTCAGACTGTTTCTAACGCCTTTTCAGAGGATAAACCAAACGTTTGACATGGAACATTGATTTTGAGTGAAATGCGTGCATTCGGGCTTGTATGCCATGTAACAACTTTCTAAGCGTGGCTTTTCATGTTTTCGCGCGTTTAACACATTTTCATCATATTTGTCATTTTAACTGTAAAAGCAGGTGTGAGACGAGTTTTAAACTTGGTATTGTGATATGCGCTTGTTTAGAGTGGGAAAACACACTTTGTGTCACCGAGTGCATGAAAACAGCTTTCCGAGCGCAGGAGTGCATTCAGTGATGCTTGGAAAGCCCTTTCTGCGCATAAAGCACACGTCTGAGAACGAACATTGATTTCATGTGAAATGAGGGCATTCGTGCATGTTTGACAAGTAACAACTTTCCCGTCGTGTGTTTTTCATGTTTTCGAAGCTTTTAACCCATTTTAATCGTGTTGTTTAATTTTAGCTGTAAACGCCCGTCTGAAACGAGTTTTCAACATAGTACTGTGATCTGCACGTGTTCAGAGTGGGAAAACACACTTTGTGTCACCGAGTGCACCAAAACAGCTTTTCTAAGCGCAGGAGCGCCTTCAGACTGTTTCTAACGCCTTTTCAGAGGATAAACCAAACGTTTGACATGGAACATTGATTTTGAGTGAAATGCGTGCTTTCGGGCTTGTATGCCATGTAACAACTTTCTAAGCGTGGCTTTTCATGTTTTCGCGCGTTTAACACATTTTCATCATATTTGTCATTTTAACTGTAAAAGCAGGTGTGAGACGAGTTTTAAACTTGGTATTGTGATATGCGCTTGTTTAGAGTGGGAAAACACACTTTGTGTCACCGAGTGCATGAAAACGGCTTTCCGAGCGCAGGAGTGCATTCAGTGATGCTTGGAAAGCCCTTTCTGCGCATAAAGCACACGTCTGAGAATGAACATTGATTTCATGTGAAATGAGGGCATTCGTGCATGTTTGACAAGTAACAACTTTGCAGTCGTGTGTTTTTCATGTTTTCGAAGCTTTTAACCCATTTTAATCGTGTTGGTCATTTTAGCTGTAAAAGCCCGTCAAAACGAGTTTTCAACATAGTACTGTGATCTGCACGTGTTCAGAGTGGGAAAACACACTTTGTGTCACCGAGTGCACCAAAACAGCTTTTCTAAGCGCAGGAGCGCCTTCAGACTGTTTCTAACGCCTTTTCAGAGGATAAACCAAACGTTTGACATGGAACATTGATTTTGAGTGAAATGCGTGCATTCGGGCTTGTATGCCATGTAACAACTTTCTAAGCGTGGCTTTTCATGTTTTCGCGCGTTTAACACATTTTCATCATATTTGTCATTTTAACTGTAAAAGCAGCTGTGAGACGAGTTTTAAACTTGGTATTGTGATATGCGCTTGTTTAGAGTGGGAAAACACACTTTGTGTCACCGAGTGCATGAAAACGGCTTTCCGAGC
Source organism: Neoarius graeffei (assembly GCF_027579695.1). Lineage (NCBI taxonomy): Eukaryota > Metazoa > Chordata > Actinopteri > Siluriformes > Ariidae > Neoarius > Neoarius graeffei. Next base: position 68,347,881 of record NC_083583.1, read on the forward strand.
GCAGGAGTGCATTCAGTGACGCTTGGAAAGCCCTTTCTGCGCATAAAGCACACGTCTGAGAACGAACATTGATTTCATGTGAAATGAGGGCATTCGTGCATGTCTGACAAGTAACAACTTTCCAGTCGTGTGTTTTTCCTGTTTTCGAAGCTTTTAACCCATTTTAATCGTGTTGTTCATTTTAGCTGTAAACGCCCGTCTGAAACGAGTTTTCAACATAGTACTGTGATCTGCACGTGTTCAGAGTGGGAAAACACACTTTGTGTCACCGAGTGCACCAAAACAGCTTTTCTAAGCGCAGGAGCGCCTTCAGACTGTTTCTAACGCCTTTTCAGAGGATAAACCAAACGTTTGACATGGAACATTGATTTTGAGTGAAATGCGTGCATTCGGGCTTGTATGCCATGTAACAACTTTCTAAGCGTGGCTTTTCATGTTTTCGCGCGTTTAACACATTTTCATCATATTTGTCATTTTAACTGTAAAAGCAGGTGTGAGACGAGTTTTAAACTTGGTATTGTGATATGCGCTTGTTTAGAGTGGGAAAACACACTTTGTGTCACCGAGTGCATGAAAACGGCTTTCCGAGCGCAGGAGTGCATTCAGTGATGCTTGGAAAGCCCTTTCTGCGCATAAAGCACACGTCTGAGAACGAACATTGATTTCATGTGAAATGAGGGCATTCGTGCATGTTTGACAAGTAACAACTTTCCCGTCGTGTGTTTTTCATGTTTTCGAAGCTTTTAACCCATTTTAATCGTGTTGTTTAATTTTAGCTGTAAACGCCCGTCTGAAACGAGTTTTCAACATAGTACTGTGATCTGCACGTGTTCAGAGTGGGAAAACACACTTTGTGTCACCGAGTGCACCAAAACAGCTTTTCTAAGCGCAGGAGCGCCTTCAGACTGTTTCTAACGCCTTTTCAGAGGATAAACCAAACGTTTGACATGGAACATTGATTTTGAGTGAAATGCGTGCTTTCGGGCTTGTATGCCATGTAACAACTTTCTAAGCGTGGCTTTTCATGTTTTCGCGCGTTTAACACATTTTCATCATATTTGTCATTTTAACTGTAAAAGCAGGTGTGAGACGAGTTTTAAACTTGGTATTGTGATATGCGCTTGTTTATAGTGGGAAAACACACTTTGTGTCACCGAGTGCATGAAAACGGCTTTCCGAGCGCAGGAGTGCATTCAGTGATGCTTGGAAAGCCCTTTCTGCGCATAAAGCACACGTCTGAGAATGAACATTGATTTCATGTGAAATGAGGGCATTCGTGCATGTTTGACAAGTAACAACTTTGCAGTCGTGTGTTTTTCATGTTTTCGAAGCTTTTAACCCATTTTAATCGTGTTGGTCATTTTAGCTGTAAAAGCCCGTCAAAACGAGTTTTCAACATAGTACTGTGATCTGCACGTGTTCAGAGTGGGAAAACACACTTTGTGTCACCGAGTGCACCAAAACAGCTTTTCTAAGCGCAGGAGCGCCTTCAGACTGTTTCTAATGCCTTTTCAGAGGATAAACCAAACGTTTGACATGGAACATTGATTTTGAGTGAAATGCGTGCATTCGGGCTTGTATGCCATGTAACAACTTTCTAAGCGTGGCTTTTCATGTTTTCGCGCGTTTAACACATTTTCATCATATTTGTCATTTTAACTGTAAAAGCAGCTGTGAGACGAGTTTTAAACTTGGTATTGTGATATGCGCTTGTTTAGAGTGGGAAAACACACTTTGTGTCACCGAGTGCATGAAAACGGCTTTCCGAGCGCAGGAGTGCATTCAGTGACGCTTGGAAAGCCCTTTCTGCGCATAAAGCACACGTCTGAGAACGAACATTGATTTCATGTGAAATGAGGGCATTCGTGCATGTCTGACAAGTAACAACTTTCCAGTCGTGTGTTTTTCCTGTTTTCGAAGCTTTTAACCCATTTTAATCGTGTTGTTCATTTTAGCTGTAAACGCCCGTCTGAAACGAGTTTTCAACATAGTACTGTGATCTGCACGTGTTCAGAGTGGGAAAACACACTTTGTGTCACCGAGTGCACCAAAACAGCTTTTCTAAGCGCAGGAGCGCCTTCAGACTGTTTCTAACGCCTTTTCAGAGGATAAACCAAACGTTTGACATGGAACATTGATTTTGAGTGAAATGCGTGCATTCGGGCTTGTATGCCATGTAACAACTTTCTAAGCGTGGCTTTTCATGTTTTCGCGCGTTTAACACATTTTCATCATATTTGTCATTTTAACTGTAAAAGCAGGTGTGAGAGGAGTTTTAAACTTGGTATTGTGATATGCGCTTGTTTAGAGTGGGAAAACACACTTTGTGTCACCGAGTGCATGAAAACGGCTTTCCGAGCGCAGGAGTGCATTCAGTGATGCTTGGAAAGCCCTTTCTGCGCATAAAGCACACGTCTGAGAACGAACATTAATTTCATGTGAAATGAGCGCATTCGTGCATGTTTGACAAGTAACAACTTTGCAGTCGTGTGTTTTTCATGTTTTCGAAGCTTTTAACCCATTTTAATCGTGTTGGTCATTTTAGCTGTAAAAGCCCGTCAAAACGAGTTTTCAACATAGTACTGTGATCTGCACGTGTTCAGAGTGGGAAAACACACTTTGTGTCACCGAGTGCACCAAAACAGCTTTTCTAAGCGCAGGAGCGCCTTCAGACTGTTTCTAATGCCTTTTCAGAGGATAAACCAAACGTTTGACATGGAACATTGATTTTGAGTGAAATGCGTGCATTCGGGCTTGTATGCCATGTAACAACTTTCTAAGCGTGGCTTTTCATGTTTTCGCGCGTTTAACACATTTTCATCATATTTGTCATTTTAACTGTAAAAGCAGCTGTGAGACGAGTTTTAAACTTGGTATTGTGATATGCGCTTGTTTAGAGTGGGAAAACACACTTTGTGTCACCGAGTGCATGAAAACGGCTTTCCGAGCGCAGGAGTGCATTCAGTGATGCTTGGAAAGCCCTTTCTGCGCATAAAGCACACGTCTGAGAATGAACATTGATTTCATGTGAAATGAGGGCATTCGTGCATGTTTGACAAGTAACAACTTTGCAGTCGTGTGTTTTTCATGTTTTCGAAGCTTTTAACCCATTTTAATCGTGTTGGTCATTTTAGCTGTAAAAGCCCGTCAAAACGAGTTTTCAACATAGTACTGTGATCTGCACGTGTTCAGAGTGGGAAAACACACTTTGTGTCACCGAGTGCACCAAAACAGCTTTTCTAAGCGCAGGAGCGCCTTCAGACTGTTTCTAACGCCTTTTCAGAGGATAAACCAAACGTTTGACATGGAACATTGATTTTGAGTGAAATGCGTGCATTCGGGCTTGTATGCCATGTAACAACTTTCTAAGCGTGGCTTTTCATGTTTTCGCGCGTTTAACACATTTTCATCATATTTGTCATTTTAACTGTAAAAGCAGGTGTGAGACGAGTTTTAAACTTGGTATTGTGATATGCGCTTGTTTAGAGTGGGAAAACACACTTTGTGTCACCGAGTGCATGAAAACGGCTTTCCGAGCGCAGGAGTGCATTCAGTGATGCTTGGAAAGCCCTTTCTGCGCATAAAGCACACGTCTGAGAACGAACATTGATTTCATGTGAAATGAGGGCATTCGTGCATGTTTGACAAGTAACAACTTTCCCGTCGTGTGTTTTTCATGTTTTCGAAGCTTTTAACCCATTTTAATCGTGTTGTTTAATTTTAGCTGTAAACGCCCGTCTGAAACGAGTTTTCAACATAGTACTGTGATCTGCACGTGTTCAGAGTGGGAAAACACACTTTGTGTCACCGAGTGCACCAAAACAGCTTTTCTAAGCGCAGGAGCGCCTTCAGACTGTTTCTAACGCCTTTTCAGAGGATAAACCAAACGTTTGACATGGAACATTGATTTTGAGTGAAATGCGTGCATTCGGGCTTGTATGCCATGTAACAACTTTCTAAGCGTGGCTTTTCATGTTTTCGCGCGTTTAACACATTTTCATCATATTTGTCATTTTAACTGTAAAAGCAGGTGTGAGACGAGTTTTAAACTTGGTATTGTGATATGCGCTTGTTTAGAGTGGGAAAACACACTTTGTGTCACCGAGTGCATGAAAACGGCTTTCCGAGCGCAGGAGTGCATTCAGTGATGCTTGGAAAGCCCTTTCTGCGCATAAAGCACACGTCTGAGAATGAACATTGATTTCATGTGAAATGAGGGCATTCGTGCATGTTTGACAAGTAACAACTTTGCAGTCGTGTGTTTTTCATGTTTTCGAAGCTTTTAACCCATTTTAATCGTGTTGGTCATTTTAGCTGTAAAAGCCCGTCAAAACGAGTTTTCAACATAGTACTGTGATCTGCACGTGTTCAGAGTGGGAAAACACACTTTGTGTCACCGAGTGCACCAAAACAGCTTTTCTAAGCGCAGGAGCGCCTTCAGACTGTTTCTAATGCCTTTTCAGAGGATAAACCAAACGTTTGACATGGAACATTGATTTTGAGTGAAATGCGTGCATTCGGGCTTGTATGCCATGTAACAACTTTCTAAGCGTGGCTTTTCATGTTTTCGCGCGTTTAACACATTTTCATCATATTTGTCATTTTAACTGTAAAAGCAGGTGCGAGACGAGTTTTAAACTTGGTATTGTGATATGCGCTTGTTTAGAGTGGGAAAACACACTTTGTGTCACCGAGTGCATGAAAACAGCTTTCCGAGCACAGGAGTGCATTCAGTGACGCTTGGAAAGCCCTTTCTGCGCATAAAGCACACGTCTGAGAACGAACATTGATTTCATGTGAAATGAGGGCATTCGTGCATGTTTGACAAATAACAACTTTCCAGTCGTGTGTTTTTCATGTTTTCGAAGCTTTTAACCGTGTTGGTCATTTTAGCTGTAAAAGCCCGTCTGAAACGAGTTTTCAACATAGTACTGTGATCTGCACGTGTTCAGAGTGGGAAAACACACTTTGTGTCACCGAGTGCACCAAAACAGCTTTTCTAAGCGCAGGAGCGCCTTCAGACTGTTTCTAACGCCTTTTCAGAGGATAAACCAAACGTTTGACATGGAACATTGATTTTGAGTGAAATGCGTGCATTCGGGCTTGTATGCCATGTAACAACTTTCTAAGCGTGGCTTTTCATGTTTTCGCGCGTTTAACACATTTTCATCATATTTGTCATTTTAACTGTAAAAGCAGCTGTGAGACGAGTTTTAAACTTGGTATTGTGATATGCGCTTGTTTAGAGTGGGAAAACACACTTTGTGTCACCGAGTGCATGAAAACGGCTTTCCGAGCGCAGGAGTGCATTCAGTGATGCTTGGAAAGCCCTTTCTGCGCATAAAGCACACGTCTGAGAATGAACATTGATTTCATGTGAAATGAGGGCATTCGTGCATGTTTGACAAGTAACAACTTTGCAGTCGTGTGTTTTTCATGTTTTCGAAGCTTTTAACCCATTTTAATCGTGTTGGTCATTTTAGCTGTAAAAGCCCGTCAAAACGAGTTTTCAACATAGTACTGTGATCTGCACGTGTTCAGAGTGGGAAAACACACTTTGTGTCACCGAGTGCACCAAAACAGCTTTTCTAAGCGCAGGAGCGCCTTCAGACTGTTTCTAATGCCTTTTCAGAGGATAAACCAAACGTTTGACATGGAACATTGATTTTGAGTGAAATGCGTGCATTCGGGCTTGTATGCCATGTAACAACTTTCTAAGCGTGGCTTTTCATGTTTTCGCGCGTTTAACACATTTTCATCATATTTGTCATTTTAACTGTAAAAGCAGCTGTGAGACGAGTTTTAAACTTGGTATTGTGATATGCGCTTGTTTAGAGTGGGAAAACACACTTTGTGTCACCGAGTGCATGAAAACGGCTTTCCGAGCGCAGGAGTGCATTCAGTGACGCTTGGAAAGCCCTTTCTGCGCATAAAGCACACGTCTGAGAACGAACATTGATTTCATGTGAAATGAGGGCATTCGTGCATGTTTGACAAGTAACAACTTTCCCGTCGTGTGTTTTTCATGTTTTCGAAGCTTTTAACCCATTTTAATCGTGTTGTTTAATTTTAGCTGTAAACGCCCGTCTGAAACGAGTTTTCAACATAGTACTGTGATCTGCACGTGTTCAGAGTGGGAAAACACACTTTGTGTCACCGAGTGCACCAAAACAGCTTTTCTAAGCGCAGGAGCGCCTTCAGACTGTTTCTAACGCCTTTTCAGAGGATAAACCAAACGTTTGACATGGAACATTGATTTTGAGTGAAATGCGTGCATTCGGGCTTGTATGCCATGTAACAACTTTCTAAGCGTGGCTTTTCATGTTTTCGCGCGTTTAACACATTTTCATCATATTTGTCATTTTAACTGTAAAAGCAGGTGTGAGACGAGTTTTAAACTTGGTATTGTGATATGCGCTTGTTTAGAGTGGGAAAACACACTTTGTGTCACCGAGTGCATGAAAACGGCTTTCCGAGCGCAGGAGTGCATTCAGTGATGCTTGGAAAGCCCTTTCTGCGCATAAAGCACACGTCTGAGAATGAACATTGATTTCATGTGAAATGAGGGCATTCGTGCATGTTTGACAAGTAACAACTTTGCAGTCGTGTGTTTTTCATGTTTTCGAAGCTTTTAACCCATTTTAATCGTGTTGGTCATTTTAGCTGTAAAAGCCCGTCAAAACGAGTTTTCAACATAGTACTGTGATCTGCACGTGTTCAGAGTGGGAAAACACACTTTGTGTCACCGAGTGCACCAAAACAGCTTTTCTAAGCGCAGGAGCGCCTTCAGACTGTTTCTAATGCCTTTTCAGAGGATAAACCAAACGTTTGACATGGAACATTGATTTTGAGTGAAATGCGTGCATTCGGGCTTGTATGCCATGTAACAACTTTCTAAGCGTGGCTTTTCATGTTTTCGCGCGTTTAACACATTTTCATCATATTTGTCATTTTAACTGTAAAAGCAGGTGCGAGACGAGTTTTAAACTTGGTATTGTGATATGCGCTTGTTTAGAGTGGGAAAACACACTTTGTGTCACCGAGTGCATGAAAACAGCTTTCCGAGCACAGGAGTGCATTCAGTGACGCTTGGAAAGCCCTTTCTGCGCATAAAGCACACGTCTGAGAACGAACATTGATTTCATGTGAAATGAGGGCATTCGTGCATGTTTGACAAATAACAACTTTCCAGTCGTGTGTTTTTCATGTTTTCGAAGCTTTTAACCGTGTTGGTCATTTTAGCTGTAAAAGCCCGTCTGAAACGAGTTTTCAACATAGTACTGTGATCTGCACGTGTTCAGAGTGGGAAAACACACTTTGTGTCACCGAGTGCACCAAAACAGCTTTTCTAAGCGCAGGAGCGCCTTCAGACTGTTTCTAACGCCTTTTCAGAGGATAAACCAAACGTTTGACATGGAACATTGATTTTGAGTGAAATGCGTGCATTCGGGCTTGTATGCCATGTAACAACTTTCTAAGCGTGGCTTTTCATGTTTTCGCGCGTTTAACACATTTTCATCATATTTGTCATTTTAACTGTAAAAGCAGCTGTGAGACGAGTTTTAAACTTGGTATTGTGATATGCGCTTGTTTAGAGTGGGAAAACACACTTTGTGTCACCGAGTGCATGAAAACGGCTTTCCGAGCGCAGGAGTGCATTCAGTGATGCTTGGAAAGCCCTTTCTGCGCATAAAGCACACGTCTGAGAATGAACATTGATTTCATGTGAAATGAGGGCATTCGTGCATGTTTGACAAGTAACAACTTTGCAGTCGTGTGTTTTTCATGTTTTCGAAGCTTTTAACCCATTTTAATCGTGTTGGTCATTTTAGCTGTAAAAGCCCGTCAAAACGAGTTTTCAACATAGTACTGTGATCTGCACGTGTTCAGAGTGGGAAAACACACTTTGTGTCACCGAGTGCACCAAAACAGCTTTTCTAAGCGCAGGAGCGCCTTCAGACTGTTTCTAATGCCTTTTCAGACGATAAACCAAACGTTTGACATGGAACATTGATTTTGAGTGAAATGCGTGCATTCGGGCTTGTATGCCATGTAACAACTTTCTAAGCGTGGCTTTTCATGTTTTCGCGCGTTTAACACATTTTCATCATATTTGTCATTTTAACTGTAAAAGCAGCTGTGAGACGAGTTTTAAACTTGGTATTGTGATATGCGCTTGTTTAGAGTGGGAAAACACACTTTGTGTCACCGAGTGCATGAAAACGGCTTTCCGAGCGCAGGAGTGCATTCAGTGACGCTTGGAAAGCCCTTTCTGCGCATAAAGCACACGTCTGAGAACGAACATTGATTTCATGTGAAATGAGGGCATTCGTGCATGTTTGACAAGTAACAACTTTCCCGTCGTGTGTTTTTCATGTTTTCGAAGCTTTTAACCCATTTTAATCGTGTTGTTTAATTTTAGCTGTAAACGCCCGTCTGAAACGAGTTTTCAACATAGTACTGTGATCTGCACGTGTTCAGAGTGGGAAAACACACTTTGTGTCACCGAGTGCACCAAAACAGCTTTTCTAAGCGCAGGAGCGCCTTCAGACTGTTTCTAACGCCTTTTCAGAGGATAAACCAAACGTTTGACATGGAACATTGATTTTGAGTGAAATGCGTGCATTCGGGCTTGTATGCCATGTAACAACTTTCTAAGCGTGGCTTTTCATGTTTTCGCGCGTTTAACACATTTTCATCATATTTGTCATTTTAACTGTAAAAGCAGGTGTGAGACGAGTTTTAAACTTGGTATTGTGATATGCGCTTGTTTAGAGTGGGAAAACACACTTTGTGTCACCGAGTGCATGAAAACGGCTTTCCGAGCGCAGGAGTGCATTCAGTGACGCTTGGAAAGCCCTTTCTGCGCATAAAGCACACGTCTGAGAACGAACATTGATTTCATGTGAAATGAGGGCATTCGTGCATGTTTGACAAGTAACAACTTTCCCGTCGTGTGTTTTTCATGTTTTCGAAGCTTTTAACCCATTTTAATCGTGTTGTTTAATTTTAGCTGTAAACGCCCGTCTGAAACGAGTTTTCAACATAGTACTGTGATCTGCACGTGTTCAGAGTGGGAAAACACACTTTGTGTCACCGAGTGCACCAAAACAGCTTTTCTAAGCGCAGGAGCGCCTTCAGACTGTTTCTAACGCCTTTTCAGAGGATAAACCAAACGTTTGACATGGAACATTGATTTTGAGTGAAATGCGTGCATTCGGGCTTGTATGCCATGTAACAACTTTCTAAGCGTGGCTTTTCATGTTTTCGCGCGTTTAACACATTTTCATCATATTTGTCATTTTAACTGTAAAAGCAGGTGTGAGACGAGTTTTAAACTTGGTATTGTGATATGCGCTTGTTTAGAGTGGGAAAACACACTTTGTGTCACCGAGTGCATGAAAACGGCTTTCCGAGCGCAGGAGTGCATTCAGTGATGCTTGGAAAGCCCTTTCTGCGCATAAAGCACACGTCTGAGAATGAACATTGATTTCATGTGAAATGAGGGCATTCGTGCATGTTTGACAAGTAACAACTTTGCAGTCGTGTGTTTTTCATGTTTTCGAAGCTTTTAACCCATTTTAATCGTGTTGGTCATTTTAGCTGTAAAAGCCCGTCAAAACGAGTTTTCAACATAGTACTGTGATCTGCACGTGTTCAGAGTGGGAAAACACACTTTGTGTCACCGAGTGCACCAAAACAGCTTTTCTAAGCGCAGGAGCGCCTTCAGACTGTTTCTAATGCCTTTTCAGAGGATAAACCAAACGTTTGACATGGAACATTGATTTTGAGTGAAATGCGTGCATTCGGGCTTGTATGCCATGTAACAACTTTCTAAGCGTGGCTTTTCATGTTTTCGCGCGTTTAACACATTTTCATCATATTTGTCATTTTAACTGTAAAAGCAGGTGCGAGACGAGTTTTAAACTTGGTATTGTGATATGCGCTTGTTTAGAGTGGGAAAACACACTTTGTGTCACCGAGTGCATGAAAACAGCTTTCCGAGCACAGGAGTGCATTCAGTGACGCTTGGAAAGCCCTTTCTGCGCATAAAGCACACGTCTGAGAACGAACATTGATTTCATGTGAAATGAGGGCATTCGTGCATGTTTGACAAATAACAACTTTCCAGTCGTGTGTTTTTCATGTTTTCGAAGCTTTTAACCGTGTTGGTCATTTTAGCTGTAAAAGCCCGTCTGAAACGAGTTTTCAACATAGTACTGTGATCTGCATGTGTTCAGAGTGGGAAAACACACTTTGTGTCACCGAGTGCACCAAAACAGCTTTTCTAAGCGCAGGAGCGCCTTCAGACTGTTTCTAACGCCTTTTCAGAGGATAAACCAAACGTTTGACATGGAACATTGATTTTGAGTGAAATGCGTGCATTCGGGCTTGTATGCCATGTAACAACTTTCTAAGCGTGGCTTTTCATGTTTTCGCGCGTTTAACACATTTTCATCATATTTGTCATTTTAACTGTAAAAGCAGCTGTGAGACGAGTTTTAAACTTGGTATTGTGATATGCGCTTGTTTAGAGTGGGAAAACACACTTTGTGTCACCGAGTGCATGAAAACGGCTTTCCGAGCGCAGGAGTGCATTCAGTGATGCTTGGAAAGCCCTTTCTGCGCATAAAGCACACGTCTGAGAATGAACATTGATTTCATGTGAAATGAGGGCATTCGTGCATGTTTGACAAGTAACAACTTTGCAGTCGTGTGTTTTTCATGTTTTCGAAGCTTTTAACCCATTTTAATCGTGTTGGTCATTTTAGCTGTAAAAGCCCGTCAAAACGAGTTTTCAACATAGTACTGTGATCTGCACGTGTTCAGAGTGGGAAAACACACTTTGTGTCACCGAGTGCACCAAAACAGCTTTTCTAAGCGCAGGAGCGCCTTCAGACTGTTTCTAATGCCTTTTCAGAGGATAAACCAAACGTTTGACATGGAACATTGATTTTGAGTGAAATGCGTGCATTCGGGCTTGTATGCCATGTAACAACTTTCTAAGCGTGGCTTTTCATGTTTTCGCGCGTTTAACACATTTTCATCATATTTGTCATTTTAACTGTAAAAGCAGCTGTGAGACGAGTTTTAAACTTGGTATTGTGATATGCGCTTGTTTAGAGTGGGAAAACACACTTTGTGTCACCGAGTGCATGAAAACGGCTTTCCGAGCGCAGGAGTGCATTCAGTGACGCTTGGAAAGCCCTTTCTGCGCATAAAGCACACGTCTGAGAACGAACATTGATTTCATGTGAAATGAGGGCATTCGTGCATGTTTGACAAGTAACAACTTTCCCGTCGTGTGTTTTTCATGTTTTCGAAGCTTTTAACCCATTTTAATCGTGTTGTTTAATTTTAGCTGTAAACGCCCGTCTGAAACGAGTTTTCAACATAGTACTGTGATCTGCACGTGTTCAGAGTGGGAAAACACACTTTGTGTCACCGAGTGCACCAAAACAGCTTTTCTAAGCGCAGGAGCGCCTTCAGACTGTTTCTAACGCCTTTTCAGAGGATAAACCAAACGTTTGACATGGAACATTGATTTTGAGTGAAATGCGTGCATTCGGGCTTGTATGCCATGTAACAACTTTCTAAGCGTGGCTTTTCATGTTTTCGCGCGTTTAACACATTTTCATCATATTTGTCATTTTAACTGTAAAAGCAGGTGTGAGACGAGTTTTAAACTTGGTATTGTGATATGCGCTTGTTTAGAGTGGGAAAACACACTTTGTGTCACCGAGTGCATGAAAACGGCTTTCCGAGCGCAGGAGTGCATTCAGTGACGCTTGGAAAGCCCTTTCTGCGCATAAAGCACACGTCTGAGAACGAACATTGATTTCATGTGAAATGAGGGCATTCGTGCATGTTTGACAAGTAACAACTTTCCCGTCGTGTGTTTTTCATGTTTTCGAAGCTTTTAACCCATTTTAATCGTGTTGTTTAATTTTAGCTGTAAACGCCCGTCTGAAACGAGTTTTCAACATAGTACTGTGATCTGCACGTGTTCAGAGTGGGAAAACACACTTTGTGTCACCGAGTGCACCAAAACAGCTTTTCTAAGCGCAGGAGCGCCTTCAGACTGTTTCTAACGCCTTTTCAGAGGATAAACCAAACGTTTGACATGGAACATTGATTTTGAGTGAAATGCGTGCATTCGGGCTTGTATGCCATGTAACAACTTTCTAAGCGTGGCTTTTCATGTTTTCGCGCGTTTAACACATTTTCATCATATTTGTCATTTTAACTGTAAAAGCAGGTGTGAGACGAGTTTTAAACTTGGTATTGTGATATGCGCTTGTTTAGAGTGGGAAAACACACTTTGTGTCACCGAGTGCATGAAAACGGCTTTCCGAGCGCAGGAGTGCATTCAGTGATGCTTGGAAAGCCCTTTCTGCGCATAAAGCACACGTCTGAGAATGAACATTGATTTCATGTGAAATGAGGGCATTCGTGCATGTTTGACAAGTAACAACTTTGCAGTCGTGTGTTTTTCATGTTTTCGAAGCTTTTAACCCATTTTAATCGTGTTGGTCATTTTAGCTGTAAAAGCCCGTCAAAACGAGTTTTCAACATAGTACTGTGATCTGCACGTGTTCAGAGTGGGAAAACACACTTTGTGTCACCGAGTGCACCAAAACAGCTTTTCTAAGCGCAGGAGCGCCTTCAGACTGTTTCTAATGCCTTTTCAGAGGATAAACCAAACGTTTGACATGGAACATTGATTTTGAGTGAAATGCGTGCATTCGGGCTTGTATGCCATGTAACAACTTTCTAAGCGTGGCTTTTCATGTTTTCGCGCGTTTAACACATTTTCATCATATTTGTCATTTTAACTGTAAAAGCAGCTGTGAGACGAGTTTTAAACTTGGTATTGTGATATGCGCTTGTTTAGAGTGGGAAAACACACTTTGTGTCACCGAGTGCATGAAAACGGCTTTCCGAGCGCAGGAGTGCATTCAGTGACGCTTGGAAAGCCCTTTCTGCGCATAAAGCACACGTCTGAGAACGAACATTGATTTCATGTGAAATGAGGGCATTCGTGCATGTTTGACAAGTAACAACTTTCCCGTCGTGTGTTTTTCATGTTTTCGAAGCTTTTAACTCATTTTAATCGTGTTGTTTAATTTTAGCTGTAAACGCCCGTCTGAAACGAGTTTTCAACATAGTACTGTGATCTGCACGTGTTCAGAGTGGGAAAACACACTTTGTGTCACCGAGTGCACCAAAACAGCTTTTCTAAGCGCAGGAGCGCCTTCAGACTGTTTCTAACGCCTTTTCAGAGGATAAACCAAACGTTTGACATGGAACATTGATTTTGAGTGAAATGCGTGCATTCGGGCTTGTATGCCATGTAACAACTTTCTAAGCGTGGCTTTTCATGTTTTCGCGCGTTTAACACATTTTCATCATATTTGTCATTTTAACTGTAAAAGCAGGTGTGAGACGAGTTTTAAACTTGGTATTGTGATATGCGCTTGTTTAGAGTGGGAAAACACACTTTGTGTCACCGAGTGCATGAAAACGGCTTTCCGAGCGCAGGAGTGCATTCAGTGATGCTTGGAAAGCCCTTTCTGCGCATAAAGCACACGTCTGAGAACGAACATTGATTTCATGTGAAATGAGGGCATTCGTGCATGTTTGACAAATAACAACTTTCCAGTCGTGTGTTTTTCATGTTTTCGAAGCTTTTAAACGTGTTGGTCATTTTAGCTGTAAAAGCCCGTCTGAAACGAGTTTTCAACATAGTACTGTGATCTGCACGTGTTCAGAGTGGGAAAACACACTTTGTGTCACCGAGTGCACCAAAACAGCTTTTCTAAGCGCAGGAGCGCCTTCAGACTGTTTCTAACGCCTTTTCAGAGGATAAACCAAACGTTTGACATGGAACATTGATTTTGAGTGAAATGCGTGCATTCGGGCTTGTATGCAATGTAACAACTTTCTAAGCGTGGCTTTTCATGTTTTCGCGCGTTTAACACATTTTCATCAAATTTGTCATTTTAACTGTAAAAGCAGGTGCGAGACGAGTTTTAAACTTGGTATTGTGATATGCGCTTGTTTAGAGTGGGAAAACACACTTTGTGTCACCGAGTGCATGAAAACGGCTTTCCGAGCGCAGGAGTGCATTCAGTGATGCTTGGAAAGCCCTTTCTGCGCATAAAGCACACGTCTGAGAACGAACATTGATTTCATGTGAAATGAGGGCATTCGTGCATGTTTGACAAGTAACAACTTTCCCGTCGTGTGTTTTTCATGTTTTCGAAGCTTTTAACCCATTTTAATCGTGTTGTTCATTTTAGCTGTAAACGCCCGTCTGAAACGAGTTTTCAACATAGTACTGTGATCTGCACGTGTTCAGAGTGGGAAAACACACTTTGTGTCACCGAGTGCACCAAAACAGCTTTTCTAAGCGCAGGAGCGCCTTCAGACTGTTTCTAACGCCTTTTCAGAGGATAAACCAAACGTTTGACATGGAACATTGATTTTGGGTGAAATGCGTGCATTCGGGCTTGTATGCCATGTAACAACTTTCTAAGCGTGGCTTTTCATGTTTTCGCGCGTTTAACACATTTTCATCATATTTGTCATTTTAACTGTAAAAGCAGCTGTGAGACGAGTTTTAAACTTGGTATTGTGATATGCGCTTGTTTAGAGTGGGAAAACACACTTTGTGTCACCGAGTGCATGAAAACGGCTTTCCGAGCGCAGGAGTGCATTCAGTGACGCTTGGAAAGCCCTTTCTGCGCATAAAGCACACGTCTGAGAACGAACATTGATTTCATGTGAAATGAGGGCATTCGTGCATGTCTGACAAGTAACAACTTTCCAGTCGTGTGTTTTTCCTGTTTTCGAAGCTTTTAACCCATTTTAATCGTGTTGTTCATTTTAGCTGTAAACGCCCGTCTGAAACGAGTTTTCAACATAGTACTGTGATCTGCACGTGTTCAGAGTGGGAAAACACACTTTGTGTCACCGAGTGCACCAAAACAGCTTTTCTAAGCGCAGGAGCGCCTTCAGACTGTTTCTAACGCCTTTTCAGAGGATAAACCAAACGTTTGACATGGAACATTGATTTTGAGTGAAATGCGTGCATTCGGGCTTGTATGCCCTGCAACAACTTTCTAAGCGTGGCTTTTCATGTTTTCGCGCGTTTAACACATTTTCATCATATTTGTCATTTTGACTGTAAAAGCAGGTGTGAGACGAGTTTTAAACTTGGTATTGTGATATGCGCTTGTTTAGAGTGGGAAAACACACTTTGTGTCACCGAGTGCATGAAAACAGCTTTCCGAGCGCAGGAGTGCATTCAGTGACGCTTGGAAAGCCCTTTCTGCGCATAAAGCACACGTCTGAGAACGAACATTGATTTCATGTGAAATGAGGGCATTCGTGCATGTTTCACAAATAACAACTTTCCAGTCGTGTGTTTTTCATGTTTTCGAAGCTTTTAATCGTGTTGTTCATTTTAGCTGTAAAAGCCCGTCTGAAACGAGTTTTCAACATAGTACTGTGATCTACACGTGTTCAGAGTGGGAAAACACACTTTGTGTCACCGAGTGCACCAAAACAGCTTTTCTAAGCGCAGGAGCGCCTTCAGACTGTTTCTAACGCCTTTTCAGAGGATAAACCAAACGTTTGACATGGAACATTGATTTTGAGTGAAATGCGTGCATTCGGGCTTGTATGCAATGTAACAACTTTCTAAGCGTGGCTTTTCATGTTTTCGCGCGTTTAACACATTTTCATCAAATTTGTCATTTTAACTGTAAAAGCAGGTGCGAGACGAGTTTTAAACTTGGTATTGTGATATGCGCTTGTTTAGAGTGGGAAAACACACTTTGTGTCACCGAGTGCATGAAAACGGCTTTCCGAGCGCAGGAGTGCATTCAGTGATGCTTGGAAAGCCCTTTCTGCGCATAAAGCACACGTCTGAGAACGAACATTGATTTCATGTGAAATGAGGGCATTCGTGCATGTTTGACAAGTAACAACTTTCCCGTCGTGTGTTTTTCATGTTTTCGAAGCTTTTAACCCATTTTAATCGTGTTGTTCATTTTAGCTGTAAACGCCCGTCTGAAACGAGTTTTCAACATAGTACTGTGATCTGCACGTGTTCAGAGTGGGAAAACACACTTTGTGTCACCGAGTGCACCAAAACAGCTTTTCTAAGCGCAGGAGCGCCTTCAGACTGTTTCTAACGCCTTTTCAGAGGATAAACCAAACGTTTGACATGGAACATTGATTTTGGGTGAAATGCGTGCATTCGGGCTTGTATGCCATGTAACAACTTTCTAAGCGTGGCTTTTCATGTTTTCGCGCGTTTAACACATTTTCATCATATTTGTCATTTTAACTGTAAAAGCAGGTGTGAGACGAGTTTTAAACTTGGTATTGTGATATGCGCTTGTTTAGAGTGGGAAAACACACTTTGTGTCACCGAGTGCATGAAAACGGCTTTCCGAGCACAGGAGTGCATTCAGTGACGCTTGGAAAGCCCTTTCTGCGCATAAAGCACACGTCTGAGAACGAACATTGATTTCATGTGAAATGAGGGCATTCGTGCATGTTTGACAAATAACAACTTTCCAGTCGTGTGTTTTTCATGTTTTCGAAGCTTTTAACCGTGTTGGTCATTTTAGCTGTAAAAGCCCGTCTGAAACGAGTTTTCAACATAGTACTGTGATCTGCACGTGTTCAGAGTGGGAAAACACACTTTGTGTCACCGAGTGCACCAAAACAGCTTTTCTAAGCGCAGGAGCGCCTTCAGACTGTTTCTAACGCCTTTTCAGAGGATAAACCAAACGTTTGACATGGAACATTGATTTTGAGTGAAATGCGTGCATTCGGGCTTGTATGCCATGTAACAACTTTCTAAGCGTGGCTTTTCATGTTTTCGCGCGTTTAACACATTTTCATCATATTTGTCATTTTAACTGTAAAAGCAGCTGTGAGACGAGTTTTAAACTTGGTATTGTGATATGCGCTTGTTTAGAGTGGGAAAACACACTTTGTGTCACCGAGTGCATGAAAACGGCTTTCCGAGCGCAGGAGTGCATTCAGTGATGCTTGGAAAGCCCTTTCTGCGCATAAAGCACACGTCTGAGAATGAACATTGATTTCATGTGAAATGAGGGCATTCGTGCATGTTTGACAAGTAACAACTTTGCAGTCGTGTGTTTTTCATGTTTTCGAAGCTTTTAACCCATTTTAATCGTGTTGGTCATTTTAGCTGTAAAAGCCCGTCAAAACGAGTTTTCAACATAGTACTGTGATCTGCACGTGTTCAGAGTGGGAAAACACACTTTGTGTCACCGAGTGCACCAAAACAGCTTTTCTAAGCGCAGGAGCGCCTTCAGACTGTTTCTAATGCCTTTTCAGAGGATAAACCAAACGTTTGACATGGAACATTGATTTTGAGTGAAATGCGTGCATTCGGGCTTGTATGCCATGTAACAACTTTCTAAGCGTGGCTTTTCATGTTTTCGCGCGTTTAACACATTTTCATCATATTTGTCATTTTAACTGTAAAAGCAGCTGTGAGACGAGTTTTAAACTTGGTATTGTGATATGCGCTTGTTTAGAGTGGGAAAACACACTTTGTGTCACCGAGTGCATGAAAACGGCTTTCCGAGCGCAGGAGTGCATTCAGTGACGCTTGGAAAGCCCTTTCTGCGCATAAAGCACACGTCTGAGAACGAACATTGATTTCATGTGAAATGAGGGCATTCGTGCATGTTTGACAAGTAACAACTTTCCCGTCGTGTGTTTTTCATGTTTTCGAAGCTTTTAACCCATTTTAATCGTGTTGTTTAATTTTAGCTGTAAACGCCCGTCTGAAACGAGTTTTCAACATAGTACTGTGATCTGCACGTGTTCAGAGTGGGAAAACACACTTTGTGTCACCGAGTGCACCAAAACAGCTTTTCTAAGCGCAGGAGCGCCTTCAGACTGTTTCTAACGCCTTTTCAGAGGATAAACCAAACGTTTGACATGGAACATTGATTTTGAGTGAAATGCGTGCATTCGGGCTTGTATGCCATGTAACAACTTTCTAAGCGTGGCTTTTCATGTTTTCGCGCGTTTAACACATTTTCATCATATTTGTCATTTTAACTGTAAAAGCAGGTGTGAGACGAGTTTTAAACTTGGTATTGTGATATGCGCTTGTTTAGAGTGGGAAAACACACTTTGTGTCACCGAGTGCATGAAAACGGCTTTCCGAGCGCAGGAGTGCATTCAGTGATGCTTGGAAAGCCCTTTCTGCGCATAAAGCACACGTCTGAGAATGAACATTGATTTCATGTGAAATGAGGGCATTCGTGCATGTTTGACAAGTAACAACTTTGCAGTCGTGTGTTTTTCATGTTTTCGAAGCTTTTAACCCATTTTAATCGTGTTGGTCATTTTTGCTGTAAAAGCCCGTCAAAACGAGTTTTCAACATAGTACTGTGATCTGCACGTGTTCAGAGTGGGAAAACACACTTTGTGTCACCGAGTGCACCAAAACAGCTTTTCTAAGCGCAGGAGCGCCTTCAGACTGTTTCTAATGCCTTTTCAGAGGATAAACCAAACGTTTGACATGGAACATTGATTTTGAGTGAAATGCGTGCATTCGGGCTTGTATGCCATGTAACAACTTTCTAAGCGTGGCTTTTCATGTTTTCGCGCGTTTAACACATTTTCATCATATTTGTCATTTTAACTGTAAAAGCAGGTGCGAGACGAGTTTTAAACTTGGTATTGTGATATGCGCTTGTTTAGAGTGGGAAAAAACACTTTGTGTCACCGAGTGCATGAAAACAGCTTTCCGAGCACAGGAGTGCATTCAGTGACGCTTGGAAAGCCCTTTCTGCGCATAAAGCACACGTCTGAGAACGAACATTGATTTCATGTGAAATGAGGGCATTCGTGCATGTTTGACAAATAACAACTTTCCAGTCGTGTGTTTTTCATGTTTTCGAAGCTTTTAACCGTGTTGGTCATTTTAGCTGTAAAAGCCCGTCTGAAACGAGTTTTCAACATAGTACTGTGATCTGCACGTGTTCAGAGTGGGAAAACACACTTTGTGTCACCGAGTGCACCAAAACAGCTTTTCTAAGCGCAGGAGCGCCTTCAGACTGTTTCTAACGCCTTTTCAGAGGATAAACCAAACGTTTGACATGGAACATTGATTTTGAGTGAAATGCGTGCATTCGGGCTTGTATGCCATGTAACAACTTTCTAAGCGTGGCTTTTCATGTTTTCGCGCGTTTAACACATTTTCATCATATTTGTCATTTTAACTGTAAAAGCAGCTGTGAGACGAGTTTTAAACTTGGTATTGTGATATGCGCTTGTTTAGAGTGGGAAAACACACTTTGTGTCACCGAGTGCATGAAAACGGCTTTCCGAGCGCAGGAGTGCATTCAGTGATGCTTGGAAAGCCCTTTCTGCGCATAAAGCACACGTCTGAGAATGAACATTGATTTCATGTGAAATGAGGGCATTCGTGCATGTTTGACAAGTAACAACTTTGCAGTCGTGTGTTTTTCATGTTTTCGAAGCTTTTAACCCATTTTAATCGTGTTGGTCATTTTAGCTGTAAAAGCCCGTCAAAACGAGTTTTCAACATAGTACTGTGATCTGCACGTGTTCAGAGTGGGAAAACACACTTTGTGTCACCGAGTGCACCAAAACAGCTTTTCTAAGCGCAGGAGCGCCTTCAGACTGTTTCTAATGCCTTTTCAGAGGATAAACCAAACGTTTGACATGGAACATTGATTTTGAGTGAAATGCGTGCATTCGGGCTTGTATGCCATGTAACAACTTTCTAAGCGTGGCTTTTCATGTTTTCGCGCGTTTAACACATTTTCATCATATTTGTCATTTTAACTGTAAAAGCAGCTGTGAGACGAGTTTTAAACTTGGTATTGTGATATGCGCTTGTTTAGAGTGGGAAAACACACTTTGTGTCACCGAGTGCATGAAAACGGCTTTCCGAGCGCAGGAGTGCATTCAGTGACGCTTGGAAAGCCCTTTCTGCGCATAAAGCACACGTCTGAGAACGAACATTGATTTCATGTGAAATGAGGGCATTCGTGCATGTTTGACAAGTAACAACTTTCCCGTCGTGTGTTTTTCATGTTTTCGAAGATTTTAACCCATTTTAATCGTGTTGTTTAATTTTAGCTGTAAACGCCCGTCTGAAACGAGTTTTCAACATAGTACTGTGATCTGCACGTGTTCAGAGTGGGAAAACACACTTTGTGTCACCGAGTGCACCAAAACAGCTTTTCTAAGCGCAGGAGCGCCTTCAGACTGTTTCTAACGCCTTTTCAGAGGATAAACCAAACGTTTGACATGGAACATTGATTTTGAGTGAAATGCGTGCATTCGGGCTTGTATGCCATGTAACAACTTTCTAAGCGTGGCTTTTCATGTTTTCGCGCGTTTAACACATTTTCATCATATTTGTCATTTTAACTGTAAAAGCAGGTGTGAGACGAGTTTTAAACTTGGTATTGTGATATGCGCTTGTTTAGAGTGGGAAAACACACTTTGTGTCACCGAGTGCATGAAAACGGCTTTCCGAGCGCAGGAGTGCATTCAGTGACGCTTGGAAAGCCCTTTCTGCGCATAAAGCACACGTCTGAGAACGAACATTGATTTCATGTGAAATGAGGGCATTCGTGCATGTTTGACAAGTAACAACTTTCCCGTCGTGTGTTTTTCATGTTTTCGAAGCTTTTAACCCATTTTAATCGTGTTGTTTAATTTTAGCTGTAAACGCCCGTCTGAAACGAGTTTTCAACATAGTACTGTGATCTGCACGTGTTCAGAGTGGGAAAACACACTTTGTGTCACCGAGTGCACCAAAACAGCTTTTCTAAGCGCAGGAGCGCCTTCAGACTGTTTCTAACGCCTTTTCAGAGGATAAACCAAACGTTTGACATGGAACATTGATTTTGAGTGAAATGCGTGCATTCGGGCTTGTATGCCATGTAACAACTTTCTAAGCGTGGCTTTTCATGTTTTCGCGCGTTTAACACATTTTCATCATATTTGTCATTTTAACTGTAAAAGCAGGTGTGAGACGAGTTTTAAACTTGGTATTGTGATATGCGCTTGTTTAGAGTGGGAAAACACACTTTGTGTCACCGAGTGCATGAAAACGGCTTTCCGAGCGCAGGAGTGCATTCAGTGATGCTTGGAAAGCCCTTTCTGCGCATAAAGCACACGTCTGAGAATGAACATTGATTTCATGTGAAATGAGGGCATTCGTGCATGTTTGACAAGTAACAACTTTGCAGTCGTGTGTTTTTCATGTTTTCGAAGCTTTTAACCCATTTTAATCGTGTTGGTCATTTTAGCTGTAAAAGCCCGTCAAAACGAGTTTTCAACATAGTACTGTGATCTGCACGTGTTCAGAGTGGGAAAACACACTTTGTGTCACCGAGTGCACCAAAACAGCTTTTCTAAGCGCAGGAGCGCCTTCAGACTGTTTCTAATGCCTTTTCAGAGGATAAACCAAACGTTTGACATGGAACATTGATTTTGAGTGAAATGCGTGCATTCGGGCTTGTATGCCATGTAACAACTTTCTAAGCGTGGCTTTTCATGTTTTCGCGCGTTTAACACATTTTCATCATATTTGTCATTTTAACTGTAAAAGCAGGTGCGAGACGAGTTTTAAACTTGGTATTGTGATATGCGCTTGTTTAGAGTGGGAAAACACACTTTGTGTCACCGAGTGCATGAAAACAGCTTTCCGAGCACAGGAGTGCATTCAGTGACGCTTGGAAAGCCCTTTCTGCGCATAAAGCACACGTCTGAGAACGAACATTGATTTCATGTGAAATGAGGGCATTCGTGCATGTTTGACAAATAACAACTTTCCAGTCGTGTGTTTTTCATGTTTTCGAAGCTTTTAACCGTGTTGGTCATTTTAGCTGTAAAAGCCCGTCTGAAACGAGTTTTCAACATAGTACTGTGATCTGCACGTGTTCAGAGTGGGAAAACACACTTTGTGTCACCGAGTGCACCAAAACAGCTTTTCTAAGCGCAGGAGCGCCTTCAGACTGTTTCTAACGCCTTTTCAGAGGATAAACCAAACGTTTGACATGGAACATTGATTTTGAGTGAAATGCGTGCATTCGGGCTTGTATGCCATGTAACAACTTTCTAAGCGTGGCTTTTCATGTTTTCGCGCGTTTAACACATTTTCATCATATTTGTCATTTTAACTGTAAAAGCAGGTGTGAGACGAGTTTTAAACTTGGTATTGTGATATGCGCTTGTTTAGAGTGGGAAAACACACTTTGTGTCACCGAGTGCATGAAAACGGCTTTCCGAGCGCAGGAGTGCATTCAGTGATGCTTGGAAAGCCCTTTCTGCGCATAAAGCACACGTCTGAGAACGAACATTGATTTCATGTGAAATGAGGGCATTCGTGCATGTTTGACAAGTAACAACTTTCCCGTCGTGTGTTTTTCATGTTTTCGAAGCTTTTAACCCATTTTAATCGTGTTGTTTAATTTTAGCTGTAAACGCCCGTCTGAAACGAGTTTTCAACATAGTACTGTGATCTGCACGTGTTCAGAGTGGGAAAACACACTTTGTGTCACCGAGTGCACCAAAACAGCTTTTCTAAGCGCAGGAGCGCCTTCAGACTGTTTCTAACGCCTTTTCAGAGGATAAACCAAACGTTTGACATGGAACATTGATTTTGAGTGAAATGCGTGCATTCGGGCTTGTATGCCATGTAACAACTTTCTAAGCGTGGCTTTTCATGTTTTCGCGCGTTTAACACATTTTCATCATATTTGTCATTTTAACTGTAAAAGCAGGTGTGAGACGAGTTTTAAACTTGGTATTGTGATATGCGCTTGTTTAGAGTGGGAAAACACACTTTGTGTCACCGAGTGCATGAAAACGGCTTTCCGAGCGCAGGAGTGCATTCAGTGATGCTTGGAAAGCCCTTTCTGCGCATAAAGCACACGTCTGAGAATGAACATTGATTTCATGTGAAATGAGGGCATTCGTGCATGTTTGACAAGTAACAACTTTGCAGTCGTGTGTTTTTCATGTTTTCGAAGCTTTTAACCCATTTTAATCGTGTTGGTCATTTTAGCTGTAAAAGCCCGTCAAAACGAGTTTTCAACATAGTACTGTGATCTGCACGTGTTCAGAGTGGGAAAACACACTTTGTGTCACCGAGTGCACCAAAACAGCTTTTCTAAGCGCAGGAGCGCCTTCAGACTGTTTCTAACGCCTTTTCAGAGGATAAACCAAACGTTTGACATGGAACATTGATTTTGAGTGAAATGCGTGCATTCGGGCTTGTATGCCATGTAACAACTTTCTAAGCGTGGCTTTTCATGTTTTCGCGCGTTTAACACATTTTCATCATATTTGTCATTTTAACTGTAAAAGCAGCTGTGAGACGAGTTTTAAACTTGGTATTGTGATATGCGCTTGTTTAGAGTGGGAAAACACACTTTGTGTCACCGAGTGCATGAAAACGGCTTTCCGAGCGCAGGAGTGCATTCAGTGACGCTTGGAAAGCCCTTTCTGCGCATAAAGCACACGTCTGAGAACGAACATTGATTTCATGTGAAATGAGGGCATTCGTGCATGTCTGACAAGTAACAACTTTCCAGTCGTGTGTTTTTCCTGTTTTCGAAGCTTTTAACCCATTTTAATCGTGTTGTTCATTTTAGCTGTAAACGCCCGTCTGAAACGAGTTTTCAACATAGTACTGTGATCTGCACGTGTTCAGAGTGGGAAAACACACTTTGTGTCACCGAGTGCACCAAAACAGCTTTTCTAAGCGCAGGAGCGCCTTCAGACTGTTTCTAACGCCTTTTCAGAGGATAAACCAAACGTTTGACATGGAACATTGATTTTGAGTGAAATGCGTGCATTCGGGCTTGTATGCCATGTAACAACTTTCTAAGCGTGGCTTTTCATGTTTTCGCGCGTTTAACACATTTTCATCATATTTGTCATTTTAACTGTAAAAGCAGGTGTGAGACGAGTTTTAAACTTGGTATTGTGATATGCGCTTGTTTAGAGTGGGAAAACACACTTTGTGTCACCGAGTGCATGAAAACGGCTTTCCGAGCGCAGGAGTGCATTCAGTGATGCTTGGAAAGCCCTTTCTGCGCATAAAGCACACGTCTGAGAACGAACATTGATTTCATGTGAAATGAGGGCATTCGTGCATGTTTGACAAGTAACAACTTTCCCGTCGTGTGTTTTTCATGTTTTCGAAGCTTTTAACCCATTTTAATCGTGTTGTTTAATTTTAGCTGTAAACGCCCGTCTGAAACGAGTTTTCAACATAGTACTGTGATCTGCACGTGTTCAGAGTGGGAAAACACACTTTGTGTCACCGAGTGCACCAAAACAGCTTTTCTAAGCGCAGGAGCGCCTTCAGACTGTTTCTAACGCCTTTTCAGAGGATAAACCAAACGTTTGACATGGAACATTGATTTTGAGTGAAATGCGTGCATTCGGGCTTGTATGCCATGTAACAACTTTCTAAGCGTGGCTTTTCATGTTTTCGCGCGTTTAACACATTTTCATCATATTTGTCATTTTAACTGTAAAAGCAGCTGTGAGACGAGTTTTAAACTTGGTATTGTGATATGCGCTTGTTTAGAGTGGGAAAACACACTTTGTGTCACCGAGTGCATGAAAACGGCTTTCCGAGCGCAGGAGTGCATTCAGTGACGCTTGGAAAGCCCTTTCTGCGCATAAAGCACACGTCTGAGAACGAACATTGATTTCATGTGAAATGAGGGCATTCGTGCATGTCTGACAAGTAACAACTTTCCAGTCGTGTGTTTTTCCTGTTTTCGAAGCTTTTAACCCATTTTAATCGTGTTGTTCATTTTAGCTGTAAACGCCCGTCTGAAACGAGTTTTCAACATAGTACTGTGATCTGCACGTGTTCAGAGTGGGAAAACACACTTTGTGTCACCGAGTGCACCAAAACAGCTTTTCTAAGCGCAGGAGCGCCTTCAGACTGTTTCTAACGCCTTTTCAGAGGATAAACCAAACGTTTGACATGGAACATTGATTTTGAGTGAAATGCGTGCATTCGGGCTTGTATGCCATGTAACAACTTTCTAAGCGTGGCTTTTCATGTTTTCGCGCGTTTAACACATTTTCATCATATTTGTCATTTTAACTGTAAAAGCAGGTGTGAGACGAGTTTTAAACTTGGTATTGTGATATGCGCTTGTTTAGAGTGGGAAAACACACTTTGTGTCACCGAGTGCATGAAAACGGCTTTCCGAGCGCAGGAGTGCATTCAGTGATGCTTGGAAAGCCCTTTCTGCGCATAAAGCACACGTCTGAGAACGAACATTGATTTCATGTGAAATGAGGGCATTCGTGCATGTTTGACAAGTAACAACTTTCCCGTCGTGTGTTTTTCATGTTTTCGAAGCTTTTAACCCATTTTAATCGTGTTGTTTAATTTTAGCTGTAAACGCCCGTCTGAAACGAGTTTTCAACATAGTACTGTGATCTGCACGTGTTCAGAGTGGGAAAACACACTTTGTGTCACCGAGTGCACCAAAACAGCTTTTCTAAGCGCAGGAGCGCCTTCAGACTGTTTCTAACGCCTTTTCAGAGGATAAACCAAACGTTTGACATGGAACATTGATTTTGAGTGAAATGCGTGCATTCGGGCTTGTATGCCATGTAACAACTTTCTAAGCGTGGCTTTTCATGTTTTCGCGCGTTTAACACATTTTCATCATATTTGTCATTTTAACTGTAAAAGCAGGTGTGAGACGAGTTTTAAACTTGGTATTGTGATATGCGCTTGTTTAGAGTGGGAAAACACACTTTGTGTCACCGAGTGCATGAAAACGGCTTTCCGAGCGCAGGAGTGCATTCAGTGATGCTTGGAAAGCCCTTTCTGCGCATAAAGCACACGTCTGAGAATGAACATTGATTTCATGTGAAATGAGGGCATTCGTGCATGTTTGACAAGTAACAACTTTGCAGTCGTGTGTTTTTCATGTTTTCGAAGCTTTTAACCCATTTTAATCGTGTTGGTCATTTTAGCTGTAAAAGCCCGTCAAAACGAGTTTTCAACATAGTACTGTGATCTGCACGTGTTCAGAGTGGGAAAACACACTTTGTGTCACCGAGTGCACCAAAACAGCTTTTCTAAGCGCAGGAGCGCCTTCAGACTGTTTCTAATGCCTTTTCAGAGGATAAACCAAACGTTTGACATGGAACATTGATTTTGAGTGAAATGCGTGCATTCGGGCTTGTATGCCATGTAACAACTTTCTAAGCGTGGCTTTTCATGTTTTCGCGCGTTTAACACATTTTCATCATATTTGTCATTTTAACTGTAAAAGCAGCTGTGAGACGAGTTTTAAACTTGGTATTGTGATATGCGCTTGTTTAGAGTGGGAAAACACACTTTGTGTCACCGAGTGCATGAAAACGGCTTTCCGAGCGCAGGAGTGCATTCAGTGACGCTTGGAAAGCCCTTTCTGCGCATAAAGCACACGTCTGAGAACGAACATTGATTTCATGTGAAATGAGGGCATTCGTGCATGTCTGACAAGTAACAACTTTCCAGTCGTGTGTTTTTCCTGTTTTCGAAGCTTTTAACCCATTTTAATCGTGTTGTTCATTTTAGCTGTAAACGCCCGTCTGAAACGAGTTTTCAACATAGTACTGTGATCTGCACGTGTTCAGAGTGGGAAAACACACTTTGTGTCACCGAGTGCACCAAAACAGCTTTTCTAAGCGCAGGAGCGCCTTCAGACTGTTTCTAACGCCTTTTCAGAGGATAAACCAAACGTTTGACATGGAACATTGATTTTGAGTGAAATGCGTGCATTCGGGCTTGTATGCCATGTAACAACTTTCTAAGCGTGGCTTTTCATGTTTTCGCGCGTTTAACACATTTTCATCATATTTGTCATTTTAACTGTAAAAGCAGGTGTGAGACGAGTTTTAAACTTGGTATTGTGATATGCGCTTGTTTAGAGTGGGAAAACACACTTTGTGTCACCGAGTGCATGAAAACGGCTTTCCGAGCGCAGGAGTGCATTCAGTGATGCTTGGAAAGCCCTTTCTGCGCATAAAGCACACGTCTGAGAACGAACATTGATTTCATGTGAAATGAGGGCATTCGTGCATGTTTGACAAGTAACAACTTTCCCGTCGTGTGTTTTTCATGTTTTCGAAGCTTTTAACCCATTTTAATCGTGTTGTTTAATTTTAGCTGTAAACGCCCGTCTGAAACGAGTTTTCAACATAGTACTGTGATCTGCACGTGTTCAGAGTGGGAAAACACACTTTGTGTCACCGAGTGCACCAAAACAGCTTTTCTAAGCGCAGTAGCGCCTTCAGACTGTTTCTAACGCCTTTTCAGAGGATAAACCAAACGTTTGACATGGAACATTGATTTTGAGTGAAATGCGTGCATTCGGGCTTGTATGCCATGTAACAACTTTCTAAGCGTGGCTTTTCATGTTTTCGCGCGTTTAACACATTTTCATCATATTTGTCATTTTAACTGTAAAAGCAGGTGTGAGACGAGTTTTAAACTTGGTATTGTGATATGCGCTTGTTTAGAGTGGGAAAACACACTTTGTGTCACCGAGTGCATGAAAACGGCTTTCCGAGCGCAGGAGTGCATTCAGTGATGCTTGGAAAGCCCTTTCTGCGCATAAAGCACACGTCTGAGAATGAACATTGATTTCATGTGAAATGAGGGCATTCGTGCATGTTTGACAAGTAACAACTTTGCAGTCGTGTGTTTTTCATGTTTTCGAAGCTTTTAACCCATTTTAATCGTGTTGGTCATTTTAGCTGTAAAAGCCCGTCAAAACGAGTTTTCAACATAGTACTGTGATCTGCACGTGTTCAGAGTGGGAAAACACACTTTGTGTCACCGAGTGCACCAAAACAGCTTTTCTAAGCGCAGGAGCGCCTTCAGACTGTTTCTAATGCCTTTTCAGAGGATAAACCAAACGTTTGACATGGAACATTGATTTTGAGTGAAATGCGTGCATTCGGGCTTGTATGCCATGTAACAACTTTCTAAGCGTGGCTTTTCATGTTTTCGCGCGTTTAACACATTTTCATCATATTTGTCATTTTAACTGTAAAAGCAGGTGTGAGACGAGTTTTAAACTTGGTATTGTGATATGCGCTTGTTTAGAGTGGGAAAACACACTTTGTGTCACCGAGTGCATGAAAACGGCTTTCCGAGCGCAGGAGTGCATTCAGTGATGCTTGGAAAGCCCTTTCTGCGCATAAAGCACACGTCTGAGAATGAACATTGATTTCATGTGAAATGAGGGCATTCGTGCATGTTTGACAAGTAACAACTTTGCAGTCGTGTGTTTTTCATGTTTTCGAAGCTTTTAACCCATTTTAATCGTGTTGGTCATTTTAGCTGTAAAAGCCCGTCAAAACGAGTTTTCAACATAGTACTGTGATCTGCACGTGTTCAGAGTGGGAAAACACACTTTGTGTCACCGAGTGCACCAAAACAGCTTTTCTAAGCGCAGGAGCGCCTTCAGACTGTTTCTAATGCCTTTTCAGAGGATAAACCAAACGTTTGACATGGAACATTGATTTTGAGTGAAATGCGTGCATTCGGGCTTGTATGCCATGTAACAACTTTCTAAGCGTGGCTTTTCATGTTTTCGCGCGTTTAACACATTTTCATCATATTTGTCATTTTAACTGTAAAAGCAGGTGCGAGACGAGTTTTAAACTTGGTATTGTGATATGCGCTTGTTTAGAGTGGGAAAACACACTTTGTGTCACCGAGTGCATGAAAACAGCTTTCCGAGCACAGGAGTGCATTCAGTGACGCTTGGAAAGCCCTTTCTGCGCATAAAGCACACGTCTGAGAACGAACATTGATTTCATGTGAAATGAGGGCATTCGTGCATGTTTGACAAATAACAACTTTCCAGTCGTGTGTTTTTCATGTTTTCGAAGCTTTTAACCGTGTTGGTCATTTTAGCTGTAAAAGCCCGTCTGAAACGAGTTTTCAACATAGTACTGTGATCTGCACGTGTTCAGAGTGGGAAAACACACTTTGTGTCACCGAGTGCACCAAAACAGCTTTTCTAAGCGCAGGAGCGCCTTCAGACTGTTTCTAACGCCTTTTCAGAGGATAAACCAAACGTTTGACATGGAACATTGATTTTGAGTGAAATGCGTGCATTCGGGCTTGTATGCCATGTAACAACTTTCTAAGCGTGGCTTTTCATGTTTTCGCGCGTTTAACACATTTTCATCATATTTGTCATTTTAACTGTAAAAGCAGGTGTGAGACGAGTTTTAAACTTGGTATTGTGATATGCGCTTGTTTAGAGTGGGAAAACACACTTTGTGTCACCGAGTGCATGAAAACGGCTTTCCGAGCGCAGGAGTGCATTCAGTGATGCTTGGAAAGCCCTTTCTGCGCATAAAGCACACGTCTGAGAATGAACATTGATTTCATGTGAAATGAGGGCATTCGTGCATGTTTGACAAGTAACAACTTTGCAGTCGTGTGTTTTTCATGTTTTCGAAGCTTTTAACCCATTTTAATCGTGTTGGTCATTTTAGCTGTAAAAGCCCGTCAAAACGAGTTTTCAACATAGTACTGTGATCTGCACGTGTTCAGAGTGGGAAAACACACTTTGTGTCACCGAGTGCACCAAAACAGCTTTTCTAAGCGCAGGAGCGCCTTCAGACTGTTTCTAATGCCTTTTCAGAGGATAAACCAAACGTTTGACATGGAACATTGATTTTGAGTGAAATGCGTGCATTCGGGCTTGTATGCCATGTAACAACTTTCTAAGCGTGGCTTTTCATGTTTTCGCGCGTTTAACACATTTTCATCATATTTGTCATTTTAACTGTAAAAGCAGGTGCGAGACGAGTTTTAAACTTGGTATTGTGATATGCGCTTGTTTAGAGTGGGAAAACACACTTTGTGTCACCGAGTGCATGAAAACAGCTTTCCGAGCACAGGAGTGCATTCAGTGACGCTTGGAAAGCCCTTTCTGCGCATAAAGCACACGTCTGAGAACGAACATTGATTTCATGTGAAATGAGGGCATTCGTGCATGTTTGACAAATAACAACTTTCCAGTCGTGTGTTTTTCATGTTTTCGAAGCTTTTAACCGTGTTGGTCATTTTAGCTGTAAAAGCCCGTCTGAAACGAGTTTTCAACATAGTACTGTGATCTGCACGTGTTCAGAGTGGGAAAACACACTTTGTGTCACCGAGTGCACCAAAACAGCTTTTCTAAGCGCAGGAGCGCCTTCAGACTGTTTCTAACGCCTTTTCAGAGGATAAACCAAACGTTTGACATGGAACATTGATTTTGAGTGAAATGCGTGCATTCGGGCTTGTATGCCATGTAACAACTTTCTAAGCGTGGCTTTTCATGTTTTCGCGCGTTTAACACATTTTCATCATATTTGTCATTTTAACTGTAAAAGCAGCTGTGAGACGAGTTTTAAACTTGGTATTGTGATATGCGCTTGTTTAGAGTGGGAAAACACACTTTGTGTCACCGAGTGCATGAAAACGGCTTTCCGAGCGCAGGAGTGCATTCAGTGATGCTTGGAAAGCCCTTTCTGCGCATAAAGCACACGTCTGAGAATGAACATTGATTTCATGTGAAATGAGGGCATTCGTGCATGTTTGACAAGTAACAACTTTGCAGTCGTGTGTTTTTCATGTTTTCGAAGCTTTTAACCCATTTTAATCGTGTTGGTCATTTTAGCTGTAAAAGCCCGTCAAAACGAGTTTTCAACATAGTACTGTGATCTGCACGTGTTCAGAGTGGGAAAACACACTTTGTGTCACCGAGTGCACCAAAACAGCTTTTCTAAGCGCAGGAGCGCCTTCAGACTGTTTCTAATGCCTTTTCAGAGGATAAACCAAACGTTTGACATGGAACATTGATTTTGAGTGAAATGCGTGCATTCGGGCTTGTATGCCATGTAACAACTTTCTAAGCGTGGCTTTTCATGTTTTCGCGCGTTTAACACATTTTCATCATATTTGTCATTTTAACTGTAAAAGCAGCTGTGAGACGAGTTTTAAACTTGGTATTGTGATATGCGCTTGTTTAGAGTGGGAAAACACACTTTGTGTCACCGAGTGCATGAAAACGGCTTTCCGAGCGCAGGAGTGCATTCAGTGACGCTTGGAAAGCCCTTTCTGCGCATAAAGCACACGTCTGAGAACGAACATTGATTTCATGTGAAATGAGGGCATTCGTGCATGTTTGACAAGTAACAACTTTCCCGTCGTGTGTTTTTCATGTTTTCGAAGCTTTTAACCCATTTTAATCGTGTTGTTTAATTTTAGCTGTAAACGCCCGTCTGAAACGAGTTTTCAACATAGTACTGTGATCTGCACGTGTTCAGAGTGGGAAAACACACTTTGTGTCACCGAGTGCACCAAAACAGCTTTTCTAAGCGCAGGAGCGCCTTCAGACTGTTTCTAACGCCTTTTCAGAGGATAAACCAAACGTTTGACATGGAACATTGATTTTGAGTGAAATGCGTGCATTCGGGCTTGTATGCCATGTAACAACTTTCTAAGCGTGGCTTTTCATGTTTTCGCGCGTTTAACACATTTTCATCATATTTGTCATTTTAACTGTAAAAGCAGGTGTGAGACGAGTTTTAAACTTGGTATTGTGATATGCGCTTGTTTAGAGTGGGAAAACACACTTTGTGTCACCGAGTGCATGAAAACGGCTTTCCGAGCGCAGGAGTGCATTCAGTGATGCTTGGAAAGCCCTTTCTGCGCATAAAGCACACGTCTGAGAATGAACATTGATTTCATGTGAAATGAGGGCATTCGTGCATGTTTGACAAGTAACAACTTTGCAGTCGTGTGTTTTTCATGTTTTCGAAGCTTTTAACCCATTTTAATCGTGTTGGTCATTTTAGCTGTAAAAGCCCGTCAAAACGAGTTTTCAACATAGTACTGTGATCTGCACGTGTTCAGAGTGGGAAAACACACTTTGTGTCACCGAGTGCACCAAAACAGCTTTTCTAAGCGCAGGAGCGCCTTCAGACTGTTTCTAATGCCTTTTCAGAGGATAAACCAAACGTTTGACATGGAACATTGATTTTGAGTGAAATGCGTGCATTCGGGCTTGTATGCCATGTAACAACTTTCTAAGCGTGGCTTTTCATGTTTTCGCGCGTTTAACACATTTTCATCATATTTGTCATTTTAACTGTAAAAGCAGGTGCGAGACGAGTTTTAAACTTGGTATTGTGATATGCGCTTGTTTAGAGTGGGAAAACACACTTTGTGTCACCGAGTGCATGAAAACAGCTTTCCGAGCACAGGAGTGCATTCAGTGACGCTTGGAAAGCCCTTTCTGCGCATAAAGCACACGTCTGAGAACGAACATTGATTTCATGTGAAATGAGGGCATTCGTGCATGTTTGACAAATAACAACTTTCCAGTCGTGTGTTTTTCATGTTTTCGAAGCTTTTAACCGTGTTGGTCATTTTAGCTGTAAAAGCCCGTCTGAAACGAGTTTTCAACATAGTACTGTGATCTGCACGTGTTCAGAGTGGGAAAACACACTTTGTGTCACCGAGTGCACCAAAACAGCTTTTCTAAGCGCAGGAGCGCCTTCAGACTGTTTCTAACGCCTTTTCAGAGGATAAACCAAACGTTTGACATGGAACATTGATTTTGAGTGAAATGCGTGCATTCGGGCTTGTATGCCATGTAACAACTTTCTAAGCGTGGCTTTTCATGTTTTCGCGCGTTTAACACATTTTCATCATATTTGTCATTTTAACTGTAAAAGCAGCTGTGAGACGAGTTTTAAACTTGGTATTGTGATATGCGCTTGTTTAGAGTGGGAAAACACACTTTGTGTCACCGAGTGCATGAAAACGGCTTTCCGAGCGCAGGAGTGCATTCAGTGACGCTTGGAAAGCCCTTTCTGCGCATAAAGCACACGTCTGAGAACGAACATTGATTTCATGTGAAATGAGGGCATTCGTGCATGTCTGACAAGTAACAACTTTCCAGTCGTGTGTTTTTCCTGTTTTCGAAGCTTTTAACCCATTTTAATCGTGTTGTTCATTTTAGCTGTAAACGCCCGTCTGAAACGAGTTTTCAACATAGTACTGTGATCTGCACGTGTTCAGAGTGGGAAAACACACTTTGTGTCACCGAGTGCACCAAAACAGCTTTTCTAAGCGCAGGAGCGCCTTCAGACTGTTTCTAACGCCTTTTCAGAGGATAAACCAAACGTTTGACATGGAACATTGATTTTGAGTGAAATGCGTGCATTCGGGCTTGTATGCCCTGCAACAACTTTCTAAGCGTGGCTTTTCATGTTTTCGCGCGTTTAACACATTTTCATCATATTTGTCATTTTGACTGTAAAAGCAGGTGTGAGACGAGTTTTAAACTTGGTATTGTGATATGCGCTTGTTTAGAGTGGGAAAACACACTTTGTGTCACCGAGTGCATGAAAACAGCTTTCCGAGCGCAGGAGTGCATTCAGTGACGCTTGGAAAGCCCTTTCTGCGCATAAAGCACACGTCTGAGAACGAACATTGATTTCATGTGAAATGAGGGCATTCGTGCATGTTTCACAAATAACAACTTTCCAGTCGTGTGTTTTTCATGTTTTCGAAGCTTTTAATCGTGTTGTTCATTTTAGCTGTAAAAGCCCGTCTGAAACGAGTTTTCAACATAGTACTGTGATCTGCACGTGTTCAGAGTGGGAAAACACACTTTGTGTCACCGAGTGCACCAAAACAGCTTTTCTAAGCGCAGGAGCGCCTTCAGACTGTTTCTAACGCCTTTTCAGAGGATAAACCAAACGTTTGACAT
Organism: Neoarius graeffei; assembly: GCF_027579695.1. Classification (NCBI taxonomy): domain Eukaryota; kingdom Metazoa; phylum Chordata; class Actinopteri; order Siluriformes; family Ariidae; genus Neoarius; species Neoarius graeffei. The sequence goes on from NC_083583.1 coordinate 68,381,744, forward strand.
GGAACATTGATTTTGAGTGAAATGCGTGCATTCGGGCTTGTATGCAATGTAACAACTTTCTAAGCGTGGCTTTTCATGTTTTCGCGCGTTTAACACATTTTCATCAAATTTGTCATTTTAACTGTAAAAGCAGGTGCGAGACGAGTTTTAAACTTGGTATTGTGATATGCGCTTGTTTAGAGTGGGAAAACACACTTTGTGTCACCGAGTGCATGAAAACGGCTTTCCGAGCGCAGGAGTGCATTCAGTGATGCTTGGAAAGCCCTTTCTGCGCATAAAGCACACGTCTGAGAACGAACATTGATTTCATGTGAAATGAGGGCATTCGTGCATGTTTGACAAGTAACAACTTTCCCGTCGTGTGTTTTTCATGTTTTCGAAGCTTTTAACCCATTTTAATCGTGTTGTTCATTTTAGCTGTAAACGCCCGTCTGAAACGAGTTTTCAACATAGTACTGTGATCTGCACGTGTTCAGAGTGGGAAAACACACTTTGTGTCACCGAGTGCACCAAAACAGCTTTTCTAAGCGCAGGAGCGCCTTCAGACTGTTTCTAACGCCTTTTCAGAGGATAAACCAAACGTTTGACATGGAACATTGATTTTGGGTGAAATGCGTGCATTCGGGCTTGTATGCCATGTAACAACTTTCTAAGCGTGGCTTTTCATGTTTTCGCGCGTTTAACACATTTTCATCATATTTGTCATTTTAACTGTAAAAGCAGCTGTGAGACGAGTTTTAAACTTGGTATTGTGATATGCGCTTGTTTAGAGTGGGAAAACACACTTTGTGTCACCGAGTGCATGAAAACGGCTTTCCGAGCGCAGGAGTGCATTCAGTGACGCTTGGAAAGCCCTTTCTGCGCATAAAGCACACGTCTGAGAACGAACATTGATTTCATGTGAAATGAGGGCATTCGTGCATGTCTGACAAGTAACAACTTTCCAGTCGTGTGTTTTTCCTGTTTTCGAAGCTTTTAACCCATTTTAATCGTGTTGTTCATTTTAGCTGTAAACGCCCGTCTGAAACGAGTTTTCAACATAGTACTGTGATCTGCACGTGTTCAGAGTGGGAAAACACACTTTGTGTCACCGAGTGCACCAAAACAGCTTTTCTAAGCGCAGGAGCGCCTTCAGACTGTTTCTAACGCCTTTTCAGAGGATAAACCAAACGTTTGACATGGAACATTGATTTTGAGTGAAATGCGTGCATTCGGGCTTGTATGCCCTGCAACAACTTTCTAAGCGTGGCTTTTCATGTTTTCGCGCGTTTAACACATTTTCATCATATTTGTCATTTTAACTGTAAAAGCAGGTGCGAGACGAGTTTTAAACTTGGTATTGTGATATGCGCTTGTTTAGAGTGGGAAAACACACTTTGTGTCACCGAGTGCATGAAAACAGCTTTCCGAGCACAGGAGTGCATTCAGTGACGCTTGGAAAGCCCTTTCTGCGCATAAAGCACACGTCTGAGAACGAACATTGATTTCATGTGAAATGAGGGCATTCGTGCATGTTTGACAAATAACAACTTTCCAGTCGTGTGTTTTTCATGTTTTCGAAGCTTTTAACCGTGTTGGTCATTTTAGCTGTAAAAGCCCGTCTGAAACGAGTTTTCAACATAGTACTGTGATCTGCACGTGTTCAGAGTGGGAAAACACACTTTGTGTCACCGAGTGCACCAAAACAGCTTTTCTAAGCGCAGGAGCGCCTTCAGACTGTTTCTAACGCCTTTTCAGAGGATAAACCAAACGTTTGACATGGAACATTGATTTTGAGTGAAATGCGTGCATTCGGGCTTGTATGCCATGTAACAACTTTCTAAGCGTGGCTTTTCATGTTTTCGCGCGTTTAACACATTTTCATCATATTTGTCATTTTAACTGTAAAAGCAGCTGTGAGACGAGTTTTAAACTTGGTATTGTGATATGCGCTTGTTTAGAGTGGGAAAACACACTTTGTGTCACCGAGTGCATGAAAACGGCTTTCCGAGCGCAGGAGTGCATTCAGTGATGCTTGGAAAGCCCTTTCTGCGCATAAAGCACACGTCTGAGAATGAACATTGATTTCATGTGAAATGAGGGCATTCGTGCATGTTTGACAAGTAACAACTTTGCAGTCGTGTGTTTTTCATGTTTTCGAAGCTTTTAACCCATTTTAATCGTGTTGGTCATTTTAGCTGTAAAAGCCCGTCAAAACGAGTTTTCAACATAGTACTGTGATCTGCACGTGTTCAGAGTGGGAAAACACACTTTGTGTCACCGAGTGCACCAAAACAGCTTTTCTAAGCGCAGGAGCGCCTTCAGACTGTTTCTAATGCCTTTTCAGAGGATAAACCAAACGTTTGACATGGAACATTGATTTTGAGTGAAATGCGTGCATTCGGGCTTGTATGCCATGTAACAACTTTCTAAGCGTGGCTTTTCATGTTTTCGCGCGTTTAACACATTTTCATCATATTTGTCATTTTAACTGTAAAAGCAGGTGCGAGACGAGGTTTAAACTTGGTATTGTGATATGCGCTTGTTTAGAGTGGGAAAACACACTTTGTGTCACCGAGTGCATAAAAACAGCTTTCCGAGCACAGGAGTGCATTCAGTGACGCTTGGAAAGCCCTTTCTGCGCATAAAGCACACGTCTGAGAACGAACATTGATTTCATGTGAAATGAGGGCATTCGTGCATGTTTGACAAATAACAACTTTCCAGTCGTGTGTTTTTCATGTTTTCGAAGCTTTTAACCGTGTTGGTCATTTTAGCTGTAAAAGCCCGTCTGAAACGAGTTTTCAACATAGTACTGTGATCTGCACGTGTTCAGAGTGGGAAAACACACTTTGTGTCACCGAGTGCACCAAAACAGCTTTTCTAAGCGCAGGAGCGCCTTCAGACTGTTTCTAACGCCTTTTCAGAGGATAAACCAAACGTTTGACATGGAACATTGATTTTGAGTGAAATGCGTGCATTCGGGCTTGTATGCCATGTAACAACTTTCTAAGCGTGGCTTTTCATGTTTTCGCGCGTTTAACACATTTTCATCATATTTGTCATTTTAACTGTAAAAGCAGCTGTGAGACGAGTTTTAAACTTGGTATTGTGATATGCGCTTGTTTAGAGAGGGAAAACACACTTTGTGTCACCGAGTGCATGAAAACGGCTTTCCGAGCGCAGTAGTGCATTCAGTGACGCTTGGAAAGCCCTTTCTGCGCATAAAGCACACGTCTGAGAACGAACATTGATTTCATGTGAAATGAGGGCATTCGTGCATGTCTGACAAGTAACAACTTTCCAGTCGTGTGTTTTTCCTGTTTTCGAAGCTTTTAACCCATTTTAATCGTGTTGTTCATTTTAGCTGTAAACGCCCGTCTGAAACGAGTTTTCAACATAGTACTGTGATCTGCACGTGTTCAGAGTGGGAAAACACACTTTGTGTCACCGAGTGCACCAAAACAGCTTTTCTAAGCGCAGGAGCGCCTTCAGACTGTTTCTAACGCCTTTTCAGAGGATAAACCAAACGTTTGACATGGAACATTGATTTTGAGTGAAATGCGTGCATTCGGGCTTGTATGCCATGTAACAACTTTCTAAGCGTGGCTTTTCATGTTTTCGCGCGTTTAACACATTTTCATCATATTTGTCATTTTAACTGTAAAAGCAGGTGTGAGACGAGTTTTAAACTTGGTATTGTGATATGCGCTTGTTTAGAGTGGGAAAACACACTTTGTGTCACCGAGTGCATGAAAACGGCTTTCCGAGCGCAGGAGTGCATTCAGTGATGCTTGGAAAGCCCTTTCTGCGCATAAAGCACACGTCTGAGAAGGAACATTGATTTCATGTGAAATGAGGGCATTCGTGCATGTTTGACAAGTAACAACTTTCCCGTCGTGTGTTTTTCATGTTTTCGAAGCTTTTAACCCATTTTAATCGTGTTGTTTAATTTTAGCTGTAAACGCCCGTCTGAAACGAGTTTTCAACATAGTACTGTGATCTGCACGTGTTCAGAGTGGGAAAACACACTTTGTGTCACCGAGTGCACCAAAACAGCTTTTCTAAGCGCAGGAGCGCCTTCAGACTGTTTCTAACGCCTTTTCAGAGGATAAACCAAACGTTTGACATGGAACATTGATTTTGAGTGAAATGCGTGCATTCGGGCTTGTATGCCATGTAACAACTTTCTAAGCGTGGCTTTTCATGTTTTCGCGCGTTTAACACATTTTCATCATATTTGTCATTTTAACTGTAAAAGCAGGTGTGAGACGAGTTTTAAACTTGGTATTGTGATATGCGCTTGTTTAGAGTGGGAAAACACACTTTGTGTCACCGAGTGCATGAAAACGGCTTTCCGAGCGCAGGAGTGCATTCAGTGATGCTTGGAAAGCCCTTTCTGCGCATAAAGCACACGTCTGAGAATGAACATTGATTTCATGTGAAATGAGGGCATTCGTGCATGTTTGACAAGTAACAACTTTGCAGTCGTGTGTTTTTCATGTTTTCGAAGCTTTTAACCCATTTTAATCGTGTTGGTCATTTTAGCTGTAAAAGCCCGTCAAAACGAGTTTTCAACATAGTACTGTGATCTGCACGTGTTCAGAGTGGGAAAACACACTTTGTGTCACCGAGTGCACCAAAACAGCTTTTCTAAGCGCAGGAGCGCCTTCAGACTGTTTCTAACGCCTTTTCAGAGGATAAACCAAACGTTTGACATGGAACATTGATTTTGAGTGAAATGCGTGCATTCGGGCTTGTATGCCATGTAACAACTTTCTAAGCGTGGCTTTTCATGTTTTCGCGCGTTTAACACATTTTCATCATATTTGTCATTTTAACTGTAAAAGCAGGTGCGAGACGAGTTTTAAACTTGGTATTGTGATATGCGCTTGTTTAGAGTGGGAAAACACACTTTGTGTCACCGAGTGCATGAAAACAGCTTTCCGAGCACAGGAGTGCATTCAGTGACGCTTGGAAAGCCCTTTCTGCGCATAAAGCACACGTCTGAGAACGAACATTGATTTCATGTGAAATGAGGGCATTCGTGCATGTTTGACAAATAACAACTTTCCAGTCGTGTGTTTTTCATGTTTTCGAAGCTTTTAACCGTGTTGGTCATTTTAGCTGTAAAAGCCCGTCTGAAACGAGTTTTCAACATAGTACTGTGATCTGCACGTGTTCAGAGTGGGAAAACACACTTTGTGTCACCGAGTGCACCAAAACAGCTTTTCTAAGCGCAGGAGCGCCTTCAGACTGTTTCTAACGCCTTTTCAGAGGATAAACCAAACGTTTGACATGGAACATTGATTTTGAGTGAAATGCGTGCATTCGGGCTTGTATGCCATGTAACAACTTTCTAAGCGTGGCTTTTCATGTTTTCGCGCGTTTAACACATTTTCATCATATTTGTCATTTTAACTGTAAAAGCAGCTGTGAGACGAGTTTTAAACTTGGTATTGTGATATGCGCTTGTTTAGAGTGGGAAAACACACTTTGTGTCACCGAGTGCATGAAAACGGCTTTCCGAGCGCAGGAGTGCATTCAGTGATGCTTGGAAAGCCCTTTCTGCGCATAAAGCACACGTCTGAGAACGAACATTGATTTCATGTGAAATGAGGGCATTCGTGCATGTTTGACAAGTAACAACTTTCCCGTCGTGTGTTTTTCATGTTTTCGAAGCTTTTAACCCATTTTAATCGTGTTGTTTAATTTTAGCTGTAAACGCCCGTCTGAAACGAGTTTTCAACATAGTACTGTGATCTGCACGTGTTCAGAGTGGGAAAACACACTTTGTGTCACCGAGTGCACCAAAACAGCTTTTCTAAGCGCAGGAGCGCCTTCAGACTGTTTCTAACGCCTTTTCAGAGGATAAACCAAACGTTTGACATGGAACATTGATTTTGAGTGAAATGCGTGCATTCGGGCTTGTATGCCATGTAACAACTTTCTAAGCGTGGCTTTTCATGTTTTCGCGCGTTTAACACATTTTCATCATATTTGTCATTTTAACTGTAAAAGCAGGTGTGAGACGAGTTTTAAACTTGGTATTGTGATATGCGCTTGTTTAGAGTGGGAAAACACACTTTGTGTCACCGAGTGCATGAAAACGGCTTTCCGAGCGCAGGAGTGCATTCAGTGATGCTTGGAAAGCCCTTTCTGCGCATAAAGCACACGTCTGAGAATGAACATTGATTTCATGTGAAATGAGGGCATTCGTGCATGTTTGACAAGTAACAACTTTGCAGTCGTGTGTTTTTCATGTTTTCGAAGCTTTTAACCCATTTTAATCGTGTTGGTCATTTTAGCTGTAAAAGCCCGTCAAAACGAGTTTTCAACATAGTACTGTGATCTGCACGTGTTCAGAGTGGGAAAACACACTTTGTGTCACCGAGTGCACCAAAACAGCTTTTCTAAGCGCAGGAGCGCCTTCAGACTGTTTCTAACGCCTTTTCAGAGGATAAACCAAACGTTTGACATGGAACATTGATTTTGAGTGAAATGCGTGCATTCGGGCTTGTATGCCATGTAACAACTTTCTAAGCGTGGCTTTTCATGTTTTCGCGCGTTTAACACATTTTCATCATATTTGTCATTTTAACTGTAAAAGCAGGTGCGAGACGAGTTTTAAACTTGGTATTGTGATATGCGCTTGTTTAGAGTGGGAAAACACACTTTGTGTCACCGAGTGCATGAAAACAGCTTTCCGAGCACAGGAGTGCATTCAGTGACGCTTGGAAAGCCCTTTCTGCGCATAAAGCACACGTCTGAGAACGAACATTGATTTCATGTGAAATGAGGGCATTCGTGCATGTTTGACAAATAACAACTTTCCAGTCGTGTGTTTTTCATGTTTTCGAAGCTTTTAACCGTGTTGGTCATTTTAGCTGTAAAAGCCCGTCTGAAACGAGTTTTCAACATAGTACTGTGATCTGCACGTGTTCAGAGTGGGAAAACACACTTTGTGTCACCGAGTGCACCAAAACAGCTTTTCTAAGCGCAGGAGCGCCTTCAGACTGTTTCTAACGCCTTTTCAGAGGATAAACCAAACGTTTGACATGGAACATTGATTTTGAGTGAAATGCGTGCATTCGGGCTTGTATGCCATGTAACAACTTTCTAAGCGTGGCTTTTCATGTTTTCGCGCGTTTAACACATTTTCATCATATTTGTCATTTTAACTGTAAAAGCAGCTGTGAGACGAGTTTTAAACTTGGTATTGTGATATGCGCTTGTTTAGAGTGGGAAAACACACTTTGTGTCACCGAGTGCATGAAAACGGCTTTCCGAGCGCAGGAGTGCATTCAGTGACGCTTGGAAAGCCCTTTCTGCGCATAAAGCACACGTCTGAGAACGAACATTGATTTCATGTGAAATGAGGGCATTCGTGCATGTCTGACAAGTAACAACTTTCCAGTCGTGTGTTTTTCCTGTTTTCGAAGCTTTTAACCCATTTTAATCGTGTTGTTCATTTTAGCTGTAAACGCCCGTCTGAAACGAGTTTTCAACATAGTACTGTGATCTGCACGTGTTCAGAGTGGGAAAACACACTTTGTGTCACCGAGTGCACCAAAACAGCTTTTCTAAGCGCAGGAGCGCCTTCAGACTGTTTCTAACGCCTTTTCAGAGGATAAACCAAACGTTTGACATGGAACATTGATTTTGAGTGAAATGCGTGCATTCGGGCTTGTATGCCATGTAACAACTTTCTAAGCGTGGCTTTTCATGTTTTCGCGCGTTTAACACATTTTCATCATATTTGTCATTTTAACTGTAAAAGCAGGTGTGAGACGAGTTTTAAACTTGGTATTGTGATATGCGCTTGTTTAGAGTGGGAAAACACACTTTGTGTCACCGAGTGCATGAAAACGGCTTTCCGAGCGCAGGAGTGCATTCAGTGATGCTTGGAAAGCCCTTTCTGCGCATAAAGCCCACGTCTGAGAACGAACATTGATTTCATGTGAAATGAGGGCATTCGTGCATGTTTGACAAGTAACAACTTTCCCGTCGTGTGTTTTTCATGTTTTCGAAGCTTTTAACCCATTTTAATCGTGTTGTTTAATTTTAGCTGTAAACGCCCGTCTGAAACGAGTTTTCAACATAGTACTGTGATCTGCACGTGTTCAGAGTGGGAAAACACACTTTGTGTCACCGAGTGCACCAAAACAGCTTTTCTAAGCGCAGGAGCGCCTTCAGACTGTTTCTAACGCCTTTTCAGAGGATAAACCAAACGTTTGACATGGAACATTGATTTTGAGTGAAATGCGTGCATTCGGGCTTGTATGCCATGTAACAACTTTCTAAGCGTGGCTTTTCATGTTTTCGCGCGTTTAACACATTTTCATCATATTTGTCATTTTAACTGTAAAAGCAGGTGTGAGACGAGTTTTAAACTTGGTATTGTGATATGCGCTTGTTTAGAGTGGGAAAACACACTTTGTGTCACCGAGTGCATGAAAACGGCTTTCCGAGCGCAGGAGTGCATTCAGTGATGCTTGGAAAGCCCTTTCTGCGCATAAAGCACACGTCTGAGAATGAACATTGATTTCATGTGAAATGAGGGCATTCGTGCATGTTTGACAAGTAACAACTTTGCAGTCGTGTGTTTTTCATGTTTTCGAAGCTTTTAACCCATTTTAATCGTGTTGGTCATTTTAGCTGTAAAAGCCCGTCAAAACGAGTTTTCAACATAGTACTGTGATCTGCACGTGTTCAGAGTGGGAAAACACACTTTGTGTCACCGAGTGCACCAAAACAGCTTTTCTAAGCGCAGGAGCGCCTTCAGACTGTTTCTAACGCCTTTTCAGAGGATAAACCAAACGTTTGACATGGAACATTGATTTTGAGTGAAATGCGTGCATTCGGGCTTGTATGCCATGTAACAACTTTCTAAGCGTGGCTTTTCATGTTTTCGCGCGTTTAACACATTTTCATCATATTTGTCATTTTAACTGTAAAAGCAGGTGCGAGACGAGTTTTAAACTTGGTATTGTGATATGCGCTTGTTTAGAGTGGGAAAACACACTTTGTGTCACCGAGTGCATGAAAACAGCTTTCCGAGCACAGGAGTGCATTCAGTGACGCTTGGAAAGCCCTTTCTGCGCATAAAGCACACGTCTGAGAACGAACATTGATTTCATGTGAAATGAGGGCATTCGTGCATGTTTGACAAATAACAACTTTCCAGTCGTGTGTTTTTCATGTTTTCGAAGCTTTTAACCGTGTTGGTCATTTTAGCTGTAAAAGCCCGTCTGAAACGAGTTTTCAACATAGTACTGTGATCTGCACGTGTTCAGAGTGGGAAAACACACTTTGTGTCACCGAGTGCACCAAAACAGCTTTTCTAAGCGCAGGAGCGCCTTCAGACTGTTTCTAACGCCTTTTCAGAGGATAAACCAAACGTTTGACATGGAACATTGATTTTGAGTGAAATGCGTGCATTCGGGCTTGTATGCCATGTAACAACTTTCTAAGCGTGGCTTTTCATGTTTTCGCGCGTTTAACACATTTTCATCATATTTGTCATTTTAACTGTAAAAGCAGCTGTGAGACGAGTTTTAAACTTGGTATTGTGATATGCGCTTGTTTAGAGTGGGAAAACACACTTTGTGTCACCGAGTGCATGAAAACGGCTTTCCGAGCGCAGGAGTGCATTCAGTGACGCTTGGAAAGCCCTTTCTGCGCATAAAGCACACGTCTGAGAACGAACATTGATTTCATGTGAAATGAGGGCATTCGTGCATGTCTGACAAGTAACAACTTTCCAGTCGTGTGTTTTTCCTGTTTTCGAAGCTTTTAACCCATTTTAATCGTGTTGTTCATTTTAGCTGTAAACGCCCGTCTGAAACGAGTTTTCAACATAGTACTGTGATCTGCACGTGTTCAGAGTGGGAAAACACACTTTGTGTCACCGAGTGCACCAAAACAGCTTTTCTAAGCGCAGGAGCGCCTTCAGACTGTTTCTAACGCCTTTTCAGAGGATAAACCAAACGTTTGACATGGAACATTGATTTTGAGTGAAATGCGTGCATTCGGGCTTGTATGCCATGTAACAACTTTCTAAGCGTGGCTTTTCATGTTTTCGCGCGTTTAACACATTTTCATCATATTTGTCATTTTAACTGTAAAAGCAGCTGTGAGACGAGTTTTAAACTTGGTATTGTGATATGCGCTTGTTTAGAGTGGGAAAACACACTTTGTGTCACCGAGTGCATGAAAACGGCTTTCCGAGCGCAGGAGTGCATTCAGTGATGCTTGGAAAGCCCTTTCTGCGCATAAAGCACACGTCTGAGAACGAACATTGATTTCATGTGAAATGAGGGCATTCGTGCATGTTTGACAAGTAACAACTTTCCCGTCGTGTGTTTTTCATGTTTTCGAAGCTTTTAACCCATTTTAATCGTGTTGTTTAATTTTAGCTGTAAACGCCCGTCTGAAACGAGTTTTCAACATAGTACTGTGATCTGCACGTGTTCAGAGTGGGAAAACACACTTTGTGTCACCGAGTGCACCAAAACAGCTTTTCTAAGCGCAGGAGCGCCTTCAGACTGTTTCTAACGCCTTTTCAGAGGATAAACCAAACATTTGACATGGAACATTGATTTTGAGTGAAATGCGTGCATTCGGGCTTGTATGCCATGTAACAACTTTCTAAGCGTGGCTTTTCATGTTTTCGCGCGTTTAACACATTTTCATCATATTTGTCATTTTAACTGTAAAAGCAGGTGTGAGACGAGTTTTAAACTTGGTATTGTGATATGCGCTTGTTTAGAGTGGGAAAACACACTTTGTGTCACCGAGTGCATGAAAACGGCTTTCCGAGCGCAGGAGTGCATTCAGTGATGCTTGGAAAGCCCTTTCTGCGCATAAAGCACACGTCTGAGAATGAACATTGATTTCATGTGAAATGAGGGCATTCGTGCATGTTTGACAAGTAACAACTTTGCAGTCGTGTGTTTTTCATGTTTTCGAAGCTTTTAACCCATTTTAATCGTGTTGGTCATTTTAGCTGTAAAAGCCCGTCAAAACGAGTTTTCAACATAGTACTGTGATCTGCACGTGTTCAGAGTGGGAAAACACACTTTGTGTCACCGAGTGCACCAAAACAGCTTTTCTAAGCGCAGGAGCGCCTTCAGACTGTTTCTAACGCCTTTTCAGAGGATAAACCAAACGTTTGACATGGAACATTGATTTTGAGTGAAATGCGTGCATTCGGGCTTGTATGCCATGTAACAACTTTCTAAGCGTGGCTTTTCATGTTTTCGCGCGTTTAACACATTTTCATCATATTTGTCATTTTAACTGTAAAAGCAGGTGCGAGACGAGTTTTAAACTTGGTATTGTGATATGCGCTTGTTTAGAGTGGGAAAACACACTTTGTGTCACCGAGTGCATGAAAACAGCTTTCCGAGCACAGGAGTGCATTCAGTGACGCTTGGAAAGCCCTTTCTGCGCATAAAGCACACGTCTGAGAACGAACATTGATTTCATGTGAAATGAGGGCATTCGTGCATGTTTGACAAATAACAACTTTCCAGTCGTGTGTTTTTCATGTTTTCGAAGCTTTTAACCGTGTTGGTCATTTTAGCTGTAAAAGCCCGTCTGAAACGAGTTTTCAACATAGTACTGTGATCTGCACGTGTTCAGAGTGGGAAAACACACTTTGTGTCACCGAGTGCACCAAAACAGCTTTTCTAAGCGCAGGAGCGCCTTCAGACTGTTTCTAACGCCTTTTCAGAGGATAAACCAAACGTTTGACATGGAACATTGATTTTGAGTGAAATGCGTGCATTCGGGCTTGTATGCCATGTAACAACTTTCTAAGCGTGGCTTTTCATGTTTTCGCGCGTTTAACACATTTTCATCATATTTGTCATTTTAACTGTAAAAGCAGCTGTGAGACGAGTTTTAAACTTGGTATTGTGATATGCGCTTGTTTAGAGTGGGAAAACACACTTTGTGTCACCGAGTGCATGAAAACGGCTTTCCGAGCGCAGGAGTGCATTCAGTGACGCTTGGAAAGCCCTTTCTGCGCATAAAGCACACGTCTGAGAACGAACATTGATTTCATGTGAAATGAGGGCATTCGTGCATGTCTGACAAGTAACAACTTTCCAGTCGTGTGTTTTTCCTGTTTTCGAAGCTTTTAACCCATTTTAATCGTGTTGTTCATTTTAGCTGTAAACGCCCGTCTGAAACGAGTTTTCAACATAGTACTGTGATCTGCACGTGTTCAGAGTGGGAAAACACACTTTGTGTCACCGAGTGCACCAAAACAGCTTTTCTAAGCGCAGGAGCGCCTTCAGACTGTTTCTAACGCCTTTTCAGAGGATAAACCAAACGTTTGACATGGAACATTGATTTTGAGTGAAATGCGTGCATTCGGGCTTGTATGCCATGTAACAACTTTCTAAGCGTGGCTTTTCATGTTTTCGCGCGTTTAACACATTTTCATCATATTTGTCATTTTAACTGTAAAAGCAGGTGTGAGACGAGTTTTAAACTTGGTATTGTGATATGCGCTTGTTTAGAGTGGGAAAACACACTTTGTGTCACCGAGTGCATGAAAACGGCTTTCCGAGCGCAGGAGTGCATTCAGTGATGCTTGGAAAGCCCTTTCTGCGCATAAAGCACACGTCTGAGAACGAACATTGATTTCATGTGAAATGAGGGCATTCGTGCATGTTTGACAAGTAACAACTTTCCCGTCGTGTGTTTTTCATGTTTTCGAAGCTTTTAACCCATTTTAATCGTGTTGTTTAATTTTAGCTGTAAACGCCCGTCTGAAACGAGTTTTCAACATAGTACTGTGATCTGCACGTGTTCAGAGTGGGAAAACACACTTTGTGTCACCGAGTGCACCAAAACAGCTTTTCTAAGCGCAGGAGCGCCTTCAGACTGTTTCTAACGCCTTTTCAGAGGATAAACCAAACGTTTGACATGGAACATTGATTTTGAGTGAAATGCGTGCATTCGGGCTTGTATGCCATGTAACAACTTTCTAAGCGTGGCTTTTCATGTTTTCGCGCGTTTAACACATTTTCATCATATTTGTCATTTTAACTGTAAAAGCAGGTGTGAGACGAGTTTTAAACTTGGTATTGTGATATGCGCTTGTTTAGAGTGGGAAAACACACTTTGTGTCACCGAGTGCATGAAAACGGCTTTCCGAGCGCAGGAGTGCATTCAGTGATGCTTGGAAAGCCCTTTCTGCGCATAAAGCACACGTCTGAGAATGAACATTGATTTCATGTGAAATGAGGGCATTCGTGCATGTTTGACAAGTAACAACTTTGCAGTCGTGTGTTTTTCATGTTTTCGAAGCTTTTAACCCATTTTAATCGTGTTGGTCATTTTAGCTGTAAAAGCCCGTCAAAACGAGTTTTCAACATAGTACTGTGATCTGCACGTGTTCAGAGTGGGAAAACACACTTTGTGTCACCGAGTGCACCAAAACAGCTTTTCTAAGCGCAGGAGCGCCTTCAGACTGTTTCTAACGCCTTTTCAGAGGATAAACCAAACGTTTGACATGGAACATTGATTTTGAGTGAAATGCGTGCATTCGGGCTTGTATGCCATGTAACAACTTTCTAAGCGTGGCTTTTCATGTTTTCGCGCGTTTAACACATTTTCATCATATTTGTCATTTTAACTGTAAAAGCAGGTGCGAGACGAGTTTTAAACTTGGTATTGTGATATGCGCTTGTTTAGAGTGGGAAAACACACTTTGTGTCACCGAGTGCATGAAAACAGCTTTCCGAGCACAGGAGTGCATTCAGTGACGCTTGGAAAGCCCTTTCTGCGCATAAAGCACACGTCTGAGAACGAACATTGATTTCATGTGAAATGAGGGCATTCGTGCATGTTTGACAAATAACAACTTTCCAGTCGTGTGTTTTTCATGTTTTCGAAGCTTTTAACCGTGTTGGTCATTTTAGCTGTAAAAGCCCGTCTGAAACGAGTTTTCAACATAGTACTGTGATCTGCACGTGTTCAGAGTGGGAAAACACACTTTGTGTCACCGAGAGCACCAAAACAGCTTTTCTAAGCGCAGGAGCGCCTTCAGACTGTTTCTAACGCCTTTTCAGAGGATAAACCAAACGTTTGACATGGAACATTGATTTTGAGTGAAATGCGTGCATTCGGGCTTGTATGCCATGTAACAACTTTCTAAGCGTGGCTTTTCATGTTTTCGCGCGTTTAACACATTTTCATCATATTTGTCATTTTAACTGTAAAAGCAGCTGTGAGACGAGTTTTAAACTTGGTATTGTGATATGCGCTTGTTTAGAGTGGGAAAACACACTTTGTGTCACCGAGTGCATGAAAACGGCTTTCCGAGCGCAGGAGTGCATTCAGTGACGCTTGGAAAGCCCTTTCTGCGCATAAAGCACACGTCTGAGAACGAACATTGATTTCATGTGAAATGAGGGCATTCGTGCATGTCTGACAAGTAACAACTTTCCAGTCGTGTGTTTTTCCTGTTTTCGAAGCTTTTAACCCATTTTAATCGTGTTGTTCATTTTAGCTGTAAACGCCCGTCTGAAACGAGTTTTCAACATAGTACTGTGATCTGCACGTGTTCAGAGTGGGAAAACACACTTTGTGTCACCGAGTGCACCAAAACAGCTTTTCTAAGCGCAGGAGCGCCTTCAGACTGTTTCTAACGCCTTTTCAGAGGATAAACCAAACGTTTGACATGGAACATTGATTTTGAGTGAAATGCGTGCATTCGGGCTTGTATGCCATGTAACAACTTTCTAAGCGTGGCTTTTCATGTTTTCGCGCGTTTAACACATTTTCATCATATTTGTCATTTTAACTGTAAAAGCAGGTGTGAGACGAGTTTTAAACTTGGTATTGTGATATGCGCTTGTTTAGAGTGGGAAAACACACTTTGTGTCACCGAGTGCATGAAAACGGCTTTCCGAGCGCAGGAGTGCATTCAGTGATGCTTGGAAAGCCCTTTCTGCGCATAAAGCACACGTCTGAGAACGAACATTGATTTCATGTGAAATGAGGGCATTCGTGCATGTTTGACAAGTAACAACTTTCCCGTCGTGTGTTTTTCATGTTTTCGAAGCTTTTAACCCATTTTAATCGTGTTGTTTAATTTTAGCTGTAAACGCCCGTCTGAAACGAGTTTTCAACATAGTACTGTGATCTGCACGTGTTCAGAGTGGGAAAACACACTTTGTGTCACCGAGTGCACCAAAACAGCTTTTCTAAGCGCAGGAGCGCCTTCAGACTGTTTCTAAAGCCTTTTCAGAGGATAAACCAAACGTTTGACATGGAACATTGATTTTGAGTGAAATGCGTGCATTCGGGCTTGTATGCCATGTAACAACTTTCTAAGCGTGGCTTTTCATGTTTTCGCGCGTTTAACACATTTTCATCATATTTGTCATTTTAACTGTAAAAGCAGGTGTGAGACGAGTTTTAAACTTGGTATTGTGATATGCGCTTGTTTAGAGTGGGAAAACACACTTTGTGTCACCGAGTGCATGAAAACGGCTTTCCGAGCGCAGGAGTGCATTCAGTGATGCTTGGAAAGCCCTTTCTGCGCATAAAGCACACGTCTGAGAATGAACATTGATTTCATGTGAAATGAGGGCATTCGTGCATGTTTGACAAGTAACAACTTTGCAGTCGTGTGTTTTTCATGTTTTCGAAGCATTTAACCCATTTTAATCGTGTTGGTCATTTTAGCTGTAAAAGCCCGTCAAAACGAGTTTTCAACATAGTACTGTGATCTGCACGTGTTCAGAGTGGGAAAACACACTTTGTGTCACCGAGTGCACCAAAACAGCTTTTCTAAGCGCAGGAGCGCCTTCAGACTGTTTCTAACGCCTTTTCAGAGGATAAACCAAACGTTTGACATGGAACATTGATTTTGAGTGAAATGCGTGCATTCGGGCTTGTATGCCATGTAACAACTTTCTAAGCGTGGCTTTTCATGTTTTCGCGCGTTTAACACATTTTCATCATATTTGTCATTTTAACTGTAAAAGCAGGTGCGAGACGAGTTTTAAACTTGGTATTGTGATATGCGCTTGTTTAGAGTGGGAAAACACACTTTGTGTCACCGAGTGCATGAAAACAGCTTTCCGAGCACAGGAGTGCATTCAGTGACGCTTGGAAAGCCCTTTCTGCGCATAAAGCACACGTCTGAGAACGAACATTGATTTCATGTGAAATGAGGGCATTCGTGCATGTTTGACAAATAACAACTTTCCAGTCGTGTGTTTTTCATGTTTTCGAAGCTTTTAACCGTGTTGGTCATTTTAGCTGTAAAAGCCCGTCTGAAACGAGTTTTCAACATAGTACTGTGATCTGCACGTGTTCAGAGTGGGAAAACACACTTTGTGTCACCGAGTGCACCAAAACAGCTTTTCTAAGCGCAGGAGCGCCTTCAGACTGTTTCTAACGCCTTTTCAGAGGATAAACCAAACGTTTGACATGGAACATTGATTTTGAGTGAAATGCGTGCATTCGGGCTTGTATGCCATGTAACAACTTTCTAAGCGTGGCTTTTCATGTTTTCGCGCGTTTAACACATTTTCATCATATTTGTCATTTTAACTGTAAAAGCAGCTGTGAGACGAGTTTTAAACTTGGTATTGTGATATGCGCTTGTTTAGAGTGGGAAAACACACTTTGTGTCACCGAGTGCATGAAAACGGCTTTCCGAGCGCAGGAGTGCATTCAGTGACGCTTGGAAAGCCCTTTCTGCGCATAAAGCACACGTCTGAGAACGAACATTGATTTCATGTGAAATGAGGGCATTCGTGCATGTCTGACAAGTAACAACTTTCCAGTCGTGTGTTTTTCCTGTTTTCGAAGCTTTTAACCCATTTTAATCGTGTTGTTCATTTTAGCTGTAAACGCCCGTCTGAAACGAGTTTTCAACATAGTACTGTGATCTGCACGTGTTCAGAGTGGGAAAACACACTTTGTGTCACCGAGTGCACCAAAACAGCTTTTCTAAGCGCAGGAGCGCCTTCAGACTGTTTCTAACGCCTTTTCAGAGGATAAACCAAACGTTTGACATGGAACATTGATTTTGAGTGAAATGCGTGCATTCGGGCTTGTATGCCATGTAACAACTTTCTAAGCGTGGCTTTTCATGTTTTCGCGCGTTTAACACATTTTCATCATATTTGTCATTTTAACTGTAAAAGCAGGTGTGAGACGAGTTTTAAACTTGGTATTGTGATATGCGCTTGTTTAGAGTGGGAAAACACACTTTGTGTCACCGAGTGCATGAAAACGGCTTTCCGAGCGCAGGAGTGCATTCAGTGATGCTTGGAAAGCCCTTTCTGCGCATAAAGCACACGTCTGAGAACGAACATTGATTTCATGTGAAATGAGGGCATTCGTGCATGTTTGACAAGTAACAACTTTCCCGTCGTGTGTTTTTCATGTTTTCGAAGCTTTTAACCCATTTTAATCGTGTTGTTTAATTTTAGCTGTAAACGCCCGTCTGAAACGAGTTTTCAACATAGTACTGTGATCTGCACGTGTTCAGAGTGGGAAAACACACTTTGTGTCACCGAGTGCACCAAAACAGCTTTTCTAAGCGCAGGAGCGCCTTCAGACTGTTTCTAACGCCTTTTCAGAGGATAAACCAAACGTTTGACATGGAACATTGATTTTGAGTGAAATGCGTGCATTCGGGCTTGTATGCCATGTAACAACTTTCTAAGCGTGGCTTTTCATGTTTTCGCGCGTTTAACACATTTTCATCATATTTGTCATTTTAACTGTAAAAGCAGGTGTGAGACGAGTTTTAAACTTGGTATTGTGATATGCGCTTGTTTAGAGTGGGAAAACACACTTTGTGTCACCGAGTGCATGAAAACGGCTTTCCGAGCGCAGGAGTGCATTCAGTGATGCTTGGAAAGCCCTTTCTGCGCATAAAGCACACGTCTGAGAATGAACATTGATTTCATGTGAAATGAGGGCATTCGTGCATGTTTGACAAGTAACAACTTTGCAGTCGTGTGTTTTTCATGTTTTCGAAGCTTTTAACCCATTTTAATCGTGTTGGTCATTTTAGCTGTAAAAGCCCGTCAAAACGAGTTTTCAACATAGTACTGTGATCTGCACGTGTTCAGAGTGGGAAAACACACTTTGTGTCACCGAGTGCACCAAAACAGCTTTTCTAAGCGCAGGAGCGCCTTCAGACTGTTTCTAACGCCTTTTCAGAGGATAAACCAAACGTTTGACATGGAACATTGATTTTGAGTGAAATGCGTGCATTCGGGCTTGTATGCCATGTAACAACTTTCTAAGCGTGGCTTTTCATGTTTTCGCGCGTTTAACACATTTTCATCATATTTGTCATTTTAACTGTAAAAGCAGGTGCGAGACGAGTTTTAAACTTGGTATTGTGATATGCGCTTGTTTAGAGTGGGAAAACACACTTTGTGTCACCGAGTGCATGAAAACAGCTTTCCGAGCACAGGAGTGCATTCAGTGACGCTTGGAAAGCCCTTTCTGCGCATAAAGCACACGTCTGAGAACGAACATTGATTTCATGTGAAATGAGGGCATTCGTGCATGTTTGACAAATAACAACTTTCCAGTCGTGTGTTTTTCATGTTTTCGAAGCTTTTAACCGTGTTGGTCATTTTAGCTGTAAAAGCCCGTCTGAAACGAGTTTTCAACATAGTACTGTGATCTGCACGTGTTCAGAGTGGGAAAACACACTTTGTGTCACCGAGTGCACCAAAACAGCTTTTCTAAGCGCAGGAGCGCCTTCAGACTGTTTCTAACGCCTTTTCAGAGGATAAACCAAACGTTTGACATGGAACATTGATTTTGAGTGAAATGCGTGCATTCGGGCTTGTATGCCATGTAACAACTTTCTAAGCGTGGCTTTTCATGTTTTCGCGCGTTTAACACATTTTCATCATATTTGTCATTTTAACTGTAAAAGCAGCTGTGAGACGAGTTTTAAACTTGGTATTGTGATATGCGCTTGTTTAGAGTGGGAAAACACACTTTGTGTCACCGAGTGCATGAAAACGGCTTTCCGAGCGCAGGAGTGCATTCAGTGACGCTTGGAAAGCCCTTTCTGCGCATAAAGCACACGTCTGAGAACGAACATTGATTTCATGTGAAATGAGGGCATTCGTGCATGTCTGACAAGTAACAACTTTCCAGTCGTGTGTTTTTCCTGTTTTCGAAGCTTTTAACCCATTTTAATCGTGTTGTTCATTTTAGCTGTAAACGCCCGTCTGAAACGAGTTTTCAACATAGTACTGTGATCTGCACGTGTTCAGAGTGGGAAAACACACTTTGTGTCACCGAGTGCACCAAAACAGCTTTTCTAAGCGCAGGAGCGCCTTCAGACTGTTTCTAACGCCTTTTCAGAGGATAAACCAAACGTTTGACATGGAACATTGATTTTGAGTGAAATGCGTGCATTCGGGCTTGTATGCCATGTAACAACTTTCTAAGCGTGGCTTTTCATGTTTTCGCGCGTTTAACACATTTTCATCATATTTGTCATTTTAACTGTAAAAGCAGGTGTGAGACGAGTTTTAAACTTGGTATTGTGATATGCGCTTGTTTAGAGTGGGAAAACACACTTTGTGTCACCGAGTGCATGAAAACGGCTTTCCGAGCGCAGGAGTGCATTCAGTGATGCTTGGAAAGCCCTTTCTGCGCATAAAGCACACGTCTGAGAACGAACATTGATTTCATGTGAAATGAGGGCATTCGTGCATGTTTGACAAGTAACAACTTTCCCGTCGTGTGTTTTTCATGTTTTCGAAGCTTTTAACCCATTTTAATCGTGTTGTTTAATTTTAGCTGTAAACGCCCGTCTGAAACGAGTTTTCAACATAGTACTGTGATCTGCACGTGTTCAGAGTGGGAAAACACACTTTGTGTCACCGAGTGCACCAAAACAGCTTTTCTAAGCGCAGGAGCGCCTTCAGACTGTTTCTAACGCCTTTTCAGAGGATAAACCAAACGTTTGACATGGAACATTGATTTTGAGTGAAATGCGTGCATTCGGGCATGTATGCCATGTAACAACTTTCTAAGCGTGGCTTTTCATGTTTTCGCGCGTTTAACACATTTTCATCATATTTGTCATTTTAACTGTAAAAGCAGGTGTGAGACGAGTTTTAAACTTGGTATTGTGATATGCGCTTGTTTAGAGTGGGAAAACACACTTTGTGTCACCGAGTGCATGAAAACGGCTTTCCGAGCGCAGGAGTGCATTCAGTGATGCTTGGAAAGCCCTTTCTGCGCATAAAGCACACGTCTGAGAATGAACATTGATTTCATGTGAAATGAGGGCATTCGTGCATGTTTGACAAGTAACAACTTTGCAGTCGTGTGTTTTTCATGTTTTCGAAGCTTTTAACCCATTTTAATCGTGTTGGTCATTTTAGCTGTAAAAGCCCGTCAAAACGAGTTTTCAACATAGTACTGTGATCTGCACGTGTTCAGAGTGGGAAAACACACTTTGTGTCACCGAGTGCACCAAAACAGCTTTTCTAAGCGCAGGAGCGCCTTCAGACTGTTTCTAACGCCTTTTCAGAGGATAAACCAAACGTTTGACATGGAACATTGATTTTGAGTGAAATGCGTGCATTCGGGCTTGTATGCCATGTAACAACTTTCTAAGCGTGGCTTTTCATGTTTTCGCGCGTTTAACACATTTTCATCATATTTGTCATTTTAACTGTAAAAGCAGGTGCGAGACGAGTTTTAAACTTGGTATTGTGATATGCGCTTGTTTAGAGTGGGAAAACACACTTTGTGTCACCGAGTGCATGAAAACAGCTTTCCGAGCACAGGAGTGCATTCAGTGACGCTTGGAAAGCCCTTTCTGCGCATAAAGCACACGTCTGAGAACGAACATTGATTTCATGTGAAATGAGGGCATTCGTGCATGTTTGACAAATAACAACTTTCCAGTCGTGTGTTTTTCATGTTTTCGAAGCTTTTAACCGTGTTGGTCATTTTAGCTGTAAAAGCCCGTCTGAAACGAGTTTTCAACATAGTACTGTGATCTGCACGTGTTCAGAGTGGGAAAACACACTTTGTGTCACCGAGTGCACCAAAACAGCTTTTCTAAGCGCAGGAGCGCCTTCAGACTGTTTCTAACGCCTTTTCAGAGGATAAACCAAACGTTTGACATGGAACATTGATTTTGAGTGAAATGCGTGCATTCGGGCTTGTATGCCATGTAACAACTTTCTAAGCGTGGCTTTTCATGTTTTCGCGCGTTTAACACATTTTCATCATATTTGTCATTTTAACTGTAAAAGCAGCTGTGAGACGAGTTTTAAACTTGGTATTGTGATATGCGCTTGTTTAGAGTGGGAAAACACACTTTGTGTCACCGAGTGCATGAAAACGGCTTTCCGAGCGCAGGAGTGCATTCAGTGACGCTTGGAAAGCCCTTTCTGCGCATAAAGCACACGTCTGAGAACGAACATTGATTTCATGTGAAATGAGGGCATTCGTGCATGTCTGACAAGTAACAACTTTCCAGTCGTGTGTTTTTCCTGTTTTCGAAGCTTTTAACCCATTTTAATCGTGTTGTTCATTTTAGCTGTAAACGCCCGTCTGAAACGAGTTTTCAACATAGTACTGTGATCTGCACGTGTTCAGAGTGGGAAAACACACTTTGTGTCACCGAGTGCACCAAAACAGCTTTTCTAAGCGCAGGAGCGCCTTCAGACTGTTTCTAACGCCTTTTCAGAGGATAAACCAAACGTTTGACATGGAACATTGATTTTGAGTGAAATGCGTGCATTCGGGCTTGTATGCCATGTAACAACTTTCTAAGCGTGGCTTTTCATGTTTTCGCGCGTTTAACACATTTTCATCATATTTGTCATTTTAACTGTAAAAGCAGGTGTGAGACGAGTTTTAAACTTGGTATTGTGATATGCGCTTGTTTAGAGTGGGAAAACACACTTTGTGTCACCGAGTGCATGAAAACGGCTTTCCGAGCGCAGGAGTGCATTCAGTGATGCTTGGAAAGCCCTTTCTGCGCATAAAGCACACGTCTGAGAACGAACATTGATTTCATGTGAAATGAGGGCATTCGTGCATGTTTGACAAATAACAACTTTCCAGTCGTGTGTTTTTCATGTTTTCGAAGCTTTTAACCGTGTTGGTCATTTTAGCTGTAAAAGCCCGTCTGAAACGAGTTTTCAACATAGTACTGTGATCTGCACGTGTTCAGAGTGGGAAAACACACTTTGTGTCACCGAGTGCACCAAAACAGCTTTTCTAAGCGCAGGAGCGCCTTCAGACTGTTTCTAACGCCTTTTCAGAGGATAAACCAAACGTTTGACATGGAACATTGATTTTGAGTGAAATGCGTGCATTCGGGCTTGTATGCCATGTAACAACTTTCTAAGCGTGGCTTTTCATGTTTTCGCGCGTTTAACACATTTTCATCATATTTGTCATTTTAACTGTAAAAGCAGCTGTGAGACGAGTTTTAAACTTGGTATTGTGATATGCGCTTGTTTAGAGTGGGAAAACACACTTTGTGTCACCGAGTGCATGAAAACGGCTTTCCGAGCGCAGGAGTGCATTCAGTGACGCTTGGAAAGCCCTTTCTGCGCATAAAGCACACGTCTGAGAACGAACATTGATTTCATGTGAAATGAGGGCATTCGTGCATGTCTGACAAGTAACAACTTTCCAGTCGTGTGTTTTTCCTGTTTTCGAAGCTTTTAACCCATTTTAATCGTGTTGTTCATTTTAGCTGTAAACGCCCGTCTGAAACGAGTTTTCAACATAGTACTGTGATCTGCACGTGTTCAGAGTGGGAAAACACACTTTGTGTCACCGAGTGCACCAAAACAGCTTTTCTAAGCGCAGGAGCGCCTTCAGACTGTTTCTAACGCCTTTTCAGAGGATAAACCAAACGTTTGACATGGAACATTGATTTTGAGTGAAATGCGTGCATTCGGGCTTGTATGCCATGTAACAACTTTCTAAGCGTGGCTTTTCATGTTTTCGCGCGTTTAACACATTTTCATCATATTTGTCATTTTAACTGTAAAAGCAGGTGTGAGACGAGTTTTAAACTTGGTATTGTGATATGCGCTTGTTTAGAGTGGGAAAACACACTTTGTGTCACCGAGTGCATGAAAACGGCTTTCCGAGCGCAGGAGTGCATTCAGTGATGCTTGGAAAGCCCTTTCTGCGCATAAAGCACACGTCTGAGAACGAACATTGATTTCATGTGAAATGAGGGCATTCGTGCATGTTTGACAAGTAACAACTTTCCCGTCGTGTGTTTTTCATGTTTTCGAAGCTTTTAACCCATTTTAATCATGTTGTTTAATTTTAGCTGTAAACGCCCGTCTGAAACGAGTTTTCAACATAGTACTGTGATCTGCACGTGTTCAGAGTGGGAAAACACACTTTGTGTCACCGAGTGCACCAAAACAGCTTTTCTAAGCGCAGGAGCGCCTTCAGACTGTTTCTAACGCCTTTTCAGAGGATAAACCAAACGTTTGACATGGAACATTGATTTTGAGTGAAATGCGTGCATTCGGGCTTGTATGCCATGTAACAACTTTCTAAGCGTGGCTTTTCATGTTTTCGCGCGTTTAACACATTTTCATCATATTTGTCATTTTAACTGTAAAAGCAGGTGTGAGACGAGTTTTAAACTTGGTATTGTGATATGCGCTTGTTTAGAGTGGGAAAACACACTTTGTGTCACCGAGTGCATGAAAACGGCTTTCCGAGCGCAGGAGTGCATTCAGTGATGCTTGGAAAGCCCTTTCTGCGCATAAAGCACACGTCTGAGAATGAACATTGATTTCATGTGAAATGAGGGCATTCGTGCATGTTTGACAAGTAACAACTTTGCAGTCGTGTGTTTTTCATGTTTTCGAAGCTTTTAACCCATTTTAATCGTGTTGGTCATTTTAGCTGTAAAAGCCCGTCAAAACGAGTTTTCAACATAGTACTGTGATCTGCACGTGTTCAGAGTGGGAAAACACACTTTGTGTCACCGAGTGCACCAAAACAGCTTTTCTAAGCGCAGGAGCGCCTTCAGACTGTTTCTAATGCCTTTTCAGAGGATAAACCAAACGTTTGACATGGAACATTGATTTTGAGTGAAATGCGTGCATTCGGGCTTGTATGCCATGTAACAACTTTCTAAGCGTGGCTTTTCATGTTTTCGCGCGTTTAACACATTTTCATCATATTTGTCATTTTAACTGTAAAAGCAGCTGTGAGACGAGTTTTAAACTTGGTATTGTGATATGCGCTTGTTTAGAGTGGGAAAACACACTTTGTGTCACCGAGTGCATGAAAACGGCTTTCCGAGCGCAGGAGTGCATTCAGTGATGCTTGGAAAGCCCTTTCTGCGCATAAAGCACACGTCTGAGAACGAACATTGATTTCATGTGAAATGAGGGCATTCGTGCATGTCTGACAAGTAACAACTTTCCAGTAGTGTGTTTTTCCTGTTTTCGAAGCTTTTAACCCATTTTAATCGTGTTGTTCATTTTAGCTGTAAACGCCCGTCTGAAACGAGTTTTCAACATAGTACTGTGATCTGCACGTGTTCAGAGTGGGAAAACACACTTTGTGTCACCGAGTGCACCAAAACAGCTTTTCTAAGCGCAGGAGCGCCTTCAGACTGTTTCTAACGCCTTTTCAGAGGATAAACCAAACGTTTGACATGGAACATTGATTTTGAGTGAAATGCGTGCATTCGGGCTTGTATGCCATGTAACAACTTTCTAAGCGTGGCTTTTCATGTTTTCGCGCGTTTAACACATTTTCATCATATTTGTCATTTTAACTGTAAAAGCAGGTGTGAGACGAGTTTTAAACTTGGTATTGTGATATGCGCTTGTTTAGAGTGGGAAAACACACTTTGTGTCACCGAGTGCATGAAAACGGCTTTCCGAGCGCAGGAGTGCATTCAGTGATGCTTGGAAAGCCCTTTCTGCGCATAAAGCACACGTCTGAGAACGAACATTGATTTCATGTGAAATGAGGGCATTCGTGCATGTTTGACAAGTAACAACTTTCCCGTCGTGTGTTTTTCATGTTTTCGAAGCTTTTAACCCATTTTAATCGTGTTGTTTAATTTTAGCTGTAAACGCCCGTCTGAAACGAGTTTTCAACATAGTACTGTGATCTGCACGTGTTCAGAGTGGGAAAACACACTTTGTGTCACCGAGTGCACCAAAACAGCTTTTCTAAGCGCAGGAGCGCCTTCAGACTGTTTCTAACGCCTTTTCAGAGGATAAACCAAACGTTTGACATGGAACATTGATTTTGAGTGAAATGCGTGCATTCGGGCTTGTATGCCATGTAACAACTTTCTAAGCGTGGCTTTTCATGTTTTCGCGCGTTTAACACATTTTCATCATATTTGTCATTTTAACTGTAAAAGCAGGTGTGAGACGAGTTTTAAACTTGGTATTGTGATATGCGCTTGTTTAGAGTGGGAAAACACACTTTGTGTCACCGAGTGCATGAAAACGGCTTTCCGAGCGCAGGAGTGCATTCAGTGATGCTTGGAAAGCCCTTTCTGCGCATAAAGCACACGTCTGAGAATGAACATTGATTTCATGTGAAATGAGGGCATTCGTGCATGTTTGACAAGTAACAACTTTGCAGTCGTGTGTTTTTCATGTTTTCGAAGCTTTTAACCCATTTTAATCGTGTTGGTCATTTTAGCTGTAAAAGCCCGTCAAAACGAGTTTTCAACATAGTACTGTGATCTGCACGTGTTCAGAGTGGGAAAACACACTTTGTGTCACCGAGTGCACCAAAACAGCTTTTCTAAGCGCAGGAGCGCCTTCAGACTGTTTCTAATGCCTTTTCAGAGGATAAACCAAACGTTTGACATGGAACATTGATTTTGAGTGAAATGCGTGCATTCGGGCTTGTATGCCATGTAACAACTTTCTAAGCGTGGCTTTTCATGTTTTCGCGCGTTTAACACATTTTCATCATATTTGTCATTTTAACTGTAAAAGCAGGTGCGAGACGAGTTTTAAACTTGGTATTGTGATATGCGCTTGTTTAGAGTGGGAAAACACACTTTGTGTCACCGAGTGCATGAAAACAGCTTTCCGAGCACAGGAGTGCATTCAGTGACGCTTGGAAAGCCCTTTCTGCGCATAAAGCACACGTCTGAGAACGAACATTGATTTCATGTGAAATGAGGGCATTCGTGCATGTTTGACAAATAACAACTTTCCAGTCGTGTGTTTTTCATGTTTTCGAAGCTTTTAACCGTGTTGGTCATTTTAGCTGTAAAAGCCCGTCTGAAACGAGTTTTCAACATAGTACTGTGATCTGCACGTGTTCAGAGTGGGAAAACACACTTTGTGTCACCGAGTGCACCAAAACAGCTTTTCTAAGCGCAGGAGCGCCTTCAGACTGTTTCTAACGCCTTTTCAGAGGATAAACCAAACGTTTGACATGGAACATTGATTTTGAGTGAAATGCGTGCATTCGGGCTTGTATGCCATGTAACAACTTTCTAAGCGTGGCTTTTCATGTTTTCGCGCGTTTAACACATTTTCATCATATTTGTCATTTTAACTGTAAAAGCAGGTGTGAGACGAGTTTTAAACTTGGTATTGTGATATGCGCTTGTTTAGAGTGGGAAAACACACTTTGTGTCACCGAGTGCATGAAAACGGCTTTCCGAGCGCAGGAGTGCATTCAGTGATGCTTGGAAAGCCCTTTCTGCGCATAAAGCACACGTCTGAGAACGAACATTGATTTCATGTGAAATGAGGGCATTCGTGCATGTTTGACAAATAACAACTTTCCAGTCGTGTGTTTTTCATGTTTTCGAAGCTTTTAACCGTGTTGGTCATTTTAGCTGTAAAAGCCCGTCTGAAACGAGTTTTCAACATAGCACTGTGATCTGCACGTGTTCAGAGTGGGAAAACACACTTTGTGTCACCGAGTGCACCAAAACAGCTTTTCTAAGCGCAGGAGCGCCTTCAGACTGTTTCTAACGCCTTTTCAGAGGATAAACCAAACGTTTGACATGGAACATTGATTTTGAGTGAAATGCGTGCATTCGGGCTTGTATGCCATGTAACAACTTTCTAAGCGTGGCTTTTCATGTTTTCGCGCGTTTAACACATTTTCATCATATTTGTCATTTTAACTGTAAAAGCAGGTGTGAGACGAGTTTTAAACTTGGTATTGTGATATGCGCTTGTTTAGAGTGGGAAAACACACTTTGTGTCACCGAGTGCATGAAAACGGCTTTCCGAGCGCAGGAGTGCATTCAGTGATGCTTGGAAAGCCCTTTCTGCGCATAAAGCACACGTCTGAGAACGAACATTGATTTCATGTGAAATGAGGGCATTCGTGCATGTTTGACAAGTAACAACTTTCCAGTCGTGTGTTTTTCATGTTTTCGAAGCTTTTAACCCATTTTAATCGTGTTGGTCATTTTAGCTGTAAAAGCCCGTCAAAACGAGTTTTCAACATAGTACTGTGATCTGCACGTGTTCAGAGTGGGAAAACACACTTTGTGTCACCGAGTGCACCAAAACAGCTTTTCTAAGCGCAGGAGCGCCTTCAGACTGTTTCTAACGCCTTTTCAGAGGATAAACCAAACGTTTGACATGGAACATTGATTTTGAGTGAAATGCGTGCATTCGGGCTTGTATGCCATGTAACAACTTTCTAAGCGTGGCTTTTCATGTTTTCGCGCGTTTAACACATTTTCATCATATTTGTCATTTTAACTGTAAAAGCAGGTGCGAGACGAGTTTTAAACTTGGTATTGTGATATGCGCTTGTTTAGAGTGGGAAAACACACTTTGTGTCACCGAGTGCATGAAAACGGCTTTCCGAGCGCAGGAGTGCATTCAGTGACGCTTGGAAAGCCCTTTCTGCGCATAAAGCACACGTCTGAGAACGAACATTGATTTCATGTGAAATGAGGGCATTCGTGCATGTCTGACAAGTAACAACTTTCCAGTCGTGTGTTTTTCCTGTTTTCGAAGCTTTTAACCCATTTTAATCGTGTTGTTCATTTTAGCTGTAAACGCCCGTCTGAAACGAGTTTTCAACATAGTACTGTGATCTGCACGTGTTCAGAGTGGGAAAACACACTTTGTGTCACCGAGTGCACCAAAACAGCTTTTCTAAGCGCAGGAGCGCCTTCAGACTGTTTCTAACGCCTTTTCAGAGGATAAACCAAACGTTTGACATGGAACATTGATTTTGAGTGAAATGCGTGCATTCGGGCTTGTATGCCATGTAACAACTTTCTAAGCGTGGCTTTTCATGTTTTCGCGCGTTTAACACATTTTCATCATATTTGTCATTTTAACTGTAAAAGCAGGTGCGAGACGAGTTTTAAACTTGGTATTGTGATATGCGCTTGTTTAGAGTGGGAAAACACACTTTGTGTCACCGAGTGCATGAAAACGGCTTTCCGAGCGCAGGAGTGCATTCAGTGATGCTTGGAAAGCCCTTTCTGCGCATAAAGCACACGTCTGAGAACGAACATTGATTTCATGTGAAATGAGGGCATTCGTGCATGTTTGACAAGTAACAACTTTCCCGTCGTGTGTTTTTCATGTTTTCGAAGCTTTTAACCCATTTTAATCGTGTTGTTCATTTTAGCTGTAAACGCCCGTCTGAAACGAGTTTTCAACATAGTACTGTGATCTGCACGTGTTCAGAGTGGGAAAACACACTTTGTGTCACCGAGTGCACCAAAACAGCTTTTCTAAGCGCAGGAGCGCCTTCAGACTGTTTCTAACGCCTTTTCAGAGGATAAACCAAACGTTTGACATGGAACATTGATTTTGAGTGAAATGCGTGCATTCGGGCTTGTATGCCATGTAACAACTTTCTAAGCGTGGCTTTTCATGTTCTCGCGCGTTTAACACATTTTCATCATATTTGTCATTTTAACTGTAAAAGCAGGTGTGAGACGAGTTTTAAACCTGGTATTGTGATATGCGCTTGTTTAGAGTGGGAAAACACACTTTGTGTCACCGAGTGCATGAAAACAGCTTTCCGAGCGCAGGAGTGCATTCAGTGACGCTTGGAAAGCCCTTTCTGCGCATAAAGCACACGTCTGAGAACGAACATTGATTTCATGTGAAATGAGGGCATTCGTGCATGTTTGACAAATAACAACTTTCCAGTCGTGTGTTTTTCATGTTTTCGAAGCTTTTAATCGTGTTGGTCATTTTAGCTGTAAAAGCCCGTCTGAAACGAGTTTTCAACATAGTACTGTGATCTGCACGTGTTCAGAGTGGGAAAACACACTTTGTGTCACCGAGTGCACCAAAACAGCTTTTCTAAGCGCAGGAGCGCCTTCAGACTGTTTCTAACGCCTTTTCAGAGGATAAACCAAACGTTTGACATGGAACATTGATTTTGAGTGAAATGCGTGCATTCGGGCTTGTATGCCATGTAACAACTTTCTAAGCGTGGCTTTTCATGTTTTCGCGCGTTTAAAACATTTTCATCATATTTGTCATTTTAACTGTAAAAGCAGGTGCGAGACGAGTTTTAAACTTGGTATTGTGATATGCGCTAGTTTAGAGTGGGAAAACACACTTTGTGTCACCGAGTGCATGAAAATGGCTTTCCGAGCGCAGGAGTGCATTCAGTGACGCTTGGAAAGCCCTTTCTGCGCATAAAGCACACGTCTGAGAACGAACATTGATTTCATGTGAAATGAGGGCATTCGTGCATGTTTGACAAATAACAACTTTCCAGTCGTGTGTTTTTCATGTTTTCGAAGCTTTTAACCGTGTTGGTCATTTTAGCTGTAAAAGCCCGTCTGAAACGAGTTTTCAACATAGTACTGTGATCTGCACGTGTTCAGAGTGGGAAAACACACTTTGTGTCACCGAGTGCACCAAAACAGCTTTTCTAAGCGCAGGAGCGCCTTCAGACTGTTTCTAACGCCTTTTCAGAGGATAAACCAAACGTTTGACATGGAACATTGATTTGAGTGAAATGCGTGCATTCGGGCTTGTATGCCATGTAACAACTTTCTAAGCGTGGCTTTTCATGTTTTCGCGCGTTTAACACATTTTCATCATATTTGTCATTTTAACTGTAAAAGCAGGTGTGAGACGAGTTTTAAACTTGGTATTGTGATATGCGCTTGTTTAGAGTGGGAAAACACACTTTGTGTCACCGAGTGCATGAAAACGGCTTTCCGAGCGCAGGAGTGCATTCAGTGATGCTTGGAAAGCCCTTTCTGCGCATAAAGCACACGTCTGAGAACGAACATTGATTTCATGTGAAATGAGGGCATTCGTGCATGTTTGACAAGTAACAACTTTCCAGTCGTGTGTTTTTCATGTTTTCGAAGCTTTTAACCCATTTTAATCGTGTTGGTCATTTTAGCTGTAAAAGCCCGTCAAAACGAGTTTTCAACATAGTACTGTGATCTGCACGTGTTCAGAGTGGGAAAACACACTTTGTGTCACCGAGTGCACCAAAACAGCTTTTCTAAGCGCAGGAGCGCCTTCAGACTGTTTCTAACGCCTTTTCAGAGGATAAACCAAACGTTTGACATGGAACATTGATTTTGAGTGAAATGCGTGCATTCGGGCTTGTATGCCATGTAACAACTTTCTAAGCGTGGCTTTTCATGTTTTCGCGCGTTTAACACATTTTCATCATATTTGTCATTTTAACTGTAAAAGCAGGTGCGAGACGAGTTTTAAACTTGGTATTGTGATATGCGCTTGTTTAGAGTGGGAAAACACACTTTGTGTCACCGAGTGCATGAAAACGGCTTTCCGAGCGCAGGAGTGCATTCAGTGACGCTTGGAAAGCCCTTTCTGCGCATAAAGCACACGTCTGAGAACGAACATTGATTTCATGTGAAATGAGGGCATTCGTGCATGTCTGACAAGTAACAACTTTCCAGTCGTGTGTTTTTCCTGTTTTCGAAGCTTTTAACCCATTTTAATCGTGTTGTTCATTTTAGCTGTAAACGCCCGTCTGAAACGAGTTTTCAACATAGTACTGTGATCTGCACGTGTTCAGAGTGGGAAAACACACTTTGTGTCACCGAGTGCACCAAAACAGCTTTTCTAAGCGCAGGAGCGCCTTCAGACTGTTTCTAACGCCTTTTCAGAGGATAAACCAAACGTTTGACATGGAACATTGATTTTGAGTGAAATGCGTGCATTCGGGCTTGTATGCCATGTAACAACTTTCTAAGCGTGGCTTTTCATGTTTTCGCGCGTTTAACACATTTTCATCATATTTGTCATTTTAACTGTAAAAGCAGGTGCGAGACGAGTTTTAAACTTGGTATTGTGATATGCGCTAGTTTAGAGTGGGAAAACACACTTTGTGTCACCGAGTGCATGAAAATGGCTTTCCGAGCGCAGGAGTGCATTCAGTGACGCTTGGAAAGCCCTTTCTGCGCATAAAGCACACGTCTGAGAACGAACATTGATTTCATGTGAAATGAGGGCATTCGTGCATGTTTGACAAATAACAACTTTCCAGTCGTGTGTTTTTCATGTTTTCGAAGCTTTTAACCCATTTTAATCGTGTTGTTCATTTTAGCTGTAAACGCCCGTCTGAAACGAGTTTTCAACATAGTACTGTGATCTGCACGTGTTCAGAGTGGGAAAACACACTTTGTGTCACCGAGTGCACCAAAACAGCTTTTCTAAGCGCAGGAGCGCCTTCAGACTGTTTCTAACGCCTTTTCAGAGGATAAACCAAGCGTTTGACATGGAACATTGATTTTGAGTGAAATGCGTGCATTCGGGCTTGTATGCCCTGCAACAACTTTCTAAGCGTGGCTTTTCATGTTTTCGCGCGTTTAACACATTTTCATCATATTTGTCATTTTAACTGTAAAAGCAGGTGTGAGACGAGTTTTAAACTTGGTATTGTGATATGCGCTTGTTTAGAGTGGGAAAACACACTTTGTGTCACCGAGTGCATGAAAACAGCTTTCCGAGCGCAGGAGTGCATTCAGTGACGCTTGGAAAGCCCTTTCTGCGCATAAAGCACACGTCTGAGAACGAACATTGATTTCATGTGAAATGAGGGCATTCGTGCATGTTTGACAAATAACAACTTTCCAGTCGTGTGTTTTTCATGTTTTCGAAGCTTTTAACCGTGTTGGTCATTTTAGCTGTAAAAGCCCGTCTGAAACGAGTTTTCAACATAGTACTGTGATCTGCACGTGTTCAGAGTGGGAAAACACACTTTGTGTCACCGAGTGCACCAAAACAGCTTTTCTATGCGCAGGAGCGCCTTCAGACTGTTTCTAACGCCTTTTCAGAGGATAAACCAAACGTTTGACATGGAACATTGATTTTGAGTGAAATGCGTGCATTCGGGCTTGTATGCCATGTAACAACTTTCTAAGCGTGGCTTTTCATGTTTTCGCGCGTTTAACACATTTTCATCATATTTGTCATTTTAACTGTAAAAGCAGGTGCGAGACGAGTTTTAAACTTGGTATTGTGATATGCGCTTGTTTAGAGTGGGAAAACACACTTTGTGTCACCGAGTGCATGAAAATGGCTTTCCGAGCGCAGGAGTGCATTCAGTGACGCTTGGAAAGCCCTTTCTGCGCATAAAGCACACGTCTGAGAACGAACATTGATTTCATGTGAAATGAGGGCATTCGTGCATGTTTGACAAATAACAACTTTCCAGTCGTGTGTTTTTCATGTTTTCGAAGCTTTTAACCGTGTTGGTCATTTTAGCTGTAAAAGCCCGTCTGAAACGAGTTTTCAACATAGTACTGTGATCTGCACGTGTTCAGAGTGGGAAAACACACTTTGTGTCACCGAGTGCACCAAAACAGCTTTTCTAAGCGCAGGAGCGCCTTCAGACTGTTTCTAACGCCTTTTCAGAGGATAAACCAAACGTTTGACATGGAACATTGATTTTGAGTGAAATGCGTGCATTCGGGCTTGTATGCCATGTAACAACTTTCTAAGCGTGGCTTTTCATGTTTTCGCGCGTTTAACACATTTTCATCATATTTGTCATTTTAACTGTAAAAGCAGGTGTGAGACGAGTTTTAAACTTGGTATTGTGATATGCGCTTGTTTAGAGTGGGAAAACACACTTTGTGTCACCGAGTGCATGAAAACGGCTTTCCGAGCGCAGGAGTGCATTCAGTGATGCTTGGAAAGCCCTTTCTGCGCATAAAGCACACGTCTGAGAACGAACATTGATTTCATGTGAAATGAGGGCATTCGTGCATGTTTGACAAGTAACAACTTTCCAGTCGTGTGTTTTTCATGTTTTCGAAGCTTTTAACCCATTTTAATCGTGTTGGTCATTTTAGCTGTAAAAGCCCGTCAAAACGAGTTTTCAACATAGTACTGTGATCTGCACGTGTTCAGAGTGGGAAAACACACTTTGTGTCACCGAGTGCACCAAAACAGCTTTTCTAAGCGCAGGAGCGCCTTCAGACTGTTTCTAACGCCTTTTCAGAGGATAAACCAAACGTTTGACATGGAACATTGATTTTGAGTGAAATGCGTGCATTCGGGCTTGTATGCCATGTAACAACTTTCTAAGCGTGGCTTTTCATGTTTTCGCGCGTTTAACACATTTTCATCATATTTGTCATTTTAACTGTAAAAGCAGGTGCGAGACGAGTTTTAAACTTGGTATTGTGATATGCGCTTGTTTAGAGTGGGAAAACACACTTTGTGTCACCGAGTGCATGAAAACGGCTTTCCGAGCGCAGGAGTGCATTCAGTGACGCTTGGAAAGCCCTTTCTGCGCATAAAGCACACGTCTGAGAACGAACATTGATTTCATGTGAAATGAGGGCATTCGTGCATGTCTGACAAGTAACAACTTTCCAGTCGTGTGTTTTTCCTGTTTTCGAAGCTTTTAACCCATTTTAATCGTGTTGTTCATTTTAGCTGTAAACGCCCGTCTGAAACGAGTTTTCAACATAGTACTGTGATCTGCACGTGTTCAGAGTGGGAAAACACACTTTGTGTCACCGAGTGCACCAAAACAGCTTTTCTAAGCGCAGGAGCGCCTTCAGACTGTTTCTAACGCCTTTTCAGAGGATAAACCAAACGTTTGACATGGAACATTGATTTTGAGTGAAATGCGTGCATTCGGGCTTGTATGCCATGTAACAACTTTCTAAGCGTGGCTTTTCATGTTTTCGCGCGTTTAACACATTTTCATCATATTTGTCATTTTAACTGTAAAAGCAGGTGCGAGACGAGTTTTAAACTTGGTATTGTGATATGCGCTTGTTTAGAGTGGGAAAACACACTTTGTGTCACCGAGTGCATGAAAACGGCTTTCCGAGCGCAGGAGTGCATTCAGTGATGCTTGGAAAGCCCTTTCTGCGCATAAAGCACACGTCTGAGAACGAACATTGATTTCATGTGAAATGAGGGCATTCGTGCATGTTTGACAAGTAACAACTTTCCCGTCGTGTGTTTTTCATGTTTTCGAAGCTTTTAACCCATTTTAATCGTGTTGTTCATTTTAGCTGTAAACGCCCGTCTGAAACGAGTTTTCAACATAGTACTGTGATCTGCACGTGTTCAGAGTGGGAAAACACACTTTGTGTCACCGAGTGCACCAAAACAGCTTTTCTAAGCGCAGGAGCGCCTTCAGACTGTTTCTAACGCCTTTTCAGAGGATAAACCAAGCGTTTGACATGGAACATTGATTTTGAGTGAAATGCGTGCATTCGGGCTTGTATGCCCTGCAACAACTTTCTAAGCGTGGCTTTTCATGTTTTCGCGCGTTTAACACATTTTCATCATATTTGTCATTTTAACTGTAAAAGCAGGTGTGAGACGAGTTTTAAACTTGGTATTGTGATATGCGCTTGTTTAGAGTGGGAAAACACACTTTGTGTCACCGAGTGCATGAAAACAGCTTTCCGAGCGCAGGAGTGCATTCAGTGACGCTTGGAAAGCCCTTTCTGCGCATAAAGCACACGTCTGAGAACGAACATTGATTTCATGTGAAATGAGGGCATTCGTGCATGTTTGACAAATAACAACTTTCCAGTCGTGTGTTTTTCATGTTTTCGAAGCTTTTAACCGTGTTGGTCATTTTAGCTGTAAAAGCCCGTCTGAAACGAGTTTTCAACATAGTACTGTGATCTGCACGTGTTCAGAGTGGGAAAACACACTTTGTGTCACCGAGTGCACCAAAACAGCTTTTCTAAGCGCAGGAGCGCCTTCAGACTGTTTCTAACGCCTTTTCAGAGGATAAACCAAACGTTTGACATGGAACATTGATTTTGAGTGAAATGCGTGCATTCGGGCTTGTATGCCATGTAACAACTTTCTAAGCGTGGCTTTTCATGTTTTCGCGCGTTTAACACATTTTCATCATATTTGTCATTTTAACTGTAAAAGCAGGTGCGAGACGAGTTTTAAACTTGGTATTGTGATATGCGCTTGTTTAGAGTGGGAAAACACACTTTGTGTCACCGAGTGCATGAAAATGGCTTTCCGAGCGCAGGAGTGCATTCAGTGACGCTTGGAAAGCCCTTTCTGCGCATAAAGCACACGTCTGAGAACGAACATTGATTTCATGTGAAATGAGGGCATTCGTGCATGTTTGACAAATAACAACTTTCCAGTCGTGTGTTTTTCATGTTTTCGAAGCTTTTAACCGTGTTGGTCATTTTAGCTGTAAAAGCCCGTCTGAAACGAGTTTTCAACATAGTACTGTGATCTGCACGTGTTCAGAGTGGGAAAACACACTTTGTGTCACCGAGTGCACCAAAACAGCTTTTCTAAGCGCAGGAGCGCCTTCAGACTGTTTCTAACGCCTTTTCAGAGGATAAACCAAACGTTTGACATGGAACATTGATTTTGAGTGAAATGCGTGCATTCGGGCTTGTATGCCATGTAACAACTTTCTAAGCGTGGCTTTTCATGTTTTCGCGCGTTTAACACATTTTCATCATATTTGTCATTTTAACTGTAAAAGCAGGTGTGAGACGAGTTTTAAACTTGGTATTGTGATATGCGCTTGTTTAGAGTGGGAAAACACACTTTGTGTCACCGAGTGCATGAAAACGGCTTTCCGAGCGCAGGAGTGCATTCAGTGATGCTTGGAAAGCCCTTTCTGCGCATAAAGCACACGTCTGAGAACGAACATTGATTTCATGTGAAATGAGGGCATTCGTGC
Organism: Neoarius graeffei; assembly: GCF_027579695.1. Taxonomy (NCBI): domain Eukaryota; kingdom Metazoa; phylum Chordata; class Actinopteri; order Siluriformes; family Ariidae; genus Neoarius; species Neoarius graeffei. Next base: position 68,417,870 of record NC_083583.1, read on the forward strand.
ATGTTTGACAAGTAACAACTTTCCAGTCGTGTGTTTTTCATGTTTTCGAAGCTTTTAACCCATTTTAATCGTGTTGGTCATTTTAGCTGTAAAAGCCCGTCAAAACGAGTTTTCAACATAGTACTGTGATCTGCACGTGTTCAGAGTGGGAAAACACACTTTGTGTCACCGAGTGCACCAAAACAGCTTTTCTAAGCGCAGGAGCGCCTTCAGACTGTTTCTAACGCCTTTTCAGAGGATAAACCAAACGTTTGACATGGAACATTGATTTTGAGTGAAATGCGTGCATTCGGGCTTGTATGCCATGTAACAACTTTCTAAGCGTGGCTTTTCATGTTTTCGCGCGTTTAACACATTTACATCATATTTGTCATTTTAACTGTAAAAGCAGGTGCGAGACGAGTTTTAAACTTGGTATTGTGATATGCGCTTGTTTAGAGTGGGAAAACACACTTTGTGTCACCGAGTGCATGAAAACGGCTTTCCGAGCGCAGGAGTGCATTCAGTGACGCTTGGAAAGCCCTTTCTGCGCATAAAGCACACGTCTGAGAACGAACATTGATTTCATGTGAAATGAGGGCATTCGTGCATGTCTGACAAGTAACAACTTTCCAGTCGTGTGTTTTTCCTGTTTTCGAAGCTTTTAACCCATTTTAATCGTGTTGTTCATTTTAGCTGTAAACGCCCGTCTGAAACGAGTTTTCAACATAGTACTGTGATCTGCACGTGTTCAGAGTGGGAAAACACACTTTGTGTCACCGAGTGCACCAAAACAGCTTTTCTAAGCGCAGGAGCGCCTTCAGACTGTTTCTAACGCCTTTTCAGAGGATAAACCAAACGTTTGACATGGAACATTGATTTTGAGTGAAATGCGTGCATTCGGGCTTGTATGCCATGTAACAACTTTCTAAGCGTGGCTTTTCATGTTTTCGCGCGTTTAACACATTTTCATCATATTTGTCATTTTAACTGTAAAAGCAGGTGCGAGACGAGTTTTAAACTTGGTATTGTGATATGCGCTTGTTTAGAGTGGGAAAACACACTTTGTGTCACCGAGTGCATGAAAACGGCTTTCCGAGCGCAGGAGTGCATTCAGTGATGCTTGGAAAGCCCTTTCTGCGCATAAAGCACACGTCTGAGAACGAACATTGATTTCATGTGAAATGAGGGCATTCGTGCATGTTTGACAAGTAACAACTTTCCCGTCGTGTGTTTTTCATGTTTTCGAAGCTTTTAACCCATTTTAATCGTGTTGTTCATTTTAGCTGTAAACGCCCGTCTGAAACGAGTTTTCAACATAGTACTGTGATCTGCACGTGTTCAGAGTGGGAAAACACACTTTGTGTCACCGAGTGCACCAAAACAGCTTTTCTAAGCGCAGGAGCGCCTTCAGACTGTTTCTAACGCCTTTTCAGAGGATAAACCAAACGTTTGACATGGAACATTGATTTTGAGTGAAATGCGTGCATTCGGTCTTGTATGCCATGTAACAACTTTCTAAGCGTGGCTTTTCATGTTTTCGCGCGTTTAACACATTTTCATCATATTTGTCATTTTAACTGTAAAAGCAGGTGCGAGACGAGTTTTAAACTTGGTATTGTGATATGCGCTTGTTTAGAGTGGGAAAACACACTTTGTGTCACCGAGTGCATGAAAATGGCTTTCCGAGTGCAGGAGTGCATTCAGTGACGCTTGGAAAGCCCTTTCTGCGCATAAAGCACACGTCTGAGAACGAACATTGATTTCATGTGAAATGAGGGCATTCGTGCATGTTTGACAAATAACAACTTTCCAGTCGTGTGTTTTTCATGTTTTCGAAGCTTTTAACCGTGTTGGTCATTTTAGCTGTAAAAGCCCGTCTGAAACGAGTTTTCAACATAGTACTGTGATCTGCACGTGTTCAGAGTGGGAAAACACACTTTGTGTCACCGAGTGCACCAAAACAGCTTTTCTAAGCGCAGGAGCGCCTTCAGACTGTTTCTAACGCCTTTTCAGAGGATAAACCAAACGTTTGACATGGAACATTGATTTTGAGTGAAATGCGTGCATTCGGGCTTGTATGCCATGTAACAACTTTCTAAGCGTGGCTTTTCATGTTTTCGCGCGTTTAACACATTTTCATCATATTTGTCATTTTAACTGTAAAAGCAGGTGTGAGACGAGTTTTAAACTTGGTATTGTGATATGCGCTTGTTTAGAGTGGGAAAACACACTTTGTGTCACCGAGTGCATGAAAACGGCTTTCCGAGCGCAGGAGTGCATTCAGTGATTCAGTGAAGCCCTTTCTGCGCATAAAGCACACGTCTGAGAACGAACATTGATTTCATGTGAAATGAGGGCATTCGTGCATGTTTGACAAGTAACAACTTTCCAGTCGTGTGTTTTTCATGTTTTCGAAGCTTTTAACCCATTTTAATCGTGTTGGTCATTTTAGCTGTAAAAGCCCGTCAAAACGAGTTTTCAACATAGTACTGTGATCTGCACGTGTTCAGAGTGGGAAAACACACTTTGTGTCACCGAGTGCACCAAAACAGCTTTTCTAAGCGCAGGAGCGCCTTCAGACTGTTTCTAACGCCTTTTCAGAGGATAAACCAAACGTTTGACATGGAACATTGATTTTGAGTGAAATGCGTGCATTCGGGCTTGTATGCCATGTAACAACTTTCTAAGCGTGGCTTTTCATGTTTTCGCGCGTTTAACACATTTTCATCATATTTGTCATTTTAACTGTAAAAGCAGGTGTGAGACGAGTTTTAAACTTGGTATTGTGATATGCGCTTGTTTAGAGTGGGAAAACACACTTTGTGTCACCGAGTGCATGAAAACGGCTTTCCGAGCGCAGGAGTGCATTCAGTGATGCTTGGAAAGCCCTTTCTGCGCATAAAGCACACGTCTGAGAACGAACATTGATTTCATGTGAAATGAGGGCATTCGTGCATGTCTGACAAGTAACAACTTTCCAGTCGTGTGTTTTTCCTGTTTTCGAAGCTTTTAACCCATTTTAATCGTGTTGTTCATTTTAGCTGTAAACGCCCGTCTGAAACGAGTTTTCAACATAGTACTGTGATCTGCACGTGTTCAGAGTGGGAAAACACACTTTGTGTCACCGAGTGCACCAAAACAGCTTTTCTAAGCGCAGGAGCGCCTTCAGACTGTTTCTAACGCCTTTTCAGAGGATAAACCAAACGTTTGACATGGAACATTGATTTTGAGTGAAATGCGTGCATTCGGGCTTGTATGCCATGTAACAACTTTCTAAGCGTGGCTTTTCATGTTTTCGCGCGTTTAACACATTTTCATCATATTTGTCATTTTAACTGTAAAAGCAGGTGTGAGACGAGTTTTAAACTTGGTATTGTGATATGCGCTTGTTTAGAGTGGGAAAACACACTTTGTGTCACCGAGTGCATGAAAACGGCTTTCCGAGCGCAGGAGTGCATTCAGTGACGCTTGGAAAGCCCTTTCTGCGCATAAAGCACACGTCTGAGAACGAACATTGATTTCATGTGAAATGAGGGCATTCGTGCATGTCTGACAAGTAACAACTTTCCAGTCGTGTGTTTTTCCTGTTTTCGAAGCTTTTAACCCATTTTAATCGTGTTGTTCATTTTAGCTGTAAACGCCCGTCTGAAACGAGTTTTCAACATAGTACTGTGATCTGCACGTGTTCAGAGTGGGAAAACACACTTTGTGTCACCGAGTGCACCAAAACAGCTTTTCTAAGCGCAGGAGCGCCTTCAGACTGTTTCTAACGCCTTTTCAGAGGATAAACCAAACGTTTGACATGGAACATTGATTTTGAGTGAAATGCGTGCATTCGGGCTTGTATGCCATGTAACAACTTTCTAAGCGTGGCTTTTCATGTTTTCGCGCGTTTAACACATTTTCATCATATTTGTCATTTTAACTGTAAAAGCAGGTGCGAGACGAGTTTTAAACTTGGTATTGTGATATGCGCTTGTTTAGAGTGGGAAAACACACTTTGTGTCACCGAGTGCATGAAAATGGCTTTCCGAGCGCAGGAGTGCATTCAGTGACGCTTGGAAAGCCCTTTCTGCGCATAAAGCACACGTCTGAGAACGAACATTGATTTCATGTGAAATGAGGGCATTCGTGCATGTTTGACAAATAACAACTTTCCAGTCGTGTGTTTTTCATGTTTTCGAAGCTTTTAACCGTGTTGGTCATTTTAGCTGTAAAAGCCCGTCTGAAACGAGTTTTCAACATAGTACTGTGATCTGCACGTGTTCAGAGTGGGAAAACACACTTTGTGTCACCGAGTGCACCAAAACAGCTTTTCTAAGCGCAGGAGCGCCTTCAGACTGTTTCTAACGCCTTTTCAGAGGATAAACCAAACGTTTGACATGGAACATTGATTTTGAGTGAAATGCGTGCATTCGGGCTTGTATGCCATGTAACAACTTTCTAAGCGTGGCTTTTCATGTTTTCGCGCGTTTAACACATTTTCATCATATTTGTCATTTTAACTGTAAAAGCAGCTGTGAGACGAGTTTTAAACTTGGTATTGTGATATGCGCTTGTTTAGAGTGGGAAAACACACTTTGTGTCACCGAGTGCATGAAAACGGCTTTCCGAGCGCAGGAGTGCATTCAGTGACGCTTGGAAAGCCCTTTCTGCGCATAAAGCACACGTCTGAGAACGAACATTGATTTCATGTGAAATGAGGGCATTCGTGCATGTCTGACAAGTAACAACTTTCCAGTCGTGTGTTTTTCCTGTTTTCGAAGCTTTTAACCCATTTTAATCGTGTTGTTCATTTTAGCTGTAAACGCCCGTCTGAAACGAGTTTTCAACATAGTACTGTGATCTGCACGTGTTCAGAGTGGGAAAACACACTTTGTGTCACCGAGTGCACCAAAACAGCTTTTCTAAGCGCAGGAGCGCCTTCAGACTGTTTCTAACGCCTTTTCAGAGGATAAACCAAACGTTTGACATGGAACATTGATTTTGAGTGAAATGCGTGCATTCGGGCTTGTATGCCATGTAACAACTTTCTAAGCGTGGCTTTTCATGTTCTCGCGCGTTTAACACATTTTCATCATATTTGTCATTTTAACTGTAAAAGCAGGTGTGAGACGAGTTTTAAACCTGGTATTGTGATATGCGCTTGTTTAGAGTGGGAAAACACACTTTGTGTCACCGAGTGCATGAAAACAGCTTTCCGAGCGCAGGAGTGCATTCAGTGACGCTTGGAAAGCCCTTTCTGCGCATAAAGCACACGTCTGAGAACGAACATTGATTTCATGTGAAATGAGGGCATTCGTGCATGTTTGACAAATAACAACTTTCCAGTCGTGTGTTTTTCATGTTTTCGAAGCTTTTAATCGTGTTGGTCATTTTAGCTGTAAAAGCCCGTCTGAAACGAGTTTTCAACATAGTACTGTGATCTGCACGTGTTCAGAGTGGGAAAACACACTTTGTGTCACCGAGTGCACCAAAACAGCTTTTCTAAGCGCAGGAGCGCCTTCAGACTGTTTCAAACGCCTTTTCAGAGGATAAACCAAACGTTTGACATGGAACATTGATTTTGAGTGAAATGCGTGCATTCGGGCTTGTATGCAATGTAACAACTTTCTAAGCGTGGCTTTTCATGTTTTCGCGCGTTTAACACATTTTCATCAAATTTGTCATTTTAACTGTAAAAGCAGGTGCGAGACTAGTTTTAAACTTGGTATTGTGATATGCGCTTGTTTAGAGTGGGAAAACACACTTTGTGTCACCGAGTGCATGAAAACGGCTTTCCGAGCGCAGGAGTGCATTCAGTGATGCTTGGAAAGCCCTTTCTGCGCATAAAGCACACGTCTGAGAACGAACATTGATTTCATGTGAAATGAGGGCATTCGTGCATGTTTGACAAGTAACAACTTTCCCGTCGTGTGTTTTTCATGTTTTCGAAGCTTTTAACCCATTTTAATCGTGTTGTTTAATTTTAGCTGTAAACGCACGTCTGAAACGAGTTTTCAACATAGTACTGTGATCTGCACGTGTTCAGAGTGGGAAAACCCACTTTGTGTCACCGAGTGCACCAAAACAGCTTTTCTAAGCGCAGGAGCGCCTTCAGACTGTTTCTAACGCCTTTTCAGAGGATAAACCAAACGTTTGACATGGAACATTGATTTTGAGTGAAATGCGTGCATTCGGGCTTGTATGCCATGTAACAACTTTCTAAGCGTGGCTTTTCATGTTTTCGCGCGTTTAACACATTTTCATCATATTTGTCATTTTAACTGTAAAAGCAGGTGTGAGACGAGTTTTAAACTTGGTATTGTGATATGCGCTTGTTTAGAGTGGGAAAACACACTTTGTGTCACCGAGTGCATGAAACCGGCTTTCCGAGCGCAGGAGTGCATTCAGTGATGCTTGGAAAGCCCTTTCTGCGCATAAAGCACACGTCTGAGAATGAACATTGATTTCATGTGAAATGAGGGCATTCGTGCATGTTTGACAAGTAACAACTTTCCAGTCGTGTGTTTTTCATGTTTTCGAAGCTTTTAACCCATTTTAATCGTGTTGGTCATTTTAGCTGTAAAAGCCCGTCAAAACGAGTTTTCAACATAGTACTGTGATCTGCACGTGTTCAGAGTGGGAAAACACACTTTGTGTCACCGAGTGCACCAAAACAGCTTTTCTAAGCGCAGGAGCGCCTTCAGACTGTTTCTAACGCCTTTTCAGAGGATAAACCAAACGTTTGACATGGAACATTGATTTTGAGTGAAATGCGTGCATTCGGGCTTGTATGCCATGTAACAACTTTCTAAGCGTGGCTTTTCATGTTTTCGCGCGTTTAACACATTTTCATCATATTTGTCATTTTAACTGTAAAAGCAGCTGTGAGACGAGTTTTAAACTTGGTATTGTGATATGCGCTTGTTTAGAGTGGGAAAACACACTTTGTGTCACCGAGTGCATGAAAACGGCTTTCCGAGCGCAGGAGTGCATTCAGTGACGCTTGGAAAGCCCTTTCTGCGCATAAAGCACACGTCTGAGAACGAACATTGATTTCATGTGAAATGAGGGCATTCGTGCATGTCTGACAAGTAACAACTTTCCAGTCGTGTGTTTTTCCTGTTTTCGAAGCTTTTAACCCATTTTAATCGTGTTGTTCATTTTAGCTGTAAACGCCCGTCTGAAACGAGTTTTCAACATAGTACTGTGATCTGCACGTGTTCAGAGTGGGAAAACACACTTTGTGTCACCGAGTGCACCAAAACAGCTTTTCTAAGCGCAGGAGCGCCTTCAGACTGTTTCTAACGCCTTTTCAGAGGATAAACCAAACGTTTGACATGGAACATTGATTTTGAGTGAAATGCGTGCATTCGGGCTTGTATGCCATGTAACAACTTTCTAAGCGTGGCTTTTCATGTTCTCGCGCGTTTAACACATTTTCATCATATTTGTCATTTTAACTGTAAAAGCAGGTGTGAGACGAGTTTTAAACCTGGTATTGTGATATGCGCTTGTTTAGAGTGGGAAAACACACTTTGTGTCACCGAGTGCATGAAAACAGCTTTCCGAGCGCAGGAGTGCATTCAGTGACGCTTGGAAAGCCCTTTCTGCGCATAAAGCACACGTCTGAGAACGAACATTGATTTCATGTGAAATGAGGGCATTCGTGCATGTCTGACAAGTAACAACTTTCCAGTCGTGTGTTTTTCCTGTTTTCGAAGCTTTTAACCCATTTTAATCGTGTTGTTCATTTTAGCTGTAAACGCCCGTCTGAAACGAGTTTTCAACATAGTACTGTGATCTGCACGTGTTCAGAGTGGGAAAACACACTTTGTGTCACCGAGTGCACCAAAACAGCTTTTCTAAGCGCAGGAGCGCCTTCAGACTGTTTCTAACGCCTTTTCAGAGGATAAACCAAACGTTTGACATGGAACATTGATTTTGAGTGAAATGCGTGCATTCGGGCTTGTATGCCATGTAACAACTTTCTAAGCGTGGCTTTTCATGTTTTCGCGCGTTTAACACATTTTCATCATATTTGTCATTTTAACTGTAAAAGCAGGTGCGAGACGAGTTTTAAACTTGGTATTGTGATATGCGCTAGTTTAGAGTGGGAAAACACACTTTGTGTCACCGAGTGCATGAAAATGGCTTTCCGAGCGCAGGAGTGCATTCAGTGACGCTTGGAAAGCCCTTTCTGCGCATAAAGCACACGTCTGAGAACGAACATTGATTTCATGTGAAATGAGGGCATTCGTGCATGTTTGACAAATAACAACTTTCCAGTCGTGTGTTTTTCATGTTTTCGAAGCTTTTAACCCATTTTAATCGTGTTGTTCATTTTAGCTGTAAACGCCCGTCTGAAACGAGTTTTCAACATAGTACTGTGATCTGCACGTGTTCAGAGTGGGAAAACACACTTTGTGTCACCGAGTGCACCAAAACAGCTTTTCTAAGCGCAGGAGCGCCTTCAGACTGTTTCTAACGCCTTTTCAGAGGATAAACCAAGCGTTTGACATGGAACATTGATTTTGAGTGAAATGCGTGCATTCGGGCTTGTATGCCCTGCAACAACTTTCTAAGCGTGGCTTTTCATGTTTTCGCGCGTTTAACACATTTTCATCATATTTGTCATTTTAACTGTAAAAGCAGGTGTGAGACGAGTTTTAAACTTGGTATTGTGATATGCGCTTGTTTAGAGTGGGAAAACACACTTTGTGTCACCGAGTGCATGAAAACAGCTTTCCGAGCGCAGGAGTGCATTCAGTGACGCTTGGAAAGCCCTTTCTGCGCATAAAGCACACGTCTGAGAACGAACATTGATTTCATGTGAAATGAGGGCATTCGTGCATGTTTGACAAATAACAACTTTCCAGTCGTGTGTTTTTCATGTTTTCGAAGCTTTTAACCGTGTTGGTCATTTTAGCTGTAAAAGCCCGTCTGAAACGAGTTTTCAACATAGTACTGTGATCTGCACGTGTTCAGAGTGGGAAAACACACTTTGTGTCACCGAGTGCACCAAAACAGCTTTTCTATGCGCAGGAGCGCCTTCAGACTGTTTCTAACGCCTTTTCAGAGGATAAACCAAACGTTTGACATGGAACATTGATTTTGAGTGAAATGCGTGCATTCGGGCTTGTATGCCATGTAACAACTTTCTAAGCGTGGCTTTTCATGTTTTCGCGCGTTTAACACATTTTCATCATATTTGTCATTTTAACTGTAAAAGCAGGTGCGAGACGAGTTTTAAACTTGGTATTGTGATATGCGCTTGTTTAGAGTGGGAAAACACACTTTGTGTCACCGAGTGCATGAAAATGGCTTTCCGAGCGCAGGAGTGCATTCAGTGACGCTTGGAAAGCCCTTTCTGCGCATAAAGCACACGTCTGAGAACGAACATTGATTTCATGTGAAATGAGGGCATTCGTGCATGTTTGACAAATAACAACTTTCCAGTCGTGTGTTTTTCATGTTTTCGAAGCTTTTAACCGTGTTGGTCATTTTAGCTGTAAAAGCCCGTCTGAAACGAGTTTTCAACATAGTACTGTGATCTGCACGTGTTCAGAGTGGGAAAACACACTTTGTGTCACCGAGTGCACCAAAACAGCTTTTCTAAGCGCAGGAGCGCCTTCAGACTGTTTCTAACGCCTTTTCAGAGGATAAACCAAACGTTTGACATGGAACATTGATTTTGAGTGAAATGCGTGCATTCGGGCTTGTATGCCATGTAACAACTTTCTAAGCGTGGCTTTTCATGTTTTCGCGCGTTTAACACATTTTCATCATATTTGTCATTTTAACTGTAAAAGCAGGTGTGAGACGAGTTTTAAACTTGGTATTGTGATATGCGCTTGTTTAGAGTGGGAAAACACACTTTGTGTCACCGAGTGCATGAAAACGGCTTTCCGAGCGCAGGAGTGCATTCAGTGATGCTTGGAAAGCCCTTTCTGCGCATAAAGCACACGTCTGAGAACGAACATTGATTTCATGTGAAATGAGGGCATTCGTGCATGTTTGACAAGTAACAACTTTCCAGTCGTGTGTTTTTCATGTTTTCGAAGCTTTTAACCCATTTTAATCGTGTTGGTCATTTTAGCTGTAAAAGCCCGTCAAAACGAGTTTTCAACATAGTACTGTGATCTGCACGTGTTCAGAGTGGGAAAACACACTTTGTGTCACCGAGTGCACCAAAACAGCTTTTCTAAGCGCAGGAGCGCCTTCAGACTGTTTCTAACGCCTTTTCAGAGGATAAACCAAACGTTTGACATGGAACATTGATTTTGAGTGAAATGCGTGCATTCGGGCTTGTATGCCATGTAACAACTTTCTAAGCGTGGCTTTTCATGTTTTCGCGCGTTTAACACATTTTCATCATATTTGTCATTTTAACTGTAAAAGCAGGTGCGAGACGAGTTTTAAACTTGGTATTGTGATATGCGCTTGTTTAGAGTGGGAAAACACACTTTGTGTCACCGAGTGCATGAAAACGGCTTTCCGAGCGCAGGAGTGCATTCAGTGACGCTTGGAAAGCCCTTTCTGCGCATAAAGCACACGTCTGAGAACGAACATTGATTTCATGTGAAATGAGGGCATTCGTGCATGTCTGACAAGTAACAACTTTCCAGTCGTGTGTTTTTCCTGTTTTCGAAGCTTTTAACCCATTTTAATCGTGTTGTTCATTTTAGCTGTAAACGCCCGTCTGAAACGAGTTTTCAACATAGTACTGTGATCTGCACGTGTTCAGAGTGGGAAAACACACTTTGTGTCACCGAGTGCACCAAAACAGCTTTTCTAAGCGCAGGAGCGCCTTCAGACTGTTTCTAACGCCTTTTCAGAGGATAAACCAAACGTTTGACATGGAACATTGATTTTGAGTGAAATGCGTGCATTCGGGCTTGTATGCCATGTAACAACTTTCTAAGCGTGGCTTTTCATGTTTTCGCGCGTTTAACACATTTTCATCATATTTGTCATTTTAACTGTAAAAGCAGGTGCGAGACGAGTTTTAAACTTGGTATTGTGATATGCGCTTGTTTAGAGTGGGAAAACACACTTTGTGTCACCGAGTGCATGAAAACGGCTTTCCGAGCGCAGGAGTGCATTCAGTGATGCTTGGAAAGCCCTTTCTGCGCATAAAGCACACGTCTGAGAACGAACATTGATTTCATGTGAAATGAGGGCATTCGTGCATGTTTGACAAGTAACAACTTTCCCGTCGTGTGTTTTTCATGTTTTCGAAGCTTTTAACCCATTTTAATCGTGTTGTTCATTTTAGCTGTAAACGCCCGTCTGAAACGAGTTTTCAACATAGTACTGTGATCTGCACGTGTTCAGAGTGGGAAAACACACTTTGTGTCACCGAGTGCACCAAAACAGCTTTTCTAAGCGCAGGAGCGCCTTCAGACTGTTTCTAACGCCTTTTCAGAGGATAAACCAAGCGTTTGACATGGAACATTGATTTTGAGTGAAATGCGTGCATTCGGGCTTGTATGCCCTGCAACAACTTTCTAAGCGTGGCTTTTCATGTTTTCGCGCGTTTAACACATTTTCATCATATTTGTCATTTTAACTGTAAAAGCAGGTGTGAGACGAGTTTTAAACTTGGTATTGTGATATGCGCTTGTTTAGAGTGGGAAAACACACTTTGTGTCACCGAGTGCATGAAAACAGCTTTCCGAGCGCAGGAGTGCATTCAGTGACGCTTGGAAAGCCCTTTCTGCGCATAAAGCACACGTCTGAGAACGAACATTGATTTCATGTGAAATGAGGGCATTCGTGCATGTTTGACAAATAACAACTTTCCAGTCGTGTGTTTTTCATGTTTTCGAAGCTTTTAACCGTGTTGGTCATTTTAGCTGTAAAAGCCCGTCTGAAACGAGTTTTCAACATAGTACTGTGATCTGCACGTGTTCAGAGTGGGAAAACACACTTTGTGTCACCGAGTGCACCAAAACAGCTTTTCTAAGCGCAGGAGCGCCTTCAGACTGTTTCTAACGCCTTTTCAGAGGATAAACCAAACGTTTGACATGGAACATTGATTTTGAGTGAAATGCGTGCATTCGGGCTTGTATGCCATGTAACAACTTTCTAAGCGTGGCTTTTCATGTTTTCGCGCGTTTAACACATTTTCATCATATTTGTCATTTTAACTGTAAAAGCAGGTGCGAGACGAGTTTTAAACTTGGTATTGTGATATGCGCTTGTTTAGAGTGGGAAAACACACTTTGTGTCACCGAGTGCATGAAAATGGCTTTCCGAGCGCAGGAGTGCATTCAGTGACGCTTGGAAAGCCCTTTCTGCGCATAAAGCACACGTCTGAGAACGAACATTGATTTCATGTGAAATGAGGGCATTCGTGCATGTTTGACAAATAACAACTTTCCAGTCGTGTGTTTTTCATGTTTTCGAAGCTTTTAACCGTGTTGGTCATTTTAGCTGTAAAAGCCCGTCTGAAACGAGTTTTCAACATAGTACTGTGATCTGCACGTGTTCAGAGTGGGAAAACACACTTTGTGTCACCGAGTGCACCAAAACAGCTTTTCTAAGCGCAGGAGCGCCTTCAGACTGTTTCTAACGCCTTTTCAGAGGATAAACCAAACGTTTGACATGGAACATTGATTTTGAGTGAAATGCGTGCATTCGGGCTTGTATGCCATGTAACAACTTTCTAAGCGTGGCTTTTCATGTTTTCGCGCGTTTAACACATTTTCATCATATTTGTCATTTTAACTGTAAAAGCAGGTGTGAGACGAGTTTTAAACTTGGTATTGTGATATGCGCTTGTTTAGAGTGGGAAAACACACTTTGTGTCACCGAGTGCATGAAAACGGCTTTCCGAGCGCAGGAGTGCATTCAGTGATGCTTGGAAAGCCCTTTCTGCGCATAAAGCACACGTCTGAGAACGAACATTGATTTCATGTGAAATGAGGGCATTCGTGCATGTTTGACAAGTAACAACTTTCCAGTCGTGTGTTTTTCATGTTTTCGAAGCTTTTAACCCATTTTAATCGTGTTGGTCATTTTAGCTGTAAAAGCCCGTCAAAACGAGTTTTCAACATAGTACTGTGATCTGCACGTGTTCAGAGTGGGAAAACACACTTTGTGTCACCGAGTGCACCAAAACAGCTTTTCTAAGCGCAGGAGCGCCTTCAGACTGTTTCTAACGCCTTTTCAGAGGATAAACCAAACGTTTGACATGGAACATTGATTTTGAGTGAAATGCGTGCATTCGGGCTTGTATGCCATGTAACAACTTTCTAAGCGTGGCTTTTCATGTTTTCGCGCGTTTAACACATTTACATCATATTTGTCATTTTAACTGTAAAAGCAGGTGCGAGACGAGTTTTAAACTTGGTATTGTGATATGCGCTTGTTTAGAGTGGGAAAACACACTTTGTGTCACCGAGTGCATGAAAACGGCTTTCCGAGCGCAGGAGTGCATTCAGTGACGCTTGGAAAGCCCTTTCTGCGCATAAAGCACACGTCTGAGAACGAACATTGATTTCATGTGAAATGAGGGCATTCGTGCATGTCTGACAAGTAACAACTTTCCAGTCGTGTGTTTTTCCTGTTTTCGAAGCTTTTAACCCATTTTAATCGTGTTGTTCATTTTAGCTGTAAACGCCCGTCTGAAACGAGTTTTCAACATAGTACTGTGATCTGCACGTGTTCAGAGTGGGAAAACACACTTTGTGTCACCGAGTGCACCAAAACAGCTTTTCTAAGCGCAGGAGCGCCTTCAGACTGTTTCTAACGCCTTTTCAGAGGATAAACCAAACGTTTGACATGGAACATTGATTTTGAGTGAAATGCGTGCATTCGGGCTTGTATGCCATGTAACAACTTTCTAAGCGTGGCTTTTCATGTTTTCGCGCGTTTAACACATTTTCATCATATTTGTCATTTTAACTGTAAAAGCAGGTGCGAGACGAGTTTTAAACTTGGTATTGTGATATGCGCTTGTTTAGAGTGGGAAAACACACTTTGTGTCACCGAGTGCATGAAAACGGCTTTCCGAGCGCAGGAGTGCATTCAGTGATGCTTGGAAAGCCCTTTCTGCGCATAAAGCACACGTCTGAGAACGAACATTGATTTCATGTGAAATGAGGGCATTCGTGCATGTTTGACAAGTAACAACTTTCCCGTCGTGTGTTTTTCATGTTTTCGAAGCTTTTAACCCATTTTAATCGTGTTGTTCATTTTAGCTGTAAACGCCCGTCTGAAACGAGTTTTCAACATAGTACTGTGATCTGCACGTGTTCAGAGTGGGAAAACACACTTTGTGTCACCGAGTGCACCAAAACAGCTTTTCTAAGCGCAGGAGCGCCTTCAGACTGTTTCTAACGCCTTTTCAGAGGATAAACCAAGCGTTTGACATGGAACATTGATTTTGAGTGAAATGCGTGCATTCGGGCTTGTATGCCCTGCAACAACTTTCTAAGCGTGGCTTTTCATGTTTTCGCGCGTTTAACACATTTTCATCATATTTGTCATTTTAACTGTAAAAGCAGGTGTGAGACGAGTTTTAAACTTGGTATTGTGATATGCGCTTGTTTAGAGTGGGAAAACACACTTTGTGTCACCGAGTGCATGAAAACAGCTTTCCGAGCGCAGGAGTGCATTCAGTGACGCTTGGAAAGCCCTTTCTGCGCATAAAGCACACGTCTGAGAACGAACATTGATTTCATGTGAAATGAGGGCATTCGTGCATGTTTGACAAATAACAACTTTCCAGTCGTGTGTTTTTCATGTTTTCGAAGCTTTTAACCGTGTTGGTCATTTTAGCTGTAAAAGCCCGTCTGAAACGAGTTTTCAACATAGTACTGTGATCTGCACGTGTTCAGAGTGGGAAAACACACTTTGTGTCACCGAGTGCACCAAAACAGCTTTTCTAAGCGCAGGAGCGCCTTCAGACTGTTTCTAACGCCTTTTCAGAGGATAAACCAAACGTTTGACATGGAACATTGATTTTGAGTGAAATGCGTGCATTCGGGCTTGTATGCCATGTAACAACTTTCTAAGCGTGGCTTTTCATGTTTTCGCGCGTTTAACACATTTTCATCATATTTGTCATTTTAACTGTAAAAGCAGGTGCGAGACGAGTTTTAAACTTGGTATTGTGATATGCGCTTGTTTAGAGTGGGAAAACACACTTTGTGTCACCGAGTGCATGAAAATGGCTTTCCGAGCGCAGGAGTGCATTCAGTGACGCTTGGAAAGCCCTTTCTGCGCATAAAGCACACGTCTGAGAACGAACATTGATTTCATGTGAAATGAGGGCATTCGTGCATGTTTGACAAATAACAACTTTCCAGTCGTGTGTTTTTCATGTTTTCGAAGCTTTTAACCGTGTTGGTCATTTTAGCTGTAAAAGCCCGTCTGAAACGAGTTTTCAACATAGTACTGTGATCTGCACGTGTTCAGAGTGGGAAAACACACTTTGTGTCACCGAGTGCACCAAAACAGCTTTTCTAAGCGCAGGAGCGCCTTCAGACTGTTTCTAACGCCTTTTCAGAGGATAAACCAAACGTTTGACATGGAACATTGATTTTGAGTGAAATGCGTGCATTCGGGCTTGTATGCCATGTAACAACTTTCTAAGCGTGGCTTTTCATGTTTTCGCGCGTTTAACACATTTTCATCATATTTGTCATTTTAACTGTAAAAGCAGGTGTGAGACGAGTTTTAAACTTGGTATTGTGATATGCGCTTGTTTAGAGTGGGAAAACACACTTTGTGTCACCGAGTGCATGAAAACGGCTTTCCGAGCGCAGGAGTGCATTCAGTGATGCTTGGAAAGCCCTTTCTGCGCATAAAGCACACGTCTGAGAACGAACATTGATTTCATGTGAAATGAGGGCATTCGTGCATGTTTGACAAGTAACAACTTTCCAGTCGTGTGTTTTTCATGTTTTCGAAGCTTTTAACCCATTTTAATCGTGTTGGTCATTTTAGCTGTAAAAGCCCGTCAAAACGAGTTTTCAACATAGTACTGTGATCTGCACGTGTTCAGAGTGGGAAAACACACTTTGTGTCACCGAGTGCACCAAAACAGCTTTTCTAAGCGCAGGAGCGCCTTCAGACTGTTTCTAACGCCTTTTCAGAGGATAAACCAAACGTTTGACATGGAACATTGATTTTGAGTGAAATGCGTGCATTTGGGCTTGTATGCCATGTAACAACTTTCTAAGCGTGGCTTTTCATGTTTTCGCGCGTTTAACACATTTTCATCATATTTGTCATTTTAACTGTAAAAGCAGGTGCGAGACGAGTTTTAAACTTGGTATTGTGATATGCGCTTGTTTAGAGTGGGAAAACACACTTTGTGTCACCGAGTGCATGAAAACGGCTTTCCGAGCGCAGGAGTGCATTCAGTGACGCTTGGAAAGCCCTTTCTGCGCATAAAGCACACGTCTGAGAACGAACATTGATTTCATGTGAAATGAGGGCATTCGTGCATGTCTGACAAGTAACAACTTTCCAGTCGTGTGTTTTTCCTGTTTTCGAAGCTTTTAACCCATTTTAATCGTGTTGTTCATTTTAGCTGTAAACGCCCGTCTGAAACGAGTTTTCAACATAGTACTGTGATCTGCACGTGTTCAGAGTGGGAAAACACACTTTGTGTCACCGAGTGCACCAAAACAGCTTTTCTAAGCGCAGGAGCGCCTTCAGACTGTTTCTAACGCCTTTTCAGAGGATAAACCAAACGTTTGACATGGAACATTGATTTTGAGTGAAATGCGTGCATTCGGGCTTGTATGCCATGTAACAACTTTCTAAGCGTGGCTTTTCATGTTTTCGCGCGTTTAACACATTTTCATCATATTTGTCATTTTAACTGTAAAAGCAGGTGCGAGACGAGTTTTAAACTTGGTATTGTGATATGCGCTTGTTTAGAGTGGGAAAACACACTTTGTGTCACCGAGTGCATGAAAACGGCTTTCCGAGCGCAGGAGTGCATTCAGTGATGCTTGGAAAGCCCTTTCTGCGCATAAAGCACACGTCTGAGAACGAACATTGATTTCATGTGAAATGAGGGCATTCGTGCATGTTTGACAAGTAACAACTTTCCCGTCGTGTGTTTTTCATGTTTTCGAAGCTTTTAACCCATTTTAATCGTGTTGTTCATTTTAGCTGTAAACGCCCGTCTGAAACGAGTTTTCAACATAGTACTGTGATCTGCACGTGTTCAGAGTGGGAAAACACACTTTGTGTCACCGAGTGCACCAAAACAGCTTTTCTAAGCGCAGGAGCGCCTTCAGACTGTTTCTAACGCCTTTTCAGAGGATAAACCAAGCGTTTGACATGGAACATTGATTTTGAGTGAAATGCGTGCATTCGGGCTTGTATGCCCTGCAACAACTTTCTAAGCGTGGCTTTTCATGTTTTCGCGCGTTTAACACATTTTCATCATATTTGTCATTTTAACTGTAAAAGCAGGTGTGAGACGAGTTTTAAACTTGGTATTGTGATATGCGCTTGTTTAGAGTGGGAAAACACACTTTGTGTCACCGAGTGCATGAAAACAGCTTTCCGAGCGCAGGAGTGCATTCAGTGACGCTTGGAAAGCCCTTTCTGCGCATAAAGCACACGTCTGAGAACGAACATTGATTTCATGTGAAATGAGGGCATTCGTGCATGTTTGACAAGTAACAACTTTCCAGTCGTGTGTTTTTCATGTTTTCGAAGCTTTTAACCGTGTTGGTCATTTTAGCTGTAAAAGCCCGTCTGAAACGAGTTTTCAACATAGTACTGTGATCTGCACGTGTTCAGAGTGGGAAAACACACTTTGTGTCACCGAGTGCACCAAAACAGCTTTTCTAAGCGCAGGAGCGCCTTCAGACTGTTTCTAACGCCTTTTCAGAGGATAAACCAAACGTTTGACATGGAACATTGATTTTGAGTGAAATGCGTGCATTCGGGCTTGTATGCCATGTAACAACTTTCTAAGCGTGGCTTTTCATGTTTTCGCGCGTTTAACACATTTTCATCATATTTGTCATTTTAACTGTAAAAGCAGGTGCGAGACGAGTTTTAAACTTGGTATTGTGATATGCGCTTGTTTAGAGTGGGAAAACACACTTTGTGTCACCGAGTGCATGAAAATGGCTTTCCGAGCGCAGGAGTGCATTCAGTGACGCTTGGAAAGCCCTTTCTGCGCATAAAGCACACGTCTGAGAACGAACATTGATTTCATGTGAAATGAGGGCATTCGTGCATGTTTGACAAATAACAACTTTCCAGTCGTGTGTTTTTCATGTTTTCGAAGCTTTTAACCGTGTTGGTCATTTTAGCTGTAAAAGCCCGTCTGAAACGAGTTTTCAACATAGTACTGTGATCTGCACGTGTTCAGAGTGGGAAAACACACTTTGTGTCACCGAGTGCACCAAAACAGCTTTTCTAAGCGCAGGAGCGCCTTCAGACTGTTTCTAACGCCTTTTCAGAGGATAAACCAAACGTTTGACATGGAACATTGATTTTGAGTGAAATGCGTGCATTCGGGCTTGTATGCCATGTAACAACTTTCTAAGCGTGGCTTTTCATGTTTTCGCGCGTTTAACACATTTTCATCATATTTGTCATTTTAACTGTAAAAGCAGGTGTGAGACGAGTTTTAAACTTGGTATTGTGATATGCGCTTGTTTAGAGTGGGAAAACACACTTTGTGTCACCGAGTGCATGAAAACGGCTTTCCGAGCGCAGGAGTGCATTCAGTGATGCTTGGAAAGCCCTTTCTGCGCATAAAGCACACGTCTGAGAACGAACATTGATTTCATGTGAAATGAGGGCATTCGTGCATGTTTGACAAGTAACAACTTTCCAGTCGTGTGTTTTTCATGTTTTCGAAGCTTTTAACCCATTTTAATCGTGTTGGTCATTTTAGCTGTAAAAGCCCGTCAAAACGAGTTTTCAACATAGTACTGTGATCTGCACGTGTTCAGAGTGGGAAAACACACTTTGTGTCACCGAGTGCACCAAAACAGCTTTTCTAAGCGCAGGAGCGCCTTCAGACTGTTTCTAACGCCTTTTCAGAGGATAAACCAAACGTTTGACATGGAACATTGATTTTGAGTGAAATGCGTGCATTCGGGCTTGTATGCCATGTAACAACTTTCTAAGCGTGGCTTTTCATGTTTTCGCGCGTTTAACACATTTTCATCATATTTGTCATTTTAACTGTAAAAGCAGGTGCGAGACGAGTTTTAAACTTGGTATTGTGATATGCGCTTGTTTAGAGTGGGAAAACACACTTTGTGTCACCGAGTGCATGAAAATGGCTTTCCGAGCGCAGGAGTGCATTCAGTGACGCTTGGAAAGCCCTTTCTGCGCATAAAGCACACGTCTGAGAACGAACATTGATTTCATGTGAAATGAGGGCATTCGTGCATGTTTGACAAATAACAACTTTCCAGTCGTGTGTTTTTCATGTTTTCGAAGCTTTTAACCGTGTTGGTCATTTTAGCTGTAAAAGCCCGTCTGAAACGAGTTTTCAACATAGTACTGTGATCTGCACGTGTTCAGAGTGGGAAAACACACTTTGTGTCACCGAGTGCACCAAAACAGCTTTTCTAAGCGCAGGAGCGCCTTCAGACTGTTTCTAACGCCTTTTCAGAGGATAAACCAAACGTTTGACATGGAACATTGATTTTGAGTGAAATGCGTGCATTCGGGCTTGTATGCCATGTAACAACTTTCTAAGCGTGGCTTTTCATGTTTTCGCGCGTTTAACACATTTTCATCATATTTGTCATTTTAACTGTAAAAGCAGGTGTGAGACGAGTTTTAAACTTGGTATTGTGATATGCGCTTGTTTAGAGTGGGAAAACACACTTTGTGTCACCGAGTGCATGAAAACGGCTTTCCGAGCGCAGGAGTGCATTCAGTGATGCTTGGAAAGCCCTTTCTGCGCATAAAGCACACGTCTGAGAACGAACATTGATTTCATGTGAAATGAGGGCATTCGTGCATGTCTGACAAGTAACAACTTTCCAGTCGTGTGTTTTTCCTGTTTTCGAAGCTTTTAACCCATTTTAATCGTGTTGTTCATTTTAGCTGTAAACGCCCGTCTGAAACGAGTTTTCAACATAGTACTGTGATCTGCACGTGTTCAGAGTGGGAAAACACACTTTGTGTCACCGAGTGCACCAAAACAGCTTTTCTAAGCGCAGGAGCGCCTTCAGACTGTTTCTAACGCCTTTTCAGAGGATAAACCAAACGTTTGACATGGAACATTGATTTTGAGTGAAATGCGTGCATTCGGGCTTGTATGCCATGTAACAACTTTCTAAGCGTGGCTTTTCATGTTTTCGCGCGTTTAACACATTTTCATCATATTTGTCATTTTAACTGTAAAAGCAGGTGCGAGACGAGTTTTAAACTTGGTATTGTGATATGCGCTTGTTTAGAGTGGGAAAACACACTTTGTGTCACCGAGTGCATGAAAATGGCTTTCCGAGCGCAGGAGTGCATTCAGTGACGCTTGGAAAGCCCTTTCTGCGCATAAAGCACACGTCTGAGAACGAACATTGATTTCATGTGAAATGAGGGCATTCGTGCATGTTTGACAAATAACAACTTTCCAGTCGTGTGTTTTTCATGTTTTCGAAGCTTTTAACCGTGTTGGTCATTTTAGCTGTAAAAGCCCGTCTGAAACGAGTTTTCAACATAGTACTGTGATCTGCACGTGTTCAGAGTGGGAAAACACACTTTGTGTCACCGAGTGCACCAAAACAGCTTTTCTAAGCGCAGGAGCGCCTTCAGACTGTTTCTAACGCCTTTTCAGAGGATAAACCAAACGTTTGACATGGAACATTGATTTTGAGTGAAATGCGTGCATTCGGGCTTGTATGCCATGTAACAACTTTCTAAGCGTGGCTTTTCATGTTTTCGCGCGTTTAACACATTTTCATCATATTTGTCATTTTAACTGTAAAAGCAGGTGTGAGACGAGTTTTAAACTTGGTATTGTGATATGCGCTTGTTTAGAGTGGGAAAACACACTTTGTGTCACCGAGTGCATGAAAACGGCTTTCCGAGCGCAGGAGTGCATTCAGTGATGCTTGGAAAGCCCTTTCTGCGCATAAAGCACACGTCTGAGAACGAACATTGATTTCATGTGAAATGAGGGCATTCGTGCATGTTTGACAAGTAACAACTTTCCAGTCGTGTGTTTTTCATGTTTTCGAAGCTTTTAACCCATTTTAATCGTGTTGGTCATTTTAGCTGTAAAAGCCCGTCAAAACGAGTTTTCAACATAGTACTGTGATCTGCACGTGTTCAGAGTGGGAAAACACACTTTGTGTCACCGAGTGCACCAAAACAGCTTTTCTAAGCGCAGGAGCGCCTTCAGACTGTTTCTAACGCCTTTTCAGAGGATAAACCAAACGTTTGACATGGAACATTGATTTTGAGTGAAATGCGTGCATTCAGGCTTGTATGCCATGTAACAACTTTCTAAGCGTGGCTTTTCATGTTTTCGCGCGTTTAACACATTTTCATCATATTTGTCATTTTAACTGTAAAAGCAGGTGCGAGACGAGTTTTAAACTTGGTATTGTGATATGCGCTTGTTTAGAGTGGGAAAACACACTTTGTGTCACCGAGTGCATGAAAACGGCTTTCCGAGCGCAGGAGTGCATTCAGTGACGCTTGGAAAGCCCTTTCTGCGCATAAAGCACACGTCTGAGAACGAACATTGATTTCATGTGAAATGAGGGCATTCGTGCATGTCTGACAAGTAACAACTTTCCAGTCGTGTGTTTTTCCTGTTTTCGAAGCTTTTAACCCATTTTAATCGTGTTGTTCATTTTAGCTGTAAACGCCCGTCTGAAACGAGTTTTCAACATAGTACTGTGATCTGCACGTGTTCAGAGTGGGAAAACACACTTTGTGTCACCGAGTGCACCAAAACAGCTTTTCTAAGCGCAGGAGCGCCTTCAGACTGTTTCTAACGCCTTTTCAGAGGATAAACCAAACGTTTGACATGGAACATTGATTTTGAGTGAAATGCGTGCATTCGGGCTTGTATGCCATGTAACAACTTTCTAAGCGTGGCTTTTCATGTTTTCGCGCGTTTAACACATTTTCATCATATTTGTCATTTTAACTGTAAAAGCAGGTGCGAGACGAGTTTTAAACTTGGTATTGTGATATGCGCTTGTTTAGAGTGGGAAAACACACTTTGTGTCACCGAGTGCATGAAAACGGCTTTCCGAGCGCAGGAGTGCATTCAGTGACGCTTGGAAAGCCCTTTCTGCGCATAAAGCACACGTCTGAGAACGAACATTGATTTCATGTGAAATGAGGGCATTCGTGCATGTCTGACAAGTAACAACTTTCCAGTCGTGTGTTTTTCCTGTTTTCGAAGCTTTTAACCCATTTTAATCGTGTTGTTCATTTTAGCTGTAAACGCCCGTCTGAAACGAGTTTTCCACATAGTACTGTGATCTGCACGTGTTCAGAGTGGGAAAACACACTTTGTGTCACCGAGTGCACCAAAACAGCTTTTCTAAGCGCAGGAGCGCCTTCAGACTGTTTCTAACGCCTTTTCAGAGGATAAACCAAACGTTTGACATGGAACATTGATTTTGAGTGAAATGCGTGCATTCGGGCTTGTATGCCATGTAACAACTTTCTAAGCGTGGCTTTTCATGTTTTCGCGCGTTTAACACATTTTCATCATATTTGTCATTTTAACTGTAAAAGCAGGTGCGAGACGAGTTTTAAACTTGGTATTGTGATATGCGCTTGTTTAGAGTGGGAAAACACACTTTGTGTCACCGAGTGCATGAAAACGGCTTTCCGAGCGCAGGAGTGCATTCAGTGATGCTTGGAAAGCCCTTTCTGCGCATAAAGCACACGT
This sequence comes from Neoarius graeffei, assembly GCF_027579695.1. Taxonomy (NCBI): domain Eukaryota; kingdom Metazoa; phylum Chordata; class Actinopteri; order Siluriformes; family Ariidae; genus Neoarius; species Neoarius graeffei. The sequence continues at coordinate 68,440,698 of NC_083583.1, forward strand.
CTGAGAACGAACATTGATTTCATGTGAAATGAGGGCATTCGTGCATGTTTGACAAGTAACAACTTTCCCGTCGTGTGTTTTTCATGTTTTCGAAGCTTTTAACCCATTTTAATCGTGTTGTTCATTTTAGCTGTAAACGCCCGTCTGAAACGAGTTTTCAACATAGTACTGTGATCTGCACGTGTTCAGAGTGGGAAAACACACTTTGTGTCACCGAGTGCACCAAAACAGCTTTTCTAAGCGCAGGAGCGCCTTCAGACTGTTTCTAACGCCTTTTCAGAGGATAAACCAAACGTTTGACATGGAACATTGATTTTGAGTGAAATGCGTGCATTCGGGCTTGTATGCCCTGCAACAACTTTCTAAGCGTGGCTTTTCATGTTTTCGCGCGTTTAACACATTTTCATCATATTTGTCATTTTAACTGTAAAAGCAGGTGTGAGACGAGTTTTAAACTTGGTATTGTGATATGCGCTTGTTTAGAGTGGGAAAACACACTTTGTGTCACCGAGTGCATGAAAACAGCTTTCCGAGCGCAGGAGTGCATTCAGTGACGCTTGGAAAGCCCTTTCTGCGCATAAAGCACACGTCTGAGAACGAACATTGATTTCATGTGAAATGAGGGCATTCGTGCATGTTTGACAAATAACAACTTTCCAGTCGTGTGTTTTTCATGTTTTCGAAGCTTTTAATCGTGTTGTTCATTTTAGCTGTAAAAGCCCGTCTGAAACGAGTTTTCAACATAGTACTGTGATCTGCACGTGTTCAGAGTGGGAAAACACACTTTGTGTCACCGAGTGCACCAAAACAGCTTTTCTAAGCGCAGGAGCGCCTTCAGACTGTTTCTAACGCCTTTTCAGAGGATAAACCAAACGTTTGACATGGAACATTGATTTTGAGTGAAATGCGTGCATTCGGGCTTGTATGCCATGTAACAACTTTCTAAGCGTGGCTTTTCATGTTTTCGCGCGTTTAACACATTTTCATCATATTTGTCATTTTAACTGTAAAAGCAGGTGCGAGACGAGTTTTAAACTTGGTATTGTGATATGCGCTAGTTTAGAGTGGGAAAACACACTTTGTGTCACCGAGTGCATGAAAATGGCTTTCCGAGCGCAGGAGTGCATTCAGTGACGCTTGGAAAGCCCTTTCTGCGCATAAAGCACACGTCTGAGAACGAACATTGATTTCATGTGAAATGAGGGCATTCGTGCATGTTTGACAAATAACAACTTTCCAGTCGTGTGTTTTTCATGTTTTCGAAGCTTTTAACCGTGTTGGTCATTTTAGCTGTAAAAGCCCGTCTGAAACGAGTTTTCAACATAGTACTGTGATCTGCACGTGTTCAGAGTGGGAAAACACACTTTGTGTCACCGAGTGCACCAAAACAGCTTTTCTAAGCGCAGGAGCGCCTTCAGACTGTTTCTAACGCCTTTTCAGAGGATAAACCAAACGTTTGACATGGAACATTGATTTTGAGTGAAATGCGTGCATTCGGGCTTGTATGCCATGTAACAACTTTCTAAGCGTGGCTTTTCATGTTTTCGCGCGTTTAACACATTTTCATCATATTTGTCATTTTAACTGTAAAAGCAGGTGTGAGACGAGTTTTAAACTTGGTATTGTGATATGCGCTTGTTTAGAGTGGGAAAACACACTTTGTGTCACCGAGTGCATGAAAACGGCTTTCCGAGCGCAGGAGTGCATTCAGTGATGCTTGGAAAGCCCTTTCTGCGCATAAAGCACACGTCTGAGAACGAACATTGATTTCATGTGAAATGAGGGCATTCGTGCATGTTTGACAAGTAACAACTTTCCAGTCGTGTGTTTTTCATGTTTTCGAAGCTTTTAACCCATTTTAATCGTGTTGGTCATTTTAGCTGTAAAAGCCCGTCAAAACGAGTTTTCAACATAGTACTGTGATCTGCACGTGTTCAGAGTGGGAAAACACACTTTGTGTCACCGAGTGCACCAAAACAGCTTTTCTAAGCGCAGGAGCGCCTTCAGACTGTTTCTAACGCCTTTTCAGAGGATAAACCAAACGTTTGACATGGAACATTGATTTTGAGTGAAATGCGTGCATTCGGGCTTGTATGCCATGTAACAACTTTCTAAGCGTGGCTTTTCATGTTTTCGCGCGTTTAACACATTTTCATCATATTTGTCATTTTAACTGTAAAAGCAGGTGCGAGACGAGTTTTAAACTTGGTATTGTGATATGCGCTTGTTTAGAGTGGGAAAACACACTTTGTGTCACCGAGTGCATGAAAACGGCTTTCCGAGCGCAGGAGTGCATTCAGTGACGCTTGGAAAGCCCTTTCTGCGCATAAAGCACACGTCTGAGAACGAACATTGATTTCATGTGAAATGAGGGCATTCGTGCATGTCTGACAAGTAACAACTTTCCAGTCGTGTGTTTTTCCTGTTTTCGAAGCTTTTAACCCATTTTAATCGTGTTGTTCATTTTAGCTGTAAACGCCCGTCTGAAACGAGTTTTCAACATAGTACTGTGATCTGCACGTGTTCAGAGTGGGAAAACACACTTTGTGTCACCGAGTGCACCAAAACAGCTTTTCTAAGCGCAGGAGCGCCTTCAGACTGTTTCTAACGCCTTTTCAGAGGATAAACCAAACGTTTGACATGGAACATTGATTTTGAGTGAAATGCGTGCATTCGGGCTTGTATGCCATGTAACAACTTTCTAAGCGTGGCTTTTCATGTTTTCGCGCGTTTAACACATTTTCATCATATTTGTCATTTTAACTGTAAAAGCAGGTGCGAGACGAGTTTTAAACTTGGTATTGTGATATGCGCTTGTTTAGAGTGGGAAAACACACTTTGTGTCACCGAGTGCATGAAAACGGCTTTCCGAGCGCAGGAGTGCATTCAGTGATGCTTGGAAAGCCCTTTCTGCGCATAAAGCACACGTCTGAGAACGAACATTGATTTCATGTGAAATGAGGGCATTCGTGCATGTTTGACAAGTAACAACTTTCCCGTCGTGTGTTTTTCATGTTTTCGAAGCTTTTAACCCATTTTAATCGTGTTGTTCATTTTAGCTGTAAACGCCCGTCTGAAACGAGTTTTCCACATAGTACTGTGATCTGCACGTGTTCAGAGTGGGAAAACACACTTTGTGTCACCGAGTGCACCAAAACAGCTTTTCTAAGCGCAGGAGCGCCTTCAGACTGTTTCTAACGCCTTTTCAGAGGATAAACCAAACGTTTGACATGGAACATTGATTTTGAGTGAAATGCGTGCATTCGGGCTTGTATGCCATGTAACAACTTTCTAAGCGTGGCTTTTCATGTTTTCGCGCGTTTAACACATTTTCATCATATTTGTCATTTTAACTGTAAAAGCAGGTGCGAGACGAGTTTTAAACTTGGTATTGTGATATGCGCTTGTTTAGAGTGGGAAAACACACTTTGTGTCACCGAGTGCATGAAAACGGCTTTCCGAGCGCAGGAGTGCATTCAGTGATGCTTGGAAAGCCCTTTCTGCGCATAAAGCACACGTCTGAGAACGAACATTGATTTCATGTGAAATGAGGGCATTCGTGCATGTTTGACAAGTAACAACTTTCCCGTCGTGTGTTTTTCATGTTTTCGAAGCTTTTAACCGTGTTGGTCATTTTAGCTGTAAAAGCCCGTCTGAAACGAGTTTTCAACATAGTACTGTGATCTGCACGTGTTCAGAGTGGGAAAACACACTTTGTGTCACCGAGTGCACCAAAACAGCTTTTCTAAGCGCAGGAGCGCCTTCAGACTGTTTCTAACGCCTTTTCAGAGGATAAACCAAACGTTTGACATGGAACATTGATTTTGAGTGAAATGCGTGCATTCGGGCTTGTATGCCATGTAACAACTTTCTAAGCGTGGCTTTTCATGTTTTCGCGCGTTTAACACATTTTCATCATATTTGTCATTTTAACTGTAAAAGCAGGTGCGAGACGAGTTTTAAACTTGGTATTGTGATATGCGCTTGTTTAGAGTGGGAAAACACACTTTGTGTCACCGAGTGCATGAAAACGGCTTTCCGAGCGCAGGAGTGCATTCAGTGATGCTTGGAAAGCCCTTTCTGCGCATAAAGCACACGTCTGAGAACGAACATTGATTTCATGTGAAATGAGGGCATTCGTGCATGTTTGACAAGTAACAACTTTCCAGTCGTGTGTTTTTCATGTTTTCGAAGCTTTTAACCCATTTTAATCGTGTTGGTCATTTTAGCTGTAAAAGCCCGTCAAAACGAGTTTTCAACATAGTACTGTGATCTGCACGTGTTCAGAGTGGGAAAACACACTTTGTGTCACCGAGTGCACCAAAACAGCTTTTCTAAGCGCAGGAGCGCCTTCAGACTGTTTCTAACGCCTTTTCAGAGGATAAACCAAACGTTTGACATGGAACATTGATTTTGAGTGAAATGCGTGCATTCGGGCTTGTATGCCATGTAACAACTTTCTAAGCGTGGCTTTTCATGTTTTCGCGCGTTTAACACATTTTCATCATATTTGTCATTTTAACTGTAAAAGCAGGTGCGAGACGAGTTTTAAACTTGGTATTGTGATATGCGCTTGTTTAGAGTGGGAAAACACACTTTGTGTCACCGAGTGCATGAAAACGGCTTTCCGAGCGCAGGAGTGCATTCAGTGACGCTTGGAAAGCCCTTTCTGCGCATAAAGCACACGTCTGAGAACGAACATTGATTTCATGTGAAATGAGGGCATTCGTGCATGTCTGACAAGTAACAACTTTCCAGTCGTGTGTTTTTCCTGTTTTCGAAGCTTTTAACCCATTTTAATCGTGTTGTTCATTTTAGCTGTAAACGCCCGTCTGAAACGAGTTTTCAACATAGTACTGTGATCTGCACGTGTTCAGAGTGGGAAAACACACTTTGTGTCACCGAGTGCACCAAAACAGCTTTTCTAAGCGCAGGAGCGCCTTCAGACTGTTTCTAACGCCTTTTCAGAGGATAAACCAAACGTTTGACATGGAACATTGATTTTGAGTGAAATGCGTGCATTCGGGCTTGTATGCCATGTAACAACTTTCTAAGCGTGGCTTTTCATGTTTTCGCGCGTTTAACACATTTTCATCATATTTGTCATTTTAACTGTAAAAGCAGGTGCGAGACGAGTTTTAAACTTGGTATTGTGATATGCGCTTGTTTAGAGTGGGAAAACACACTTTGTGTCACCGAGTGCATGAAAACGGCTTTCCGAGCGCAGGAGTGCATTCAGTGATGCTTGGAAAGCCCTTTCTGCGCATAAAGCACACGTCTGAGAACGAACATTGATTTCATGTGAAATGAGGGCATTCGTGCATGTTTGACAAGTAACAACTTTCCCGTCGTGTGTTTTTCATGTTTTCGAAGCTTTTAACCCATTTTAATCGTGTTGTTCATTTTAGCTGTAAACGCCCGTCTGAAACGAGTTTTCCACATAGTACTGTGATCTGCACGTGTTCAGAGTGGGAAAACACACTTTGTGTCACCGAGTGCACCAAAACAGCTTTTCTAAGCGCAGGAGCGCCTTCAGACTGTTTCTAACGCCTTTTCAGAGGATAAACCAAACGTTTGACATGGAACATTGATTTTGAGTGAAATGCGTGCATTCGGGCTTGTATGCCATGTAACAACTTTCTAAGCGTGGCTTTTCATGTTTTCGCGCGTTTAACACATTTTCATCATATTTGTCATTTTAACTGTAAAAGCAGGTGCGAGACGAGTTTTAAACTTGGTATTGTGATATGCGCTTGTTTAGAGTGGGAAAACACACTTTGTGTCACCGAGTGCATGAAAACGGCTTTCCGAGCGCAGGAGTGCATTCAGTGATGCTTGGAAAGCCCTTTCTGCGCATAAAGCACACGTCTGAGAACGAACATTGATTTCATGTGAAATGAGGGCATTCGTGCATGTTTGACAAGTAACAACTTTCCCGTCGTGTGTTTTTCATGTTTTCGAAGCTTTTAACCCATTTTAATCGTGTTGTTCATTTTAGCTGTAAACGCCCGTCTGAAACGAGTTTTCAACATAGTACTGTGATCTGCACGTGTTCAGAGTGGGAAAACACACTTTGTGTCACCGAGTGCACCAAAACAGCTTTTCTAAGCGCAGGAGCGCCTTCAGACTGTTTCTAACGCCTTTTCAGAGGATAAACCAAACGTTTGACATGGAACATTGATTTTGAGTGAAATGCGTGCATTCGGGCTTGTATGCCCTGCAACAACTTTCTAAGCGTGGCTTTTCATGTTTTCGCGCGTTTAACACATTTTCATCATATTTGTCATTTTAACTGTAAAAGCAGGTGTGAGACGAGTTTTAAACTTGGTATTGTGATATGCGCTTGTTTAGAGTGGGAAAACACACTTTGTGTCACCGAGTGCATGAAAACAGCTTTCCGAGCGCAGGAGTGCATTCAGTGACGCTTGGAAAGCCCTTTCTGCGCATAAAGCACACGTCTGAGAACGAACATTGATTTCATGTGAAATGAGGGCATTCGTGCATGTTTGACAAATAACAACTTTCCAGTCGTGTGTTTTTCATGTTTTCGAAGCTTTTAATCGTGTTGTTCATTTTAGCTGTAAAAGCCCGTCTGAAACGAGTTTTCAACATAGTACTGTGATCTGCACGTGTTCAGAGTGGGAAAACACACTTTGTGTCACCGAGTGCACCAAAACAGCTTTTCTAAGCGCAGGAGCGCCTTCAGACTGTTTCTAACGCCTTTTCAGAGGATAAACCAAACGTTTGACATGGAACATTGATTTTGAGTGAAATGCGTGCATTCGGGCTTGTATGCCATGTAACAACTTTCTAAGCGTGGCTTTTCATGTTTTCGCGCGTTTAACACATTTTCATCATATTTGTCATTTTAACTGTAAAAGCAGGTGCGAGACGAGTTTTAAACTTGGTATTGTGATATGCGCTAGTTTAGAGTGGGAAAACTCACTTTGTGTCACCGAGTGCATGAAAATGGCTTTCCGAGCGCAGGAGTGCATTCAGTGACGCTTGGAAAGCCCTTTCTGCGCATAAAGCACACGTCTGAGAACGAACATTGATTTCATGTGAAATGAGGGCATTCGTGCATGTTTGACAAATAACAACTTTCCAGTCGTGTGTTTTTCATGTTTTCGAAGCTTTTAACCGTGTTGGTCATTTTAGCTGTAAAAGCCCGTCTGAAACGAGTTTTCAACATAGTACTGTGATCTGCACGTGTTCAGAGTGGGAAAACACACTTTGTGTCACCGAGTGCACCAAAACAGCTTTTCTAAGCGCAGGAGCGCCTTCAGACTGTTTCTAACGCCTTTTCAGAGGATAAACCAAACGTTTGACATGGAACATTGATTTTGAGTGAAATGCGTGCATTCGGGCTTGTATGCCATGTAACAACTTTCTAAGCGTGGCTTTTCATGTTTTCGCGCGTTTAACACATTTTCATCATATTTGTCATTTTAACTGTAAAAGCAGGTGTGAGACGAGTTTTAAACTTGGTATTGTGATATGCGCTTGTTTAGAGTGGGAAAACACACTTTGTGTCACCGAGTGCATGAAAACGGCTTTCCGAGCGCAGGAGTGCATTCAGTGATGCTTGCAAAGCCCTTTCTGCGCATAAAGCACACGTCTGAGAACGAACATTGATTTCATGTGAAATGAGGGCATTCGTGCATGTTTGACAAGTAACAACTTTCCAGTCGTGTGTTTTTCATGTTTTCGAAGCTTTTAACCCATTTTAATCGTGTTGGTCATTTTAGCTGTAAAAGCCCGTCAAAACGAGTTTTCAACATAGTACTGTGATCTGCACGTGTTCAGAGTGGGAAAACACACTTTGTGTCACCGAGTGCACCAAAACAGCTTTTCTAAGCGCAGGAGCGCCTTCAGACTGTTTCTAACGCCTTTTCAGAGGATAAACCAAACGTTTGACATGGAACATTGATTTTGAGTGAAATGCGTGCATTCGGGCTTGTATGCCATGTAACAACTTTCTAAGCGTGGCTTTTCATGTTTTCGCGCGTTTAACACATTTTCATCATATTTGTCATTTTAACTGTAAAAGCAGGTGCGAGACGAGTTTTAAACTTGGTATTGTGATATGCGCTTGTTTAGAGTGGGAAAACACACTTTGTGTCACCGAGTGCATGAAAACGGCTTTCCGAGCGCAGGAGTGCATTCAGTGACGCTTGGAAAGCCCTTTCTGCGCATAAAGCACACGTCTGAGAACGAACATTGATTTCATGTGAAATGAGGGCATTCGTGCATGTCTGACAAGTAACAACTTTCCAGTCGTGTGTTTTTCCTGTTTTCGAAGCTTTTAACCCATTTTAATCGTGTTGTTCATTTTAGCTGTAAACGCCCGTCTGAAACGAGTTTTCAACATAGTACTGTGATCTGCACGTGTTCAGAGTGGGAAAACACACTTTGTGTCACCGAGTGCACCAAAACAGCTTTTCTAAGCGCAGGAGCGCCTTCAGACTGTTTCTAACGCCTTTTCAGAGGATAAACCAAACGTTTGACATGGAACATTGATTTTGAGTGAAATGCGTGCATTCGGGCTTGTATGCCATGTAACAACTTTCTAAGCGTGGCTTTTCATGTTTTCGCGCGTTTAACACATTTTCATCATATTTGTCATTTTAACTGTAAAAGCAGGTGCGAGACGAGTTTTAAACTTGGTATTGTGATATGCGCTTGTTTAGAGTGGGAAAACACACTTTGTGTCACCGAGTGCATGAAAACGGCTTTCCGAGCGCAGGAGTGCATTCAGTGATGCTTGGAAAGCCCTTTCTGCGCATAAAGCACACGTCTGAGAACGAACATTGATTTCATGTGAAATGAGGGCATTCGTGCATGTTTGACAAGTAACAACTTTCCCGTCGTGTGTTTTTCATGTTTTCGAAGCTTTTAACCCATTTTAATCGTGTTGTTCATTTTAGCTGTAAACGCCCGTCTGAAACGAGTTTTCAACATAGTACTGTGATCTGCACGTGTTCAGAGTGGGAAAACACACTTTGTGTCACCGAGTGCACCAAAACAGCTTTTCTAAGCGCAGGAGCGCCTTCAGACTGTTTCTAACGCCTTTTCAGAGGATAAACCAAGCGTTTGACATGGAACATTGATTTTGAGTGAAATGCGTGCATTCGGGCTTGTATGCCCTGCAACAACTTTCTAAGCGTGGCTTTTCATGTTTTCGCGCGTTTAACACATTTTCATCATATTTGTCATTTTAACTGTAAAAGCAGGTGTGAGACGAGTTTTAAACTTGGTATTGTGATATGCGCTTGTTTAGAGTGGGAAAACACACTTTGTGTCACCGAGTGCATGAAAACAGCTTTCCGAGCGCAGGAGTGCATTCAGTGACGCTTGGAAAGCCCTTTCTGCGCATAAAGCACACGTCTGAGAACGAACTTTGATTTCATGTGAAATGAGGGCATTCGTGCATGTTTGACAAATAACAACTTTCCAGTCGTGTGTTTTTCATGTTTTCGAAGCTTTTAACCGTGTTGGTCATTTTAGCTGTAAAAGCCCGTCTGAAACGAGTTTTCAACATAGTACTGTGATCTGCACGTGTTCAGAGTGGGAAAACACACTTTGTGTCACCGAGTGCACCAAAACAGCTTTTCTAAGCGCAGGAGCGCCTTCAGACTGTTTCTAACGCCTTTTCAGAGGATAAACCAAACGTTTGACATGGAACATTGATTTTGAGTGAAATGCGTGCATTCGGGCTTGTATGCCATGTAACAACTTTCTAAGCGTGGCTTTTCATGTTTTCGCGCGTTTAACACATTTTCATCATATTTGTCATTTTAACTGTAAAAGCAGGTGCGAGACGAGTTTTAAACTTGGTATTGTGATATGCGCTTGTTTAGAGTGGGAAAACACACTTTGTGTCACCGAGTGCATGAAAATGGCTTTCCGAGCGCAGGAGTGCATTCAGTGACGCTTGGAAAGCCCTTTCTGCGCATAAAGCACACGTCTGAGAACGAACATTGATTTCATGTGAAATGAGGGCATTCGTGCATGTTTGACAAATAACAACTTTCCAGTCGTGTGTTTTTCATGTTTTCGAAGCTTTTAACCGTGTTGGTCATTTTAGCTGTAAAAGCCCGTCTGAAACGAGTTTTCAACATAGTACTGTGATCTGCACGTGTTCAGAGTGGGAAAACACACTTTGTGTCACCGAGTGCACCAAAACAGCTTTTCTAAGCGCAGGAGCGCCTTCAGACTGTTTCTAACGCCTTTTCAGAGGATAAACCAAACGTTTGACATGGAACATTGATTTTGAGTGAAATGCGTGCATTCGGGCTTGTATGCCATGTAACAACTTTCTAAGCGTGGCTTTTCATGTTTTCGCGCGTTTAACACATTTTCATCATATTTGTCATTTTAACTGTAAAAGCAGGTGTGAGACGAGTTTTAAACTTGGTATTGTGATATGCGCTTGTTTAGAGTGGGAAAACACACTTTGTGTCACCGAGTGCATGAAAACGGCTTTCCGAGCGCAGGAGTGCATTCAGTGATGCTTGGAAAGCCCTTTCTGCGCATAAAGCACACGTCTGAGAACGAACATTGATTTCATGTGAAATGAGGGCATTCGTGCATGTTTGACAAGTAACAACTTTCCAGTCGTGTGTTTTTCATGTTTTCGAAGCTTTTAACCCATTTTAATCGTGTTGGTCATTTTAGCTGTAAAAGCCCGTCAAAACGAGTTTTCAACATAGTACTGTGATCTGCACGTGTTCAGAGTGGGAAAACACACTTTGTGTCACCGAGTGCACCAAAACAGCTTTTCTAAGCGCAGGAGCGCCTTCAGACTGTTTCTAACGCCTTTTCAGAGGATAAACCAAACGTTTGACATGGAACATTGATTTTGAGTGAAATGCGTGCATTCGGGCTTGTATGCCATGTAACAACTTTCTAAGCGTGGCTTTTCATGTTTTCGCGCGTTTAACACATTTTCATCATATTTGTCATTTTAACTGTAAAAGCAGGTGCGAGACGAGTTTTAAACTTGGTATTGTGATATGCGCTTGTTTAGAGTGGGAAAACACACTTTGTGTCACCGAGTGCATGAAAACGGCTTTCCGAGCGCAGGAGTGCATTCAGTGACGCTTGGAAAGCCCTTTCTGCGCATAAAGCACACGTCTGAGAACGAACATTGATTTCATGTGAAATGAGGGCATTCGTGCATGTCTGACAAGTAACAACTTTCCAGTCGTGTGTTTTTCCTGTTTTCGAAGCTTTTAACCCATTTTAATCGTGTTGTTCATTTTAGCTGTAAACGCCCGTCTGAAACGAGTTTTCAACATAGTACTGTGATCTGCACGTGTTCAGAGTGGGAAAACACACTTTGTGTCACCGAGTGCACCAAAACAGCTTTTCTAAGCGCAGGAGCGCCTTCAGACTGTTTCTAACGCCTTTTCAGAGGATAAACCAAACGTTTGACATGGAACATTGATTTTGAGTGAAATGCGTGCATTCGGGCTTGTATGCCATGTAACAACTTTCTAAGCGTGGCTTTTCATGTTTTCGCGCGTTTAACACATTTTCATCATATTTGTCATTTTAACTGTAAAAGCAGGTGCGAGACGAGTTTTAAACTTGGTATTGTGATATGCGCTTGTTTAGAGTGGGAAAACACACTTTGTGTCACCGAGTGCATGAAAACGGCTTTCCGAGCGCAGGAGTGCATTCAGTGATGCTTGGAAAGCCCTTTCTGCGCATAAAGCACACGTCTGAGAACGAACATTGATTTCATGTGAAATGAGGGCATTCGTGCATGTTTGACAAGTAACAACTTTCCCGTCGTGTGTTTTTCATGTTTTCGAAGCTTTTAACCCATTTTAATCGTGTTGTTCATTTTAGCTGTAAACGCCCGTCTGAAACGAGTTTTCAACATAGTACTGTGATCTGCACGTGTTCAGAGTGGGAAAACACACTTTGTGTCACCGAGTGCACCAAAACAGCTTTTCTAAGCGCAGGAGCGCCTTCAGACTGTTTCTAACGCCTTTTCAGAGGATAAACCAAGCGTTTGACATGGAACATTGATTTTGAGTGAAATGCGTGCATTCGGGCTTGTATGCCCTGCAACAACTTTCTAAGCGTGGCTTTTCATGTTTTCGCGCGTTTAACACATTTTCATCATATTTGTCATTTTAACTGTAAAAGCAGGTGTGAGACGAGTTTTAAACTTGGTATTGTGATATGCGCTTGTTTAGAGTGGGAAAACACACTTTGTGTCACCGAGTGCATGAAAACAGCTTTCCGAGCGCAGGAGTGCATTCAGTGACGCTTGGAAAGCCCTTTCTGCGCATAAAGCACACGTCTGAGAACGAACATTGATTTCATGTGAAATGAGGGCATTCGTGCATGTTTGACAAATAACAACTTTCCAGTCGTGTGTTTTTCATGTTTTCGAAGCTTTTAACCGTGTTGGTCATTTTAGCTGTAAAAGCCCGTCTGAAACGAGTTTTCAACATAGTACTGTGATCTGCACGTGTTCAGAGTGGGAAAACACACTTTGTGTCACCGAGTGCACCAAAACAGCTTTTCTAAGCGCAGGAGCGCCTTCAGACTGTTTCTAACGCCTTTTCAGAGGATAAACCAAACGTTTGACATGGAACATTGATTTTGAGTGAAATGCGTGCATTCGGGCTTGTATGCCATGTAACAACTTTCTAAGCGTGGCTTTTCATGTTTTCGCGCGTTTAACACATTTTCATCATATTTGTCATTTTAACTGTAAAAGCAGGTGTGAGACGAGTTTTAAACTTGGTATTGTGATATGCGCTTGTTTAGAGTGGGAAAACACACTTTGTGTCACCGAGTGCATGAAAACGGCTTTCCGAGCGCAGGAGTGCATTCAGTGATGCTTGGAAAGCCCTTTCTGCGCATAAAGCACACGTCTGAGAACGAACATTGATTTCATGTGAAATGAGGGCATTCGTGCATGTTTGACAAGTAACAACTTTCCAGTCGTGTGTTTTTCATGTTTTCGAAGCTTTTAACCCATTTTAATCGTGTTGGTCATTTTAGCTGTAAAAGCCCGTCAAAACGAGTTTTCAACATAGTACTGTGATCTGCACGTGTTCAGAGTGGGAAAACACACTTTGTGTCACCGAGTGCACCAAAACAGCTTTTCTAAGCGCAGGAGCGCCTTCAGACTGTTTCTAACGCCTTTTCAGAGGATAAACCAAACGTTTGACATGGAACATTGATTTTGAGTGAAATGCGTGCATTCGGGCTTGTATGCCATGTAACAACTTTCTAAGCGTGGCTTTTCATGTTTTCGCGCGTTTAACACATTTTCATCATATTTGTCATTTTAACTGTAAAAGCAGGTGCGAGACGAGTTTTAAACTTGGTATTGTGATATGCGCTTGTTTAGAGTGGGAAAACACACTTTGTGTCACCGAGTGCATGAAAACGGCTTTCCGAGCGCAGGAGTGCATTCAGTGACGCTTGGAAAGCCCTTTCTGCGCATAAAGCACACGTCTGAGAACGAACATTGATTTCATGTGAAATGAGGGCATTCGTGCATGTCTGACAAGTAACAACTTTCCAGTCGTGTGTTTTTCCTGTTTTCGAAGCTTTTAACCCATTTTAATCGTGTTGTTCATTTTAGCTGTAAACGCCCGTCTGAAACGAGTTTTCAACATAGTACTGTGATCTGCACGTGTTCAGAGTGGGAAAACACACTTTGTGTCACCGAGTGCACCAAAACAGCTTTTCTAAGCGCAGGAGCGCCTTCAGACTGTTTCTAACGCCTTTTCAGAGGATAAACCAAACGTTTGACATGGAACATTGATTTTGAGTGAAATGCGTGCATTCGGGCTTGTATGCCATATAACAACTTTCTAAGCGTGGCTTTTCATGTTTTCGCGCGTTTAACACATTTTCATCATATTTGTCATTTTAACTGTAAAAGCAGGTGCGAGACGAGTTTTAAACTTGGTATTGTGATATGCGCTTGTTTAGAGTGGGAAAACACACTTTGTGTCACCGAGTGCATGAAAACGGCTTTCCGAGCGCAGGAGTGCATTCAGTGATGCTTGGAAAGCCCTTTCTGCGCATAAAGCACACGTCTGAGAACGAACATTGATTTCATGTGAAATGAGGGCATTCGTGCATGTTTGACAAGTAACAACTTTCCCGTCGTGTGTTTTTCATGTTTTCGAAGCTTTTAACCCATTTTAATCGTGTTGTTCATTTTAGCTGTAAACGCCCGTCTGAAACGAGTTTTCAACATAGTACTGTGATCTGCACGTGTTCAGAGTGGGAAAACACACTTTGTGTCACCGAGTGCACCAAAACAGCTTTTCTAAGCGCAGGAGCGCCTTCAGACTGTTTCTAACGCCTTTTCAGAGGATAAACCAAACGTTTGACATGGAACATTGATTTGAGTGAAATGCGTGCATTCGGGCTTGTATGCCATGTAACAACTTTCTAAGCGTGGCTTTTCATGTTTTCGCGCGTTTAACACATTTTCATCATATTTGTCATTTTAACTGTAAAAGCAGGTGCGAGACGAGTTTTAAACTTGGTATTGTGATATGCGCTTGTTTAGAGTGGGAAAACACACTTTGTGTCACCGAGTGCATGAAAACGGCTTTCCGAGCGCAGGAGTGCATTCAGTGACGCTTGGAAAGCCCTTTCTGCGCATAAAGCACACGTCTGAGAACGAACATTGATTTCATGTGAAATGAGGGCATTCGTGCATGTCTGACAAGTAACAACTTTCCAGTCGTGTGTTTTTCCTGTTTTCGAAGCTTTTAACCCATTTTAATCGTGTTGTTCATTTTAGCTGTAAACGCCCGTCTGAAACGAGTTTTCAACATAGTACTGTGATCTGCACGTGTTCAGAGTGGGAAAACACACTTTGTGTCACCGAGTGCACCAAAACAGCTTTTCTAAGCGCAGGAGCGCCTTCAGACTGTTTCTAACGCCTTTTCAGAGGATAAACCAAACGTTTGACATGGAACATTGATTTTGAGTGAAATGCGTGCATTCGGGCTTGTATGCCATGTAACAACTTTCTAAGCGTGGCTTTTCATGTTTTCGCGCGTTTAACACATTTTCATCATATTTGTCATTTTAACTGTAAAAGCAGGTGCGAGACGAGTTTTAAACTTGGTATTGTGATATGCGCTTGTTTAGAGTGGGAAAACACACTTTGTGTCACCGAGTGCATGAAAACGGCTTTCCGAGCGCAGGAGTGCATTCAGTGACGCTTGGAAAGCCCTTTCTGCGCATAAAGCACACGTCTGAGAACGAACATTGATTTCATGTGAAATGAGGGCATTCGTGCATGTCTGACAAGTAACAACTTTCCAGTCGTGTGTTTTTCCTGTTTTCGAAGCTTTTAACCCATTTTAATCGTGTTGTTCATTTTAGCTGTAAACGCCCGTCTGAAACGAGTTTTCAACATAGTACTGTGATCTGCACGTGTTCAGAGTGGGAAAACACACTTTGTGTCACCGAGTGCACCAAAACAGCTTTTCTAAGCGCAGGAGCGCCTTCAGACTGTTTCTAACGCCTTTTCAGAGGATAAACCAAACGTTTGACATGGAACATTGATTTTGAGTGAAATGCGTGCATTCGGGCTTGTATGCCATGTAACAATTTTCTAAGCGTGGCTTTTCATGTTTTCGCGCGTTTAACACATTTTCATCATATTTGTCATTTTAACTGTAAAAGCAGGTGCGAGACGAGTTTTAAACTTGGTATTGTGATATGCGCTTGTTTAGAGTGGGAAAACACACTTTGTGTCACCGAGTGCATGAAAACGGCTTTCCGAGCGCAGGAGTGCATTCAGTGATGCTTGGAAAGCCCTTTCTGCGCATAAAGCACACGTCTGAGAACGAACATTGATTTCATGTGAAATGAGGGCATTCGTGCATGTTTGACAAGTAACAACTTTCCCGTCGTGTGTTTTTCATGTTTTCGAAGCTTTTAACCCATTTTAATCGTGTTGTTCATTTTAGCTGTAAACGCCCGTCTGAAACGAGTTTTCAACATAGTACTGTGATCTGCACGTGTTCAGAGTGGGAAAACACACTTTGTGTCACCGAGTGCACCAAAACAGCTTTTCTAAGCGCAGGAGCGCCTTCAGACTGTTTCTAACGCCTTTTCAGAGGATAAACCAAACGTTTGACATGGAACATTGATTTGAGTGAAATGCGTGCATTCGGGCTTGTATGCCATGTAACAACTTTCTAAGCGTGGCTTTTCATGTTTTCGCGCGTTTAACACATTTTCATCATATTTGTCATTTTAACTGTAAAAGCAGGTGCGAGACGAGTTTTAAACTTGGTATTGTGATATGCGCTTGTTTAGAGTGGGAAAACACACTTTGTGTCACCGAGTGCATGAAAACGGCTTTCCGAGCGCAGGAGTGCATTCAGTGACGCTTGGAAAGCCCTTTCTGCGCATAAAGCACACGTCTGAGAACGAACATTGATTTCATGTGAAATGAGGACATTCGTGCATGTCTGACAAGTAACAACTTTCCAGTCGTGTGTTTTTCCTGTTTTCGAAGCTTTTAACCCATTTTAATCGTGTTGTTCATTTTAGCTGTAAACGCCCGTCTGAAACGAGTTTTCAACATAGTACTGTGATCTGCACGTGTTCAGAGTGGGAAAACACACTTTGTGTCACCGAGTGCACCAAAACAGCTTTTCTAAGCGCAGGAGCGCCTTCAGACTGTTTCTAACGCCTTTTCAGAGGATAAACCAAACGTTTGACATGGAACATTGATTTTGAGTGAAATGCGTGCATTCGGGCTTGTATGCCATGTAACAACTTTCTAAGCGTGGCTTTTCATGTTTTCGCGCGTTTAACACATTTTCATCATATTTGTCATTTTAACTGTAAAAGCAGGTGCGAGACGAGTTTTAAACTTGGTATTGTGATATGCGCTTGTTTAGAGTGGGAAAACACACTTTGTGTCACCGAGTGCATGAAAACGGCTTTCCGAGCGCAGGAGTGCATTCAGTGACGCTTGGAAAGCCCTTTCTGCGCATAAAGCACACGTCTGAGAACGAACATTGATTTCATGTGAAATGAGGGCATTCGTGCATGTCTGACAAGTAACAACTTTCCAGTCGTGTGTTTTTCCTGTTTTCGAAGCTTTTAACCCATTTTAATCGTGTTGTTCATTTTAGCTGTAAACGCCCGTCTGAAACGAGTTTTCAACATAGTACTGTGATCTGCACGTGTTCAGAGTGGGAAAACACACTTTGTGTCACCGAGTGCACCAAAACAGCTTTTCTAAGCGCAGGAGCGCCTTCAGACTGTTTCTAACGCCTTTTCAGAGGATAAACCAAACGTTTGACATGGAACATTGATTTTGAGTGAAATGCGTGCATTCGGGCTTGTATGCCATGTAACAACTTTCTAAGCGTGGCTTTTCATGTTTTCGCGCGTTTAACACATTTTCATCATATTTGTCATTTTAACTGTAAAAGCAGGTGCGAGACGAGTTTTAAACTTGGTATTGTGATATGCGCTTGTTTAGAGTGGGAAAACACACTTTGTGTCACCGAGTGCATGAAAACGGCTTTCCGAGCGCAGGAGTGCATTCAGTGACGCTTGGAAAGCCCTTTCTGCGCATAAAGCACACGTCTGAGAACGAACATTGATTTCATGTGAAATGAGGGCATTCGTGCATGTCTGACAAGTAACAACTTTCCAGTCGTGTGTTTTTCCTGTTTTCGAAGCTTTTAACCCATTTTAATCGTGTTGTTCATTTTAGCTGTAAACGCCCGTCTGAAACGAGTTTTCAACATAGTACTGTGATCTGCACGTGTTCAGAGTGGGAAAACACACTTTGTGTCACCGAGTGCACCAAAACAGCTTTTCTAAGCGCAGGAGCGCCTTCAGACTGTTTCTAACGCCTTTTCAGAGGATAAACCAAACGTTTGACATGGAACATTGATTTTGAGTGAAATGCGTGCATTCGGGCTTGTATGCCATGTAACAACTTTCTAAGCGTGGCTTTTCATGTTTTCGCGCGTTTAACACATTTTCATCATATTTGTCATTTTAACTGTAAAAGCAGGTGCGAGACGAGTTTTAAACGTGGTATTGTGATATGCGCTTGTTTAGAGTGGGAAAACACACTTTGTGTCACCGAGTGCATGAAAACGGCTTTCCGAGCGCAGGAGTGCATTCAGTGACGCTTGGAAAGCCCTTTCTGCGCATAAAGCACACGTCTGAGAACGAACATTGATTTCATGTGAAATGAGGGCATTCGTGCATGTCTGACAAGTAACAACTTTCCAGTCGTGTGTTTTTCCTGTTTTCAAAGCTTTTAACCCATTTTAATCATGTTGTTCATTTTAGCTGTAAACGCCCGTCTGAAACGAGTTTTCAACATAGTACTGTGATCTGCACGTGTTCAGAGTGGGAAAACACACTTTGTGTCACCGAGTGCACCAAAACAGCTTTTCTAAGCGCAGGAGCGCCTTCAGACTGTTTCTAACGCCTTTTCAGAGGATAAACCAAACGTTTGACATGGAACATTGATTTTGAGTGAAATGCGTGCATTCGGGCTTGTATGCCCTGCAACAACTTTCTAAGCGTGGCTTTTCATGTTTTCGCGCGTTTAACACATTTTCATCATATTTGTCATTTTAACTGTAAAAGCAGGTGTGAGACGAGTTTTAAACTTGGTATTGTGATATGCGCTTGTTTAGAGTGGGAAAACACACTTTGTGTCACCGAGTGCATGAAAACAGCTTTCCGAGCGCAGGAGTGCATTCAGTGACGCTTGGAAAGCCCTTTCTGCGCATAAAGCACACGTCTGAGAACGAACATTGATTTCATGTGAAATGAGGGCATTCGTGCATGTTTGACAAATAACAACTTTCCAGTCGTGTGTTTTTCATGTTTTCGAAGCTTTTAACCGTGTTGGTCATTTTAGCTGTAAAAGCCCGTCTGAAACGAGTTTTCAACATAGTACTGTGATCTGCACGTGTTCAGAGTGGGAAAACACACTTTGTGTCACCGAGTGCACCAAAACAGCTTTTCTAAGCGCAGGAGCGCCTTCAGACTGTTTCTAACGCCTTTTCAGAGGATAAACCAAACGTTTGACATGGAACATTGATTTTGAGTGAAATGCGTGCATTCGGGCTTGTATGCCATGTAACAACTTTCTAAGCGTGGCTTTTCATGTTTTCGCGCGTTTAACACATTTTCATCATATTTGTCATTTTAACTGTAAAAGCAGGTGCGAGACGAGTTTTAAACTTGGTATTGTGATATGCGCTTGTTTAGAGTGGGAAAACACACTTTGTGTCACCGAGTGCATGAAAATGGCTTTCCGAGCGCAGGAGTGCATTCAGTGACGCTTGGAAAGCCCTTTCTGCGCATAAAGCACACGTCTGAGAACGAACATTGATTTCATGTGAAATGAGGGCATTCGTGCATGTTTGACAAATAACAACTTTCCAGTCGTGTGTTTTTCATGTTTTCGAAGCTTTTAACCGTGTTGGTCATTTTAGCTGTAAAAGCCCGTCTGAAACGAGTTTTCAACATAGTACTGTGATCTGCACGTGTTCAGAGTGGGAAAACACACTTTGTGTCACCGAGTGCACCAAAACAGCTTTTCTAAGCGCAGGAGCGCCTTCAGACTGTTTCTAACGCCTTTTCAGAGGATAAACCAAACGTTTGACATGGAACATTGATTTTGAGTGAAATGCGTGCATTCGGGCTTGTATGCCATGTAACAACTTTCTAAGCGTGGCTTTTCATGTTTTCGCGCGTTTAACACATTTTCATCATATTTGTCATTTTAACTGTAAAAGCAGGTGTGAGACGAGTTTTAAACTTGGTATTGTGATATGCGCTTGTTTAGAGTGGGAAAACACACTTTGTGTCACCGAGTGCATGAAAACGGCTTTCCGAGCGCAGGAGTGCATTCAGTGATGCTTGGAAAGCCCTTTCTGCGCATAAAGCACACGTCTGAGAACGAACATTGATTTCATGTGAAATGAGGGCATTCGTGCATGTTTGACAAGTAACAACTTTCCAGTCGTGTGTTTTTCATGTTTTCGAAGCTTTTAACCCATTTTAATCGTGTTGGTCATTTTAGCTGTAAAAGCCCGTCAAAACGAGTTTTCAACATAGTACTGTGATCTGCACGTGTTCAGAGTGGGAAAACACACTTTGTGTCACCGAGTGCACCAAAACAGCTTTTCTAAGCGCAGGAGCACCTTCAGACTGTTTCTAACGCCTTTTCAGAGGATAAACCAAACGTTTGACATGGAACATTGATTTTGAGTGAAATGCGTGCATTCGGGCTTGTATGCCATGTAACAACTTTCTAAGCGTGGCTTTTCATGTTTTCGCGCGTTTAACACATTTTCATCATATTTGTCATTTTAACTGTAAAAGCAGGTGCGAGACGAGTTTTAAACTTGGTATTGTGATATGCGCTTGTTTAGAGTGGGAAAACACACTTTGTGTCACCGAGTGCATGAAAACGGCTTTCCGAGCGCAGGAGTGCATTCAGTGACGCTTGGAAAGCCCTTTCTGCGCATAAAGCACACGTCTGAGAACGAACATTGATTTCATGTGAAATGAGGGCATTCGTGCATGTCTGACAAGTAACAACTTTCCAGTCGTGTGTTTTTCCTGTTTTCGAAGCTTTTAACCCATTTTAATCGTGTTGTTCATTTTAGCTGTAAACGCCCGTCTGAAACGAGTTTTCAACATAGTACTGTGATCTGCACGTGTTCAGAGTGGGAAAACACACTTTGTGTCACCGAGTGCACCAAAACAGCTTTTCTAAGCGCAGGAGCGCCTTCAGACTGTTTCTAACGCCTTTTCAGAGGATAAACCAAACGTTTGACATGGAACATTGATTTTGAGTGAAATGCGTGCATTCGGGCTTGTATGCCATGTAACAACTTTCTAAGCGTGGCTTTTCATGTTTTCGCGCGTTTAACACATTTTCATCATATTTGTCATTTTAACTGTAAAAGCAGGTGTGAGACGAGTTTTAAACTTGGTATTGTGATATGCGCTTGTTTAGAGTGGGAAAACACACTTTGTGTCACCGAGTGCATGAAAACGGCTTTCCGAGCGCAGGAGTGCATTCAGTGATGCTTGGAAAGCCCTTTCTGCGCATAAAGCACACGTCTGAGAACGAACATTGATTTCATGTGAAATGAGGGCATTCGTGCATGTTTGACAAGTAACAACTTTCCAGTCGTGTGTTTTTCATGTTTTCGAAGCTTTTAACCCATTTTAATCGTGTTGGTCATTTTAGCTGTAAAAGCCCGTCAAAACGAGTTTTCAACATAGTACTGTGATCTGCACGTGTTCAGAGTGGGAAAACACACTTTGTGTCACCGAGTGCACCAAAACAGCTTTTCTAAGCGCAGGAGCGCCTTCAGACTGTTTCTAACGCCTTTTCAGAGGATAAACCAAACGTTTGACATGGAACATTGATTTTGAGTGAAATGCGTGCATTCGGGCTTGTATGCCATGTAACAACTTTCTAAGCGTGGCTTTTCATGTTTTCGCGCGTTTAACACATTTTCATCATATTTGTCATTTTAACTGTAAAAGCAGGTGCGAGACGAGTTTTAAACTTGGTATTGTGATATGCGCTTGTTTAGAGTGGGAAAACACACTTTGTGTCACCGAGTGCATGAAAACGGCTTTCCGAGCGCAGGAGTGCATTCAGTGACGCTTGGAAAGCCCTTTCTGCGCATAAAGCACACGTCTGAGAACGAACATTGATTTCATGTGAAATGAGGGCATTCGTGCATGTCTGACAAGTAACAACTTTCCAGTCGTGTGTTTTTCCTGTTTTCGAAGCTTTTAACCCATTTTAATCGTGTTGTTCATTTTAGCTGTAAACGCCCGTCTGAAACGAGTTTTCAACATAGTACTGTGATCTGCACGTGTTCAGAGTGGGAAAACACACTTTGTGTCACCGAGTGCACCAAAACAGCTTTTCTAAGCGCAGGAGCGCCTTCAGACTGTTTCTAACGCCTTTTCAGAGGATAAACCAAACGTTTGACATGGAACATTGATTTTGAGTGAAATGCGTGCATTCGGGCTTGTATGCCATGTAACAACTTTCTAAGCGTGGCTTTTCATGTTTTCGCGCGTTTAACACATTTTCATCATATTTGTCATTTTAACTGTAAAAGCAGGTGTGAGACGAGTTTTAAACTTGGTATTGTGATATGCGCTTGTTTAGAGTGGGAAAACACACTTTGTGTCACCGAGTGCATGAAAACGGCTTTCCGAGCGCAGGAGTGCATTCAGTGATGCTTGGAAAGCCCTTTCTGCGCATAAAGCACACGTCTGAGAACGAACATTGATTTCATGTGAAATGAGGGCAGTCGTGCATGTTTGACAAGTAACAACTTTCCAGTCGTGTGTTTTTCCTGTTTTCGAAGCTTTTAACCCATTTTAATCGTGTTGTTCATTTTAGCTGTAAACGCCCGTCTGAAACGAGTTTTCAACATAGTACTGTGATCTGCACGTGTTCAGAGTGGGAAAACACACTTTGTGTCACCGAGTGCACCAAAACAGCTTTTCTAAGCGCAGGAGCGCCTTCAGACTGTTTCTAACGCCTTTTCAGAGGATAAACCAAACGTTTGACATGGAACATTGATTTTGAGTGAAATGCGTGCATTCGGGCTTGTATGCCATGTAACAACTTTCTAAGCGTGGCTTTTCATGTTTTCGCGCGTTTAACACATTTTCATCATATTTGTCATTTTAACTGTAAAAGCAGGTGCGAGACGAGTTTTAAACTTGGTATTGTGATATGCGCTTGTTTAGAGTGGGAAAACACACTTTGTGTCACCGAGTGCATGAAAACGGCTTTCCGAGCGCAGGAGTGCATTCAGTGATGCTTGGAAAGCCCTTTCTGCGCATAAAGCACACGTCTGAGAACGAACATTGATTTCATGTGAAATGAGGGCATTCGTGCATGTTTGACAAGTAACAACTTTCCCGTCGTGTGTTTTTCATGTTTTCGAAGCTTTTAACCCATTTTAATCGTGTTGTTCATTTTAGCTGTAAACGCCCGTCTGAAACGAGTTTTCAACATAGTACTGTGATCTGCACGTGTTCAGAGTGGGAAAACACACTTTGTGTCACCGAGTGCACCAAAACAGCTTTTCTAAGCGCAGGAGCGCCTTCAGACTGTTTCTAACGCCTTTTCAGAGGATAAACCAAACGTTTGACATGGAACATTGATTTTGAGTGAAATGCGTGCATTCGGGCTTGTATGCCCTGCAACAACTTTCTAAGCGTGGCTTTTCATGTTTTCGCGCGTTTAACACATTTTCATCATATTTGTCATTTTAACTGTAAAAGCAGGTGTGAGACGAGTTTTAAACTTGGTATTGTGATATGCGCTTGTTTAGAGTGGGAAAACACACTTTGTGTCACCGAGTGCATGAAAATGGCTTTCCGAGCGCAGGAGTGCATTCAGTGATGCTTGGAAAGCCCTTTCTGCGCATAAAGCACACGTCTGAGAACGAACATTGATTTCATGTGAAATGAGGGCATTCGTGCATGTTTGACAAATAACAACTTTCCAGTCGTGTGTTTTTCATGTTTTCGAAGCTTTTAACCGTGTTGGTCATTTTAGCTGTAAAAGCCCGTCTGAAACGAGTTTTCAACATAGTACTGTGATCTGCACGTGTTCAGAGTGGGAAAACACACTTTGTGTCACCGAGTGCACCAAAACAGCTTTTCTAAGCGCAGGAGCGCCTTCAGACTGTTTCTAACGCCTTTTCAGAGGATAAACCAAACGTTTGACATGGAACATTGATTCTGAGTGAAATGCGTGCATTCGGGCTTGTATGCCATGTAACAACTTTCTAAGCGTGGCTTTTCATGTTTTCGCGCGTTTAACACATTTTCATCATATTTGTCATTTTAACTGTAAAAGCAGGTGTGAGACGAGTTTTAAACTTGGTATTGTGATATGCGCTTGTTTAGAGTGGGAAAACACACTTTGTGTCACCGAGTGCATGAAAACGGCTTTCCGAGCGCAGGAGTGCATTCAGTGATGCTTGGAAAGCCCTTTCTGCGCATAAAGCACACGTCTGAGAACGAACATTGATTTCATGTGAAATGAGGGCATTCGTGCATGTTTGACAAGTAACAACTTTCCAGTCGTGTGTTTTTCATGTTTTCGAAGCTTTTAACCCATTTTAATCGTGTTGGTCATTTTAGCTGTAAAAGCCCGTCAAAACGAGTTTTCAACATAGTACTGTGATCTGCACGTGTTCAGAGTGGGAAAACACACTTTGTGTCACCGAGTGCACCAAAACAGCTTTTCTAAGCGCAGGAGCGCCTTCAGACTGTTTCTAACGCCTTTTCAGAGGATAAACCAAACGTTTGACATGGAACATTGATTTTGAGTGAAATGCGTGCATTCGGGCTTGTATGCCATGTAACAACTTTCTAAGCGTGGCTTTTCATGTTTTCGCGCGTTTAACACATTTTCATCATATTTGTCATTTTAACTGTAAAAGCAGGTGCGAGACGAGTTTTAAACTTGGTATTGTGATATGCGCTTGTTTAGAGTGGGAAAACACACTTTGTGTCACCGAGTGCATGAAAACGGCTTTCCGAGCGCAGGAGTGCATTCAGTGACGCTTGGAAAGCCCTTTCTGCGCATAAAGCACACGTCTGAGAACGAACATTGATTTCATGTGAAATGAGGGCATTCGTGCATGTCTGACAAGTAACAACTTTCCAGTCGTGTGTTTTTCCTGTTTTCGAAGCTTTTAACCCATTTTAATCGTGTTGTTCATTTTAGCTGTAAACGCCCGTCTGAAACGAGTTTTCAACATAGTACTGTGATCTGCACGTGTTCAGAGTGGGAAAACACACTTTGTGTCACCGAGTGCACCAAAACAGCTTTTCTAAGCGGAGGAGCGCCTTCAGACTGTTTCTAACGCCTTTTCAGAGGATAAACCAAACGTTTGACATGGAACATTGATTTTGAGTGAAATGCGTGCATTCGGGCTTGTATGCCATGTAACAACTTTCTAAGCGTGGCTTTTCATGTTTTCGCGCGTTTAACACATTTTCATCATATTTGTCATTTTAACTGTAAAAGCAGGTGCGAGACGAGTTTTAAACTTGGTATTGTGATATGCGCTTGTTTAGAGTGGGAAAACACACTTTGTGTCACCGAGTGCATGAAAATGGCTTTCCGAGCGCAGGAGTGCATTCAGTGACGCTTGGAAAGCCCTTTCTGCGCATAAAGCACACGTCTGAGAACGAACATTGATTTCATGTGAAATGAGGGCATTCGTGCATGTTTGACAAATAACAACTTTCCAGTCGTGTGTTTTTCATGTTTTCGAAGCTTTCAACCGTGTTGGTCATTTTAGCTGTAAAAGCCCGTCTGAAACGAGTTTTCAACATAGTACTGTGATCTGCACGTGTTCAGAGTGGGAAAACACACTTTGTGTCACCGAGTGCACCAAAACAGCTTTTCTAAGCGCAGGAGCGCCTTCAGACTGTTTCTAACGCCTTTTCAGAGGATAAACCAAACGTTTGACATGGAACATTGATTTTGAGTGAAATGCGTGCATTCGGGCTTGTATGCCATGTAACAACTTTCTAAGCGTGGCTTTTCATGTTTTCGCGCGTTTAACACATTTTCATCATATTTGTCATTTTAACTGTAAAAGCAGGTGTGAGACGAGTTTTAAACTTGGTATTGTGATATGCGCTTGTTTAGAGTGGGAAAACACACTTTGTGTCACCGAGTGCATGAAAACGGCTTTCCGAGCGCAGGAGTGCATTCAGTGATGCTTGGAAAGCCCTTTCTGCGCATAAAGCACACGTCTGAGAACGAACATTGATTTCATGTGAAATGAGGGCATTCGTGCATGTTTGACAAGTAACAACTTTCCAGTCGTGTGTTTTTCATGTTTTCGAAGCTTTTAACCCATTTTAATCGTGTTGGTCATTTTAGCTGTAAAAGCCCGTCAAAACGAGTTTTCAACATAGTACTGTGATCTGCACGTGTTCAGAGTGGGAAAACACACTTTGTGTCACCGAGTGCACCAAAACAGCTTTTCTAAGCGCAGGAGCGCCTTCAGACTGTTTCTAACGCCTTTTCAGAGGATAAACCAAACGTTTGACATGGAACATTGATTTTGAGTGAAATGCGTGCATTCGGGCTTGTATGCCATGTAACAACTTTCTAAGCGTGGCTTTTCATGTTTTCGCGCGTTTAACACATTTTCATCATATTTGTCATTTTAACTGTAAAAGCAGGTGCGAGACGAGTTTTAAACTTGGTATTGTGATATGCGCTTGTTTAGAGTGGGAAAACACACTTTGTGTCACCGAGTGCATGAAAACGGCTTTCCGAGCGCAGGAGTGCATTCAGTGACGCTTGGAAAGCCCTTTCTGCGCATAAAGCACACGTCTGAGAACGAACATTGATTTCATGTGAAATGAGGGCATTCGTGCATGTCTGACAAGTAACAACTTTCCAGTCGTGTGTTTTTCCTGTTTTCGAAGCTTTTAACCCATTTTAATCGTGTTGTTCATTTTAGCTGTAAACGCCCGTCTGAAACGAGTTTTCAACATAGTACTGTGATCTGCACGTGTTCAGAGTGGGAAAACACACTTTGTGTCACCGAGTGCACCAAAACAGCTTTTCTAAGCGCAGGAGCGCCTTCAGACTGTTTCTAACGCCTTTTCAGAGGATAAACCAAACGTTTGACATGGAACATTGATTTTGAGTGAAATGCGTGCATTCGGGCTTGTATGCCATGTAACAACTTTCTAAGCGTGGCTTTTCATGTTTTCGCGCGTTTAACACATTTTCATCATATTTGTCATTTTAACTGTAAAAGCAGGTGTGAGACGAGTTTTAAACTTGGTATTGTGATATGCGCTTGTTTAGAGTGGGAAAACACACTTTGTGTCACCGAGTGCATGAAAACGGCTTTCCGAGCGCAGGAGTGCATTCAGTGATGCTTGGAAAGCCCTTTCTGCGCATAAAGCACACGTCTGAGAACGAACATTGATTTCATGTGAAATGAGGGCATTCGTGCATGTTTGACAAGTAACAACTTTCCAGTCGTGTGTTTTTCATGTTTTCGAAGCTTTTAACCCATTTTAATCGTGTTGGTCATTTTAGCTGTAAAAGCCCGTCAAAACGAGTTTTCAACATAGTACTGTGATCTGCACGTGTTCAGAGTGGGAAAACACACTTTGTGTCACCGAGTGCACCAAAACAGCTTTTCTAAGCGCAGGAGCGCCTTCAGACTGTTTCTAACGCCTTTTCAGAGGATAAACCAAACGTTTGACATGGAACATTGATTTTGAGTGAAATGCGTGCATTCGGGCTTGTATGCCATGTAACAACTTTCTAAGCGTGGCTTTTCATGTTTTCGCGCGTTTAACACATTTTCATCATATTTGTCATTTTAACTGTAAAAGCAGGTGCGAGACGAGTTTTAAACTTGGTATTGTGATATGCGCTTGTTTAGAGTGGGAAAACACACTTTGTGTCACCGAGTGCATGAAAATGGCTTTCCGAGCGCAGGAGTGCATTCAGTGACGCTTGGAAAGCCCTTTCTGCGCATAAAGCACACGTCTGAGAACGAACATTGATTTCATGTGAAATGAGGGCATTCGTGCATGTTTGACAAATAACAACTTTCCAGTCGTGTGTTTTTCATGTTTTCGAAGCTTTTAACCGTGTTGGTCATTTTAGCTGTAAAAGCCCGTCTGAAACGAGTTTTCAACATAGTACTGTGATCTGCACGTGTTCAGAGTGGGAAAACACACTTTGTGTCACCGAGTGCACCAAAACAGCTTTTCTAAGCGCAGGAGCGCCTTCAGACTGTTTCTAACGCCTTTTCAGAGGATAAACCAAACGTTTGACATGGAACATTGATTTTGAGTGAAATGCGTGCATTCGGGCTTGTATGCCATGTAACAACTTTCTAAGCGTGGCTTTTCATGTTTTCGCGCGTTTAACACATTTTCATCATATTTGTCATTTTAACTGTAAAAGCAGGTGTGAGACGAGTTTTAAACTTGGTATTGTGATATGCGCTTGTTTAGAGTGGGAAAACACACTTTGTGTCACCGAGTGCATGAAAACGGCTTTCCGAGCGCAGGAGTGCATTCAGTGATGCTTGGAAAGCCCTTTCTGCGCATAAAGCACACGTCTGAGAACGAACATTGATTTCATGTGAAATGAGGGCATTCGTGCATGTTTGACAAGTAACAACTTTCCAGTCGTGTGTTTTTCATGTTTTCGAAGCTTTTAACCCATTTTAATCGTGTTGGTCATTTTAGCTGTAAAAGCCCGTCAAAACGAGTTTTCAACATAGTACTGTGATCTGCACGTGTTCAGAGTGGGAAAACACACTTTGTGTCACCGAGTGCACCAAAACAGCTTTTCTAAGCGCAGGAGCGCCTTCAGACTGTTTCTAACGCCTTTTCAGAGGATAAACCAAACGTTTGACATGGAACATTGATTTTGAGTGAAATGCGTGCATTCGGGCTTGTATGCCATGTAACAACTTTCTAAGCGTGGCTTTTCATGTTTTCGCGCGTTTAACACATTTTCATCATATTTGTCATTTTAACTGTAAAAGCAGGTGTGAGACGAGTTTTAAACTTGGTATTGTGATATGCGCTTGTTTAGAGTGGGAAAACACACTTTGTGTCACCGAGTGCATGAAAACGGCTTTCCGAGCGCAGGAGTGCATTCAGTGATGCTTGGAAAGCCCTTTCTGCGCATAAAGCACACGTCTGAGAACGAACATTGATTTCATGTGAAATGAGGGCATTCGTGCATGTTTGACAAGTAACAACTTTCCAGTCGTGTGTTTTTCATGTTTTCGAAGCTTTTAACCCATTTTAATCGTGTTGGTCATTTTAGCTGTAAAAGCCCGTCAAAACGAGTTTTCAACATAGTACTGTGATCTGCACGTGTTCAGAGTGGGAAAACACACTTTGTGTCACCGAGTGCACCAAAACAGCTTTTCTAAGCGCAGGAGCGCCTTCAGACTGTTTCTAACGCCTTTTCAGAGGATAAACCAAACGTTTGACATGGAACATTGATTTTGAGTGAAATGCGTGCATTCGGGCTTGTATGCCATGTAACAACTTTCTAAGCGTGGCTTTTCATGTTTTCGCGCGTTTAACACATTTTCATCATATTTGTCATTTTAACTGTAAAAGCAGGTGCGAGACGAGTTTTAAACTTGGTATTGTGATATGCGCTTGTTTA
Source organism: Neoarius graeffei (assembly GCF_027579695.1). Classification (NCBI taxonomy): domain Eukaryota; kingdom Metazoa; phylum Chordata; class Actinopteri; order Siluriformes; family Ariidae; genus Neoarius; species Neoarius graeffei. Next base: position 68,469,946 of record NC_083583.1, read on the forward strand.
GAGTGGGAAAACACACTTTGTGTCACCGAGTGCATGAAAACGGCTTTCCGAGCGCAGGAGTGCATTCAGTGACGCTTGGAAAGCCCTTTCTGCGCATAAAGCACACGTCTGAGAACGAACATTGATTTCATGTGAAATGAGGGCATTCGTGCATGTCTGACAAGTAACAACTTTCCAGTCGTGTGTTTTTCCTGTTTTCGAAGCTTTTAACCCATTTTAATCGTGTTGTTCATTTTAGCTGTAAACGCCCGTCTGAAACGAGTTTTCAACATAGTACTGTGATCTGCACGTGTTCAGAGTGGGAAAACACACTTTGTGTCACCGAGTGCACCAAAACAGCTTTTCTAAGCGCAGGAGCGCCTTCAGACTGTTTCTAACGCCTTTTCAGAGGATAAACCAAACGTTTGACATGGAACATTGATTTTGAGTGAAATGCGTGCATTCGGGCTTGTATGCCATGTAACAACTTTCTAAGCGTGGCTTTTCATGTTTTCGCGCGTTTAACACATTTTCATCATATTTGTCATTTTAACTGTAAAAGCAGGTGCGAGACGAGTTTTAAACTTGGTATTGTGATATGCGCTTGTTTAGAGTGGGAAAACACACTTTGTGTCACCGAGTGCATGAAAATGGCTTTCCGAGCGCAGGAGTGCATTCAGTGACGCTTGGAAAGCCTTTTCTGCGCATAAAGCACACGTCTGAGAACGAACATTGATTTCATGTGAAATGAGGGCATTCGTGCATGTTTGACAAATAACAACTTTCCAGTCGTGTGTTTTTCATGTTTTCGAAGCTTTTAACCGTGTTGGTCATTTTAGCTGTAAAAGCCCGTCTGAAACGAGTTTTCAACATAGTACTGTGATCTGCACGTGTTCAGAGTGGGAAAACACACTTTGTGTCACTGAGTGCACCAAAACAGCTTTTCTAAGCGCAGGAGCGCCTTCAGACTGTTTCTAACGCCTTTTCAGAGGATAAACCAAACGTTTGACATGGAACATTGATTTTGAGTGAAATGCGTGCATTCGGGCTTGTATGCCATGTAACAACTTTCTAAGCGTGGCTTTTCATGTTTTCGCGCGTTTAACACATTTTCATCATATTTGTCATTTTAACTGTAAAAGCAGGTGTGAGACGAGTTTTAAACTTGGTATTGTGATATGCGCTTGTTTAGAGTGGGAAAACACACTTTGTGTCACCGAGTGCATGAAAACGGCTTTCCGAGCGCAGGAGTGCATTCAGTGATGCTTGGAAAGCCCTTTCTGCGCATAAAGCACACGTCTGAGAACGAACATTGATTTCATGTGAAATGAGGGCATTCGTGCATGTTTGACAAGTAACAACTTTCCAGTCGTGTGTTTTTCATGTTTTCGAAGCTTTTAACCCATTTTAATCGTGTTGGTCATTTTAGCTGTAAAAGCCCGTCAAAACGAGTTTTCAACATAGTACTGTGATCTGCACGTGTTCAGAGTGGGAAAACACACTTTGTGTCACCGAGTGCACCAAAACAGCTTTTCTAAGCGCAGGAGCGCCTTCAGACTGTTTCTAACGCCTTTTCAGAGGATAAACCAAACGTTTGACATGGAACATTGATTTTGAGTGAAATGCGTGCATTCGGGCTTGTATGCCATGTAACAACTTTCTAAGCGTGGCTTTTCATGTTTTCGCGCGTTTAACACATTTTCATCATATTTGTCATTTTAACTGTAAAAGCAGGTGCGAGACGAGTTTTAAACTTGGTATTGTGATATGCGCTTGTTTAGAGTGGGAAAACACACTTTGTGTCACCGAGTGCATGAAAACGGCTTTCCGAGCGCAGGAGTGCATTCAGTGACGCTTGGAAAGCCCTTTCTGCGCATAAAGCACACGTCTGAGAACGAACATTGATTTCATGTGAAATGAGGGCATTCGTGCATGTCTGACAAGTAACAACTTTCCAGTCGTGTGTTTTTCCTGTTTTCGAAGCTTTTAACCCATTTTAATCGTGTTGTTCATTTTAGCTGTAAACGCCCGTCTGAAACGAGTTTTCAACATAGTACTGTGATCTGCACGTGTTCAGAGTGGGAAAACACACTTTGTGTCACCGAGTGCACCAAAACAGCTTTTCTAAGCGCAGGAGCGCCTTCAGACTGTTTCTAACGCCTTTTCAGAGGATAAACCAAACGTTTGACATGGAACATTGATTTTGAGTGAAATGCGTGCATTCGGGCTTGTATGCCATGTAACAACTTTCTAAGCGTGGCTTTTCATGTTTTCGCGCGTTTAACACATTTTCATCATATTTGTCATTTTAACTGTAAAAGCAGGTGTGAGACGAGTTTTAAACTTGGTATTGTGATATGCGCTTGTTTAGAGTGGGAAAACACACTTTGTGTCACCGAGTGCATGAAAACGGCTTTCCGAGCGCAGGAGTGCATTCAGTGATGCTTGGAAAGCCCTTTCTGCGCATAAAGCACACGTCTGAGAACGAACATTGATTTCATGTGAAATGAGGGCATTCGTGCATGTTTGACAAGTAACAACTTTCCAGTCGTGTGTTTTTCCTGTTTTCGAAGCTTTTAACCCATTTTAATCGTGTTGGTCATTTTAGCTGTAAAAGCCCGTCAAAACGAGTTTTCAACATAGTACTGTGATCTGCACGTGTTCAGAGTGGGAAAACACACTTTGTGTCACCGAGTGCACCAAAACAGCTTTTCTAAGCGCAGGAGCGCCTTCAGACTGTTTCTAACGCCTTTTCAGAGGATAAACCAAACGTTTGACATGGAACATTGATTTTGAGTGAAATGCGTGCATTCGGGCTTGTATGCCATGTAACAACTTTCTAAGCGTGGCTTTTCATGTTTTCGCGCGTTTAACACATTTTCATCATATTTGTCATTTTAACTGTAAAAGCAGGTGCGAGACGAGTTTTAAACTTGGTATTGTGATATGCGCTTGTTTAGAGTGGGAAAACACACTTTGTGTCACCGAGTGCATGAAAACGGCTTTCCGAGCGCAGGAGTGCATTCAGTGACGCTTGGAAAGCCCTTTCTGCGCATAAAGCACACGTCTGAGAACGAACATTGATTTCATGTGAAATGAGGGCATTCGTGCATGTCTGACAAGTAACAACTTTCCAGTCGTGTGTTTTTCCTGTTTTCGAAGCTTTTAACCCATTTTAATCGTGTTGTTCATTTTAGCTGTAAACGCCCGTCTGAAACGAGTTTTCAACATAGTACTGTGATCTGCACGTGTTCAGAGTGGGAAAACACACTTTGTGTCACCGAGTGCACCAAAACAGCTTTTCTAAGCGCAGGAGCGCCTTCAGACTGTTTCTAACGCCTTTTCAGAGGATAAACCAAACGTTTGACATGGAACATTGATTTTGAGTGAAATGCGTGCATTCGGGCTTGTATGCCCTGCAACAACTTTCTAAGCGTGGCTTTTCATGTTTTCGCGCGTTTAACACATTTTCATCATATTTGTCATTTTAACTGTAAAAGCAGGTGTGAGACGAGTTTTAAACTTGGTATTGTGATATGCGCTTGTTTAGAGTGGGAAAACACACTTTGTGTCACCGAGTGCATGAAAACAGCTTTCCGAGCGCAGGAGTGCATTCAGTGACGCTTGGAAAGCCCTTTCTGCGCATAAAGCACACGTCTGAGAACGAACATTGATTTCATGTGAAATGAGGGCATTCGTGCATGTTTGACAAATAACAACTTTCCAGTCGTGTGTTTTTCATGTTTTCGAAGCTTTTAATCGTGTTGTTCATTTTAGCTGTAAAAGCCCGTCTGAAACGAGTTTTCAACATAGTACTGTGATCTGCACGTGTTCAGAGTGGGAAAACACACTTTGTGTCACCGAGTGCACCAAAACAGCTTTTCTAAGCGCAGGAGCGCCTTCAGACTGTTTCTAACGCCTTTTCAGAGGATAAACCAAACGTTTGACATGGAACATTGATTTTGAGTGAAATGCGTGCATTCGGGCTTGTATGCCATGTAACAACTTTCTAAGCGTGGCTTTTCATGTTTTCGCGCGTTTAACACATTTTCATCATATTTGTCATTTTAACTGTAAAAGCAGGTGCGAGACGAGTTTTAAACTTGGTATTGTGATATGCGCTTGTTTAGAGTGGGAAAACACACTTTGTGTCACCGAGTGCATGAAAATGGCTTTCCGAGCGCAGGAGTGCATTCAGTGACGCTTGGAAAGCCCTTTCTGCGCATAAAGCACACGTCTGAGAACGAACATTGATTTCATGTGAAATGAGGGCATTCGTGCATGTTTGACAAATAACAACTTTCCAGTCGTGTGTTTTTCATGTTTTCGAAGCTTTTAACCGTGTTGGTCATTTTAGCTGTAAAAGCCCGTCTGAAACGAGTTTTCAACATAGTACTGTGATCTGCACGTGTTCAGAGTGGGAAAACACACTTTGTGTCACCGAGTGCACCAAAACAGCTTTTCTAAGCGCAGGAGCGCCTTCAGACTGTTTCTAACGCCTTTTCAGAGGATAAACCAAACGTTTGACATGGAACATTGATTTTGAGTGAAATGCGTGCATTCGGGCTTGTATGCCATGTAACAACTTTCTAAGCGTGGCTTTTCATGTTTTCGCGCGTTTAACACATTTTCATCATATTTGTCATTTTAACTGTAAAAGCAGGTGTGAGACGAGTTTTAAACTTGGTATTGTGATATGCGCTTGTTTAGAGTGGGAAAACACACTTTGTGTCACCGAGTGCATGAAAACGGCTTTCCGAGCGCAGGAGTGCATTCAGTGATGCTTGGAAAGCCCTTTCTGCGCATAAAGCACACGTCTGAGAACGAACATTGATTTCATGTGAAATGAGGGCATTCGTGCATGTCTGACAAGTAACAACTTTCCAGTCGTGTGTTTTTCCTGTTTTCGAAGCTTTTAACCCATTTTAATCGTGTTGTTCATTTTAGCTGTAAACGCCCGTCTGAAACGAGTTTTCAACATAGTACTGTGATCTGCACGTGTTCAGAGTGGGAAAACACACTTTGTGTCACCGAGTGCACCAAAACAGCTTTTCTAAGCGCAGGAGCGCCTTCAGACTGTTTCTAACGCCTTTTCAGAGGATAAACCAAACGTTTGACATGGAACATTGATTTTGAGTGAAATGCGTGCATTCGGGCTTGTATGCCATGTAACAACTTTCTAAGCGTGGCTTTTCATGTTTTCGCGCGTTTAACACATTTTCATCATATTTGTCATTTTAACTGTAAAAGCAGGTGCGAGACGAGTTTTAAACTTGGTATTGTGATATGCGCTTGTTTAGAGTGGGAAAACACACTTTGTGTCACCGAGTGCATGAAAATGGCTTTCCGAGCGCAGGAGTGCATTCAGTGACGCTTGGAAAGCCCTTTCTGCGCATAAAGCACACGTCTGAGAACGAACATTGATTTCATGTGAAATGAGGGCATTCGTGCATGTCTGACAAGTAACAACTTTCCAGTCGTGTGTTTTTCCTGTTTTCGAAGCTTTTAACCCATTTTAATCGTGTTGTTCATTTTAGCTGTAAACGCCCGTCTGAAACGAGTTTTCAACATAGTACTGTGATCTGCACGTGTTCAGAGTGGGAAAACACACTTTGTGTCACCGAGTGCACCAAAACAGCTTTTCTAAGCGCAGGAGCGCCTTCAGACTGTTTCTAACGCCTTTTCAGAGGATAAACCAAACGTTTGACATGGAACATTGATTTTGAGTGAAATGCGTGCATTCGGGCTTGTATGCCATGTAACAACTTTCTAAGCGTGGCTTTTCATGTTTTCGCGCGTTTAACACATTTTCATCATATTTGTCATTTTAACTGTAAAAGCAGGTGTGAGACGAGTTTTAAACTTGGTATTGTGATATGCGCTTGTTTAGAGTGGGAAAACACACTTTGTGTCACCGAGTGCATGAAAACGGCTTTCCGAGCGCAGGAGTGCATTCAGTGATGCTTGGAAAGCCCTTTCTGCGCATAAAGCACACGTCTGAGAACGAACATTGATTTCATGTGAAATGAGGGCATTCGTGCATGTTTGACAAGTAACAACTTTCCAGTCGTGTGTTTTTCATGTTTTCGAAGCTTTTAACCCATTTTAATCGTGTTGGTCATTTTAGCTGTAAAAGCCCGTCAAAACGAGTTTTCAACATAGTACTGTGATCTGCACGTGTTCAGAGTGGGAAAACACACTTTGTGTCACCGAGTGCACCAAAACAGCTTTTCTAAGCGCAGGAGCGCCTTCAGACTGTTTCTAACGCCTTTTCAGAGGATAAACCAAACGTTTGACATGGAACATTGATTTTGAGTGAAATGCGTGCATTCGGGCTTGTATGCCATGTAACAACTTTCTAAGCGTGGCTTTTCATGTTTTCGCGCGTTTAACACATTTTCATCATATTTGTCATTTTAACTGTAAAAGCAGGTGCGAGACGAGTTTTAAACTTGGTATTGTGATATGCGCTTGTTTAGAGTGGGAAAACACACTTTGTGTCACCGAGTGCATGAAAACGGCTTTCCGAGCGCAGGAGTGCATTCAGTGACGCTTGGAAAGCCCTTTCTGCGCATAAAGCACACGTCTGAGAACGAACATTGATTTCATGTGAAATGAGGGCATTCGTGCATGTCTGACAAGTAACAACTTTCCAGTCGTGTGTTTTTCCTGTTTTCGAAGCTTTTAACCCATTTTAATCGTGTTGTTCATTTTAGCTGTAAACGCCCGTCTGAAACGAGTTTTCAACATAGTACTGTGATCTGCACGTGTTCAGAGTGGGAAAACACACTTTGTGTCACCGAGTGCACCAAAACAGCTTTTCTAAGCGCAGGAGCGCCTTCAGACTGTTTCTAACGCCTTTTCAGAGGATAAACCAAACGTTTGACATGGAACATTGATTTTGAGTGAAATGCGTGCATTCGGGCTTGTATGCCATGTAACAACTTTCTAAGCGTGGCTTTTCATGTTTTCGCGCGTTTAACACATTTTCATCATATTTGTCATTTTAACTGTAAAAGCAGGTGCGAGACGAGTTTTAAACTTGGTATTGTGATATGCGCTTGTTTAGAGTGGGAAAACACACTTTGTGTCACCGAGTGCATGAAAACGGCTTTCCGAGCGCAGGAGTGCATTCAGTGATGCTTGGAAAGCCCTTTCTGCGCATAAAGCACACGTCTGAGAACGAACATTGATTTCATGTGAAATGAGGGCATTCGTGCATGTTTGACAAGTAACAACTTTCCCGTCGTGTGTTTTTCATGTTTTCGAAGCTTTTAACCCATTTTAATCGTGTTGTTCATTTTAGCTGTAAACGCCCGTCTGAAACGAGTTTTCAACATAGTACTGTGATCTGCACGTGTTCAGAGTGGGAAAACACACTTTGTGTCACCGAGTGCACCAAAACAGCTTTTCTAAGCGCAGGAGCGCCTTCAGACTGTTTCTAACGCCTTTTCAGAGGATAAACCAAACGTTTGACATGGAACATTGATTTTGAGTGAAATGCGTGCATTCGGGCTTGTATGCCCTGCAACAACTTTCTAAGCGTGGCTTTTCATGTTTTCGCGCGTTTAACACATTTTCATCATATTTGTCATTTTAACTGTAAAAGCAGGTGTGAGACGAGTTTTAAACTTGGTATTGTGATATGCGCTTGTTTAGAGTGGGAAAACACACTTTGTGTCACCGAGTGCATGAAAACAGCTTTCCGAGCGCAGGAGTGCATTCAGTGACGCTTGGAAAGCCCTTTCTGCGCATAAAGCACACGTCTGAGAACGAACATTGATTTCATGTGAAATGAGGGCATTCGTGCATGTTTGACAAATAACAACTTTCCAGTCGTGTGTTTTTCATGTTTTCGAAGCTTTTAATCGTGTTGTTCATTTTAGCTGTAAAAGCCCGTCTGAAACGAGTTTTCAACATAGTACTGTGATCTGCACGTGTTCAGAGTGGGAAAACACACTTTGTGTCACCGAGTGCACCAAAACAGCTTTTCTAAGCGCAGGAGCGCCTTCAGACTGTTTCTAACGCCTTTTCAGAGGATAAACCAAGCGTTTGACATGGAACATTGATTTTGAGTGAAATGCGTGCATTCGGGCTTGTATGCCCTGCAACAACTTTCTAAGCGTGGCTTTTCATGTTTTCGCGCGTTTAACACATTTTCATCATATTTGTCATTTTAACTGTAAAAGCAGGTGCGAGACGAGTTTTAAACTTGGTATTGTGATATGCGCTTGTTTAGAGTGGGAAAACACACTTTGTGTCACCGAGTGCATGAAAATGGCTTTCCGAGCGCAGGAGTGCATTCAGTGATGCTTGGAAAGCCCTTTCTGCGCATAAAGCACACGTCTGAGAACGAACATTGATTTCATGTGAAATGAGGGCATTCGTGCATGTTTGACAAATAACAACTTTCCAGTCGTGTGTTTTTCATGTTTTCGAAGCTTTTAACCGTGTTGGTCATTTTAGCTGTAAAAGCCCGTCTGAAACGAGTTTTCAACATAGTACTGTGATCTGCACGTGTTCAGAGTGGGAAAACACACTTTGTGTCACCGAGTGCACCAAAACAGCTTTTCTAAGCGCAGGAGCGCCTTCAGACTGTTTCTAACGCCTTTTCAGAGGATAAACCAAACGTTTGACATGGAACATTGATTTTGAGTGAAATGCGTGCATTCGGGCTTGTATGCCATGTAACAACTTTCTAAGCGTGGCTTTTCATGTTTTCGCGCGTTTAACACATTTTCATCATATTTGTCATTTTAACTGTAAAAGCAGGTGTGAGACGAGTTTTAAACTTGGTATTGTGATATGCGCTTGTTTAGAGTGGGAAAACACACTTTGTGTCACCGAGTGCATGAAAACGGCTTTCCGAGCGCAGGAGTGCATTCAGTGATGCTTGGAAAGCCCTTTCTGCGCATAAAGCACACGTCTGAGAACGAACATTGATTTCATGTGAAATGAGGGCATTCGTGCATGTTTGACAAGTAACAACTTTCCAGTCGTGTGTTTTTCATGTTTTCGAAGCTTTTAACCCATTTTAATCGTGTTGGTCATTTTAGCTGTAAAAGCCCGTCAAAACGAGTTTTCAACATAGTACTGTGATCTGCACGTGTTCAGAGTGGGAAAACACACTTTGTGTCACCGAGTGCACCAAAACAGCTTTTCTAAGCGCAGGAGCGCCTTCAGACTGTTTCTAACGCCTTTTCAGAGGATAAACCAAACGTTTGACATGGAACATTGATTTTGAGTGAAATGCGTGCATTCGGGCTTGTATGCCATGTAACAACTTTCTAAGCGTGGCTTTTCATGTTTTCGCGCGTTTAACACATTTTCATCATATTTGTCATTTTAACTGTAAAAGCAGGTGCGAGACGAGTTTTAAACTTGGTATTGTGATATGCGCTTGTTTAGAGTGGGAAAACACACTTTGTGTCACCGAGTGCATGAAAACGGCTTTCCGAGCGCAGGAGTGCATTCAGTGACGCTTGGAAAGCCCTTTCTGCGCATAAAGCACACGTCTGAGAACGAACATTGATTTCATGTGAAATGAGGGCATTCGTGCATGTCTGACAAGTAACAACTTTCCAGTCGTGTGTTTTTCCTGTTTTCGAAGCTTTTAACCCATTTTAATCGTGTTGTTCATTTTAGCTGTAAACGCCCGTCTGAAACGAGTTTTCAACATAGTACTGTGATCTGCACGTGTTCAGAGTGGGAAAACACACTTTGTGTCACCGAGTGCACCAAAACAGCTTTTCTAAGCGCAGGAGCGCCTTCAGACTGTTTCTAACGCCTTTTCAGAGGATAAACCAAACGTTTGACATGGAACATTGATTTTGAGTGAAATGCGTGCATTCGGGCTTGTATGCCATGTAACAACTTTCTAAGCGTGGCTTTTCATGTTTTCGCGCGTTTAACACATTTTCATCATATTTGTCATTTTAACTGTAAAAGCAGGTGCGAGACGAGTTTTAAACTTGGTATTGTGATATGCGCTTGTTTAGAGTGGGAAAACACACTTTGTGTCACCGAGTGCATGAAAACGGCTTTCCGAGCGCAGGAGTGCATTCAGTGATGCTTGGAAAGCCCTTTCTGCGCATAAAGCACACGTCTGAGAACGAACATTGATTTCATGTGAAATGAGGGCATTCGTGCATGTTTGACAAGTAACAACTTTCCCGTCGTGTGTTTTTCATGTTTTCGAAGCTTTTAACCCATTTTAATCGTGTTGTTCATTTTAGCTGTAAACGCCCGTCTGAAACGAGTTTTCAACATAGTACTGTGATCTGCACGTGTTCAGAGTGGGAAAACACACTTTGTGTCACCGAGTGCACCAAAACAGCTTTTCTAAGCGCAGGAGCGCCTTCAGACTGTTTCTAACGCCTTTTCAGAGGATAAACCAAACGTTTGACATGGAACATTGATTTTGAGTGAAATGCGTGCATTCGGGCTTGTATGCCCTGCAACAACTTTCTAAGCGTGGCTTTTCATGTTTTCGCGCGTTTAACACATTTTCATCATATTTGTCATTTTAACTGTAAAAGCAGGTGTGAGACGAGTTTTAAACTTGGTATTGTGATATGCGCTTGTTTAGAGTGGGAAAACACACTTTGTGTCACCGAGTGCATGAAAACAGCTTTCCGAGCGCAGGAGTGCATTCAGTGACGCTTGGAAAGCCCTTTCTGCGCATAAAGCACACGTCTGAGAACGAACATTGATTTCATGTGAAATGAGGGCATTCGTGCATGTTTGACAAATAACAACTTTCCAGTCGTGTGTTTTTCATGTTTTCGAAGCTTTTAATCGTGTTGTTCATTTTAGCTGTAAAAGCCCGTCTGAAACGAGTTTTCAACATAGTACTGTGATCTGCACGTGTTCAGAGTGGGAAAACACACTTTGTGTCACCGAGTGCACCAAAACAGCTTTTCTAAGCGCAGGAGCGCCTTCAGACTGTTTCTAACGCCTTTTCAGAGGATAAACCAAACGTTTGACATGGAACATTGATTTTGAGTGAAATGCGTGCATTCGGGCTTGTATGCCATGTAACAACTTTCTAAGCGTGGCTTTTCATGTTTTCGCGCGTTTAACACATTTTCATCATATTTGTCATTTTAACTGTAAAAGCAGGTGTGAGACGAGTTTTAAACTTGGTATTGTGATATGCGCTTGTTTAGAGTGGGAAAACACACTTTGTGTCACCGAGTGCATGAAAACGGCTTTCCGAGCGCAGGAGTGCATTCAGTGATGCTTGGAAAGCCCTTTCTGCGCATAAAGCACACGTCTGAGAACGAACATTGATTTCATGTGAAATGAGGGCATTCGTGCATGTTTGACAAGTAACAACTTTCCAGTCGTGTGTTTTTCATGTTTTCGAAGCTTTTAACCCATTTTAATCGTGTTGGTCATTTTAGCTGTAAAAGCCCGTCAAAACGAGTTTTCAACATAGTACTGTGATCTGCACGTGTTCAGAGTGGGAAAACACACTTTGTGTCACCGAGTGCACCAAAACAGCTTTTCTAAGCGCAGGAGCGCCTTCAGACTGTTTCTAACGCCTTTTCAGAGGATAAACCAAACGTTTGACATGGAACATTGATTTTGAGTGAAATGCGTGCATTCGGGCTTGTATGCCATGTAACAACTTTCTAAGCGTGGCTTTTCATGTTTTCGCGCGTTTAACACATTTTCATCATATTTGTCATTTTAACTGTAAAAGCAGGTGCGAGACGAGTTTTAAACTTGGTATTGTGATATGCGCTTGTTTAGAGTGGGAAAACACACTTTGTGTCACCGAGTGCATGAAAACGGCTTTCCGAGCGCAGGAGTGCATTCAGTGACGCTTGGAAAGCCCTTTCTGCGCATAAAGCACACGTCTGAGAACGAACATTGATTTCATGTGAAATGAGGGCATTCGTGCATGTCTGACAAGTAACAACTTTCCAGTCGTGTGTTTTTCCTGTTTTCGAAGCTTTTAACCCATTTTAATCGTGTTGTTCATTTTAGCTGTAAACGCCCGTCTGAAACGAGTTTTCAACATAGTACTGTGATCTGCACGTGTTCAGAGTGGGAAAACACACTTTGTGTCACCGAGTGCACCAAAACAGCTTTTCTAAGCGCAGGAGCGCCTTCAGACTGTTTCTAACGCCTTTTCAGAGGATAAACCAAACGTTTGACATGGAACATTGATTTTGAGTGAAATGCGTGCATTCGGGCTTGTATGCCATGTAACAACTTTCTAAGCGTGGCTTTTCATGTTTTCGCGCGTTTAACACATTTTCATCATATTTGTCATTTTAACTGTAAAAGCAGGTGCGAGACGAGTTTTAAACTTGGTATTGTGATATGCGCTTGTTTAGAGTGGGAAAACACACTTTGTGTCACCGAGTGCATGAAAACGGCTTTCCGAGCGCAGGAGTGCATTCAGTGATGCTTGGAAAGCCCTTTCTGCGCATAAAGCACACGTCTGAGAACGAACATTGATTTCATGTGAAATGAGGGCATTCGTGCATGTTTGACAAGTAACAACTTTCCCGTCGTGTGTTTTTCATGTTTTCGAAGCTTTTAACCCATTTTAATCGTGTTGTTCATTTTAGCTGTAAACGCCCGTCTGAAACGAGTTTTCAACATAGTACTGTGATCTGCACGTGTTCAGAGTGGGAAAACACACTTTGTGTCACCGAGTGCACCAAAACAGCTTTTCTAAGCGCAGGAGCGCCTTCAGACTGTTTCTAACGCCTTTTCAGAGGATAAACCAAACGTTTGACATGGAACATTGATTTTGAGTGAAATGCGTGCATTCGGGCTTGTATGCCCTGCAACAACTTTCTAAGCGTGGCTTTTCATGTTTTCGCGCGTTTAACACATTTTCATCATATTTGTCATTTTAACTGTAAAAGCAGGTGTGAGACGAGTTTTAAACTTGGTATTGTGATATGCGCTTGTTTAGAGTGGGAAAACACACTTTGTGTCACCGAGTGCATGAAAACAGCTTTCCGAGCGCAGGAGTGCATTCAGTGACGCTTGGAAAGCCCTTTCTGCGCATAAAGCACACGTCTGAGAACGAACATTGATTTCATGTGAAATGAGGGCATTCGTGCATGTTTGACAAATAACAACTTTCCAGTCGTGTGTTTTTCATGTTTTCGAAGCTTTTAATCGTGTTGGTCATTTTAGCTGTAAAAGCCCGTCTGAAACGAGTTTTCAACATAGTACTGTGATCTGCACGTGTTCAGAGTGGGAAAACACACTTTGTGTCACCGAGTGCACCAAAACAGCTTTTCTAAGCGCAGGAGCGCCTTCAGACTGTTTCTAACGCCTTTTCAGAGGATAAACCAAACGTTTGACATGGAACATTGATTTTGAGTGAAATGCGTGCATTCGGGCTTGTATGCCATGTAACAACTTTCTAAGCGTGGCTTTTCATGTTTTCGCGCGTTTAACACATTTTCATCATATTTGTCATTTTAACTGTAAAAGCAGGTGCGAGACGAGTTTTAAACTTGGTATTGTGATATGCGCTTGTTTAGAGTGGGAAAACACACTTTGTGTCACCGAGTGCATGAAAATGGCTTTCCGAGCGCAGGAGTGCATTCAGTGATGCTTGGAAAGCCCTTTCTGCGCATAAAGCACACGTCTGAGAACGAACATTGATTTCATGTGAAATGAGGGCATTCGTGCATGTTTGACAAATAACAACTTTCCAGTCGTGTGTTTTTCATGTTTTCGAAGCTTTTAATCGTGTTGGTCATTTTAGCTGTAAAAGCCCGTCTGAAACGAGTTTTCAACATAGTACTGTGATCTGCACGTGTTCAGAGTGGGAAAACACACTTTGTGTCACCGAGTGCACCAAAACAGCTTTTCTAAGCGCAGGAGCGCCTTCAGACTGTTTCTAACGCCTTTTCAGAGGATAAACCAAACGTTTGACATGGAACATTGATTTTGAGTGAAATGCGTGCATTCGGGCTTGTATGCCATGTAACAACTTTCTAAGCGTGGCTTTTCATGTTTTCGCGCGTTTAACACATTTTCATCATATTTGTCATTTTAACTGTAAAAGCAGGTGTGAGACGAGTTTTAAACTTGGTATTGTGATATGCGCTTGTTTAGAGTGGGAAAACACACTTTGTGTCACCGAGTGCATGAAAACGGCTTTCCGAGCGCAGGAGTGCATTCAGTGATGCTTGGAAAGCCCTTTCTGCGCATAAAGCACACGTCTGAGAACGAACATTGATTTCATGTGAAATGAGGGCATTCGTGCATGTTTGACAAGTAACAACTTTCCAGTCGTGTGTTTTTCATGTTTTCGAAGCTTTTAACCCATTTTAATCGTGTTGGTCATTTTAGCTGTAAAAGCCCGTCAAAACGAGTTTTCAACATAGTACTGTGATCTGCACGTGTTCAGAGTGGGAAAACACACTTTGTGTCACCGAGTGCACCAAAACAGCTTTTCTAAGCGCAGGAGCGCCTTCAGACTGTTTCTAACGCCTTTTCAGAGGATAAACCAAACGTTTGACATGGAACATTGATTTTGAGTGAAATGCGTGCATTCGGGCTTGTATGCCATGTAACAACTTTCTAAGCGTGGCTTTTCATGTTTTCGCGCGTTTAACACATTTTCATCATATTTGTCATTTTAACTGTAAAAGCAGGTGCGAGACGAGTTTTAAACTTGGTATTGTGATATGCGCTTGTTTAGAGTGGGAAAACACACTTTGTGTCACCGAGTGCATGAAAACGGCTTTCCGAGCGCAGGAGTGCATTCAGTGACGCTTGGAAAGCCCTTTCTGCGCATAAAGCACACGTCTGAGAACGAACATTGATTTCATGTGAAATGAGGGCATTCGTGCATGTCTGACAAGTAACAACTTTCCAGTCGTGTGTTTTTCCTGTTTTCGAAGCTTTTAACCCATTTTAATCGTGTTGTTCATTTTAGCTGTAAACGCCCGTCTGAAACGAGTTTTCAACATAGTACTGTGATCTGCACGTGTTCAGAGTGGGAAAACACACTTTGTGTCACCGAGTGCACCAAAACAGCTTTTCTAAGCGCAGGAGCGCCTTCAGACTGTTTCTAACGCCTTTTCAGAGGATAAACCAAACGTTTGACATGGAACATTGATTTTGAGTGAAATGCGTGCATTCGGGCTTGTATGCCATGTAACAACTTTCTAAGCGTGGCTTTTCATGTTTTCGCGCGTTTAACACATTTTCATCATATTTGTCATTTTAACTGTAAAAGCAGGTGCGAGACGAGTTTTAAACTTGGTATTGTGATATGCGCTTGTTTAGAGTGGGAAAACACACTTTGTGTCACCGAGTGCATGAAAACGGCTTTCCGAGCGCAGGAGTGCATTCAGTGATGCTTGGAAAGCCCTTTCTGCGCATAAAGCACACGTCTGAGAACGAACATTGATTTCATGTGAAATGAGGGCATTCGTGCATGTTTGACAAGTAACAACTTTCCCGTCGTGTGTTTTTCATGTTTTCGAAGCTTTTAACCCATTTTAATCGTGTTGTTCATTTTAGCTGTAAACGCCCGTCTGAAACGAGTTTTCAACATAGTACTGTGATCTGCACGTGTTCAGAGTGGGAAAACACACTTTGTGTCACCGAGTGCACCAAAACAGCTTTTCTAAGCGCAGGAGCGCCTTCAGACTGTTTCTAACGCCTTTTCAGAGGATAAACCAAACGTTTGACATGGAACATTGATTTTGAGTGAAATGCGTGCATTCGGGCTTGTATGCCCTGCAACAACTTTCTAAGCGTGGCTTTTCATGTTTTCGCGCGTTTAACACATTTTCATCATATTTGTCATTTTAACTGTAAAAGCAGGTGTGAGACGAGTTTTAAACTTGGTATTGTGATATGCGCTTGTTTAGAGTGGGAAAACACACTTTGTGTCACCGAGTGCATGAAAATGGCTTTCCGAGCGCAGGAGTGCATTCAGTGACGCTTGGAAAGCCCTTTCTGCGCATAAAGCACACGTCTGAGAACGAACATTGATTTCATGTGAAATGAGGGCATTCGTGCATGTTTGACAAATAACAACTTTCCAGTCGTGTGTTTTTCATGTTTTCGAAGCTTTTAACCGTGTTGGTCATTTTAGCTGTAAAAGCCCGTCTGAAACGAGTTTTCAACATAGTACTGTGATCTGCACGTGTTCAGAGTGGGAAAACACACTTTGTGTCACCGAGTGCACCAAAACAGCTTTTCTAAGCGCAGGAGCGCCTTCAGACTGTTTCTAACGCCTTTTCAGAGGATAAACCAAACGTTTGACATGGAACATTGATTTTGAGTGAAATGCGTGCATTCGGGCTTGTATGCCATGTAACAACTTTCTAAGCGTGGCTTTTCATGTTTTCGCGCGTTTAACACATTTTCATCATATTTGTCATTTTAACTGTAAAAGCAGGTGCGAGACGAGTTTTAAACTTGGTATTGTGATATGCGCTTGTTTAGAGTGGGAAAACACACTTTGTGTCACCGAGTGCATGAAAACGGCTTTCCGAGCGCAGGAGTGCATTCAGTGACGCTTGGAAAGCCCTTTCTGCGCATAAAGCACACGTCTGAGAACGAACATTGATTTCATGTGAAATGAGGGCATTCGTGCATGTCTGACAAGTAACAACTTTCCAGTCGTGTGTTTTTCCTGTTTTCGAAGCTTTTAACCCATTTTAATCGTGTTGTTCATTTTAGCTGTAAACGCCCGTCTGAAACGAGTTTTCAACATAGTACTGTGATCTGCACGTGTTCAGAGTGGGAAAACACACTTTGTGTCACCGAGTGCACCAAAACAGCTTTTCTAAGCGCAGGAGCGCCTTCAGACTGTTTCTAACGCCTTTTCAGAGGATAAACCAAACGTTTGACATGGAACATTGATTTTGAGTGAAATGCGTGCATTCGGGCTTGTATGCCATGTAACAACTTTCTAAGCGTGGCTTTTCATGTTTTCGCGCGTTTAACACATTTTCATCATATTTGTCATTTTAACTGTAAAAGCAGGTGCGAGACGAGTTTTAAACTTGGTATTGTGATATGCGCTTGTTTAGAGTGGGAAAACACACTTTGTGTCACCGAGTGCATGAAAACGGCTTTCCGAGCGCAGGAGTGCATTCAGTGATGCTTGGAAAGCCCTTTCTGCGCATAAAGCACACGTCTGAGAACGAACATTGATTTCATGTGAAATGAGGGCATTCGTGCATGTTTGACAAGTAACAACTTTCCCGTCGTGTGTTTTTCATGTTTTCGAAGCTTTTAACCCATTTTAATCGTGTTGTTCATTTTAGCTGTAAACGCCCGTCTGAAACGAGTTTTCAACATAGTACTGTGATCTGCACGTGTTCAGAGTGGGAAAACACACTTTGTGTCACCGAGTGCACCAAAACAGCTTTTCTAAGCGCAGGAGCGCCTTCAGACTGTTTCTAACGCCTTTTCAGAGGATAAACCAAGCGTTTGACATGGAACATTGATTTTGAGTGAAATGCGTGCATTCGGGCTTGTATGCCCTGCAACAACTTTCTAAGCGTGGCTTTTCATGTTTTCGCGCGTTTAACACATTTTCATCATATTTGTCATTTTAACTGTAAAAGCAGGTGTGAGACGAGTTTTAAACTTGGTATTGTGATATGCGCTTGTTTAGAGTGGGAAAACACACTTTGTGTCACCGAGTGCATGAAAACAGCTTTCCGAGCGCAGGAGTGCATTCAGTGACGCTTGGAAAGCCCTTTCTGCGCATAAAGCACACGTCTGAGAACGAACATTGATTTCATGTGAAATGAGGGCATTCGTGCATGTTTGACAAATAACAACTTTCCAGTCGTGTGTTTTTCATGTTTTCGAAGCTTTTAACCGTGTTGGTCATTTTAGCTGTAAAAGCCCGTCTGAAACGAGTTTTCAACATAGTACTGTGATCTGCACGTGTTCAGAGTGGGAAAACACACTTTGTGTCACCGAGTGCACCAAAACAGCTTTTCTAAGCGCAGGAGCGCCTTCAGACTGTTTCTAACGCCTTTTCAGAGGATAAACCAAACGTTTGACATGGAACATTGATTTTGAGTGAAATGCGTGCATTCGGGCTTGTATGCCATGTAACAACTTTCTAAGCGTGGCTTTTCATGTTTTCGCGCGTTTAACACATTTTCATCATATTTGTCATTTTAACTGTAAAAGCAGGTGCGAGACGAGTTTTATACTTGGTATTGTGATATGCGCTAGTTTAGAGTGGGAAAACACACTTTGTGTCACCGAGTGCATGAAAATGGCTTTCCGAGCGCAGGAGTGCATTCAGTGACGCTTGGAAAGCCCTTTCTGCGCATAAAGCACACGTCTGAGAACGAACATTGATTTCATGTGAAATGAGGGCATTCGTGCATGTTTGACAAATAACAACTTTCCAGTCGTGTGTTTTTCATGTTTTCGAAGCTTTTAACCGTGTTGGTCATTTTAGCTGTAAAAGCCCGTCTGAAACGAGTTTTCAACATAGTACTGTGATCTGCACGTGTTCAGAGTGGGAAAACACACTTTGTGTCACCGAGTGCACCAAAACAGCTTTTCTAAGCGCAGGAGCGCCTTCAGACTGTTTCTAACGCCTTTTCAGAGGATAAACCAAACGTTTGACATGGAACATTGATTTGAGTGAAATGCGTGCATTCGGGCTTGTATGCCATGTAACAACTTTCTAAGCGTGGCTTTTCATGTTTTCGCGCGTTTAACACATTTTCATCATATTTGTCATTTTAACTGTAAAAGCAGGTGTGAGACGAGTTTTAAACTTGGTATTGTGATATGCGCTTGTTTAGAGTGGGAAAACACACTTTGTGTCACCGAGTGCATGAAAACGGCTTTCCGAGCGCAGGAGTGCATTCAGTGATGCTTGGAAAGCCCTTTCTGCGCATAAAGCACACGTCTGAGAACGAACATTGATTTCATGTGAAATGAGGGCATTCGTGCATGTTTGACAAGTAACAACTTTCCAGTCGTGTGTTTTTCATGTTTTCGAAGCTTTTAACCCATTTTAATCGTGTTGGTCATTTTAGCTGTAAAAGCCCGTCAAAACGAGTTTTCAACATAGTACTGTGATCTGCACGTGTTCAGAGTGGGAAAACACACTTTGTGTCACCGAGTGCACCAAAACAGCTTTTCTAAGCGCAGGAGCGCCTTCAGACTGTTTCTAACGCCTTTTCAGAGGATAAACCAAACGTTTGACATGGAACATTGATTTTGAGTGAAATGCGTGCATTCGGGCTTGTATGCCATGTAACAACTTTCTAAGCGTGGCTTTTCATGTTTTCGCGCGTTTAACACATTTTCATCATATTTGTCATTTTAACTGTAAAAGCAGGTGCGAGACGAGTTTTAAACTTGGTATTGTGATATGCGCTTGTTTAGAGTGGGAAAACACACTTTGTGTCACCGAGTGCATGAAAACGGCTTTCCGAGCGCAGGAGTGCATTCAGTGACGCTTGGAAAGCCCTTTCTGCGCATAAAGCACACGTCTGAGAACGAACATTGATTTCATGTGAAATGAGGGCATTCGTGCATGTCTGACAAGTAACAACTTTCCAGTCGTGTGTTTTTCCTGTTTTCGAAGCTTTTAACCCATTTTAATCGTGTTGTTCATTTTAGCTGTAAACGCCCGTCTGAAACGAGTTTTCAACATAGTACTGTGATCTGCACGTGTTCAGAGTGGGAAAACACACTTTGTGTCACCGAGTGCACCAAAACAGCTTTTCTAAGCGCAGGAGCGCCTTCAGACTGTTTCTAACGCCTTTTCAGAGGATAAACCAAACGTTTGACATGGAACATTGATTTTGAGTGAAATGCGTGCATTCGGGCTTGTATGCCATGTAACAACTTTCTAAGCGTGGCTTTTCATGTTTTCGCGCGTTTAACACATTTTCATCATATTTGTCATTTTAACTGTAAAAGCAGGTGCGAGACGAGTTTTAAACTTGGTATTGTGATATGCGCTTGTTTAGAGTGGGAAAACACACTTTGTGTCACCGAGTGCATGAAAATGGCTTTCCGAGCGCAGGAGTGCATTCAGTGACGCTTGGAAAGCCCTTTCTGCGCATAAAGCACACGTCTGAGAACGAACATTGATTTCATGTGAAATGAGGGCATTCGTGCATGTTTGACAAATAACAACTTTCCAGTCGTGTGTTTTTCATGTTTTCGAAGCTTTTAACCGTGTTGGTCATTTTAGCTGTAAAAGCCCGTCTGAAACGAGTTTTCAACATAGTACTGTGATCTGCACGTGTTCAGAGTGGGAAAACACACTTTGTGTCACCGAGTGCACCAAAACAGCTTTTCTAAGCGCAGGAGCGCCTTCAGACTGTTTCTAACGCCTTTTCAGAGGATAAACCAAACGTTTGACATGGAACATTGATTTTGAGTGAAATGCGTGCATTCGGGCTTGTATGCCATGTAACAACTTTCTAAGCGTGGCTTTTCATGTTTTCGCGCGTTTAACACATTTTCATCATATTTGTCATTTTAACTGTAAAAGCAGGTGTGAGACGAGTTTTAAACTTGGTATTGTGATATGCGCTTGTTTAGAGTGGGAAAACACACTTTGTGTCACCGAGTGCATGAAAACGGCTTTCCGAGCGCAGGAGTGCATTCAGTGATGCTTGGAAAGCCCTTTCTGCGCATAAAGCACACGTCTGAGAACGAACATTGATTTCATGTGAAATGAGGGCATTCGTGCATGTTTGACAAGTAACAACTTTCCAGTCGTGTGTTTTTCATGTTTTCGAAGCTTTTAACCCATTTTAATCGTGTTGGTCATTTTAGCTGTAAAAGCCCGTCAAAACGAGTTTTCAACATAGTACTGTGATCTGCACGTGTTCAGAGTGGGAAAACACACTTTGTGTCACCGAGTGCACCAAAACAGCTTTTCTAAGCGCAGGAGCGCCTTCAGACTGTTTCTAACGCCTTTTCAGAGGATAAACCAAACGTTTGACATGGAACATTGATTTTGAGTGAAATGCGTGCATTCGGGCTTGTATGCCATGTAACAACTTTCTAAGCGTGGCTTTTCATGTTTTCGCGCGTTTAACACATTTTCATCATATTTGTCATTTTAACTGTAAAAGCAGGTGCGAGACGAGTTTTAAACTTGGTATTGTGATATGCGCTTGTTTAGAGTGGGAAAACACACTTTGTGTCACCGAGTGCATGAAAACGGCTTTCCGAGCGCAGGAGTGCATTCAGTGACGCTTGGAAAGCCCTTTCTGCGCATAAAGCACACGTCTGAGAACGAACATTGATTTCATGTGAAATGAGGGCATTCGTGCATGTCTGACAAGTAACAACTTTCCAGTCGTGTGTTTTTCCTGTTTTCGAAGCTTTTAACCCATTTTAATCGTGTTGTTCATTTTAGCTGTAAACGCCCGTCTGAAACGAGTTTTCAACATAGTACTGTGATCTGCACGTGTTCAGAGTGGGAAAACACACTTTGTGTCACCGAGTGCACCAAAACAGCTTTTCTAAGCGCAGGAGCGCCTTCAGACTGTTTCTAACGCCTTTTCAGAGGATAAACCAAACGTTTGACATGGAACATTGATTTTGAGTGAAATGCGTGCATTCGGGCTTGTATGCCATGTAACAACTTTCTAAGCGTGGCTTTTCATGTTTTCGCGCGTTTAACACATTTTCATCATATTTGTCATTTTAACTGTAAAAGCAGGTGCGAGACGAGTTTTAAACTTGGTATTGTGATATGCGCTTGTTTAGAGTGGGAAAACACACTTTGTGTCACCGAGTGCATGAAAACGGCTTTCCGAGCGCAGGAGTGCATTCAGTGATGCTTGGAAAGCCCTTTCTGCGCATAAAGCACACGTCTGAGAACGAACATTGATTTCATGTGAAATGAGGGCATTCGTGCATGTTTGACAAGTAACAACTTTCCCGTCGTGTGTTTTTCATGTTTTCGAAGCTTTTAACCCATTTTAATCGTGTTGTTCATTTTAGCTGTAAACGCCCGTCTGAAACGAGTTTTCAACATAGTACTGTGATCTGCACGTGTTCAGAGTGGGAAAACACACTTTGTGTCACCGAGTGCACCAAAACAGCTTTTCTAAGCGCAGGAGCGCCTTCAGACTGTTTCTAACGCCTTTTCAGAGGATAAACCAAACGTTTGACATGGAACATTGATTTTGAGTGAAATGCGTGCATTCGGGCTTGTATGCCCTGCAACAACTTTCTAAGCGTGGCTTTTCATGTTTTCGCGCGTTTAACACATTTTCATCATATTTGTCATTTTAACTGTAAAAGCAGGTGTGAGACGAGTTTTAAACTTGGTATTGTGATATGCGCTTGTTTAGAGTGGGAAAACACACTTTGTGTCACCGAGTGCATGAAAACAGCTTTCCGAGCGCAGGAGTGCATTCAGTGACGCTTGGAAAGCCCTTTCTGCGCATAAAGCACACGTCTGAGAACGAACATTGATTTCATGTGAAATGAGGGCATTCGTGCATGTTTGACAAATAACAACTTTCCAGTCGTGTGTTTTTCATGTTTTCGAAGCTTTTAATCGTGTTGGTCATTTTAGCTGTAAAAGCCCGTCTGAAACGAGTTTTCAACATAGTACTGTGATCTGCACGTGTTCAGAGTGGGAAAACACACTTTGTGTCACCGAGTGCACCAAAACAGCTTTTCTAAGCGCAGGAGCGCCTTCAGACTGTTTCTAACGCCTTTTCAGAGGATAAACCAAACGTTTGACATGGAACATTGATTTTGAGTGAAATGCGTGCATTCGGGCTTGTATGCCATGTAACAACTTTCTAAGCGTGGCTTTTCATGTTTTCGCGCGTTTAACACATTTTCATCATATTTGTCATTTTAACTGTAAAAGCAGGTGCGAGACGAGTTTTAAACTTGGTATTGTGATATGCGCTTGTTTAGAGTGGGAAAACACACTTTGTGTCACCGAGTGCATGAAAACGGCTTTCCGAGCGCAGGAGTGCATTCAGTGACGCTTGGAAAGCCCTTTCTGCGCATAAAGCACACGTCTGAGAACGAACATTGATTTCATGTGAAATGAGGGCATTCGTGCATGTCTGACAAGTAACAACTTTCCAGTCGTGTGTTTTTCCTGTTTTCAAAGCTTTTAACCCATTTTAATCGTGTTGTTCATTTTAGCTGTAAACGCCCGTCTGAAACGAGTTTTCAACATAGTACTGTGAT